>NC_136291.1:2889335-3502491 GCF_964198595.1 Lampetra fluviatilis | reverse complement strand
TGACATCGCCGCGTAGATGCGGAGTGCGCTGGGGGTCCCACGCACCCGGGGGGGGAGCCCCCCCCCCACCCCTCCCCCATTGTATTCCTTGCACCAGGACCCATGCCACCCACGCTATTGCACTGGGGTAGGATGGGGTGGGGTCTTTGTGAGTTTGTCCGTCTCTCTGTCTGCGCGTGTGTGTGTCCGAGTGTCCACACACACACACGCACATAGAGAGACACGGAAAGATACCCAGAGACTCACATCGAGAGCCGCCGTGTCGTCGTGGCTTGGTGGGCATGGATCCCGGTGCAAGGAATACTCAAATGGGGCCCTCTCTCTCCAAATTCACCCCCCCCACCCCAGCCTCCACTCTGCATAGCCCATAGCCCGGCGCAGTTGCACCGCCTATACACTCGACAGCGAGGTCACCGGCCCGCAGGCGCCGTGGTGGGCCCTGCCTTGTGGTCGCGGATTCGCAGGGCGCCAACGGAGGCGATCGCCGGTGCCTGGTGCAGATGAGAGGCCACCTGGGGTAGGTGCAATTTGTCTGCGTGGGAGGGAGAGGGGGGGTGCAACACAGCTCCGTGATTAATACTCGGGGGGGCTGTTCTCTGTGGTGCGAGTGCCGTGATTATATGCGTGCGTGTGCATGCCTGTGTGTGTGTGTTTACTGTGTGTGCGTGTGCATGCCTGTGTGTGTGTGTAGGGGAGCGGTTAGCGCGCTGCGCTACGAACCCGGCCACCCGAGTTCGATTCCCGCTCACGGCCAACACCCAGCGACGATTGTCTGAGCGGGTGCCGGGCCTCCCCTAGGTCGACTCAGCCTCAAATAAGTACCTGGTGAGGTGTGTAAATATCGCCGCTGGGGAGACAAAGGCGGCCGGGCGTGGTGCTGGACATCCTTCCCTTCGTGTGCCGTGCTGGCCTTCATAGGTGCTCGCTAGCAGCACTTGCTCCAACAGTCTATTAAGGTTATACGGGGGATATTTGTGTCTGTGCCTACAATCCATGTCCAAGCAGCTTCTGTATTGGCGGATAGAGGGGGCTTAACGGGCGCGGCACGGACCACAGAAGAGATGGAGCTGATGGGATACAGATGGATGTGGAGGTGAGTGGACTTCCCGATGACTGGTATCAGCGATGTCAAGCTCGGCATCTGTAGAGGAGGCTCGTGAAGGGCGCTACTGGGGAGTTGGAATCAGTCGCCCTTCGGCAACAACGGAGGGCAGAGGAGCGACTCTCACAACAACGAGCAGAGCGCCAGTCGACTAAAACGAAGAAAGTTGGCATAGTTGGTGCATCTGCAAGTTATCTCAGTCGGCTCACCCATGGCACCTGGGTCTGTCCCGTGACCTCCTTCCAGCCACTTCACGTGGCCTCAAAGTGCACCTAGCTTGGCACAATCGCCTTGGTGATGTCACCCCCACTTTGTGGCGGCCGGCGGTAGATGTTATTGTTGTGTGTGTGCTGTGTGCGCCTAAGGGCGTGGCGATGCCCACCTTCATTGGTGCTCGCTCAAGCCACTTGCCCCAAAAGTCAAAGCTTATATGGGGGATCTTTGTTTCTGTCTTTGTATGTGTGGGGAGCGGTGGTGCAGTGGTTAGCGCGCTGCGCTACGAACTCTGCGACTCCCGAGTTTCCATTCCCGCTCTCCTAGGTCGAATCGACCTCAAATCAGGGTATATGGGTCTCTGCTGTGTGCAGCACGGGGAAGACAAAGGCGGCCGGGCGTGGTGTTGGTCACCCACCCCCACCCTCGCGTCGAGACGTGCCCAGCCTTCATTAGCTGCTACTCGCTAACAGCACTTGCCCCAGCAGCCTGCTCGGCCCATTCGGGGGATCTTTGTCTTAATTGTGTTGAAGGAGGCAAGAGAAGTGGGGGGTGGGGGTGGGGTGGTGGGTGGGGTGGGGGGGTTCGTTCGGTCTGAGCTGCCAGCTCATCACAATAAGTGTTGGGGATGTTTCATCCGCCAATTTGCGGCCGGAACCTGGCTCCGGCGGAAACAAGAACACGCATACGAACAAAATGCCCCGCAGAGGCGTAACCCTTTGTGATACCCACGTGGGGGGGGGGGGGGGGGCGCGCCACGGTGGCTAGGAGACGTTAACTACCTCGCCCGGTATACAGGAAGGTCGTGGGTTCGATCCCGACCCTGACGACTGCTGCGTATTTGGAGATTGCGTGTCTCTCTCTCTCTCTGTCTCAGCCCCCCGTGGTCGTGGTGGATTTTTCTCCGGGTCCTTCGATTTTTTTTCCCCTCCACATTTCGAATCAACATTTGGCTGCTGTACATTTTCACGTGATAAGCCACTTCGTTCAGCTATCATTTGTGGCCAGGTCTCAGTGGGCCTTCCGTGGTAAAATAAAATAAATATAGCTTTATTTCTCAGTGAGCCTCACATGGTAAGATATGTTTTTTGTTTATTGGTCTACGAGGGGCATTCGTCTTCATCGGCATCATCAGCCATGGTTTATCCACTGCTGAATGAAGGCCTACTGAACCCCGTCGCCATCGCGTCACGGTGCTGTGATGTAACAATTACGAGTTGATATTGCGCAATCTCTGCGATAGACGTCCACTTACTTGGGCGAATTCCCCTCCTTCGACTGCCGCTCCGTTGTTAGTCTCGACCATTGGCCATCGTCCCTTCCAGAGTTCCAGTGACGTGTTTTTTCCAAGGCCGCAATATGTCAATTACCTCGCCTGGTATCCAGGAGGTCGTGCGTGGGTTCGATCCCGACCCAGATGCCTGCTGTATATTTGGAGTTTGTGTGTCTCTCTCCCAGTGGTTGTGTTGGATTTTTCTCCGGGTCCTTCGATTTTTCCCCGTCCACATTTAGAATCACCATTTGGCTGCTGTACATGTCCACGTGATTAGCCGCTTCGTTGAGCTATCATTTGTGGCCAAGTCGCTTCTGAAAAAGAGCTAAATGGCTCAGTGACCCTTATCTGGTAAAAAAAAAGTTTATTTTGGTTTTAAGTAGTTTTTAGTTTACTTTTCTTAACAATCAATAGTCTGTACTGTGATCCATGTGTCCCTCTTTCTGTCTCTCCATGTAGTGTCAGGCGTGCACCTATCCCGTGCGCTTTTGCGTAAGTCTGCGCTTTTGTTCTATTGCATCTGACAGTGCCCATGTATTTGACCCATACATCATAGCGCGTCATATGCACTGATTGAAAACGTTGTCCTTTCGACACAGTGCTTTCTGCTTTTCATTGTCAATGCCAGTTTTTTTTCCCCTCCCAAGTATTATCCAACCTGCTTGCGCTTCACTAAAATGTACGAAATAATTGTCAAGATATTCGTTGGGGTTAATGAAGACGAAAGATGACTGGTCTGGAAATACCACGGACTGATGGGCTGAAACATATTGGATTTATATATGGAGAGATGAACGGAGATAGTTTTTTTTTCAAATTATGTAATTATCTTCTTCTGTTGCCAATCCTCTTCCTCTTGCCTCTCCTCGCCTCTCCCAATGCCTCCCGTCCCTCCCCTATAGCCGTTTCGTGATCCCTAAGTTCTCCGCTATCGCTGTCACTCGTTCCTCAATCATACGCCACTGCCATCTAAATCATTCGATACTGTGAGCACGTTTTTTGTTGTTGTAAACTATGTCAATGCGATCATCACGGTTGGCTACGTGTACGGTGCGAAAGACGTTCAACATATAATAAAGAAGTTCAACATACGAGCTGCCTTGAAGTGACAGCACCCTCGGAATCTAACGTCGGATTCGACGAGACGTGAGAAGCCACGATAGCGCACAACGGATTGTCTATCCGTCGACGGCGAATCGCAGTGGTGCAAGGAATGAAATGGGGGGGGGGGCACCCGGGGGGGGGGGGGGGGTAGATGGGGGGGGGGTGCATCCCTTCGCAATGTCCGCCCCTCTCAGTGACTCGGCGCCCCCCCCCCTACCCCCCCCCACCCTCCGGCCTCTCCGGCCCGAGCCACTCCCGGTGCAGTTACACCGCCTGCACACGCTAAAGCAGTGCTCCTTCACCTGGGGTGCGAGACACGGGCAGATTCTATTTTAGATGGTAAAATCATCGAAACACAAATAAAACACGGGCACGTAAGGATAACTTACTTCGTTTCATCAAACCCCTATGTATTTCATAATAAAGGTCACGTAGAATGGAAATAATAAAATAATACAAATAAAACATAATAAAATAATTCTCACTACGTTTCGGCCACAACGCAAGCAGCCGAAAAGTCGTGAGAATTATTTTATTATGTTTTATTTTTATTATTTTATTATTTCCATTCTACGTGACTTTACCGAAAGAACCAAGAAGATGAATCCCTGCAGTCACGAAAGCTTTAAATCGAAACATAATAAAGGTGTTTGGGTTAGATCGCGTTATTTATAAATGCGTCGTAACCCTCCACCACCCGACACGGCCAAACAGTAAAAAATGTGTCACGTTTACAAAGGACAAATAGTTCACTACTTTAGCCCACCGGTGTGTTGAAGAGTGAATCAACATCATTAAAAATTTTGAGTACGACGTGTCGCTGGTAATTACATCCAGCATCATCGGGCAATTTGCCAGAATGAATAATATTGGTCGCGAAACCGTATGTATTTTTTAACATTATATATATTTAACTATTGACAACCAAAGGGGTGCAAGGCTGCAGTAAAAGGTTAAGAACCACTGCTCCGTAGCTACGCCACGGGTTCAGGAGAGTAATGCTAACTCACGGTGTGATAATCAAGCCGTCGAGCCTGCATTCACTCCACGATAGCTATGGACTGCGGAATGAAGAGTGAGGAGTGAATGAATATGGGGGGGGGGGGTGGTCTCGACACGCGTTGTAGTACAGAGCCAAGCGCGATGCCAGGAAACCACTTTCATCGGAGAGCGAGAGAGACTTAATGAATTCAGAAACGGCCACACGTACAGAAAGTTGAGCAAGGGGGCTTTTAAATCAGTGGGGCCCTCTCAGACGAACGAGACAGGCAGACACACGCACGCGCACACGCGCACACGCGCGCGGGGGCGCCTGCATCACGGTAACAAAACGAATTCATGCCACGTGTGTCATTGACGCTGCCCCACAAAGCGGTGAGCAGTGGCCAGAAATCGAATCGAGGTCGTCTCCGGGTTGAGAGCGAAGGTGCGCTGAGCTTGCCAAGCCAATCAGCGCTGACGATCCGGACAATGGGCCTTCTGCACGGGAGAGAGCTGGCGAGGGATCGACTCACCGCTGCCACCGTGTGCCCCATCTCGTCAGATATCGGATGCTAAGCCGCGTTGCGCCTGTTCAGTACTTGCCAGGGAGACTGCCTGGGCATACCAGGGCTTTGCAGCCTTGAGCTGCGAGGTGGCTAGCAGATGGCAGCACGGAAATACATAATTTAATCGATCTGTGCGGAGTTTTGACCGTTATCCTGACCGCGCGTTCGTTGGTTTCATCCCACACGAAGCCAACATACTCATTCGTGGAATTGGCCAAACATCCCAATGCAAGGCCCTCTGTATATATATAAATACATCTGAATACTCGATGAGGTTTTTTTAATGGGCAAATATGCATTTGTTTTATTGATCAGCGAAACATATTGGGGGTGGAGCGGTGGTGCAGTGGTTAGCGCGCTGCGTGATGAACCTGCCAGCCTGAGTGTGATTTCCAGTCGTGGCCACCTCCCACTCGCACTGACCAGCGTGCTGAAGTATGGTCAAACAACAACAACAACCTACTCGATAAACACAGATGGGGGTGGCCGTCATCCAGCAGTGGATTGGCAAAAGGGGCCTGTCTATAATTTGACGTCCTTCCCCGCAGCTCCGATTAGCACGGTTGGCTACGTACGGTGCGAAAGAAGTTTAACGTACAGCACAGTACATACATTATAAACACCCAGAGAAACACAACGAGGCCGCAACTACGTGGCCAACTAAAGAGCCATTGGTGTCTTAATTTACACAGCCGCGCAGCGCACGCCACCGCCCCCATCTACCACCCCCACCCCCCCATTAACTCATCTCGGACCACATCATCACTCTCACCGTTTCATCTCTGCCTCGGAGATGTCGCTTGCAGAAGCCCTCCTCGCCACCCCGCCCCTGGCTTACCCCTCCCCCAGGGTGAAAAGGGACAAAGACACAGATCCCCCGTATAGCCTTAACTAAAACCGATGGGGCAAGTGCTGTTAGCGAGCACCTATGAAGGCCGGAACGGCACACGAGGGGGTGGGTAACCAGCACCACGTCCGGCCACCTTTGTCTCCCCAGTGGCGATGTTTACTACACACCGCGCCAGGTACTCATTTTTCAGTCGGCCCAGGACCGGCTTTAGATAATCGTCAATGAGTGAGCGGGAATCGAAATCGGGTGGCAGGGTTGGTCACCCATCATCAATTCACTCATCTCATTTCTGTCTTCGTTGATTCCACACATCGTCACCGTTACCGCCACCACATTTCGTACACATATCACATCGACTCATCTCGCTTAATCTCGCCCACCATCTTGCACCATCATCGTTAGTTCACAATACATCACCTTGGTCAAGGCGCTCTATAAATGTATACGATGAGACAAGCAACGCAGCGCGCTAACCGATGCACCACCGCTCCCCGTTGGAAACACACGAAGCACCACCACCAACCCCTCCCCCACCGCCACCACCAGCCACCACCGCACAACACTCAGGGCGCCACGACAGCTTCCACCACCACCACCACCATCCCCTACGGCGACACGACAACCACCACCACCATCACTCCAGGGAGACTCCGCGTCCCAAAATTCAATCTCAACCACCCCCATCACCCCCCAACCTGACCCACCCTCCCCCACCAAATGCCGCACCACCACCACGCCCCCCGCCCCAGGCACATCAACATCTGCTCGCAAATGAGGCGAGCGGGCGAGCGAACGATGGCGAAGCGTGGAGATGAACCACGCGACCGCCCATTACGAATCCTTTTGAGTGAATTGGCGCGTTGCGCCATTGACCCGGCCCACCTGAGTTCGACTCCGCGCCACGGACGACGTCCACTGATATGCGAACCGGTTCTGAGTGGAAGCCACCCCCCGCCCGCGACGCAAATTCACCAAATCCTGGAACTCTCGTGCGGTGCTGAAGTGTGGACAAACAACCCCCCACGGTGGCTATGAGATGTTGACTACCTCGCCCGGTATGCAAGGAGGTCGTGGGTTCGAACCCGACCCTGACGCCTGCTGTTTTTATTTGGAGTTTGCGTGTCTCTCTCTCTCTCCCCGTGGTCGCGTGGATTTTGCTGCGGGGTTTTCCGTCCACATTTAGAATCAACATCACGCATTTAGAGTATTCGGCTGCTGTGAATGTCCACACGATGATTTAAGCCACTTCGTTGAGCTATCATTTGTGGCCAGATTGCTTCTGTAAAAGAGCTGCATCGCTCAGTACGCCTTACCTGGTAAAATAAAAAAAAAATACAAATTTACGAACGACACGGAGTGGGGAGGCCTTCATCCAGCAAAATCAAGAAAATGAGCGCCACCACACCCCGTCAAAGCCTTCCGACCATCATTCAGCAGTCAACCTCGTGGGCCCGCACTCGCTACACACGGAGCGCTCGCCACACCGCATCGCGCTGCGCTTTCAGATGAGCTTCTGTCGACGTCTGGAACGCTCTTCCTTCCGATATGAATAAAGCACGTGGAGCTATGGACTTTTAAATCATCTAGATTGACAACTCGTTTCTTTGGAAATTCTTTCTGTGTTTAGTTTGTTGTCCTTCTCCCGCACCTCCGATGAGCGCGGTTGCCTACGTACGGCGCGAAAGAAGTTCAACATACATAGCAGCCGTTGACAAACGGCTATTAATCATCATTTACGATGACAATTATGTATCCACCAAATCGCTCACTGAGTCTCAGCACTATGCTTGCAGGAGGGTTCCGGGATGCTTGGCCAATGCCACGAATGAGAGTTGGTTTCACGTGGAAGTTGACCGTAGAACCCGGAGAGATGCCAGCACGCACGCGAAGAGACGACACTCAAAAGCGGCCACCCCTCTAGCCACGCATTGCAAGCCCCACACCTGCGCAAGCCACAGTTGCCCACCCATTACGGCGTGGATAGGAGGTGGCCGTTGCTGAAATTCTCATCGTTTACTCCTCCACCTCTCACCGCCGCAAGAGAGTTTCCCCAAGTCTCGTCGATTGCGGGAAAAAAAAAACGCATGGCGGGTTTGTTTCGTGATATATTAAGATAAAACGAGCCAGGCTCAAAGCGTGCTTAGCTTCGGAGGTCTGTCGAGATCTGACGCATTCAAAGGGTGATTGGATTCGAGAGTGGACTTGCAAACGATTCACTACCTCTCCCCCCCCTCCACCCACGATTTGTTTTCTCCGATTCGATTCACGCGCCGAAAATTTTGCCACTGAGATTTTAATGAACGGTGTTTTGCGGGCTGCGGGATTTCCATGAACGTGTAGGAATGCCATGAAACAATCAGTTCTGTACCGCGGCCGCCCCAAACCCTTACGATTCGCGGGTTGTGATTACTCATGGGACAAGGTCAGCCTTAAGTTCTGGTTCAGTGAACCGAGTAATTTGCCTCCTGATGCTAACACTCAAGAACCTCCGGGTTGTAATTTTGGCGACCCGGGTATTATAAATATATGTGATATAGGTTAATTGAAAGCGCATACTGGTTTATGGGAAACCATCACTAATTCATTCTTACCCCAATCCAATGCACAGATAGTCGTAAGAATCAATTTCGATATTCATCTTGATATGACTCCAGTACTTCACAAAGGTCAAGAATTGACCCACTGACTCACTGACAAAGATCCCCCGTATAGGCTCAACAGACGTTTGGGGTAAGTGATGTTAGCGGCACACGCGGGGGTGGGTGGTCGTCCACCTTTGTCTCCGTTCTAGTGGCGATGTTTACACACCGCGCCAGGTACTCATTGAAGGCCGAGTCGACCTAGGGGAGGCCCAGGACCGGCGAAGATAATCGTCACCGGCGTTGGTCGTCAGCGGGAATCGAACTCGGGTCGCCGGGCTCGTCGTGCAGTGCGCTAACCGTTGCACCACCGCTCCCCGCTGATTCACCCACCCACTCGCTCACCCACAAGCTCACCCACACGTGCAAAATTACCAAAGACAAAGATCCCCCATGTAGCCTTCCACCGCTCGTTGGGGGCATGTGCAGTTAGCCAGCACCCATTAAGCGTAATGAGACTTAGTGAGGCCTTCCTGGGTAAACAAACACAGTAATAAAGTAATACGGCGAGGTATGCAGTGTGGCCAGCATCACGCCCGGCCGCCTTTGTCTCCCCGGTGTGCTGTTCTTTTCACGTGCAACCAAGGTGTTCATTGAAAGACCGAGCCGATCTCGAGGAAGCCCGGAACCGAGGTCAGATATCGCAACGCTACTGATGCTAGCCGTGACCGGGGACTCAAACTCGAGCGCGACGCCTGCATGGGATCGCTAACCACTGCGCCACCGCTCCACCGCAGCGTGCTAACAGCGCGCTGGAACCAGACCATCATCCATCGGAGGCGACGGTGGTCATTGAAGTGAGCGCACCTCAATTATGCGGCTATAAAAAGGCACACCCCACAATTACATGCGATGTGTCAGCCGCGCAAAGGCGGTTGCGCTCATCGGCAATGCTGTTGGTGGTGACGACGCGAGGGGAGCGGTGGTGCAGCGGTTAGCGCTGCGCTATGATTCTACGAACCCGGCGAGCCCGGTTTTCGATTCCCGCTCACGGCCAACGCCAGTGACGGTTATCTGAACCGGTCCTGGGCCTACCGTAGGTCGACTCAGATTCAAATGAGTACCTAGTGCGGTGTGTAAACATCGCCACTCGGGAGACAAAGGCGGTCGGGCGTGGTGCTGGTCATCCACAGCCTTGTGCGCCGTGCCGGCCTTCATAGGTGCTGCTCACGAACAGCGCTTGCCTCAGCAGTCTGTTCAGGCGACACGGGGGATCTTTGTCTGAGTTTTTGGACGATGCGAGGGAGCTCCCGGTTACACTGGGTGCTTCAAAAAAAATGTAACATTTACATGGGACTGTTGTTTTTAATGATGGTTAATACACTATAATGTGATAACAAGTGTAAATGTTAATAGCTTCAAAAGGCCAAAGAGCCTCCACTTGATCGCCATCGTTGTCAACAATACGCCTGGAATCTTCTCCAGATGGTCTCCAGGCACATTTGTTGTGTCATTGTTGCAAATTCTCGGAAGTGTTAACATTTTTTTGAAGCACCCTGTAGCGTTATATAAGGCAGGAGGGCTTGGCGTCCCGGTTTGCAAGGAGTGCAAGTCCAAATCCTAGACCAAGATCAATTCAAGAGATCGAATTCCGCTCGCCTTACTCATGAGCGAGCGTGAGAGGGTGGGGAGCGGTGGCGGAGCGGTTAGCGCGGTGCACTACGAACCCGTCGATCTGAGTTCGATTCGCGCTCACGGCCAGCACCAGTGATGATTATCTGAACCCCCTCCACGCTCCCTCCCTCCCCGCTCCCCCACTCCCTCCCTGCACCCCCCCCCCCCACTCCCTCCCTGCTCCCCCCCACTCCCTCCCTGCTCCCCCCCCACTCCCTCCCTGCTCCCTTCCTGCTCCCCCCCACTCCCTCCCCGCTCCCCCACTCCCCGTTCCATCCCTCCCTACTCCCTCCCTACCTGCTCCCCCCACTCCCTACCTGCTCCCCCCACTCCCTCCCTGCTCCCCCCACTCCCTCCCCGCTCCCCCACTCCCCGTTCCATCCCTCCCTGCTCCCTCCCTACCTGCTCCCCCCACTCCCTCCCTGCTCCCCCCCACTCCCTCCCTGCTCCCTCCCTGCTCCCCCCCCCCGCTCCCTCCCTGCCCGTTTCCTCCGTCCCAACTCCCCGCCTCCACGCTGACACCGCCTCGTTATTCACGGCCTCGTGGCCGCATGCTGCAGCAGCAGCTGGAGTCGCGGCCTTCCCTCCGCTTTGTTCCAAACGAATCGAGCGCGGTGACCGCACGCTGCGTCTGCGTGGAGTCTGTGAGTGTGGGGAGCGGTGGGGGAGCGGTTAGCGCTGTGCTGCGCTACGAACCCGGCGACCCCGCGTTCGATTCCACGCTCACGGCCAATACCCGGTGACGATTTTATGAAACGGTTCTGGGCCTCCCCTAGGTCGACTCGGCCTTAAATGAGTACCTGGTGCCGTGTGTAAACATCGCCACTAGAAGGGAGACAAAGGCGGCCGGGCGGGCGTTGTGCTGGCCACCCATCCCCTCGTGTGCCGTGCAGGCCTTCATAGGTGCTCGCTAACAGCACTTGCCCCAACAGCCTGTTAAAGCTACACGGGGGATCTTTGTCTTTGTTTTATGGGGGAGCGGTGGCGTAACGGTGAGCGCGCTGCACTAAGAGAGCCCGGCTACCCGAGTTCGATTTCCGCTCGCGGACAACACCAGCGACGATTATCTGAACCGGTACTGGGCCACCCCTAGGTCGACTCAGCCTCAAATGAGTACCTGGTGCAGTGTGTAAACATCGCCACTGGGGATACAAAGGCGGCCGGGCGTGGTGTTGGCCACCCACCCCCTCGTGTGCCGTGCCTGCAATAATAGGTGCTCGCTAACAGCACTTGCCCCAACAGCCTGTTAAAGCTACACGGGGGATCTTCGTCTTTGTGGGTACATCCCGATTAGCACGGTTGGCTATGTATGGTGCGAAAGAAGTTCAACACACGGTGCATACACACAGCGGTTCGCGCGCTGCGCTACGAACCCGGCGACTCGAGTTCACAATCAGAATCGTTATTTAGACGGGAAGAATCCGATGAGCTATGAAGCTCATTTTTCACTGATGCCCAGTCCGTTTCGGGTTAGAAGGTTACAACAACAAGAAAAACTCGACAGGAGCGCTAAAAATAGGAAAGCTAAACAAAAATAACAAAAAGTACTGTATACAAGTACAAATTGCATAAGTACCGTTCATAGATCCATACCTGTCAACCCCTTATCAGTGACCCTACTTTATTACAGACCAATTCAGACCTTAGCGGTCACCCGGTGCCCTTATAAATCTCAAAGTTTATCCTACAAAGTTCCATCACAAGGTAGACAAACAGACACAAATGTTGTGTTGTTGCCCGAATTGAAGCGGCTGTACGCCGAATAGACCAGAAAACTCAATTTCCCTGCACAGCAATACTGGGTGAACCGTGTGGGTTGACAGCTACGATGTGGATTCGTGCTCACGGCCAACACCTGGGCCCTCCTCTAGGTAAACTCAGCCTCAGATGAGTACTCCCTGGTACGACGTGTGGTCAACATCGTCACCAGGGAGACGAAGGCGGCCAGGCGTGGTGCTGAGCGCGGTCTTCGCCTTTGTCCCTGCGACGCCTCCTGGCTGCAGGAGACGCCATCGCGAATATAACCCCATACGGTGGACAGGCCACAGGCAGACACGGATACCATAACCCTACAACTTATCATCGGGTATCATCAGAGCCCGGTCCCGAGAATACGGCCAATCGGGGTGACCGCCCTGGGCCCCGCGCTGTTGGGGCGGGGGGGGGCACGCGTTTCGACGTCAAAGTGTCAGATTTAATAAGTCCACACCCCTCCCCCCACCCCTATGGACGGGCCTGGAGTATGATTTTCCCGACAGAATTTCGCGACTTCTTCACCACGCTCGTTGGTGGAGGGACCAGCACCGTTTCCTTTCAGTCGTCGCTGAACACCGATTGTTAACCCGTGGCTGGGAATTGAACTCGGGTTCGCTTGAGTTTGTAGCGCAGGTGCAAGAACGCACAAATGCATTTAATCGGCGTGACGTTAGTCAATTTGCGACTAGTCGCATTCAACATAAATATATATTTAGACCTTTTTTGTTATTGCTTCCCTATCTGCCCGGTCTATGGAGGCTTCAAGGTGAAACGCATCTCGTAAAACCACCGTGAACCCATCGCCATCCCGCAGCAGCTACGCTCAGGAACTTCGCCGACAACGGAACAAAACGAATGATAATCACCACGAGATAACCTTCCGAGAACACCACACACACACACGACTTGTGTATATCTGATGGTCCCATTAAAAAACACATATATAGAAAAAAGTTCCTGCTTAGTTTAAAACATGTTTTGAACGTGACAAGAAAACTGTCAGCCACCCCCCATCCCCGAGTGATAACAAAAAAACCGGTCGCGAGGTTTGACCTCGCTCGCTTCATGACTTCAAACGAAGTCGGCTGTGATGCAGGCAGGCCCTGTGTACCGTGGGAGGTCATAATGGCCGTGTCAGAAAGAGGTGGCCGCTGCTGCTGCCGCTGCTACAGCCTTCCCACTCGGCTGTGGTTCCTCCTCGCGCCTGAGTCGTCCCCTCTCTCTTCGTCTCAGTCGTCCTTTCTCGCACCGAGTCGTCCCCTCTCTCCGAGTCATCTCGCACTCCCCGTGTCGTTCTCTCTCCGTGTCGTCCTCTCTCTGAGTCATCTCGCACTCCCCCGTGTCGTTCTCTCTCCGTGTCGTCCTCTCTCTGAGTCATCTCGCACTCCCCCGTGTCGTTCTCTCTCCGTGTCGTCCTCTCTCTGAGTCATCTCGCACTCCCCGTGTCGTTCTCTCTCCGTGTCGTCCTCTCTCGGAGTCATCTCGCACTCCCCGTGTCGTTCTCTCTCCGTGTCGTCCTCTCTCGGAGTCATCTCGCACTCCCCGTGTCGTTCTCTCTCCGTGTCGTCCTCTCTCGGAGTCATCTCGCACTCCTCGTGTCGTTCTCTCTCCGAGTCGTCCTCTCTCTGAGTCATCTCGCACTCCCCCGTGTCGTTCTCTCTCCGTGTCGTCCTCTCTCCGAGTCATCTCGCACTCCCCGTGTCGTTCTCTCTACGAGTCGTCCTTTCTCCCCGAGTCTTCCTCTCAGAGTCGTCCCCTCTCTCCCCGAGTCATCTCGCTCTCTCCACGTCGTCCTCTCTCTGTCGTTCTCTCTCCAAGAGTGAGCGAATTTCCGTGCTGTGCGGCGCCTAACAAGTTGAAATTATTATCACCGTCAGCAGTCACCGACATCCCTGGGGTTTGAATCCAGCTATGAGCCGCACGTGATTGAACCGGGTTCGCAAGTTTTACCGAAATAATGGCAAATCTCAACCCCGGTCAGCAACGAGTGCACCAAAAAAAAACACCCGTCGCATTAAAGATTTGTGCTTGCCACTTACTCCTGCGGCTAAACTCCACCTTTGAGAATGTAAAAGGGGGCGTTATTATTGTCGCGATTAACGGGAGATCTTAAATTCAACGACTCCGCATGCAAATCCCACTGTGGTGAGGCCGTTTCTCTGCCCATCTGGGGTGGTGAGAACGATGCACCGGGGGAGCTGCAAGGGTTTCCGAACAGGAACGCACAACCTGGAACGACGGGGAACATTTAAGCAAGAACAACGTTTTAATTGACTCCACACGAAAAATTCCTCCTTGCAGATGACGGCTCAATCCGCGCGCGATATGCGCCCGCCGCAATTCCGAACACAGCGCCCTGCACTGTATACATCGTTACTCGTTCGTCCGCAGCTGAAACTGGATAACGTTTAACTTGTTGGTAAATACTGTCACCATTCATTCCGAAGCAACAAAGCCACCGCTCGGATCCGTTTGACTTGGGTAAACAATGGAAACCTTCTACGTGACTTTACCGAAAGAACCAAGAAGATGAATCCCTGCAGTCACGAAAGCTTTACATCGAAATTTAATGGAAACCAGGTAGACTGGACAAACACAATGGGTTTAACAATAACCCCCTTTTTAATTTAAATTGAATACTGTCGTTTTTGTACAAGTATAAAAAGGGCTTTGTAAAATGTATGCACATGCGTGTGTGTTGAACTTCATTTGCATCGTACGTAGCCAACCGTGCTAGTCGAGAGCTGCAGGGGAAGGACACCAGACCAAACAAACATCAAAAGAATGGATAGCATAATCCTCCTTCTAAAATTCGATCACAAAGCCAGGGCATATTTACATGTACGGTATATATTTTCTTCTCCAATGCAGTTGTGCGAGGTGGGGAGTGGTGGCACAGTGGTTAGCATGCCGCATTGTAAAAATCAGCAGCAAGCTTTATCTGAAGCAGTTCTGCCCCCACCTGCACTGACCAGTGTGGTGAAGTATGGTCAAATATCCACGGCTGTTACCAGCATTTGGGGGAGGGGGGGGGTGTGGCACTTCGACGAACGAATTGACAAAGAAGCCGTAAAAATGCACTTCAGGACGCAGCAAATGAGAATATATTTTTTTATTCTTAAAAGTGGAGAAATTTCTCATCATGGGTGGAAACCACCAAGAAAAGGTAACGACGATCGTGACAGCCTGAAAATCGCGTCAAGGCACAGCACACTCAACAGTCAACAATTTTATTCCACAACCGAGGGAGCACATTCACTTCCATCGGGTGCGCAGAGACTCGCCTTTCGTAATAATAATAATGTCTCTGGTTGTGTTTTATCTCTCTCTCAAATGTAGCATTCTCAGGAAGAACGTAATCAACCAGGCAGGGTGTTAACTATTATGTTATCCGACTCTCTGTTGTATTACATTACATTTCTAAGTGTACTAGATTTGTGTTTCTATTTCATTTATACCTGATGATGATTGCTTGTGTTGCAATCGAAACGTCGAATGCTAGTATTTAATTTATTATTTTATCTTTATACGTCACTTTACCGAAAGAACCAAAGAGTAATGATAATAGTGCGAACAAGCGGGCCCCCCTCCGCATTATGCGCTCCGTGTTTACAAGATTCTCATCGCCGTTCCCCGAGATATGCTGGTCGCAAGTTAGAAACCATGGATCCAGTGTGACATCATCATCAACATCATCGTCAACATCATCGTCGTCATCATTGTCGTCATCGACGCAATGAGTACATCTAAAAGGCTCATCACGTTTGAAAAGCGGCACGAGTGGACATTACTTATTATTATGCCTGGGCAAAGATTGTAGATCACATGACATGAGGTGCTCATCATCACTACACACACACGCGCATATAAATAAACTGTACAGATTTCATTGCCGCACTGCCTCTTTACAGCCTCTGTTAAAAAGAAAATCGTCCGAACGCGGCGTAACGCCTGCTTGCTACACGTGTAGAGTAATGCACTTCCACAGTTGACCGCATTCACAATTGAAAATAAGCGATCGTTAAAATAGAGTCCACATCCGTTTTCGTGCGAATCCACCGCTCTGATGGGGAAACAAAGAGTGTGGCCGACCGGCAATAGCAATCGGCTTAAACATTTCAAGAGAAAAATGTAAAGCGACGGAGGGGGGTGGGGGTTTGTTGGATCATACTCCAGAAACGCATTGGGGAAATATCTCGAGAAAAACAAGACGTTAAAAAATATATATTATGCCACTTTGAGGCCTCCATGGGTAGATGCGATGTTTTTTTTTTACTTAATCTGGGACTCACTCATCTGACATATAAACTGGTGGCAAAGATTTGTCCAGAGTAACAAAAAACCCAGCCACGTGATGTGGGGCCACAGCAAATCACGGCGGCGATATTAACTGCCTCGCCTGGCATACAGGAGGTCGTGGGTTCAACCCCAACCCTGACGCTGCTGTATATTTGGGAGTTTGCGGTGTCTCTCCCCACCCCCACGTCATCACGTGGATTTTTCTCCAGGTACTCCAGTGTTTCCCCTCTACATTTAGAAACATGCGTTTATATTATGTCTGCTCATACATTTCCGTGTGATAAGTCACTTAGTTGAGCTATCATGTGGCCAGGTAGCTTCTGAAAAAGGGCCGTATAGCTCAGTGGGCCTTACCTGGTAAAATAAAACATATTTTAAATCAGCTTAGCTTGACACTTTCACGGGGAACCTTTGCAATGGGGCCACAGAAGCCGTATTTTTGCACGGAAACTCGATTTGGGCTGCAAATGCATTTGAAAAAGTATAACGCTCAATGGCAAATAAAAACGAGCAATATCTGGTTACCAGTGAAACAAGGAAGGCTGACAAAATGTGCAGGGTTGCTTCCCTTGACTGCCACTGGCGTAACCCAAATGTGTCTGCAAAGGCGTACTGATGAACGCGGACGGTACCATGCCGCCCCCTTGTGGTCACGCATCTGCGGTGTGAAGAATCCTTTTTGCACCGTACATGGCCAACCGTGTCACCATCGGAGGCGCGATCTTTCACCAGCCCCGCCACTCTCGTCGTCACCCTCGCACACTGTCGCGGAATCCCCTCCTACCTTTTGTGCGCGAAGAATCAACAAAAAATTAACCCGTAAAAAGAAAGTTTTTCACTATAAATCCTTTATATGCGTGGCGGCTAGAGTCCTCTCGTCCACTGGCTTGAGATGGCTGCTACCTATGGGTCAGATGATTGCCTGGCAGCATTAAGCAATTGGTAATTAAATATAAAAAAATAATTCCTAAAAAGTGTAAAATTTTGCAAATTTTTTTTCACGAAAATTAATTGTCACGCACAACGAGTCTGTGTGGAAAATGTCAGCTCGATTGGATCACGGGAAGTGGGTTAAAAAACGACCGAAAGATTTGCACGGTCGTAAGCGTTGAAGCAAGCAAGTGAACTTAATATAAAGGATTTAAAAAGCGAACACCACGACGAGAAGTGGCAAGTGGCTCACAGAGCAGCACCCCCACCTGGCAGCCCAAGAAAGCCATGTAAACCCAAGACGGACTAGACCCCCTGACCCCCTACACACCTAAAGGTTTTTCCTTGACATTAGCAGGTCGGCACGGAGCTGATTGAAAGCGATCGCCGTGTCCACAGCGAGCCCGTGCCCAGAGCCAGCCAGTCAATCAATCAATCACGTGTCGTGTCCGTCCTGGAAATATAAAGTGCACTGCAGCTAACGAGACTTTTGGAAAGCGACATCGGGACAGCGACTAATGTCCCGTAGTGAATGTGGCGGACCGTTTGACTTTGTGTTTTTAAAATGAATAACGACATTAACGAATCGGTGTTAATTTGCCCGAGCATGACACAATCTTAAATATGGTTAGGCTTTGTCACAGCAAAGTAATACAACACTATGTAAGCAATTAACAGAAGTCCTCGTCATGGATAACGCCATTATCTGTTGATGTAACACAACTTTACATCTCCTCTGCCAAATCTTGCTTTTTCTTCGAGTGTATATATATGAAATGTATTAACTGGAACGTTACTTTTTGAATCAATCGTCTGTAATCGTGTGCGGACACTTCTGAAATAAGCCCTGCGGTGGTGACAATATAATTCGCATCACGCCAAGGCATGAAGTAGGCCCAAAGCACCGACGTTAGTTACTCCGCTGCATCTGACGAATCAGATGAAACAACGAGCCCGTGCATTCACGCAGCAGCCGTCACACGCCGTAAAGTAAAACAGAGAAACGTGTTCAAGATATGAGGTAATATAATACCAAAGCTCGTATCCCACAGCCCACATTTGCAAAATTTACATTCTAATTTAATTTTACAGTTCAATGCTTTTGTTAGTGGGGTGTATAGAGTTCCATTGCATTAGCAAGCAGGGATTGAAAAAAACATGCAACAAACATTTCCTGACAAAATAAATAACATGGCCTTCCTCCCACTGCAAATTAAGCAAAGGCTAGTAATAGCGATCGACCATCGACAAAACGAAACTGTGGTTCAGTTTACAGTTTGCATGGTTTAATGGACATCGCATATTTTAAGGTCAACCACATCTTTACAATGCAATTTGGATTTACATAGTCGCATTTAAATGCGACCACATCTCACGAGGCCGTAGAGAAACGGTGGGAACGTTCATTTGAAAGAGAATATCGAGGCGGTCTTAAACCGGGACTTGAACAGGAGCATGGAGCTCTTTCATGAGCTGCGAAGAGCGCTGCTGTGTGCGTGCACCACTTGCATCCACAGCGGTGGCAAACACTCTGGGAACGCCGTTTTATTTCGAGCGGGGCAATGATGGGCACAGGTGGTGGCACAACTATCTCCTGTGCAGACGATGCAACTGCAACGGGGCACACGTGGCCAGGGAGGCCACGTGTACCACGTGTACCACGTGTGCCCCCCCCCCTTGCCCTTCTATACAGGGCATAGGCTCTCGGGTGAAAAACAAACAAACCTTAAAGTCATTCTTTAGCTTATGAAGATTGGTTGCTAGTAAACCGACACTGAACTGACAATGATATTTCTCACACTTGGTCAAAGGGCGCAACACAATTATCTTACAAAGCGACCGATTGGCCTGAGTTTTTCATGAACCCTGCTACACTTTGCACTTCACAACGTTGTCAGCTCCTCCTGCTACGAATTTGCTAAAGATGACACACCGACCCGAAACAATTACTTTGCGAACAAAAGTAAAAATTTTACACGTAGGCTTTCGCGACTAATATCATCCATAATAGAGGTTTTTGGGTTAGATCGGGTAAATGTATAAATGTGTCGTCAAAACCCGCCACCACCTGACACAGCCAACATTTGTAAATGTAAATGTTGTGGCCTGGCTCTCCAACACACCGGTGTGCTGTACTAGTGACGAATTGGCCACGTTCTGTTTACGTGACAACCCTTACTAGTTGGCTGTGTCGGGTGGTGGCGGGTTTTAACGGCACATTTCTATATTTACGCGATCTAAACCAAAAACCTCTCTTATGGATATAAGAGTAAACATTATAAATCTGTTTAATCAACAACACTGACCCCACAACCCTTCCACAATACTGTGCAAACGCCTCCACAAGCAAAAAAAAACCCTAACGCACAAGACCAACTCAAAACATCAAAGAAAAAACCGGTTATAGCAGCTGTTTATGTTTGACCCTGAGAACAATCATTACTCCCGTCACCTGTTCCTCATCCTGCAGACCATTGTACCCACGCCGCCCACTGGCCTGGGCTTGCCCATCGACCGAGTCGCTCACGCCACGCCGCTGGAGTCACGGCCAGAGTCAATGGGCCGTATAATATGGGCAGCGTGATACAAGTCTGTAAAACACCCAACCAACCAACACCAGGTGGGGCAGAGGTGGGCAAATGCATTCAAATTGCATTTTCTCGGAGGAAATGTAATTACTGTGGATATAACTGTAGAAGTGTCCAATGTGGACATTAATTACACATGTATGAAATAAAATAAAACCGACAAACATAAGTACATTTCCCACGTTCATATTAATGGCAATAAGCAGGCGTCCTTACAGATCAGAATTGACGCCGCATGTAATTACGCGTTGCATGTCGTTGTGATCTAACTGTGAACGTGTAAAAAAAATATAGGTGAACGTGTAATTGCAATAAAATGACTGTTTGACCGTCATGTTAAGAACACATTCTCTACGGCAGAGTGAGTGTAGGAAAGTGCTGCCCCACCCCCTCCCCTACTAGCCTAGAGGTCACGTGAATAAGGGAATGTCGGGATGTAGTTTTGTGACATCCACTTCCATGATCTGTCCCTCCCACGGGAAGGGGTTGTACAAAGCTCTGCATGACATCCGATATAGACACTTTGTATCGTGACATGAAAGAGCTATAGCACGAGCAGAACGATATTTTTGTGTTTAGTTTGTTGTCCATCCCCCACCCCCCACACCTCCGATTAGCAATGGTTGGCTACGTACGGTGCGAAAGAAGTTCAACATACAAGAACAAATATTTTTTTGGGTAAAAAAAAAAAGGAATAGACAGAGGGGGGGGGGGGATAGAAATGCAATTTACATGATTAGCAACTTTGTCAGTGTCCCTTATCACCGGTCTCAAAGTATTGAAATGTCTCTTATCATTGAGATCAGTTAATCGTTAACACTTGGTAAGCGGGTGGACGCATTTAAAAACTCGGCATTCTGTAAACATGCACAAAACTGTGCTTTGTGTGTATGTAGGCTTGTGCTAGGGGACCACGGGGGTTGTTCTTGCCAAGCAACTATGAACTTTGCGCGTAGGACTCGGGTTAAATTGGCGGCGACATTGCGACGAACTGCAACACTGCAGCCACTCGAGCGTGGGTTTCTCTGCTCACCGTTGCCACTTCAGAGAGACCGATGGCATCTTAAAACAGCCCCCAAAAGGGTCCAAGCCCGCAATATTTCGAGTGACATTTGGCACTTTTCTCACACGTTTACCAAAATGTCCACACTTTCCTGAAACCTGTTCTTTGCACCCCTGGACACGAGTGGCTGAAAAAGAAAATCCAATTTCATTTGTAGTATTTAATTTACCGCACTTTTAATCTTTCAAAACCATGCATTTCCTGAGGGCACTTATGCGGCGTGTAAATTTGTGTGCTCGCAATGGTGCGTAATGTCAATTTTCTCACAACTCCCAATCAGCCACCGGAGTAGCAAGTTGAGCAGCCACCAGAAAATGACAACCCACCCACCTCATCACAGTGCGGGGTCTCGCTCTCCCCTCCTGGTGTCAACCGGTTAACCCTGTAGGTCTCTTTGAAGTAACCAAAAGCACTGTCATTTCGCCCTCCCCCCATATCTTTCCATAGGCACCTTCTAGAAAAATGGGCAAAAAAATAGGCCTTTTCACACGCAAAAAAAAAACCTCACAAAACGCTAAGCGGCTCGTAAAACTGCAGGCCGCACCGCAAGTTGCCGAAACGCCGTCGCTCGCTACGAATTTACAGAAGCACCACGCGGTTGTTGCATTGGCTAGCACTTGCACCTGCTTGTCCGTTCTGGCAACACCAGCAGCTAACGTCAAGCGCGTGGCAAGCGGTGGGGGGGGGGGCGGGGGACTTCCGCTGTCTCCCTCTCTATGCTTTGACCACCCACCCACCCCATGCCCCCCCCGCCCTGGTTGTGAATGAACGAGGCTGCTGCTTTGTCTTGCATCAGAGCAGGCTTCTGTCCTTCTGTGCCAGTTCCCAGGCAGAAATCTGCACTCCAAGATTATTCTTTTTTCACCTGCTTCAGTTTTTGTTGAGGGTCCGTGTAGAGTCGACATTTTTTTCCCCTCCCAACTAGAAGGCGATGAGGAAATGAGCGGTCTGTATCGAGGAATATTATCCGATTACAATGCCCTGCTTAAATAGGCCTGGCTTAATGTTTTTTTTTACTTATTTGCAATAACAAAATATTGTAAGAGAATAATACCTACGATAATGGGCATGAAGCGGCGTATAACTTGGCACAGAATTAAAATGGTCAAATTGGAATTACAGTATGGTTAATGTAACTTGTGATGTACAGTAAATGAAAAATATCAAACATATTAGTATCGTTACATCAAAAATGTCAAGTATTAATAATACTTGGGAAAACTTTTGTAAAAAATTGAGAAAATAAAGTCACAGTACCATGGAACGGCTGAAAAGAATTTAAGCAGAATTTGTTTTGCAAGCTGCAAATTAGCATGACGTCATTGCAACTCTTTCTCGCAAACAGAGTGGCTACAACTTCTGCAAAACTACTTGTGAGATGCGCGACGCTGAAAACCACGGCGATCGTCGCTGCTGGCTTCGGTGCACGTGCGCGACCGCAGATACTTTCAGATTTCCACCGCGCCAAACATCGTTGTTCTCAGCCCGTGCCACTTTGCGGGAGAGCTCCGCTCCCTTTACGGGTGACGAAAGATGACGCCCTTGATGTACTGGATGACGTCCGCGCGGGAGAGCATGCTGACGTGTTCCGCGCCGGGAAGCTCTCTCAGCAGGACGGGCTGTGGCTGGCGGCCGGCCCACTCCCGGCAGAGCAGCGCGCTGGCCAAGCTCACCGTGCCGTCGCCGTCCGCCGTGATGACGCGCGTGGGGTCGTGGTCCGGGAACGACTTGTCGTACACGAACGAGTCCGGGGTGGCCACGCCCGTGCCATAGAGGCAGTGCACCGGCACGCCTGCGCACAATCGAGCGGTGCGGGGCAAACCGCCGCAAGGACGCACGCGCACACAAAGACAAAGATCCCCAGTAGAGGCTTAACAGACTGTTGGGGGCAAGTGCTGTTAGCGAATAACACCTAAGAATGGCGGCACGGCACATGGCTAGTACCACGCCCGGCCGCCTTTGTCTCCCGAGTGGCGACGTTTACACACCGCACCCAGGTACTTATTTGGGGCCGAGTTGATCTAGGGGTGGCCCAGGACCGGTTCAGATAATCGTCACTGGTGTTGGTGGGTGAGCCGGGATCGAACCCGGGTTGTCGGGTTCGTAGCGCACAGCGCTAACCGCACACACAAGGGATCACGGGATGGGATAACACACACACATGGAAGGGAATGTGTTATTTTTTTTCAGGTCATAATCACCGGCTTCGTCATTTTCTGAGCGGCCCCACATCCTTCATGAATGGAAAATTCAAGACGAGCCAGAGCGTGCAATTGTGGCCACGCAACCCAAACTATGGACCGTATGGTAAACCACTGTTAGTTAGTCTTCGCTCCTTCAAAGGCAGAGGAAGAGGGAAACTACACAAAGCTCTCTCCTGAAACCATCTCGTGGCTTGCCTGGATAGTACTTCGATGGATGACTAATGTGCACTGCAGGTTGCTATAGGCTGCTGCGGTGCTACATCTTGGGCAGCACAGGGGAGCCATGATCCACTGCTGGACATTATTTATATGACCAATAGTGTGGAGCAGACTTTGTTCAGCGGCGGATTGATATAATGCTGCAAGTTAATTGTTCGTTAGTAATCAATATTCATCGTTGAATTGATGCATCGTTACACACCCCTGCTTTCTATAGTCTCAAGGTAAATCTTAAAAAAATATATCAGAACTTAAACAAGAGGGGAATGTATTTACATATTAATATGTATATGCCCGAAACAGGATGAATAAAGATTCTGATTCTTAATAATAATTATAATTTCAGTTTTATATCGCGTTATTCATGAAATTTGCATCACACAACGCTGTACAAAGTTATAGCAATTATTAAGTAAATACCAATTTACAATGTTGTTAATCTACTGCTCGACGAAGGCCTCTCGATTCTGTGCCAGCCATGGAGTTGCTTTTGACAGCAATGGGTGAAGCTGCAACCCCGCCAACAATGTGAGCTGCGGTTGGAAACTGAACTTGGGGTCACTGCGCAATGTGGGCTGGGCTCACGGTGCAATAGTAGTTAGCTTAACATTTTTCAAACAAATAACATCAACCCCGCACCGCGGATATCAGGGGATGTTGTGTCCGTACTCACAACTCGCAGTGACGGAAAGTTCCCTCTCCGAAGACCGCAGGCGGCGACACGACACACGGCTGAGGGGGTAGCCGCGTCTGCGGCTCGTTGCAGAGGCTCGCGGTTCAAGCCCAAGGCCACCGAGGTTAATACTCCCTACTGTGTTACCCGTGTAAAGAAAAAGTGAGCACTATTCGCTTCACGCCGGGACATAACAATTATTGTGAGATTCGCCCAATGTTCCTGCTTTGGGTCTTTGTTCATGTGTAGAGGAATTTTTTAAATAATAATTAAACAAAAAATCTTGTCAGATTATTTTGGAAAAAGAAAAGGTCACACATGCCAGAGACATCTGCCAAATTTGAATACTTAGTCGAAAACTGACTTGGCAACTGCTGCCTCCTTTCGCGAAAACTTAGCAGGACCCTCTCGTAACAAAAGTGTCTTGAGATTTGGGAGGTTTTCCTGGGTAAACAAACGTTGTAATAAAATCAGTTCTCATAAATCTCCCCCGCCGTCTCCTCACCTGGCAGGGGTTGCCCGTACAAGTAGGACTCAGAGTCCTGGCGCATGAGCCATCCCTCGGGGTAGCCGATGTCGTTGTAGAAGTCGCGGTAGTCACGGTTGGTGTAGTTGCGCTTGGGCGTGGACACCAGCACTTTGTCGGGAGGCCACGAGGTGTTGTAGGGCAGTAGCCAGCTGGTGGACACGGCCGTTCGCTGCTGAGCGCGGATCTTGAGCGTGCTGATCACGGGGATGCCGTTATTGTCTCCTGTTTGTGCGCGACAAAGACGAAGGTTCGGTGTTACGATGCGAAACTCGGGTTTTGTACCGCGCCGTTAAGTTTTGGATGCCAGTTTAACCAGGCGTGGGCGCAGCCTGTACGTCAGTCACGCTTTATAAAGGTGCCGCAATAAATGTACTGCTCGAGGCAGTTTATTACGGGTACCCTCGTGTGCTTCGTTTATACGCGCCATGGGGTAGGGCAGTGTGGGGTGTAAGGATTTACAAAACCAGACCCTCCACACAAGGCCCTTTAATTGTTTGGTCATGATACCACTCACAAAAGGGGCCTCTCCCTTCTAGAGAGCGCTCCAGACAGCTCCCTCGTGGGCATTTTGGCCTACTCTTCCTTGGGAGAGGTGGGATTACCCACACTTAGAGCCATCATACGCCACCTGCCAATTGATTAAATGTGGCGTACCCATTCACACTGATGATGGACAGAAGCGGCGGTGGCGGGGGGGATTTAAGAAACCGATTGATTCAACTGTCACGCTGGGAGATCGAACCGGCAACCTCTGCACCGCAAGCGCAGTGTGCTGCAAACCATTACCTCCGATTAGCACGGTTGGCTACGTACCATGGCAGCATCCCTCCAGATCACCCACACATCAACTAAAACACTAAAACCTGAAACAAGCAAATGTGTCCCATCGCCCACTCCCAAGGGGGTCGTGGGGGCAGCGGTCACACACCGGACGTGAGCACGCGGAGCGTCTTGGCGGCCCCGCCCCAGGGTGGCCCCAGCGCCACGTAGCTGTGGATGAACTTGTCCTTCCACGCCTGGCTCTGCTGCCCGAGGAAGTAGCGCATGTAAGGGTTGCCCATGCTGTGAGCCACCAGGACGACGGGTGACCAGTAGGTGGCGTACATCTCCTCGATCATGTTCTTCAGATTCACCAAGTACTCCCCGTTCTCATCTGCGGCACCGGACGATGCGGGTAGGGTGGCGGACGGAAGGGAAAGGGTGCCGTTGTTATTGCTCAAGGTAAAAGTGCATTGGTCAGCACGGCGGTTAGCGAACTGCACCGTTAACCCGAGACCTGAGTTTGACTCCGTGCCACAGGTAATAATATCAGTTGTGAGTGAGATCCAAACGAATTCGCTGGGTCCTCCTCCCTTCGTCAACGGTTAAGGTCGCATGAACCCTTACCATGACCAAAACAGAATTTTGGAGGTCTACTTGCAGCTATAAATTGCTAAAAGGCTGTAATACTTACTTATTTATTATGTAGGAAGTACGCAATGCCGCAGTGACAGCTACAGCATTGCTGAAATAAATACTGTAAAGCCTTGTTACTCACGAATGAAGCTTGAAATTAGTTTTGGACGACCCGGAACATAGCCCTCACACCTATCTACATGACGGCCGATGGCTATTTTTTTTGGCCGTACCATCTTTTAAACTCCATCTTGCACGAGACTCGACTTTGTTTCCCCCCCCCCCTGTTGCAATGGACTCCACAAGCAACACCTGCGATGATTAGCACAGTTGGTTCACGTACGTTGTGAAAGAAGTCTTGACATACATACGTAAAGAACTACAAGGCAGTTCAAGGAAGGATTGCAGGCTGCAGCATCTGCACAGAAAAAAAATGTGAAGACTCCGTTCGTTGGGAAGTGGGGGGGGGGGCGGGATGAGTGGGCGCCACTCACTGGGGGCTTTTCTCCAGTCATACGGGGCCCCGCGAATGTCCTGGTTTCTCTTGTAGCCCCATCCCTCCATGGCTTCCACCAGCGTGTGGAAGTAACTTCCTGTGCGGGGACAGCACAGGGCACGCGCGCTTGGCATCCACTCGAATGACGTCGACACCGCAGCTCGTCTCTCCGATTGGTTAGGTAATCGATTAACTCTTGAAGGGTAATTGGATCGATTAGCGTAACTAATCGGACAGACCCATAATGCACAGGCATAATATGACTTAGAGGACCCCCCCACCATCTATGCATTACACAAGTAGTGACTAATCCCATATCTGCATTTTCCATAAATATGCTAAATTCCTTTGTTGATATGCAAATTCCTTTGTCAGGCGCCCTTCCTCCTCTAACCCAGCTTAAATATACGCTGCCAAGCTTGGTGGTGTTCATTCAGACGCTGTCTTTCCGACAGACCTGCTCTTCACCTGAGGACGGGTGCTTGCGTTGTGGCCGAAACGTCGTGAGAATTGTATTTTATTGTTATATTTTTATTATTTTATTATTTCCCTTCTACGCGACTTTACCGAAAGAACCAAGAAGATGAATCCCTGCAGTCACGAAAGCTTTAAATCGAAATTTAATCGGACAGAGCGAAAATTATTCTCACCCCTTATTCCCACGTGTGCCGTTGTTACGGGGCTTTGTGATGTCATCGGCATCATCAGCTTTATCACGTTGGGTGTGGCTTGTAGGGGGGCTGGGTTTCCTGCCTTCATGAGGCAAGGTTGTAGCATCGATTGGCATGTGTTTTTAATTTCATTAAAAAGGAATGAGATATATTTTTCATTCAACCTTTTTAGCATAAATGCAAATTATTTATTGGGACCAGCAGGCATGTGTACCAATTTACATGAGACCCACCAATGCATCGATGAATTTCCAAAATTGTGAATCACAACTCGATTGAAGAATCAACGTATTTTTCTCGTTTTTAATGTCTGATCTGTAATATTCTTCAACGTGTCTCATTCGTACTATTTTTTCGCTGCCATTGATATCAATGATCATATTAGCATAGCGTTTACACATAATTTATACGACTTATTAAATAAAATATCCCGACACGCAAGATTCCATGCGTGCATGGGTGTAAGCATCTATCGCAATATACAAACCTAAGCACTGTTACACGCCTACCTTGGATGAAACCCAAATATGGACATCGTAAACTCCTTCGAGATTTTCCATCAAGCAGCTGAGATGAAGTGGGTGCTGACCCCCAATCATCACACACTCCCCTTTATCTGAAGAGCTTTTCGTTTTGGAATTGCAGTGCAGCGGTTGGACCACTAAGACCCCCCCCCCCCTTCACCAACCCGAACTGACCATCGTGGTGAAGTATGATCAAACAACCCTGATGACCTACGCCACTTGAGGACATTTTCACCGGTGACGAAAGGCTGCGTGTGTGTAGTATAGTGCATGCGCAAGCTTGTTTTAGTTTACAAATATGCATGCGAATATTTCTGATCTTGTTTTGCTGACAAAGGCATTTTTATTTCATCAAAACGTGTGTTGTTCTCCTGCCTCTACGAGACAACACTCTAAAAATACTCGAGGCGATGTTTCCCGAACCCCCCCCCCCCAACAACAATATGATAGAGCAAGACGAACGTTACCAGGTATGCGGCACAAAGCCAGTAACCGCTGACCCAGCAAATAGCATTTTGTACATGTACACTCTGCCGATTAACACAACACAATTTCACACAGGAACCCACAAACCGCCTGACCAAGCATCCAGAAACGGTTGTTTATACTTCACGGAAAAATTATGATCACGAGATTGAAGTGAGTTAAAGCATTTAGACTTATGCTTACCAACGGACACGTTGCTGGGATCCAGGAATTCCACCGGGAATGTTTTTCCAAAGTCGGGAACTCGCACTTGGACCCCGTTGGGGCTGGATGTGGTGCGAGTGGTCAGGTTATACTCCAGCCTGCACCGGGTAGCAACACACCCAGGCAGTGAGTAGCCACACAAACAAGACGGAGCACTCAACTGGCACGACTGACATCCTGGTTTCAAATATAGGCAGCCGACTGTGATTGAACCTGGGTTCTCAAGTGTAGGGAAGTTCTCAGCCCGGTTGCCAATGACTGAATATAAAAAAACCAACACATTAGATTTGGGTTTGCACTTATTTGAGCTCAGTTCTAGCTCCTGACCATTAAAAACGATTTGGTTTTACTACCATTCGAAGAAGAGGTCTCTCAAATGGCAAGGCGGATGGGGATGTTCTGCCAGCTTCTATTGGGAGCAGAGATCGCTTAAAGGGAGGTGGACACTGCGATATTCACTTCCGTGGGCTGTTCTAGGACACTCAGGCCTTGCAACTGCTCTAAGAAATATCAGAGTGAATTCTTCAATCTCATGACGTGACTCGGAGAGCACATTTGGCGAAAAAACTGGGGAAAAATACTAATTATAAAGTAGCCGTAGATAACAAGTCACATCGGTTCAAGGTGTCTGCTTGTAATGTCTCAAACGCCACGATAAACCCAAACTTGCAAAAGATATAATTACTTGGAAAAATTCTGAAATTCCGACATTTACAACCCGGCAGATAAGTGACATATCACGTGCCCCGAGTTATAAAAGCACGTGCGCATCGTAAAAAAAAAAGATAATCAGTATACCAAGACATGCCATTAACACTCGTGTTCATCGTAAAATAGAGTCTTACATTTTATTGCATCGCGTTCAACTGCTCTGTTGTCAACAGATTACACGGGATAAATTTGCCTGTCAATTGATTGGTTTAGTTGGGCACACACTCTTGTTGATATTTTCATAAAGATTTCTTTGGAAATAAGTTTCAAGCATCGACAGCGCTTACAACGGGAACATTTATTCACATTCATTACCCCGCCCCCCCCACAAAGAAAATGGAGTCAAACCGGACCTATTAACAAAGGCAAGAACAAAGACGTGCTAAGCCAAAAACATCTGGACTCTTATCTCTATTGGAAACCACCCCAGAAAAAAATAGATCAGCGCTTTTTGTTCGAAAGCATCAGAAGCAGAAGTGGCCAAACAAACACGAAGTTGGAACAAGCAAAGGAATGAAAAATAACACTGGTCAACAAAAAAACAAAAAAATTTTCTGGCCTGGACTTTTGCAGCTGTTTAGACTAATTTCAGGGTGCTGATTCCAAATCTGATCTCAGATTTGCTCTATCACGTCTCATTTTTATGCTATCGGCATACCCCATTTTCATTGATTTTACCCGAAATTAACTCTGTCACTTATGATTGCAAGTTGTTGCCAGTCAGTGACTGCTTTAGTGTTAAATATGGTGCTGTATTTTTAGGATAGTGTGTTTATAATATCATTTTATGTAGATATCCACATTTATTTATCTCAAAAACCTGATGCGATAGACAAAAACTGATGCCAGATTTGGAATCAGCACCCCAAAATTACCTTAAAACCGTTGGAATACCTTATGGCAGAAAAAGTGTGTTGACCAGTGTAATAATAGGTTTTACCCTTTCTGGCAATACAGCAGGTGGTAGATGTCCAAACTCCAAATATACACTTTTTGCAAGCAATCAAGTCTTGCACATATTTGTCGAAAACACGCACACGTACTGTGATAATCTATGCATTGCCTTTGAAACTGATTGGCCTACGCCAGAGACAGCCTTCTTTATATGGCCTCGTCTCACCAGTGTCAGACCGCAGAACGACGCAAAAAGGCGAACGATACAGAGACAATGCACGTATCAGAGCCTTGATAGCTCAGGGTGAGCAGTAATATCATGGGATCTCTGTGGTGTTTGAACATCTTAACACCTGATAATTGTTTTTTTATCCTTCATCATATTTTATATATTTTTACTGGCAAATGAGGTTCCCATCTTAACACCTGTTCTATTGTCAGAAAGGGGTAAAACCTATTCTAATGTATAATCATACTTTGTTACTGGCAAAAAGGTCCCATGATACATAGCTGCTCATCCTGAGCGATAAATGCTCTGATACGTGCACTGTCTTTGTACTGTTCGGTTTTTTACGTCGTTCTGTGGTCTGACACTGGTGAGACAAGGCCATAAAGAAGGATGTCTCTTGCGTAGGCAAATCAGGTTAAAAGACAATGCACAAATTATCAGCGTTTATTTTGCATGTTCACCACAGGCAAAGGAAGTCCAATGCCCACTTCGGTAAAAACACGTGTTATGATCTTCAACATCAAATCGTGCTCAGTAACACACTGTAGTCACAACCAGCATCACTGTAAACTAGTCACGTGGGCTTGTTTAATGGTTCTCAAAGAATGTGACAACGAAACAGAAGCATAAGATCGTTCTTATTTCGCGAATACACACTTAGGTCATGTTGAAGGCATGTGAAGTTACGTCAGAGATGGGATAAAATTATTTAAAAGTTATATTCAAGCATGTTTAATTGCAGTTTAGTTATGCCACTGCAGCGACGAATTAAAAGGTACACTAGTCACACAGCTCATAAGTTGCTAGTGCTATGGCGGCGTACTTGAAATTCAATTTAAGGTCCTTCTTTTTATTGTTGCTTCAAAATCATGTTGGACAGTGTAGGACATGCAGCATAGATAATACGGATCTCCAATGCCTACTTGTTTTGTCCGGGGCTGCATTTCCTGGAGAAAAAAAAACTAAAACCTTACGAAATGTCACCAGCGTTTTGTCGTTTGGTTATTTCCCGGCTGACGTGGTAGGGATACTTAAAGCAATATCCTGTTTCTCAATTGCCTTGCATTATTGAAAGCAGACGTGGACCACAATATCTTGGGCAACAGGGCTAAACTTCACACATATCGCTATTTATTGGTTAGCCTAGTGGTGACAGCCTTAAGGTCCTTTAAAGTCAACTATTATGAATAGGCGAATTTCTAAAGATGCCAAGGATGAAATTTCACAAACGTTAAATTGAATACTCAATTTATTTTTTAAAGATAAATATCTTCTTCTAAGACAGAAAAAAAACCATTGTAAGATTGTCATGTGCATCAGACAATTCTGTCTATTCATCAGCATTCATTCAAATGACCAAATCAGACTGAATAGCTCCAATTATATACAATAACAGCCACTAAGGAAAATTTAATCTGGCTCATACATGGATAGGAGACCGCTTGGAAATACCAAGTGTTGTAAGATTTGGTTGCGGGGTGGGACCAGGAGATTGCAGGAAAGCAATGGATTCTTGAATCTATCTGTGAGGAGCTTTAGGCGTTATTCCCACATATGCGTACTCCCGCAAACCAAACCCTCGGTTAATTAACTAAATTGGTAAAATGTCCCAGTGCAGGACCCTCCTGAAACGACGCTTTGACTTTCAGTAAGCCTCTGCTGGGCAAATAAAGGCCATTTTATTTGTATTATTTAAAATTCACCACTAAAATATTTTGAAGAGATTTGATTCCTCATATCATTCGACGAATGAATTAAATTATCTTAATAATTACATCCTACAGTTATCTTCCCCTGTCTACCCCCCCCTGATTAAAACAATTCTGTAACATCTCACCTAGTTGCAGACATTCGTTTTATTTGTTACGCGAGCAAACAAAAACTCGGTGGCGTTTTCGGTGGTTCAGTGTATGATTTTATTCCCATGTTACAAGAAATATATTTTATATATCAGAAACGATTCACTGATGGAAGCGCGACATATCGGCCCTCTGGGTACCGCATGTTGTCGATCCAGCAGTCGATCACCAGCGGGACGAGGAGCTCGAGGTTGAGCCACAGCGTAAAGTAGTAGTCGGTCTTTTTTGTGCACAGGTAGTGGACGACAGAAGGCTTATCCAGACGAGCCTCCAGTTGATTTCCCAGGTCACCTGGAACTGAAGACAGAGTGGGGGGGTGAGATGGGCAGGGTGTTGCAGTTGTCTCTTACACCAATGGACTATCAAGAATAACCCACAGTTGCGACAGCGGCCACCAATCTCAAACCGTGGACCACGTAGTGAACAATATTCCACCTCACAAAAAGTCACCGGAAAATGACCCAATTGGAATATACAAAGTAATTATCATCCCTAATACAAAAACTTTGCAAGACCCTCCTGAAAAAAAGTCGCAAGACTCCATGAGGCTTTCCTGGGTAAACAAGCGTAATACAATTCCATTATTCGCTGGCAGCATTTCAGATATTCATGGGTTTACACCTGCAGCTTTCCACAGACTCGCCAACCTCAATACAAACATAAAATTGCAGCGGATCCATTGCCCCCGCTGCACTAAAGAAGTGGGCAAGAAGACAAGCTGTGAGCATTTATCAGTCAACAGGTTGCACATTCAATTGAATCCCCACATCTTGGGCTGGGCGCAATGAAAAATTGGTCACCCTGGATATGTTTAAATCGCCTTCGGATGAGAGCCGGCAGGGCACGGGTCAACATGCGGAAATGGGGGCTTACTCTTAACGACAGTGAACCATGCGACTGTGGTGAAACTCAGAGAGCACGGAGCATGTCTTGGACCATCGGCACCTCCAGGAGTTGTCCACCTCGGAGGACCTCTCCCCAGGGGCTACAGACCAGGCCACAGCATCGTCACATGACCGATACTGGATGAACATATGACTTGCGGTGTAGCAGGACAAGAGAAGAGGAAGACGTGGAAGATCTGCCAACCCACCTTCATGAGTGGAAAGTCACAAAGAGCCCGAGTGGGATTTTGCAGAAACACCGACCACACCGTAGACCACAAAGTGAAGAAATGAACACCGACAATTCCAAAACAGCTTTTTAAGAGATCCATTTCACAGAAACCAAAGTAATTTTACAGCTCAAACTCATAAGTTGACATTCTTCAAGCCACAGGAAAAGGCTAGAGAGAATGGCCACTGTGTGTTGTGTGTACACAACCTGTTGACAAAATGTAGTTTAGAGAGCATCTGACGTTACAAAGCAAGTTAGAGCCAAAGATAAGGGATATTTGAGGAACACGCGTGGGTACAGAGGTCAGGGTACAAACAAACAGGGGATATACATGCATAGAAAGGGAATTAGACACAAGGGTGAAGGACAGATTGCTACGGGGTTAAAGGAGGCATGCAAGTGTGAAGAGAAACAACATTGATATATTTCTAGATTTGAAGCTTTCCTGACTGCAAGGATTCATACTCTTAGTTCTTTCGGTAAAATCACGTAGGTAAAATAAAAAGTAATAAAAATTAATACAAATATTTTTATTATTTTTACCTACGTGACTTTACCGAAAGAACTAAGAGTACCATTGATATAGTGCTCAGCATATCCCCGTTTTACTTACTAGTCCCTTGTAACGTAACGGTGCATCGATTCAAGTCAATTATTATTCTCATGATATATACATTGAATTGTGTTTCTGTGTGTATGTTGAGGCTAATGCAGTTACCAAAACTGTACGATCAAGACAAACTAAATTAGAACCAATAACCATTAAGTCAGTTTTTAAAAAATCATTATTGAAGAGCATCGTCACCCTAAATTGTGACAATTTACTGAAACTACGGGGGGGAGAGAGGGGGGTGAATGAATACATGCCTACTGGCCACAATAATCACTTGATTTCATCATCGAAATCTAATATCAAGAAACGAGCCCAGTACTCTATAAAAAATACATTCCAATCGATCCAACTGTGCCTTCCACACAACATTTGAAAGCGACAGAGGAATCAGGATGGAGGGTAGAGAGTGGGGAGCACACACATGGGTACGCACACCTTACGGGCTGTGGGTGTAGTGGCCTCTTTGAATGGGTGGGAGGCCTTTTGAGAACAAAACCTCAACACCAACGAATGGCCAAAGGCAACAAGACTTTTGTAAAGTTCATGCATTGGCAAAAGATAAAAATACTGTATTTACAGAGAATTTTGGATAAGGAACTGTAACGCACACAATGTAAAAAAAGCACAATTCTATTTGATTTGGCAAGATTTAAAAAGAGAGATTTGGCATTGTCCATTGGTGTAAGCCCTGCCAGACATTCATGGTTTGTGCCAATACAATTACGCTCAAAGAAGCTTTAATCTGAGCACTGCTCTATTTGAGTTACAAAAGACAGATACCAATAGTATTGATGAAACGTTAATATTCATCTGTTGAAATCATTTACTTCCGAGTGAAATAAAATGGACAATTATGACACGGAACTCATAAAAGTATGTCATTGCCTTGAGTAATATCGTATGGCGTAAAACATAAACGCATTTATCTGCACTTTGCACAGTCATGATGAGGAACTACTGTGTGGGTGAGACAAGAAAACAACCATCCTGTTTTGAGGTTAAATTCAATTAATGCCAGGGTATCAACTATTCAAATATTCCACTTTTTATTTATCAGAAAGGAAAACAATCAGATCATATGCCACGGCCAAGGGAGGCCTTCTCCCAATTGTATTTTCACTCCAACACATTGTACAAAGACAACACTGTCCCGTACCCTTCAACACACTGTTGGGGCAGGTCCTGTTTGCGAGCACATATTAAGGCCAACACAGTGCATGATGTGGGGGGGGGGGGGACTGGCACCAGATACATGCACAAGCGGCAGCTTGGCGTTGTTATGTTAACCGTTGATAATTCTTAGAAATGTGCACAGACCCCCGTATCAAATGATTAATCACTTTACCCATCAGGCGTTCACCTCGCATGGCAGCAAGTGCCAGGGGCTGCTGGCATTATCAGCTGTTATATAACCAGAGGATCATAAACCTTCCTTTCTCTGCTCTGTTTACTTTGAAGTGGGCAATAGGTGTAGATAATGGGAATGCCATAAAGGGCATTATTAAAGATTGCTTTGGGCTAAGAATGCTATTGGGCTTCTGGGCAGGGCAGTGTTGTTTACTGACCGAGTTCGAAATAGTCTGGCCATTCGCGTCCCACCTAATGCCTTGCAGCAATGAGTGAGCGGCAAGTTAGTTTGTCATAGAACCTGTGCGTCTTAAGTGTATCAAGAACACACCACCGTGTACGTTTACAATAGAACCACTGTCTGTACAATTTTATGAAAGTATAATCACACATTCAGACCGTAACAATACAGTAATATGAAACAGGGATAAATATAGCGTACTCAAGAACGTAATAACAAACACAAGGTGTCATGTATCAGAACGTTTTATCGTGTTACAATTTACACTCGTTAAAATGGGTTTGTGGGTTAGCATTCCAATACAGGACGTTTCTGAAAAGAGTTAAGATATTTTCTTTCCTAGAACATACATTACAATAATGCGAATACTGTATTACCACATATTATAAAATGTACTTGGCAATAAATTCCCGTACTATTACTCACCAAATTGGCACTGCTCAGCGTAACGTATAGGCCACACTACGCCCAAAGCCAAAATGGTGTGGGGGGGGGGTGCTTTCATCACAGAGATCTGTAAATTAATCACCATCAGCAATTCACTGCTGGATGAAGGCTTCCCCAAGTTGTCCCCATCCCTTAAGGTCTTGCCATGGAAATAAAAAAAATACATCTCCATTCTCTGCACGAGCTGGTCTCATTGCTCCATATCTATTGTGTCGGGTGTTGCTGCCCCACTCGGTCTTAAATATGTAAGTTAAACTTCTTTCTCAACGTACGTAGCCAACCGTGCTAATCGGAGGTGCGCGGGGGTTGAAAGGACACCAAACTAAATACAAAAAGCAGTTTTAAATGAGTTTTAAATGTCGAGGCCACTTTGGTGACGTGTCCAGCCTAAGCACACTTACTCTTAACAGTCGGAATTAAATCTCGAAGCATTCTTGGGGTCATTCCCGGCATACATCTTCGCTGTGCTTATTTGCGTGCTTGTCAGCTGTTCCATGTTGTCAGTGTCCACGTTCCCCCCAATGTGTTAAATGAGTGAGTAATGTTACGGCGATATTAACATTACGCTATTACCGTATCTACACTTACTGTGGCACTAACGAACAATTGCAATATTGGTATTAATATTCATCCAGCAGTTTATCGACAAAGGGCTGTAATCTATCATGAACGTATCATATTAATACAATGACTGTTACACATTACCATGGCAATAGTACAACAGCAAGTGATGCATCACACGATCATTGTAGATTATGGCAATGCACGTACAGTACAGCACTAGTTTTCCCCGATTTGATTTTGGTTTCCAGGTCACCGAAAATATAAATGTACCCTCGAGTTCTCAAACATGCATATCATTATTTCTCTCTTTCTACTGCAAGATGAGGGCCTCCCCACACAGTGCAGGGCGTGAGGGGACCATACTTCACCACGCCGGTCTGTGCGAGTTGATGCAAGCCAGAGACATGGATATGACACATTCTAGAAGATTTAGCCTTTGGCTGTTACTCTTGAAGTTAAATTAATTTTGCAAATAAAATATACGGATACAACTATTGGTAATTGCAAGTAAATGATGAGATCATCATATGTATGTATAAATCCGATGAACGTTACAACAAACACGATAGGAATGCACAGTAATGGGAAGATAAACAAATAACTTAAAGAAATACACAAATACAACTACACTTTTTTTTATCTGATCGGGTAAAGCCCACCGAGAGCCATTAGCTTCTATTTCAGAAGCAACCTTTGCCAGAATTGATAGCCCAACGAATGAAACAATAATACAATTTACAGTCACAATCAGTAATCCAGGTTCAGCGATAGTTTGGGTTAGATCGGGTTAAGTCCGACTCTAATTGGAAAGAATCGGTTTAAGTCTCCGACACAAGTACTGTCGTCACAAATTGGCACGTTCTGTTTACGAGACAAAACTTATTACTAATTGGCTGTGTCGGGTGGTGGCGGGTTTAACGACACATTTATATATTTACGCGACCTAACCCAAACCGCACCCCGCCCCCCGTATTATGAATTATATTGGTCGTGAAAGCCCAACACTACGTGTTAAACTAACACGGTGTATATACTGGTAGGAACCTCCTGGGTACACCAGCCCACAGGGGATTATTGTGTCCGTCGTGCAGGGAGGGGCTGGGTGGGGAGGGTGGGGCTGGGTGGGGAGGGTGGGGAGGGGCTGGGTGGGGAGTGGGAGGGGTGGGGCTGGGAGGTGCTGGGTGGGGCTGGGTGGGGAGGGGCTGGTCACCCCGTGGTGCCCTTATAAAACTCAACGTTTAACCTACTCACGCCGGCTTGTGCCCGCCCTCACAGTCGGGCATATTTGCGGAATACACCACGCTGCCGTTGACCCTGGCCATTGACCGAGCAACCCAACGTTCCTACCAGCTCCCTCCGCAGGAGGAATGTGTTTATATATATGCAGTATACTGTAATGTAGTATGTCCCGGGCGCTTTAACAGTGAATATTGTAAACCCAAGTAACATTCGCGTATTTTAAATCGTAGCGCGGATAGGCGACTCGGCACCTGAGCGCCCCCGCGTCATTGGCTACCTCGGCAGCCCTGGCCACGCCCCCTCTCGTCAGCAACCAATCACCTCTCGCGTGACGGCCGCCGGTGGGAAGGGGGGGGGGAGCACGTATCCGGGCTACGAATTACAAAACGCCGAGGCTATATCGCTAGAACAAAGGGGGGCTCGGGCCCCCCGCGACCTGCTCCCCAGCACCGCCGCGGGCGATGTTCTCTCTCAACACTGATACCCCCCCCCTGAGAGCCCACAAACGCGGTCGCAACCCGTAATCGAACTCTGTTCACCGATGCCCCACCGCTCCCTAACAACAACAAACACCCAACGCAGCGCGCGCGCAATCCTTCCAGGCAGGCGGGCAGACCACGACTACTACGTACCCAACACGACGGGAGCGCCTCCGTGACCCGGCCCGTACCGCTGCTGCTGCCGCCGCTGCTGCTGCGATTGAAGGGGCGTCGCGAAGGCGAGCAGGGCCACGAGGAGCGGCGTCAGTAGGGACGCCGAGGCCATCCTCGACGCGAGAGACAAACGACAAAAAGAAGAAGGGGGGCGAGAGAGTCCCGCTAGCGAACGTGAAACTTTTAGTTGTTCTCAAAGCGACAACAACAAAAACAAAAGCCACAACCACCGCACGAGCGCGCGCCTCCGCTATTTATCAACTTCTCCGATGACGTCACAGATGCATTCCGTAGTCCGCATTAGGGCGGTGCCGGCAAAAATTTGTTTGCCGCGCGATCCGATTGGTCGAGAGAGCTTCTCGGCGGCGCTAGCTCGCGATCCGATTGGTCTAAACGCAACGCCTCCCCCCCCCGCCCCCCCGCGCGTCGCCTCCCACCCCACCCGGGCTGCTCATACGCGCTATGAAATGTGGAAGCGGTGGCTGTTCACGTGACCGCGTGTGGGCGTGGCGTTACGTAAGCATGGAGCACGTGGCTGTTTTTGACTTCAGAATCATAACAAGCAATTTGGTGTGAACAAGGGTCGTGGCACGAAACGTCGCCTATTTATTTATTTTAAAGCTACAGTGATGTTGACGAATGTGCTGAGGTTTTATTTGTGCTTGTGTGCCACTGCCAACGAACGTCGCATCTCCAAATAATCTGTTCAATTGTAAACAGAATCAGAATATTTAATTTATATTGGAGGAATCCGATTAGTTATTTTTTCACAGATGTTCAGTAGGGGCACAGGGCCATAACGTTACAACAAAAATACTAAAAAAAACACGATAGGAGTGCAAAGTATATAAAGGTAAACAAAACACAAAAAAATGAAGATAAAACTAAACCACTTGTATCTTATATTCTTGGTTCTTTCGGTAAAGTCACGTAGATGGGAAATAATACAATAAAAAATATATAAAACAATAAAATGCTCACGACGTTTCGACTGCAACACAAACAATTATCATCAGGTGTGAAATCCACAGCAAGAAATTTTGAAAAAAGTGGCGTTTTTTTCTTAACGTCATCACCACGGACTAGAGAACACGTTGCGTTGTATGACCGTTGTTGCCATCGTTGCTTTAAGTGCCTGCCTAGCAATACTGCACACGGTTTCAATATACCAAACACATGTTCAACATTCAAACATTTAAGCAAACAACACTGACTTAAAATAAAAACAATAGGCGACGTTTCGGGCAACGACCCATTGTGAAAATGGTGTTGCGACGAACGTGTTTCGGTGTTTTTTTGGCTGTGCCACACTGCCAGCACGGTATCGCCAACCGATATGTACATGTGCAGCCCGTTTCTCAATCCACTGCTGGATGAGGGGCCTCCCCATCCATGTCGTGTCCGGGTGAAAACGAAGAGCACATAAGAGACAATATGCCTGACATGACCGTATTCTCTCCACTATTAAATGCCCCGGCAAGTTAGAAGCATCCCAAACTTGTGCCAAGTGTCAATAACGTTCTACACATCTTGTCATACGCACAAAGACGCTCACGGATTATAAGATGCACCCTCAACTTTTGCCTTAAAATACTGTACACGGAAAAAGGTGGTCTTGTAACCTGGAGTGATGGAAATTCCACGTTTCAATGCCCGGGAGAAGTATATCTACACGGCAAGACACGTGTTGATATCCCACAAATTACTACTTTCATCTACCCCTCTCGGGAATATGTGCTGACCGTCTTGGGTCGCCCATCAAGGGGCCGTCCATAAATGACGTCACGCGATTTTGGACGATTTTTAACCCCCCCCCCCCCTTCGTCACACGGCGTCACAAAAAGTCAGACCCCCCCCCTCAAATATGACGTCACAAAGCTCTGCCCCCTCCCCCCCCAAAATAAAACATGCTTCAAATCGCTTTAAACTATTGTCATTGTAGGGCGTATTTAATGTACCGCTGCACTCTGATGTTGTAGGAGAAAACATTTATCAAAAAGTCTATTTAATTAAGTAGAACGTGTTGTCGATATTTATTTAAAGTTGCGCATTTTGATATGACGTCCATTTCTCAAACCCCACCCCCTCGCCACACATCGTCACAAATGTCTGACCCCCCCCCCCCCCCTAGGTGCGTGACATCGTTTATGGACGGCCCCCAAGGTTCACTGTACAGTAATTGAAAGCTTCAAATCACAAATGGCATTGATCTATCCACTGCTGAATGAACACCTCCCCAGCTTGGCGATAGTAAGATCCATCCAGCGCCTGTATCGAGCTGATCTCATCGCTCGATCTCCGTGGAAGACGCGCTCTCGGCTGTGTTCTCTGCTTTGGCTGTCACTCCATCATTAGCATCGACCATCTGTCATCATCCCTTACAGAGACGTGCCCTGCCCGGCATGTTTTTAAACATGACAACAAAACGTTGCTATTTAATATTCTTATTTGTGCGTAAATAAAAAAAAAATCTAAGTGTTTCATGCTTTCTTCCACGTAGGGATATGTGGTTTTCTGTGTAATTAGGTCCTGGCTTTGGTTATAAAAGGTCATCTGTTTTGTAAACGACCCAACGTTCTCGGAATGTGGAATATCCACTGCTAACTTTGTGTTTTTGCCGAGGGAGATGGGCACCGCCCATCGTGACTGTTTGACGTGTCAGCGCATAAATTGGTTACACCAGAGGTTGCAAAAGTTTAGTGGTACCAATATTTGTCTGAAATAGTCCAAGACAATACTACAATGAGAACCTTCTAATTTGGTCTTCATTGAAGCATCGATGTCAAAACGAAGTAAAAAAATATATCTGAATATTGTCCCGTTTATGGTAAGATAATCTAATATAGTCACGCAGAATGGAAATAATAAAATAATAATAAAAAAAGCATAATAAAAGTTATTATTTAGTTTATTATGTAGAATGGGGATAATAAAAGAATGAAAATACAGCGAGCAAAAAAATATTATTTACTTAATGTTTTATTTTTATTATTTTATTATTTCCATTCTACGTGACTTTATCGAAAGAACCAAGAAGATGAATCCCTGCAGTCACGAAAGCTTTAAATCGAAATATATATAACCCGTTGTCAAGACTGCTGCATTTAAGGCCTCCCCACTCACCGTGTCGTCCATGGAGATTGGTTAACCATACTTCACCACGCCGACCAGTGCGGGTTAGTGAATAGAAGGCCCCAGGACCTGTTCACATAGCGCCTGTTCGTGGCGTTAGTTGTGGCATGGAATCGAACCCAGGTGGCCGGGCTGCATGGTTATCGGTCTCAAAAAACCTCACTGGCTACGGTGAGGGAAAAAAGTATTTGATCCCCTGCTGATTTTGTACGTTTGCCCACTGACAAAATAAATGATCAGTCTATAATTTTAATGGTAGGTTTATTTGAACAGTGAGAGACAGAATAACAACAAAAAAAATCCAGAAAAACGCATGTCAAAAATGTTATAAATTGATTTGCATTTTAATGAGGGAAATAAGTATTTGACCCCTCTGCAAAACATGACTTAGTACTTGGTGGCAAAACCCTTGTTGGCAATCACAGAGGTCAGACGTTTCTTGTAGTTGGCCACCAGGTTTGCACACATCTCAGGAGGGATTTTGTCCCACTCCTCTTTGCAGATCTTCTCCAAGTCATTAAGGTTTCGAGGCTGACGTTTGGCAACTCGAACCGTCAGCTCCCTCCACAGATTTTCGACAGATATAATCCAACGGAAAGTAGTTTGGTTGATTCATGTGCGTACGTTCACTGTGTACTTTGTGTCGATTGCAGTGATCGGCAAACCAAAACACATTATGTCACGAAACCGCATGGCTGCCGGCCCCCGCTCTATTGTCTCCATGTAAAAAAAAAAACACCGCATTGACCAGCGTGGTGAAGTATAGTCAAATAGCCCCGATGGTGGATTGTACGTGTGTACACATTTTTTTTTTTAAAGTGCAGCCCTTAAAGTATTTGTTAACGCAGCTGCTGGTGGAAAAGGCTCCACTCGAAGGAGCTCTAGGGGTGCGTCCATAAATGACGTCACACGATTTTGGACGATTTTTGACCCCTCCCCCTTCGTCACACGGCGTCACAAAAAGTCAGACCCTCCCTCTAATGACGTCACAAAGCTCTGCCCCCCCCCCAAATAAAACATGCTTCAAATCGCTTTAAACTATTGTCATTGTAGTGCGTATTTAATGCTGCGCTGCACTTTCATGTTGTAGGAGAAGACATTTATTAAAAAGGCTATTTAATTAAGTAGAACGTGTTGTCTATATTTATTTAAAGTTGCGCATTTTGATGTGACATCACATTTCTCAACCCCCCCCCCTCGTCACAAATGTCTGACCCCCCCCTAGATGCGTGACGTCATTTATGGACGGCCCCTAGGGGGCATTCGGCCGACCCGTCCACACTGGCCAGACGTCTTGGAAGAAGAGGTGGGAGTAATCCCACACTTTGCCCCACCGTTCACGACCTTCCTTTGCCGACCGACTAACTGCGGTGTTGCCACGTAGACAGCTGGTGGGGGTGGCACGACAGAAACTCGCGCCGTTGTTTCCACGACCACGACGGGAGATAGGGATCGTATCAGCCAATCTCTGGGTTGCAAGTTGAATGTGCTTCTCCTTGGTTCTTTCGGTAAAGTCACGTAGAAGGGAGATAATAAAATAATAAAAATAAAACATAATAAAATAATAAAATGTTATTATTCTTCTTTTATTATCTCCCTTTGCAAGTTGAATGTGCTTCTTCTTGGTTCTTTCGGTAAAGTCACGTAGAAGGGAGATAATAAAATAATAAAAATAAAACATAATAAAATAATACAATGTTATTATTCTTATTTTATTATCTCCCTTTGCAAGTTGAATGTGCTTCTTCTTGGTTCTTTCGGTAAAGTCACGTAGAAGGGAGATAATAAAATAATAAAAATAAAACATAATAAAATAATAAAATGTTATTATTCTTATTTTATTATCTCCCTTTGCAAGTTGAATGTGCTTCTTCTTGGTTCTTTCGGTAAAGTCACGTAGAAGGGAGATAATAAAATAATACAAATAAAAATAATAAAATAATAAAATTGTATTATTATTTGATTACCTCCCTTCTACGCGAATTTACCGAAAGAACCAAGAAGATGAATCCCTGCAGTCACGAAAGCTTTGAATCGAAATTGAATGTGCTTGTGAACCATTCATAATAGAGAGGTTTTTTGGGTTAGATCGCGTAAGTATAAATGTGTCGTAACCCTCCACCACCCGACACAGTCAGTAAGGTTTGTCACGTAAATAAAACGCGCCAATTAGTTTACTAATTCAGCCCATTGGTGTGTTGGTGAGTAAATCATCAACGTTTAATTGGCACGTTTTGTTTAAGTGACAAACTTTACTGACTGTGTCGGGTGGTGAAGGGTTACGACACATTTTATTCATAATCAACGTTTTTGGTTTAGATCGCGTTATTTATAAATGTGTCGTAACCCTCCACCACCCGACACGGCCAATCAGCAAAAAAGTGTCACGTTGACAAAAGACAAATAGTTCAATGCTTTAGCCCACCGGTGTGTTGAAGCGTGAAACCACAACATTTACAATTTTTGAGTAGCACGACGCTTCACTGGTAATTGCATCCAGCATCGTCGAGCAATTCGCGATCTAATCCAACCATCTTTATTTATGAATAATATTGGTCGCGACAGCCGACGTGTTAAACTGGTTAACCATTACACCGGGTTTAGAATGCCAGCATTGCGTGTAAACTTTATGCTTCATGGGTGTTACTGATTTACACCGGATGGTTTGTGTTGTTGTTGCTTAGAGCGTATCAAAACAGCAAAAACAATTTCCATTTGATTGGCACCAGGCCACTGTGAGCTCATCCACGGTGTCTGTTTAAAATTACATTTCATTATGCACGCGTCACGGGACTCAATGCGCAGTTGACGCGAGTGTTGTTTTTTCTGGGCATATGAGCACTGGGGGGGGGGGTCCCACAAGCTATGAGGTGAAGGGGGAAATTGGCCAAGGCACCCCTTCTCCCTACCCATTTAATTCCCGATGTCTGCTGTACATTTGGAGTTTGTGTGTGTGTGTGTCTCTCTCTCTCTCCCCGTGGTTGCGTGGATTTTTCTCCGGATCTTACGGGTTTTCCCCTCCACATTTAGAATCAACACGCGTTTTAGAATGATTTGGCTGCTATAAATATCCACGCGATAAGCCACTTCGTTGAGCCATCATTTGTGATAGCTAGGTCGCTTCTGAAAAAATAATAGCTCTACAGCTCAGTGGGCCTTACCTGGTAAAATTAAAAAAAGTTTTAAAACATTCCATGGACCGTGGGCCAGGCCAGCTACTGAATCAATGGTTACCCCGTGACCCTCTCCGCCCTCCCACCCCGCATACTACGTTATGATGCGTATGTTTGTGCACATGTCTCCCATGTGTTGTGTGTTATCTATATGATAAAGGTGCAGCACTGCAATTGCTTGCCCATGCCACTACCCGCGGAAGGGCCGCTACGAGAGGGAGCGCAAGACATTCAGGAAACGTGGAACGTTGTGCCAACGGATTCCACCAACTTTGGACCAACATTGGTGTGTTTGCTGCGGAATTGAACGATGCTGTGATGCATCTCAGACAATCGACAGGAGGTACAAGAACAATGGGCTTGCATAATGTGCGTTGAGTACCATTTAAATAACCCAAACGGCAATAGATACCCATAGTCATTTATATGCATTCATTAATCCCCCCCCGCACTTCTCGCAAGAAGGGCACACAAGTGACATAATCACATCTCTCCCTCTATTTAAGGAACGAAATAGGTGGACTTCTCCACAAATCTGGATGTTGCCTGATGAAGCTAGTTGTAATTACTGGCGAAACGTCGTACTCAGATTGTAAATGTTGTGGCTTGGCTCTTCAACACACCGGTGTGCTGTACTAGTGACGAATTGGGACGTTCTGTTCACGTGACAACCCTTACTAGTTGGCTGTGTCGAGTGGTGGCGGGTTCAATGACACTTTTACATATTTACGCGATATAACCCCCCCCAAAAACTCTGTGTTATGGATACATTTCATGATCGTTTCAATTATGTTATAAATATGAATGCTGACAAAAATTGAATTCACAGTCGTCCGTCAATGCATTGCTGGATGAAGGCCTTCCCCACTCTTGTTTTGACCATACTTCACCACGCAGGTTAGTGTGGGTTGGTGAAGTGGGAAGCAAGCCCAGGGGCTGGTTTTGATACCACTCGCCACTGATGTTACTCCTGGCTGGGAAGCGAAATGTGGTAGTTGAGGTTTGAGTGCAGTGTGCTAACCACTAAAACCACCGACTCCTCTTACCTGGTCTCGAAAGGCGTGCGTGATAAACAAAACAACCCAGCAAACCTGTCCACCGAGAGAGCAAAAGAAAACATTCGCAATCGCCACAGGCGCAAGCCGAAAGATTTAGACACGTCAGTAAGGTTTGTCAAAGTGTGCCAAACGTCACCACTGCAAAGAACAGCTTGTAACCCCTGCTTGAGTCAAAACTTTGTCATTTAAAAACACCCCCAAGAACCAGGAGGTAGGAGCGGTGGCACAGTGGTGAGTGCACTACGCTGTGAACCAGGCTGAGTTATATTACCGGCCACGGCCAACATCATTGTTGAGTGAAATCTGGACCCAGCTCTGGGACTTCCCTTCTGCTCCAGCCCACTCCGCCCCTCCATCCCTTCACCAACACGCGCAGACCCAGCGAGGTGAAGTATGGTTACACGTACACCACTGCCGACACGACGCGGGGAGGCGTTCATCCAGCAGTGGATCGACAAGATGTTGTCACACCGTGGGCGGCGAGGGAAAGCGAATTTGAACGTCCGTGCGATGCGCGTAAACAGCCACCAGATGGCGACAATCACCAAGATTTGGGTGGCAAACATTAAATACAGGTTGCTAAAAATTGTTTAAACACTTATATGGGACTATCTTTTTTAATGGAAAAAGAACGGATAATACACTGTAACATGATAACAAATGCGATGTTAATAGCTTCAAAAAGTCAAAGAGTCTCCCACTTGTTCGCCATCGTTGTCAGCACACGCCTGGAATCTTCTCCAGGTGGTCTCCAGAGCCCGGAGGCACATTTCTTGTGGTGTTGTTGCAAATTCTCGGAAGTGTTCACATTTTTTTGAAGCGCCCTGAACTTTGTTATTTATTATACTGCGTTGGTGCTCAAAGCTCAAACAAACAAAAGAAGAGCCTGGTTCCCCTTTTTGTTTAATAACGCTGCTACGAATGGAGATATAAAATCGGTGATTAAAAAAAAAAGTATCGGTGATTTTATAAATGGAGATATAAAATCTCCATTTATGAATAAAATCTCTATTTTTAAAATGTCCATTTATAAAATCTCCATTTACAAACGGAGATATAACATTTTAACTGGAGATATAAAATCGGTGATTTTTTCTTTTTTAAGAATCGGTGATTTTATAAATGGAGATATAAAATCTCCATTGAAAAAAAAAATCTCCATTTATAAAATCTCAATTTACAAACGAAGAAAAACATTTTAAATGGAGATATAAAATTGGTGATTTATCGGGCAATGGTCCTTCTCGATAGCGGGGAGATGGAGAGGGCCGTTGATGATCCAAGTTGACCAAGAGACGTAGCCAAACACCGGTGCTCTTAGTCGGAGCCCGGTGGCAAGGTGAACCACTTGTATGATTCGATTTAAGAGGTAGGCTGCTGATGCCTGATGTCTTTAACCATATGCCGATATCCAAACTGCGTCAAAAAGGTTCCCTAATAATTTTAAGCACTTCGATTCAGCTTTTAAAAAATTCAAAACAGGTACCGAGTAAAAATGGGTTTAAAAAGTAAGGCAACCTTTCACTCACTCCAGTCGGATCGGCAAGTGTGTAAGGGACAATAACCGACTAGGCACGTAACTATGGATCAGTCCATAGCTTCAAATCAATGTTTGCGATAAAAAAATACAAGCCTGGAAGCGTGCGTGTGAGAAACGACTATTTACGATTGACGCCGGTTATACGTGCGCAATGTGTCGCCGTTACATTTCGGCTAATGAATCGTGCAAAGGCGTACGAGAGGGATGAATGAATTACAAACAATATGAACGAGCCGGTAGAAAAAAAAACGAGGCGAGATTATCGCAATGCATCGCAAACTGACGTTCCAAAAACTCTGTCGCGTGGCGCGTTCCCATCCAATCTGCTGCGAGATGGTCGCACGATAGTAAACGTTTCATCGTCAACGTTCAATCATCAGAACTGAAATGTAGCCACAGGTAAGTGACATTATTTAAATGCATTATTTGTTTTTGTTCCTCGTGCAATCGGTGGAAACCCGACGATGACAACAGATCACGACGCTACTTCAGAACTCGGTTTAATCACGGGCATCCGAGAGCCGGGATTCGAACCCAAGTGCAGCTCAACGCTCTGACCTCCGAGCCACAAGGCCGCTTCGGACCCCTGTTTCTCTTCTATCGCGTTCGACATCCTGAGAAAGAGCGAGAGAGGTCGTTGACAACTTGTGCTCAAAGCCAGTGGTGGTGGTGAGACTGCGGAACCTGTAGGCGGTGGCGTAAGCCATGGAGTGTGCAGGCGGTGCAACTGCAGAGGAACGGCAAAACCGCACGACGGCTTCCTTTTTTTGTAAGATTTAAACATTCCACTACACTTTCCATTCAGCATAACTTATTTATCTGTGTGGTTTACTGTTTGTAAGTGCCCTTTAGAGCCCACGAAAAGTGCCCTACATTTTGCCGCAAAATGTGTATAAATTAATAAAGTGGGACGAAATAAAAGAAAGGCACTGCTGGAGAAAAAGGAGGGGGGGGGAGTGATGGAGCGCACATGCACGCGCACGCACGCGCACGCACGCACACACAATATATATTTTTCCGAAAGAGAGCAGACGGGGGCTTTCTAATGAGATGTGGCTCCGTGCCACGTCCTGTGCACTCGAAACAATTCTGGTTCAGTAGCTGTCAGAGTCTTTGGGAGAGGACGTGTTTGTCTTGGAGAGCGAGCCGAGTTGGGATCTTGTAGTGATCACCGTGTGGCATCGTCTTACCGGGCCGCAGCTGGCAGGCCGCCTCTCCGCCCCCTCCCCGAACTACCTAAACCCACCCCGGTGTCAACGTGAACACGCGGATGGGGTACGCGCACTTGTGATCCTGTCACGCGCGCCGAGGCGTGCGCGAGGCTCGTCGAGCCAGACGGTGGCCGCGCTCCCAGTGCCACTGGGGAAGAGAGAGAGAGAGAGAGGCCGGGCGGATGTTTTTGTTTGTTAGCGAATGGCTTAGTGGGCAGGACACGTGGCGAGGTGGGACGATAATGCGTCGATGAGAGAGACGGCGACGGAAGTGGCGGCCAAAGCGGACGCTTTCAAGAGAGCGATCGCCGTGGAAAAACGGAGCAATGAGATCAGGCTCACGAAGCAAGGGTGAGATGGACGGGGCTGACGGCACGGGGAGGTCTACATCCAGCAGTGGATTGACAGTGGCTGATGACGATGTACGAGCGCTCGGCCCGAATTTCCACCAGCACCAACTGTGCCGTGGAATCCGCTTTTAAAGGGGTTCTGTGTGTCTCGTTTGCTCAGGCACCCAACCACAATAGCGAGCGTATTGGTCAGGATTTAGTTTGTTATTAAGCGTGGGTGATGTGAATGGCATTGGTGTGGTGCACGTGCGAAGGTGAAGGCTGAACGACAACATGTGAGAAGTGGATAACTTTCTCCCAGCCTTACGATGACCTCTTGTATGTGTGTGTGTCTTCTCGGCCACAGTCATTCCCTCCCTTCTCTACGCTTGCGAAACGTGGACCCCCCCCTAATGGAACATCTTTGCCGGTTAGAAACATTTAGGCTGGCCTGCCTACGATCAATCCTGGGTTTAACCAGGCTAGATTGTGTGAGGAGCTCACAAATCCTTGAAAGATCTGGGCAAAGTCCTATAGGTGAGCTCCTCCGGCAGACAAGGCTGCGTTGGCTGGGACATGTAGCCCGCATGCCCAGCCACCGCATGCCAAAACAGCTTTTGTTCGGCCGGATTGAGGGGGGCAAACCGGCGCGGCACGGGCTAGAGAAGAGATGGAGCGATGTGGTACAGGAGGACGTGGAGCTGAGTGGACTTGCCGATGACTGGTACCAGCGGTGTCAAAATCGGCCTCTGTGGAGGAGGCTCGTGAAGGACGCTACTGGGCAGTTGGAGGCAGTCGCCCTCCAACAACAACAGAGGGTGGAGGAGCGACGCTCACAACAACGAGCGGGGCGCCGGGTGGCTAAAGCACAGCAAGTTGGCACAGCAGGGGGCACAGGTGGTGCATCAGCCAGTCATCTCGGTCATCTAGTCAGTCGACCCGTGGCACCTGGGTCTGCCCCGTGACCTCCTGCCAGCGGGCGTTCGACACTTCACGTGGCTTCAAGGTGCACATGGCCTGGCACAAGCGTCGTGGTGACGTCACCGTCACTTAGTGACGAATGGCGGTTGTTGTTGTGTGTCTATGTGTGTGTGTCAATGTGTGTGTGTGTCTGTGTGTGTGTGTCTCTGTGTAGAGCGGTAGTGTAGCAGTTAGCGCGCTGCGCTATGAACCCGGCAATCCAGGTTCGATTCCCGCTCACGGCCAACACCATTGACGATTATCTGAACCGGTCCTGGGCCTCCCCTAGGTCAACTCAGCCTCAAATGAGTACCTGGTGCGGTGTATAAACATCGCCACTGGGGAGACAAAGGCGGGCCGGGCGTGGTGCTGGCCACCCACCCCCTCGTGTACCGTTCCGGCTTTCATAGGTGCTCGCTAACAGCACTTGCCCCAACAGTCTGTTAAGTAACTCCAACTCACTGAAAACTCACTGCAAACTCACTGCAGTAAGGCTATACGGGGAATATATTTATCTTTGTCTGTCTGTCTATGTGTGCATGGAGGCAACGTTCTGGTACACGCGCCTAAGGCTGCCCCGAACCCAGCCACATGCACGGACGCACGCTCACTGCAGTAACTCACTGCAGTAACTCACTGCTGTAGTAATCACGTGAGCCGCCGCTCCCCCCCCCCCCCCCGCGTGACAAGGTATTGCACTGAACGGGTCCCACCTGCCTGGTCCATTCCCCACTTCCCCATCGCGCATCCCTGGCGTGTTGCTGCTGCTGCTGCTGTGCACGGCTCAACTTCTCAACTTAGCGAGCCGCCACCGCACAAGTCTCGGCCGTCTCTGCCTTTTGTCAAAACGGGAACCGCCGTCGCGAACAATCTGCTGCATGCTCCGCTTGAGGAATGAGCAAATGCCACGCGTGGCTCGGGGAGTCTGGGAGGTCGCAAACGGGGTTTGATTCCTTACCCGTACCCGTACCCGGCCGCACCAGGGTCGCAAATGGCCGGGTACCGGTAGCCGTTCCCTACCCGTACCCGTACCCTACCCGAAATGAGTGACAAACGGCTACTCACCAGTGACTCACGGTCTACCCGTACCCGTTCCCTGCCGCACCAGAGTCGCAAACGGCTACCCGTACCCGGCCGGGTACGGGTAGCCGGGTATCGGGTAGGGTACGGGTATCGGGTACCCGGTTGCGACCTCTGGTCTGGGATAATGAGTTGGTGTTTTAGGCCGACGGTCCTGCACCATTAGAGTTTACCAGACGCTGTTGATGAACGCTGGATACCGACTCGTGAATAATAATGATGATAAGATCATCGTGATATACGGACGTTTGTCAATTGACTGCTGCACGAAGGCCTCCCTATGGGCGTGAGCCGTGGGGGACGTAGCGATCCTGGACCGGCTCAAGACATCACACGCCACGTGGATGTGAACCGTGGCTGGGAGTCGAACTCATTCCTTCTCGGGAGCGACTTTGGCCCTGTCCCCACCGCGTGGAATCTCAATCCGGCTTCGCGGCGATGGGCACCGTGGGATTGCAGCGCAAATAAACAAATAATTAAACACCAGGGATGAGCGTCCTCCCTCGGGCTCTTCCGGTCGCAATCGACATTCATGATTTCGGTGGTTATTTATCTTTTGTTTAAAATGTACTTGGCGGCATATTAATTGGCAGGCTTAGGGGTGGCGGTGGTAGATTGATTGGCCTCCCTTCCTGGTTTACAGCTGAGTTGGGCGCAGCTTATGCATCACTTCAGCCGGGTGTGTCCGCTTCTCGATCCTAGAATCCTCCCCGCCTTCCACCGCCTCTCCCCACCCAGCAGTATAAATGGGTGCGTCGCAGTTCAGTCCATCGGCAGGTCGCGCGCCTGGTGGAGCAAAGTGTGGGTGACCCCCACCTCTTGCAACATTGAAGACGAGGTCAGAAAGAGCCTTTAGATTAGAGCGGAGGCCCTTCCGTCAGCAGTGGCGTGGGCAAGTAATTTCAGGGGCTGCGCTTTTACTCGTCTCAGACGGTGACCCACGTCCGCGCCCGGCACACCACGTCCAGCGCGAGCCTCTCACTACGACCGCCGTGGGTGCTAGTCACGTGGTGCTGCCCACTCCAGAGTCTCGTGGCGAGCCGGGAAACATCGAGTGGGGAAATTAAGCCGTGAGGACGGCGGCGGCGGAGGGGGCGATTGGCACGTTTCACGCACCGAGCGAGATTATGGTGAAAACGCTCGCCAGAGAAGTGTTGGGTTCGTCAGCATGTTTTTTTGTAGTTTTCTTCTTGTTGTTGTTGTTGTTTGCGATAACAACAAAAATCGCGACGCATTCGCAAAATTTTGCGGCGCGTGAAACGCTTCGGCGCTATCAGCCCACCTCCGACGCGGCGTTACGGTGGCTCATGCAATGGAGCGCATGGGCGAGATTCACATTGTCACATTATCAGCCCCATCCAGGTGCGACGGGGATGATTTGGAGCTGGGCACGGCGGCGGTGGCGTATGCCTGCGGTCCGGCGCTCTGCAGGCGAGGAGGGCTGCTGGAGTCCAGCCAGCAATCGGCTCAGTGCTCCCATCATGTCGTGCGTGATGCCTGTCGCGTCCGTCCAGTCGTGTCCGTCCGGTGCTCGCCGAGCTGCGTTGGCTTCCGGTTGCCAAACGAATACATTGCTGTAAGGTCAGACTCATGAAACACAAAGTGCCTGCCACAAATTGACCAAAGTACCATCGCTGATCTCGTCAAAGATGATAAACACATCACGCGAACTCCCGTCATCCTCGTAGCGGATTCTGGCTTTCCATCGAACGACCACCACATCGCGCGCTTCCAGATGCGCTTCTGCGGCCGTCTGGAACGCTCTCCCTTCCGATATTAGGAAGCTACTGGAGCGTTGCACTTTTGAATCAGATTGCCGACCTCATTTTCTTTAGAACGGCTTTGTGTGTTTAGTTAATTATCCTTCCCCCGCAACTCCTATTTGCACGGTTGGCTATGTACGGTGCAAAACAAGTTCAATATACACACATACATACGCATGTCACTTGACATCACCATACCGGGTATGCGATAATGCACGCAGCCTTGCGTTCGACCAGCAATTCAAAAGAGGTCTAAACTGCGGCCGCGTTATTCCCGATTGCAGCAGCACAACGGAGACGACCGTGTTCCAATGTCATCCTCGTTAGAAATAATCCATGCAGCACATCCATCGCTGCAGTAGCCCCCTGCTCTGCCCTGTCCCTCTGGGTGCCTCTGTGTGGACCTTGCTCATCGTTGGGGGTGGAGGGGTTGGCACTCGCTGCCCGAGGGCGACAATAAACCAACAAACCAACGAGAAACGCGTTACTCATTATTAGTTTCCAGGAGACAGGCAACGTGTCTGCCGTACGGGTTTCTAATTTAGTTTTACAGAAAGCGTTAAGAGCGTTGGTTGGTTTGATGGTTGGTGGATTACGCAGTTGCATAAATAACTCATCAGCGACCCCACAATCCTCCAACCAGGATCTGACCGACCGAAGAAGACGTGGTCCCTCCTTGAATCGGATGCGGACACTCCATGGAAGATGTGGACACTCCATGGAAGATGTGGGCATTTTATCCTCAAATTAGAACATTAACGAGAGTTCAGCTTGTGGCTGTGGTGATGCGACACATCGCGAACGACTGCCCAATCGGATCATCTGAAACAAGGCCGTAATTACAATATATATTTGGGGACACACATCCCCCCCCAATATTCAAATATGCTCAAAATGTCCTCCCCCAATATATCGCTATAAAATAGATGTCTGTTTATATGATTGTCGTTATGGTTGTACTTTATTAATCCCTAATCTCTGCCATTACATACAATGAAACAAGAAAAGGTAAAAAAGAAAAAACCGAGCAATGTAATACAATACACTATTATAGACATTATTGTAAAAAAAAAAGTTCATCCCATGTGTTAGTGAATTTTTAAATATTTTAGGCAGTAAATGGCAGGAAATTCGTTTTCAAATAAAAAAAATTTCTGGGGGGGGGGACCTCCGGACCCCCTGGAAGATTTGGTCCCCCCCAATGTTGACTCCATGGCTACGGCCTTGATCTTAAACAAATCCACGCGGCTACTCATGAAGCAGTCGAATGCGATATCAAATCTCGACATCAATTTGTCATCTGTTGCAATCCCCAAAAATCTCATACGAAAGATAAAAAACTCTAAAAAAAGTTAGGCTGAGATGCGCAGGTGCAGTACAGCGAGATGGTTCTTGCAATCCATCTGTGTGGAGCAATGAGTGTTGTGCGAGAATTACCTCTGGGTTTCCTCCCACATGAATCCAAACACCGATAAATGACAGTGATAAAACTTTCCACAGAAATGCAGGACCCACATGAAAAATAGTCTTAAGACTTTAGTGAGGTTTTTTTGGGGGGGGCAAAGTTTGTTCTGAAATGTCCAAACATTGTGTCCTTAATATCTGCTCGGGGTGGAGCGGTGGCGCAGTGGTTAGCTTCGCACGGCGCTATGAGCCTGGCAAGCAGAGTTTGATTCCCGGCTACGGCTAACAGCGGTGACGATTGACTGGTCCTGGACTCTGTGAACGTTTTCCTGGAAAAGCAACGGATATTATCATGTTTACCATTGTTCCTAAAATGTAGAATTTTTGAAGGGTGAGTAGTCATGGGAGGCCAGTGTTGTATAACCAAAGGGGTGAATGAAAGCTAACGAGAGGCCTTATGGGCTTGCCCAGGAAGGGGGGGGGGGCTATGTAAGATCCGACTCTGCCCCCCCCCCCCCGCTTTCTCCCGACTCACTTTTACTGAAATAGCTAAGGATGTTTTTTAACCCCGTATACAATGTGTAGATTATAACTACATATATTATTTTAAGTTTCAACCGTGTATAGTATTGGATTCAGAGGAAGACAGTCTCACAGTGACAGGATTGATAACAGTAAAACTATTTTAAGATAACAGTAGTCACAATTAAGCTACCGTGCATCTTGCTGTCATGCCGGCCCATCGGTCTAGGATTCCCTCAAAGGGGGTGGGATCGCTCAACTTAATGCTGCTCTCTTAATACGAAAGCCAGATGCGTTACTCGGGTTTCGTCAATGGCAGACCGCAGGTAATTTTTAATGAACATAAAAAAAACACGTGAATCATTTCTCTTACCATTTTTTAAACATGTTTATCCGTTGATTCGGGGCCCTCCTTGTGGCCAACTGGGCCCCCCATAGCGTCGCATAATGCTGCCACGTACACCCGCCCATAGTTGCGCCCCTGGGTTTGCCACCCTGTCCAAGAGTTGGGCGTCAAGTTTTGGCCATGCCCGCGGCAATGTCGTCTGCAGCGCACGCCACGACGGTCAAGAACGACGGTAATTGTCTGCGCGCGGAACGTGACGGCATCCGAGTCGACGTCCACCCGATCGAGGAGATGTAATCGATGGAATGAGCTAGTACGCAAGGCGCTTAGGCGGACTGTTGCATCGCAGACGCGACGAGGGACGGCGACGGTGTGGGGAGGTCTTCATCCAGCAGTGGGTTGATCACGGCCGATGGTTATGATCGATGACGACAGGGCTAGGCATTACATTCTTGTGAAGCTTCAACTCAGTTCCTCTCGACGTGCCCTAAAACCCCGTCCCCATTTCCCCTCGCATGCCACGCGCGTTCATCCCCCCCCACCACCCTCCACGGTTCGCAACGCATCCCAGTAATGTATCCCCCGTACATTGGTCCATTTGCTTAAATGTTTAGAATATTTTGGAGAAGAAAAAAAAAACCTTACGTTCCTTAAGAACATTTTTAGCAATGCACAAAAATGACCCTTTAACTTCGTGAATAATTAAAATAATAATTTGCCGTCCTTAGTCAATTCATTACAGGACGAAGGCCTCCCTGTGGGTGTGTGCCGAGGAGGTTATTCGACCACACTCTACCATGTCAGAAGTTCGTGCAAGTTGACGAAGGGGGGTGGGACGAACGGTACCGGTTCATATTTCAGACGCCAGCGACGTTAACCGTGGCGAGGAATTAAACTCGGGTGGGTAGCAGCTGGGTTCGTAGCGCAGTGTGCTAACCACCACTTCACCACCGCGCCCCATAGCCTTTAAGTTGAATCAAAACTTTGACATATAGTAGCGAGTCTTTGGCTACCCCCCACCCCCCAGATGGGGTCAAATGGGAGGAAACTAATTATTAAGAGGTGACCGTGTGCCAAGAGGGGCTCTCTGATGTTCCCGTGAGGGCCCAGCCTGCCACGCAGGCCCGTCAAGAATTTCAAGAAATAGGTCACAAAGGTCATGCGGAAATTTACTGGAGGTACTTATTGAACTTCGGAAGTCCTACGGAGACCTGCTTCTCCAGCCCCTTTAAGCCGTGCGGCGATCGGCCGGCATTTTTCTACAAATCCTGAGTTTATTTTCACGAGTGTACACTCATTATATATATGGACATATACAGGGTGTCCCTAACGTCAGGATGTAGAGGGTTGTTGAATGTATTTTAACACTGGCATGAAAACATTTTTATTGTTCATTCTTTCAGTTATATTTTTATCCATGATTATCATTATATATCTATTTCTCATCTTCCTTATCAGATGACATTTACACAACTCGACCAAGAACCCTGAATTAATTTGAGACAAAACAGAATTGGTGAACGTTCAAATATTACATCTGAATATTTTTTTTAAATTCCTATGATTCATTTCAAAAGAGAATTCAGCAATGCATTAAGTAAATTTGAACGCTTGTTAAAATAAATTAAATAACCCTTCGTGATTAGTTAAAATATAACCGACTTTTAGGCCACCCTGTACGAGTGTATACTCAAATAAATATCCATGTGTGCGGCCGAGTTGGGGACAGCCTCTCTTGAACCACTGTAGTACTTTCTCCCAACACACCTCCTGTACGTTGTTTTTTCATGCGACGTCCGTAGACGTTTGTATGACCCAAAACGGAGCTGTGAAAGCAGGCGGAATTACATTTTGCAATGCAAACTCTTAAGCAGGATGTCGATGGGAGGTGGTGGCGCACGACGCGATGAACCTGCCGACCCATTTTTCGATTTAAAGCTTTCGTGACTGCAGGGATTCATCTTCTTGGTTCTTTCGGTAAAGTCACGTAGAAGGGGACGGCTGCTTGCGTTGTGGCCGAAACGTCGTGAGAATTATTTTATTATGTTTTATTTTTTATTATTTTATTACTTCCCTTCTACGTGACTTTACTGCCGACCCATGTTGCATTGGCGTGGATAACGTTCGTGACGAGTGATATCTGGACAGGGTCATGGGCCACCCCTTTCACTAACCCGACTAGGACTGAAATGAGTACATTTAGCTGGCGCTGTGTTTAAACATATCAGAACTTGGGTCGCCGGGTTCGTAGCGCAGTGTGCTTAACACTGTGACCTCAACAACAACAGCCGCCATTCGCCACTAAGTAGTGGTGCCGTCACCACGGCGTCTGTACCAGGCTGGGTGCATTTTGAGACCACGTGAAGTGTCGAAGGCTCGCTGACAAGAGGTCGCGGGACAGACCCAGGTGCCATGGGTTGACTTACTGAGATGACTGGCCGATGCATCACCTGTGCCCCCCTACTGTGCCAACTTGCTGCACTTTAGACACACGGCGCTCCGCTTGTTGTTGTGAGCGTCATTCATCTGCCCCTGCTCACAGACACACACAACATACACACACGCGACGTACATGTCAAAGGGCACTCGTGTTCCAACACAGATCTCCACGTCTCCCCCGTGCTCAAAGTTAAAATGAAATATAATAATAACTGCATTCTGCGTCTCCACATGTCAATACAATATAGTTGAGTCCATAGGCCGACTGGCATTCCACACCAATATTATCCAGCCAGCAGCTTGTGTGTTAAGCGAGAAAAGCCTGGACTGGTTTCCACATTCCGGGTGTCATCAGCAGAGTTGTGTACCACGATTGCTCTCCGCTGGGTTAGCCACCTAATGCTATTGGCAAGAGCACCCCACCTTAGACTCTGGGGCAGGGGCTCAAGTTAACGAGGGACTTAACTCGTACGCAGGCTGCGAGAAAATTGTGGGGGGGGGGGTCAGCCTCTGACAGCAGATAGTATCCCCGCAGACTCCGGGTGCTGGCACGTGGCCAACTCGGCCTCCACTGGGGGAAATTAAACGTGTAGCTCCTTCGACTTCTCTTTCTGGAAATTTAATTTACACAAGACTGCAAATCCAACGGGCTAAGAGAGAGAGAGTGGGGAGCTGGGGTGGTGGGGGCTCACCGGGCCGGGCAGCGCTTGCCGCTTGCTGTTGCCGTTAATGTGCGTCGTGTGTAGACCACGTGAAGACCGGGCGTCGTGTGTAGGAGGCAGTCCATAAATGACGTCACGCGATTTTGGACGATTTTTGACCCCTCCCCCTCGTCACACGGCGTCATAAAAAGTCAGACCCCCCCTCAAATATGACATCACAAAGCTCTGCCCCCCCCCCCAAAAAAAACCCTATTTCCATTTTAAAAATAAAACATGCTTCAAATCGCTTTAAACTATTGTCATTGTATTCTTGGATCTTTCGGTAAAGTCACGTAGAAGGGAAATAATAAAATAATAAAAATAAAACATAATAAAATGCTCACGACGTTTCGGGCACAACACAAGCAGCAGTCCTCAGGTGAAGAACAGGTCTGTCGGAAAGAGTCCTAAAAACTATTGTCATTGTAGTGCGTATTTAATGTGGCGCTGCACTCTGATGTTGTAGTAGTGTTGTGATAACAATTTGTGTTGTTATAACAATTCTATATTTATTTAAAGTTGCGCATTTTCACGTGACGTCACATTTCTCAACCCCCCCCCCTCGTCACACATCGTCACAAATGTCTGACCCCCCCCCCCACCCTAGGTGCGTGACGTCATTTATGGACGGCGCCTAGACCGCGTGTAGACCGGGCGTCATGTCTAGGCCATCCGGGCACAGCTCACGCCGGGCTCGGCAGCTTTACGCAGGATACTAGCCAAACAAAGGATGGCAACTCGATCCGAGCAATAAGTGTTGTGAAACTTGCATTGTCTTGGTACTGTTCATCTTTTGGCGTTCTGTGGTCTAACTGGTGATTTTGAGACTCAGTTTCAAGGACAACGCATACATTTCGATTTAAAGATTTCGTGACTGCAGGGATTCATCTTCTTGGTTCTTTCGGTAAAGTCACGTAGAAGGGAAGTAATAAAATAATAAAAATAAAACATAATAAAACAATAAAGTAATATAATAATATAATATAATTATTATGTTATTTTATTATGTAATATGTTTATTATTTTATTATTTCCCTTCTCCGTGACTTTACCATAATATTATTTTATTATGTTATTTTATTGTTTAATTTTTATTATTTTATTACTTCCCTTCTACGTGACTTTACCGAAAGAACCAAGAAAACGCATACATTATTATCACAGCGTGTTTGTGCGCATGTTTCGCCACAAGTATGTGTGGTTAATGCAGACTGGGTGGCTTGCAAAACGCGTCTATTTGGTGTTTGAGCATCTTAGCGCCTCCTGTTTTATTGCCAGGAAGGGTCAAACTTATTCTTGTGTTTCGGCAGTCAGGATTTTGTATTTGTTAAGGGAGGGGGGGATACGGGGGGGGGGAGGGGGGGCATGTTCAGGGGAGATGGAGCGAGGAATCAGTGCGTGTGCAAGAGCCGAGCGAGCGGATTATTGCATTATGGCGGGTTGGGGACGACGACCTTCATCCAGCAGTAGATTGACCATGGCTGATGATACTCTTAGTTTGTTCGGTAAAGTCACGTAGGTAAAAATATATAAAATAACAATAATAAAATAATAATAAATGAAAATAACTCAATTAAATCACGACGTTTCGGAAGCAACACCAGCTTCCATCATCAGGTGTAACTGCTCCAGTAAAATTACTGTAGTGTGGAGCAGTTACGCCTGATGACGGAGGCTTTTGTTGCTTCCGAAACGTGATTTAATTTAGTTATTTAAAATGTTTTTACCTACGAGACTTTACCGAAAAAACCTAAGAGTATGAATCATTGCAGTCACGACAGCTTCAAATCTAGAATGGCTGATGATGATCACAGCCATGTACTGCCTACCACGTGAGAGTGGAAGAGTAGGCCAAAACACCCTGTAGTGAGGTTCTCGAAAACTCCCTCTCGTGGAGACCCTTCCGACTAGCAGTGGCGTGTGCAAGGACTTGCAGGGTTGCGCCTGTACCTTTCTGTACGTGGGTCCAACCCAGTTTGGGCATCTCATGGCTGATGATGATGTTGATGACGGTTACGAACCACCAGTGGTTGGCTCAAGTAGTGGTGATGCAGACAAGCGCACGTATACCAGAGCATATGACACAGTGTGGGTTTATGAAGTAAAAGCGATAACTTTAAAAGGGATAATTATTTGTATGTTTTCTGCGTGTAAGGACGAATGTTATTTGAAGGAGGTCACTCGGTCGAAACATCAAGGCTGATTTCCAATTCGCGAGCGGAATTATTTCTCGTCTTTTGCTCTTAATTTATGTATTTTAATGAACCTATTCATAATCGCTGAAGCAGCAACCATTTAATTACGTGTACACCGTTTACAGCTACACATGCAAACACACATTTGTCTTGATGTAGCTCAGGTTGCCCTTGCAAAAGAAGCAATGCTCGGAAATATTTCACCGCCGGGTTAAATCAAGTGCACGATACAAGCGGAGACCCGAGTTCGATTCCCGCTCACGGCCGACACCAACGACGAATATCTGAACCAGGTCCTGGGCCCTCCCCTAGGTCGACTCAGCCTCAAATGAGGATCTGGTGCGGTGTGTAAACATCGCGGCCAACAGCCCCGACGCGCCGCACCAAATAAATCCCCGCCGCGTATCGGCAAAAAGCGTGAGCACGTGGGTCCGGCGTGAGCACGTGGGTCCGGCGTGAGCACGTGGGGCCGCATTCCCCGCACTATCTGGGCAACCGCAGTCGCCTCTAACGAAGTGGGCAGCAGAGCCGCTGAGACAACGAAGGCACCAAGAGCCCCTCCAACCCACCCTCAAGCCCCCCCCCTCAAGCCCCATCCCCCACCCCCCTCATGCCCCCTCCCCCAACCCCTCTCAAGCCCCCTTCCCCACCTCCCCTCAAGCCCCCTAACCCACCCCCCTCAAGCCCCCTCCCCCCAATCCCCCCAACCCACCTCAAGCCCCCCAACCCCCCTCCATCAACCCCCTTCCCCCACCCCCCCTCAAGCCCCCTACCCCCACTCCCTTCAAGCCCCCTCCCCCAATCCCCCTCCCCCAACCCCCCTCAACCCCCCAACCCACCCTCAAGCCCCCCCCCCCCACCTGTGCTTTGCCTCCGCCACCCCCCCCCCCACTTTTTTGTCCCAGCCCTCTCCCGAGACACGTTCGCGTACGCCGGGACTGCGCAGAGGAACCTGGAAGGCGGAGAGCGACTCCGGTTGGCCGTTACGCGTCGATTAATCGAGCAGCAGCTGCGCGCAGGCACAATTTATTTAGCGGCCGTCTTACTCGATTCTTTGGTTCTTTCGGTAAAGTCACGTAGGTGACTTTGGATTTAAAGCTTTCGTGACTGCAGGGATTCATCTTCTTGGTTCTTTCGGTAAAGTCACGTAGAATGGAAATAATAAAGTCATAAAAAAATATTATTATATAATTTTATTATATATTATTATTTAATTGTTTTATTTTTATTATTTTATTATTTCCATTCTACGTGACTTTACCGAAAGAACCAAGAAGATAGGTGACTTTGCTTCAGCAGTTTCCTGCTGTGATTGTCTCACCTGATGACGGTCGCTTGTGTTGCGATCGAAACGTCGTGATCTGTTATTTTCCCTACCTACGTGACTTTACCGAAAGAACCAAAGAGTATGGATTCCTGCTGTCACGAAAGCTTCAAATCCAGCTCGTTTTCCTGTTCACAGAACTGGCGAAATTTTTACGAGAACTCGGCCGCTGCCGTTAAATATTGGACCAACATTTTTTGTTGTTGATGTCGTTGCCTTGAAAAGGGAGGAATTTAGAAGGGGGCTGAGCCCACGGGTGCCACGTGTCGCTTTGTTTTCCCGAGATCATAGTCTCGTCGGGGCAGCCGTTGTCCTGACAAGTCTGTCAGTCTTTCATTTAATTGTTTCTGTCAGTTGTGCAATCATAACAATCATACTGGTAGGAACCTCCTGGTTATACCAGCCCACAGGGGATTATTGTGTCCGTCCGTCGTGCAGGGAGGGGCTGGGTGGGGAGGGAGAGGCTGGGTGGGGAGGGGCTGGGTGGGGAGGGTGGAGGTTGGGTGGGGGGGTGGGGAGGGTGGGGCTGGGTGGGGAGGGGCTGGTCACCCCGTGGTGCCCTTATCAACGTTTAACCTACTCGCCGTTGACCCTGGCCATTGACCGAGCAACCCAACGTTCCTACCAGCTCCCTCTGCAGGAATGTGTTAATCACGCACCACTCACGACGACGCATTCCCATGCAGTTCTCTACTCTTCTGGTATTGTGAGATATTGTTCTCACCGTGAATGTCCTGAATGTTCATAAATAAATCAAATATATAATATAAATGATATATTCGATTAAAGCTAAAATATGTCCCACCAAATATTATCCCAAGTGCGCATGTTCAAGACATTCCATTCGAAAATCTCGCATTCTCGCAGAGAAGTGCAAACCCCCCCCCTCTGCTGCGTTCGAGAATGTTCCGCGGCAAATCGCTATCACGGGCTTACTTCTGAGATACCGTCAAGGGACCCCCGGTCCACACAGTCGCACGTTCCCACCAGCTCTGCCACCGAGAGGAATGCTCGTCGAATGAATGACGGTCGGACCAACAGTCGATACCCACAGAGATGATTTGCATCTAAATTAAGCGCAGGACCAATTTTGTTTTGTTTTACGTGATGGCTTGACTCACGCAGTCATCATTGCTCACTGTGCTGAGACCCGTCAACTCGCTATGCTTGAGAGCCCGGTTTGAATCGTTTGTGGCTGAAACCTGGAGCGGTTGTCGGCTCGGGCGCTCGTAGTCCTCTTGAGTCTCTCTGGGCCACATCCTGAGCCGGCAGTTTGTGTCGAGCGTTTCGGTGAGGCTGTCCAGGTTTGCCGGTGGACGGTGGCTTCGTGGTGATGTGGCTGGCACAGCTTTCCGTATCTCGAGTTGAGCGGCACGAACGGCACCCGGCGGGGGATGTTTTTTGGCTCCCAGCAGCAGTCACTGACCATGCCCATCACCCAACAATTTATTTTGCAATGCGTTTTTCATATTATACTTTACAATAGCTCTCTCTCTCTCAAGTCATGGCGCCTGGATTACACTTGTGCTCTCAAATAACTGCGCCATGAATGAGAAGAAGCAGTGTAACGACGCTCGCGCGCAACCTCCCGATGAGATAATGCACAGGGCACCCCCCCCCCCATAACAAACAATTTCTCCTTCCCCCCCCTCCCTTACAAAACGTAAAATGGAAATTACAAAACCATTTTTTGTTGCAACCTCATAATATAATGTGAAGAGGGGGACGACATGCGTTGAGAGAGAAGGAGACGCAGCCCTTTTGAAACCAAACTCGTGTGACAACGGTGGCTTGAAGGTAAATATATTTACCCTCAGTGTGCATTTTTGATTTTGGATAAAAGCAAAGTGCGTCTGGCTGTCGAACCCGGCGACCCGAGTTCGATTCCGACTCACAGCCAAACACCAGGGATGATTCATCTTCTTGGTTCTTTCGGTAAAGTCACGTAGAAGGGAAATAATAAAATAATAAAAATAAAACATAATAAAATAATTCTCAGGACGTTTCGGCCACAACGCAAGCAGCCGTCCTCAGGTGAAAAACAAGTCTGTCGGAAAGACAGCGTCTCTTCTTCACCTGAGGACGGCTGCTTGCATTGTGGCCGAAACGTCGTGAGAATTGTATTTTATTGTTTTATTTTTATTATTTCCCTTCTACGTGACTTTACCGAAAGAACCAAGAAGATGAATCCCTGCAGTCACGAAAGCTTTAAATCGAAATTTACCAGAGATGATTATTCGAACCGGACCCTAGGTCGACTCAGCATCAGATGAGTACCTGGTGCGGTGTGGAAACATCTCCGCTGGGGAGACAAAGGCGATCGGGCGTGGTTCTGGCCACCCACCCCCCTCGTGTGTGCCGTGCCGGCTTTGATGGGTCCTCGCTAACAGCACTTGCCCCAAAAGTCTGTGAAAGCTATACGGGGAATCTTTGTCTTACGTGTTGTCTTCGGGAACCTTTTCTACACACGGCCGGTCATTTTCCCACTTCTTGGACACACAGCCGCAAATTACTATTGTGTCTCGGCTTCACTCAACAACAACAATAAAAACAACAACAACAAGCAAGCCAATTTCTGGCAGCCGTGACGTGCCGCCACGCAGAATGCTACGGTGAGACCCGGGGGCCCGAATGCACAGCGGAGCCTTATCTCCCTGGCAGCCCAAGCAGACGGCTCAGGCGATTGGGCCCTCCATCCCCGAAAGCCGCCGAGGTTGGAGTGACCCGTGCATGATCTCCTGGACGCGGTCCCGCGCCGAGCACCCTCGCTTTCTGAGCGAGCACACGAGAAGGAGGCGGAGGAGGAGGCGGAGGAGGAGAGAACGCAGGCAGAGAAAATGAGGCTAATTTTTCTTCTGTCTTGGCTAAGGGTGTTATTTTTTTTCTCTCACTTCCCCCACAGCCCCCACCCCTTCCAATTTTATAAAAAAAATCCTTTTAACAAAAATGTTTCCAGAATGATTTGGTACACCCCCCCTCCCATCTTTTTGTTTGCCCAGCAACAGGCTGCATTTGCTCGCGCGTGCAAGGAAGAGAGAGAGAGAGCGGTCACTCTCTGGCCCGACTCGTGCCTCCGCTGGTCAGGAGCCCAGCGGAGGCCACAGCGAGGAGGTTTTGGGACCGTGTCTGGTGCCGGGGGGGGGGTCGTGGGATGTGAGGTGGCGTGGTGCCATTGGGTTTGAGATAAGGAAGATGTTTCTCCCGTGGGTTGGAGTGATGATACCGGAGGGGAAGTGAGCGGGGTAGTGAAAATCGGGCCCTCGGTAAGAATGTTCGGTCACATGAGGAGTGAGATTTGGAAATGGGGTGGAGGGGTTTGTCAGCTTCAGAGTCAGGAGCCAGCTTTTTGGTTTGGCTTGGTGATCAGAGGAGAAGGTGATCTGGGGATTGAATAGCAGAGGACCTGAGGCGTTAAAGTTGATCGTATATATATAATTAAGCAAAGTGTGGGGGAATCTAGAGCTGATAATTTGTGAACGAAACAAAAAAATGAGTTGGCATTCGTCTCATTTCCTGGTACAAATAATGCCAAACACTCAATCAGAATCTTTATTTACACTGGATGAATCCGATGACCTATGAAGCGTATTTCTTCAAAGATGTCTAGAAGGGGCGGATCAGCGAGTTACAACCACGAACAAAACAACTCCACGATAGGAGTGCATAACAGAGAAAATGTAAGCGAGTCACTATGGATAAATATAATTAATGGAATTGGCCAAAAACCTCAATGTAGGATGTTTGAAAATGAAAGCGGAGGTGGGGGGGGGCGGGGCTATAAAAAGCAACGTCGCCAAGTCCACTCAGCCTTTTTTGTTGATGCACAGCGGTGGGTGCACGAAACTCGGTCTTGAGATTTCACAATCGCAAAGTGACACCAAAGGGGCCCGCGATCGCAAACGTCCGGAAGGGATCGGCCGTGAGGGCGGGCACCGCCTTTGGCGCTGATGCACGGAGACGACCCCCACGGCTCTACCTGTGTTTGGCTCATTACGAGAGTAAACCAGAATTGCCGGAGAAACACCGCACATGCGAGGGAGCGGGGGGGAACACTCGATGGTGGATTTTTCTGTTCTGCTATTTACTTGGCCACACAACAGCCCGAAACCGACAACAACAAACAACAACAACAACTTGGTATTCTGAAGCAGTCTCCCCGACCAAGTGTTAACCCAGGCTCATCGCTGCTTAGCTTCTCCCATCAAGACAAACGTACGCGTGACTTAAAGATTGGCACCGGCTTCACCGCCGACACGCGAGAAACGCGCATCCCTCCCCACCCACCCCCCATCACCTCCCTACCCCCCCACCTCCCTACCCCCCACCTCCCCCCCACCTCCCTACCCCCCCCACCTCCCTATCCCCCCCCACCTCCCTATCCCCCCACCACCTCCCTATCCCCCCACCTCCCTATCCCCCCACCTCCCTATCCCCCCACCCCACTATCCCCCCACCCCACTATCCCCCCACCCCCTTATCCCCCCACCTCCCTATCCCCCCACCTCCCTATCCCCCCACCTCCCTACCCCCACCCCCCGATATCCCCCCCCACCTCCCTATCCCCCCACCTCCCTATCCCCCCACCCCCCCACCTCCCCATCCCCCCACCCCCCCCACCCCCCACCACCGCACGCGTCAATGGAACTCAAAACGCCGCTCCGGCCGTGCTGGCGTCTCCAGCCCACGGGGTCCCCACGTGTCGCCCACGCCGCGCGTCTGGTCTCGCGGAGGGCCGCCACCGCACGCGGTGATGTCCCCACCACCCACGTGAGACCCACGCCGGCCCCTGGCCACGGCCATCTGCCCCCACTCGTCCGCCTGCCCGCTCGTGCTTTAATAGCGCGCGTGCGTGCCCGACGCGCTGCCCTGTGAAAAGATTATTGAAAAAAATTAAATCTTCAGTTTCATGCCAATGGAGGCCATCAACTGATTACACTTTAGGAACTTGGGTTGTTTTTTTTTGTCCGGGTCCTCCGGGTTTCTGCCTCCACGTTTAGAATCAACATGCGCTTACGAGTATTTGGCTGCTATGAAATGTCCACGTGATACGCCACTTCGTTGAGCTCTCATTTGTGACGGCCAGGTCGCTTCTGAAAAAGAGCTATGTAGCTCAGCGGGCTTTACCTGGTAAAATTCAAAAAAGTGTATTTACAGTTTTTAATCATGGGGTGGCTGAAAACATGGATTCAAAACTGGGATCCCAACGGTGCGAGCTCAGCGGTCTGTACATGTATGCATTTTGAACTTCCTTCGCACCGTACGTGGCCAACCGTGCTCATCGGAGGTGCAACGTCGCGTCGCAGCGTCGTGCCCAGGAGTTGGATGGATTTTTTCTTTCACCGCAGGACCGCGAGAGGCGAATGGCGGCTGCGGGGAGGCGTTCATCCAGCAGTGGACAGCTCCCAGCTGCAGCAGTTAATCGTCGTCGTTGTTTGTTGTTGTTGTTGTCTGGACACAACCCGGCCAAGGGAATGAAATGTACGAATGCGGTCTTCGTGGTGGCAGGTCTCTGATGTGGGCTTCAAGAAAACGAACAAAGGAGGCTGGGCCCGTCGACTCGGGATTGCAAGCCAGCAACCGTTGCGGTTCCGAGTTCAAGTCTTGGGCCCAAGATTCCACTTGCAGATGCTTCCAATGCTAGATTTGACTCGGGCTGTTATAGTTGTTTTGGTGGTGGGGGGGGTGGTCCTCTTTGTAAATACAAGACTCTTTAACCACCACCCATGCCCGATGATGAAGCCAAGCACTCCATCGTTATTCACCTTGGTTATTGCGATTATATGCGCTTAAATGTATTTGTAGGTATTGCAACGCTGGATCAAAGTTACAAATGACAAAACTGTCAATTTGGACACATACCTAGGTAGTAATGCGCATAGCGACGCTCTGCCTTTGCGAACAATAACCTTCATTTACCAGTAAAGTCTCACTGAAATACTCTTTTTTCAGGAGAGTCCTGCATTAAGATGTTTGGCCAAAACCCATGAGTGTTTGGCTTCGTGTGGGAAGACATCGGAACATTCACAGAAAACGCATGCATACGGGGACATACAGACAGACACGTGCATGTTTCTAGGAATGCTATGGCTCGTGAGGTTTGGAAAAGGAAGTTGATGTAGCGATGGGTGCTGTGTAGGTTGGAGAGTGGCAGGTGACCAGGAACCGGGATTGGAGTGGAACCCAGAGGCTGGCAACCAAGGAGACGACCTCAAAGCAGATGGTTGTGAAACGATAAGAATGGTTCTTCGGGGTCAGCCATTGATTGCGACATGTGGACGATGTGAAGCCACGTAGCGTGCCACCTGGCGTTGCAACAACTGCAACAACCGAGCAAATGTAAGGACGCAACAGGGCTAGGTGTGTGGCCATACCGTCTGCAACGATGACCCCCCCTTGACCTTGACCTTGGACAACAACGAAACGCTCACCGCTAGAGGCGACCACCTGAAGCAGCGGCGGTGGGTGAGCGGCGGAGCAAACGAATCCTTTCAGCCACGCGGCCATCGTGATCGCACGCTTCACGCCGGAGACATAAACTCGCAGCCGTCAACGTCCAAGCGGGAAACCGACATTCTGCTTCATCGTGCGAATTTGCACGATTCACCCAACCCAGCCGGCGCTGGGGTTAATCTTGCGGCTCGCTCGCTCGAGCCCCGAACTCAACGACCACGGAGCAAACCCGCGTGGCACCCCCACCCCCCCCAAACCTCCACCTCCCTCTGCTCCAGCAGCGACGCCCGCGACAAGCGGTGGGGGGACGGGGGGGGGGACAGGGGGGGGGGGGACAGGGGGGGGGGGGACGGTGGGGAAACGGGGGGGGGGGGGGGGCGACCCGCGCAGCCGCAGGTCCAACGGGGGTCGGCACCGAGAGCTGACCCCCCCCGGCCCTCTCCCGAGAGCTGACCACCCCCGCCCCCCCCCCGAGCTGACCCCCCCGCCCCCCCCACGAGAGCTGACCCCCCCGCCCCCCCCCCGCCCCTGAGAGCTGACCCCCCACTCCCCCTCCCGCCCCCCCCCACTTCGGCGACACAGCGGCGATTCTGACTGGCGGGGCTCGCGAGTGTTATGGGGGGGGTGGTGGTGGTGGAAGTCCGCTCCGGAGAGACGGCGCGAGCGATGGACGAGGTGGGGAAGGCTGACGGCCGATTTCAGCTCGGCGGCTCGCTCGGCTATCTCGTGACGATCTGTGGACACGGCGGGCGGGCGGCTCCAGCTACTTTCTACCCTGACCCCGTATCGACTTAAGGAATTAATCTTTATCCCCAGGTTAATTAAGCGGGTTAATCACGTATTAAATAATTAACTTTGCCTAGCATGCGTGCAGCTGATAGCCCAGACTCTTGTTAACCTCCTCAGCAATTTTGCAGAGGCCACTCCCAAAAAGTGAAAAAAAAAATCACTCCTCGACAATCGGGGGGGGGGGGGCTGTCAAGTGCCAAAACAAAGTCGTTCCGCGTTAACTTCAGAAAAAATATACGTCCCTGCGGCTTTGTGGCTTAAATTAATCTAAACCTACCTTACCTTGCCAAAAAGACTGATTAAATGGCTCCAATGCTCTAATCAGTAGACCGGTCTTTTCAAGAACGATCCGCTAATTGTGTTCCCTTGATATTGGCCCGAGCAACAACAAAAAAACGAAACCAGGCATTCAGGTAGAAAGTCTGAGAGCACATTTATTTGACTTGCATTACAAACCTGGACGATTGCTGTGGCACGCACGTGCACAGTGCACGTGAATATGATATCACGATGATGATCGTCATCGTCATGATCTTAAATCGTAATATATCCACCGCTGGATGAAGACCTTCCAAAGCTGTCACCATCCCTCAAGGTCACCCAATTGAACAATTCATCCGGCTCCCGCACAAGCGACAATCTCATCACTCCATCTCCCGGCCGGCCGTGCCCTCCGGAGCGTTCCGTCTGGACTACCGGACGAGTTCATGCCGCCTTCATTGTTACAGATGCGTCCAACTTCTTTTTAAGAATGTAGATCAAAGGCGACAACATAAACACTCACTTTCGATTCGACAAATTGTCCCCTTCTCCAGCACAATGTGGCCGATTCAATCTGTTCGGAGCAACTACACACGGATAAATGTACCATCTCGACAAAGCACCTACACACGGACACGTGTACCCAGCACTGCGAGAGCAACTACACACGGATAGATGTACCATCTCGACAAAGCACCTACACACGGACACGTGTACCCAGCACTGCGAGAGCAACTACACACGGATAGATGTACCAGCGGTACAACAACACTCTCCCCTCGCTCTCCGAGGAGAGAAGATTGCAAACAGCGGTTAACGAGGGGACCCGGGCCAGGCGAAGGGTTAATGACGACGAGTTGGCGCTCAAGATACGCGGGGAGTGTGGGAGGAAGAGCTGCAGCTACGCGCTCGTCTCGGCCCGCGCTATATCTGGGGCTTGGCAGCAAATCTTTTGGGCCCCCACCCACCCACCCACCCCCCCACCCACCCCCCCGGGTTGGCTTATCTTGTCACGGATGGCACGGGTGTAATTTTCACGTTAATCTCGCGCGGCTCTCATCTAGCGCTGTAATGGAAGCTCGTAAGGAAAAGGGGCCGCTCCCGAACACTGATTAATTGGGCTGAGTGTGCAGGAATTTTGTTAGATATTAGCTACGTTGGTAATTGAGAGCTCACCAGGGGGTGGGTGTGTGGGGTAGTGGCTGTGGTGGCGGTGATGGAGGGGAGCTGGTGAATGAGAAAGCAGAGGGGGCGAGGAGGGGGTGGACCCCTTCCTATTGCTCCGTCTTCTTTTTCTGTACCCCCCCCCAACTTCCCTGTGGCTCCCCAGCGTAATACCCCCCCCCACCCCACACCCCACCGTTCAGCCCTCCCACTGTCCCACTCGCAGCCAGACCCCCCAAATCCTTTATCCTTTCTTGCACACTTCCCACCCCACCCCACTCACCAACACCCCACTCCACAGCCACAAACCCAATCATGCGGTCTATTTGCAGCAATACCGCACCAGCGTACCAGAATCTAACAACGACGCACGAGATTCGTAGCGCGCGCACGCGCCACACACGCCACACACGCGCACGCGCCACACACGCCACACACGCGCACGCGCCACACACGCCACACACGCGCACGCGCCACACACGCCACACACACGCGCACGCGCCACACACGCCACACACGCGCACGGGGGTATGCGATGTGGCCGTGAAGCACTGTGGCCTAAATGGCAACACGCGCAGCGCAACGCGACGCTTCGCAGGAGCACCTCCTTGTAAACACTCTGCTCGCCGGTGAACTTAACGGGCTCACTTTGTAAGGGAGCTGCGCCGCTTTTAACTGTCGGTGTTCACGCGCGCGCGACACGCAGAACGCGCGGACAATAATGCTTAACCAGCGGTAGCCTCCTGCGTCGAATTGGGACCTGTATCTAACGGAGCAGGGCCGCCTCGGCATATAAACATCTGGCAAGTTTGCCAGCGTTGGCTCAAGCAAGCCTGACTGCTCATGTGTGTGTGTGTGCATTGAACTTCTTTCGCACCGTACGTAGCTAACCGTTGAGCCAATGCTGCTGATTGTATGCACTCCCCAGAAAGGCCATGTGGTTGATGGGATGTTTAAAATAACGTATTTACTTTTACGTGGAGGGACAGATGTGAACAGGAGGGCTATTGATAGCTTGTTTATTTTGTTGCACTATCGCGATGCAGCTTTTTTTTCTCTTGTTTGACGATTATGCCGCACCGCTCTGTGTTGTGAGTTTTTTGATTTGCAGCGCATGAGGTTTGGGATGGCGTCCGACGTTTCACTCCCTGTGTCAGGAGCTGGGAGAGAGACGGAACAACAGCAACGTGATGCACAACCCGAAATCACATACAAATAAACTACGAAACGAATTTTTTTCATTTGACCAGGTAAGGCCCTACTGAGCTCTGTAGCTCTTTTTCAGAAGTGACTTGCCGACAAATGATAGCTTAACGAAGTGGCTTATCGTGCGGAAATGTCTAGCAGCAAAATACCCTAAACGCGTGATGTTGATTCTAAATGTGGTGGGAAAAACCGGAGGACTCGGAGAAAAATCCACGCGACCACCAGAAAAAAAAAGAGACATGCAAACTCCAAATACAGCAGCATGCGTCAGAGTCGGGATCGAACCCACGACCTCCTGTATACCAGGCGAGGTAGTTAACATCTCAGAGTCACCGTGGCGCATCTGAGAGTCAACGGCGCCCAATGTTAAATTCAACTCCTGGGATTGCATGGGCAGCGGTGCGTGCGGGAGGAAAGAATGATGTTTTCTTGGCGCACCTCGAGCGTAATGTGTTCACGTGGCGATCTGCTGCCACTAGAGGCCGCTATATTCACCAGCGTGGAGGGGGGGGGGTGATTCTTGAATGGAATCGTGACAATTCACGGAATCATAATGTGGGGGGAGGAGGGGCATAATATTGTTACACGCTTAATATTTTTTTACGAATAAAATTAACCCAAATTTCGCATCAGTGCACACAATTTTTTGTGACCAAGAGAGGAGATAACAAACCTATTAATAAAATCACATCCAACAATATAGACCCCCCCCCCCCCCCCAACATTTCACAGTCTTCATAAATAAATTAAACGCCATCTCTTCTGCAAGGGGTGCGCAAAGATAGGCAGGCGTGTATTTACATTTCACATAAAATACGGGGCATCAACCGAGTTAACGAATGGGAATAGATGCTGGTGTGCATCTTTAATGGTGCTTGCTTGTCTTATTTTAACCCTTTACAACTTACGTTGAAAGTTTATGATGCATTAATTGGCTTTGTCCGTCCGTCTGTAACGTGGCAGCACAATAACTCTGGGAAACGATGATCCGATACGAATTACACTTCAGTTTGAAGTTGTGTTGCCCTTACGGATGTCGTTTAAAAAAAAATGATCAAAGGCTTGCTCAGAAGTAGGAGACACAAACCAGAGCAATAAACTGCCGGCAATTATTGCATTCGCGATTTGGCCTGACAGCTCCCCGCCGGCTTGCCGAACTGCGAATGAAACACACTTCCAAAAACAAGTGCACTTTTGGGAGTGTTACAGAATCCATGCGTACGCACGATTTTTCTCCGACTTGTTTATTACTTTCTTGGTGTCATCGCGAGCATTGAGGCATTGCTGCTCATCTCCTGCTTACAGTGGTGGACATTCCACATCCCTATGGCAGGGACGAGTATCTCCCCAGGACAACCGTTGTTGACTTCCCCACGAAGCGGTGCCTATTGTTCAAGTTCAAGTTCATTTATTAGGTATAGCCCTGTGAACCATTCGGCTCTTGAATCGGGTGCAACCGCAACAAACAAAAAACATAAACAAAAAACATCTTAAAGTGAAAATGTGACTAAGTGCAAACAGAAAATCCAAGAAAGACAGCAAAATATTGCAGAAAAAAACACCGTACACCAACGCTGTGTGCAAAAATCCCAGTGGCATGCAAGTCAAACAACAACAACAACAACCACAAGACAACTTAGATTATTGTATCGGCCCCGTAAAGGATGAAAGGCCGAGTGAATCCCCAACCTGGCTGGATCGCTTGCCATAAGATTATGGTTCGCTGCATCTTTTATCTGGGGACTAACTCCGTTCAAGATGAGCGTTTCACTCGTAAGCCTCATGGGCAATGATAAGATAAAAAGTGAGATGAACTTCCCAGCGAATCACGTGATTTCATACCCACAACTCAGTGTGCGAAAAACTGCCTGCGTGAATGACTAAAACAACAACAACAATAGACCAACCACCCATTAGCAACAACATATTTACACATCTCACATCACTGGATATTAAAACGGGGGGGGGGGGGGGCAGCGGTGAGGTGCTCCGGGTGGCACAAATCTGTCATCGCCGATATCCCAGATCCCAATCCAAGCGGCCCAATGATTAAGCCAGGTTCTCACACCGCCCCCCCCCTACCGTCCCCCTCTTTACCCTGTGAGGTTTGTTATCTTTCCCTTCATTCTGCCCTCCCCACATGAGCCGTCTTGTTCTCGCTCGCGGTCCCCAACTTGGGTGGGGCAGAGAGACCGAACCCCCCCCCTTCCGTCAGCCCTGGCGTCCCCGATCCCCGGATTTGTTGCTCGGCGGAGTTGCCACCCCCCCCCCAACTCTGTTGTGATCGGTGCTTTGTACTGGGCTCGTGTGGATTCCCAATAATAATACAAAGAAGCCCGGTTCTCAAGCGTAGTGAGTTGATTATTGTCATCTCAGCAACTGTCGCCAAATGACTGCAAAGACAAAGATCCCCCGTATAGCCTGAACAGACTGCTGGGGCAAGTGCTGTTAGCGAGCACCGATGAAGGCCGGCACGGCACACGAGGGTGGTGGGTGGCCAGCACCACGCCCGTCCGCCTTTGTCTCCATAGTGGCCATGTTTACACACCTCACCAGGTACTCATTTGGGGCTGAGTCGACCCAGAGGAGGCCCAGGACCGGTTCAGATAATCGTCACTGGTGTTGGCCATGAGCGGAAATCGAAATCGGGTCGCCGGGTTCGTAACGCAGTGCGCTAAAATCCCACGCTACCGCTCGCCAAATGACTGCACAAACACACACACACAATATACAGCATTACTTTTGGTTCTACACTTAGATTGGATAAATTCCATTCATTAAAGTTAAAACTTTTCAGCTTGACTGTCTATATGATGAACTTTACTTTGGAGTGGCAGTGCCGGTGGGTTAAGTGCTCCTCCCTGAGTTTATTGACCAGAGGTCACTTGAAGGGATTTCAGAGGCAGCTCTGTGAGTTTAACACGTGGGCTTTCTCGACCAATATCATCCATAATAGAGGTTTTTGGGTTAGATCGCGTAAATATATAAATGTGTCGTTAAAACCCGCCACCACCCGACACAGCCAACTAGTAAGGTTTGTCACGTAAACAGAACGTGACCAATTCGTCACTAGTACAGCACTAGTGTATAGTGTAGTGTATAGTGTAGTGTATAGTGTAGTGTATAGTAGTGTATAGTGTAGTGTATAGTGTAGTGTATAGTAGTGTATAGTGTAGTGTATAGTGTAGTGTATAGTGTAGTGTATAGTGTAGTGTATAGTAGTGTATAGTGTAGTGTATAGTAGTGTAATGTATAGTGTAGTGTATAGTGTAGTATACTAGTACAGCACTAACCGGTGTGTTGGAGAGCCAAGCCACAACATTTACAATCCGAGTACGACGTTTCACCGGTAATTACAACCAGCTTGATGAAGCTAGTTGTGATTACTGGCGAAACTAGCTTGATGGTCAACGGGCAATCACGAGGTCCGTCCAAGATTTATTGAGAGTTCCGAAAGGCCAGACACCGATAGTGCCACTAATCCACTTCTCGGACTACTTCTCTGCGGGGGGGGAAGAAAAGACGAGACTGAGACTAAAGGAACTTTCACCAGCGCGCCGCTGAAAGGTCCAACACTTGAAATAGTTTGTGTGGCTTAATGTGAACGAGGGCGGCATGAAATCACCGTCGTCGGGTGCAGACTAACAAGTCCGCCAAGTACGGTAAAATGTGAAGCGTCTTCTTGGTTCTTTCGGTAAAGTCACGTAGAAGGGAAATAATAAAATAATAAAAATAAAACATAATAAAATAATATAATAATATCATAAATAAAATAATATAATAATATCATAATATAATATATTTTATTTTATTATGTTTTATTTTTATTATTTTATTATTTCCCTTCTACGAGACTTTACCGAAAGAACCAAGGAGATGAATCCCTGCAGTCACGAAAGCTTTAAATTGAAAAATGTGAGGCGTTCGCGGCCGGAGTGAACCGAGACGACGTTGAACGGCATCGTCTCCAGCGGGGGCCGGCAGCTTGCGCAAGCGTCGTCTTGCTCCGTTCTTTTGTTCCCCGGTACCCTTGGGCTTGCCAGACTGCGGTGGTCAGCTTTGGCGAGGAGGGAACTCGGCGACACGTCGACTCGGCTGAATCCTGCCGAGTTTTGGAAAATTGGTTTTGATCAAAGAGCGAGGTTTTCCAAGTTTCAGCACCTCCGTAGGAGAGGCGATCCGCTTGCGAATTAAAATTAATAAACGCGAACCCGCTTCGGTCAGCTTAAATACGTTTAATTGAAATTAATAATTAAGGAGATGTTTTAACCCAGCAATTATTGGCGCGCGCATCGCTCGGATTTTTTATTTTGCGTCAGCTGAGGATACGACGTGTTTTTTCTTCGCTTCGCAACTTCAACGACGCATTACCGCTTCGTGGGTTTCTTTTCTACCCCCGGTGCGTTTTCAGGACGCGCTGCGTGTTGTTCGGCACGATGTTCCGATGTTTTGCTCCACCTGCTGGATGCTTCTTCGGGAAGTGAAATCCGCAGTGTATTTATTAGAAGAAGAAAACTGATAACACTGTGGAACAATAGATTTTTTGGTCCTGGGTAGTAAGTGTTATTTCCTAATTGCTTATGCCTCAAAAGTACAAAAAATGGCTATTATTCCCCGCAAACTTTGCTTTTGTGACCAGGACAGTGATATTTTGAAATTTACATATTTTCCAAAACATTCCAGATAGATTCAGTGCTGAGTAAACTTGGAGTAACTTCTAGAACATTCTAGAACTTTCCAGTAATATAAATAGTAGTATAAATACAGGGGCCTTAAGCCCACCAGTTCAGTTTAGTTCCAGCTGCCGAAGTGGATACATATCTGTATTTTTCTGACACGGCATCAAGAGGCTGCAAGCAATTGGCAGACGTATTTTGCTATGTCTGCGGCTAATTTATCAAGACAAGAGCGAAAAAGTACTCTGTGGAAGCATCTGCTAAGATGTGCGAGGCCTACAAGGCATATTTCGGCATGCCTGTCGGGGATTAAGACAAACCCTGGGCACCTAATTTCACCTGCGAGCAATGCAAAAAAACTCTGGAAGGTAAGATGGACAATTGTTGCTCGGAATTTTATGTTATAAAATTTGTTACAATTTTTTTTTTAAGTTTTTAAATGTTTTTTTTTTATAATTTTCAATGTTATTGAAAAAATATATTATATATGAAAAATGTTGCGAGAATCTCTTGCACATTAGTCATGGGTGAAATAAATGTATTTTGTAGGATGGTACAGGGGGGAAAAGAAAGCCATGAAGTTCGCTATTCCCAAGAATTTGGCGGCAACCCACTGACCACTCAAGCAACTGCTACTTCTGCATGGTGGACCCATCCAAACGTGGGACTGGCAAGAATGCACCTGCTATCACGTATCCGGACCTTCCTTCATCCATCGCCCCGGTGCCACACTGCCACGAGCTCCCTGTACCCACTGCTCCGGAGAGAGAGCAGCCGTCTTTAGAAGAGAGCAGCAAGTCAGAGAGCGAGGAAGACGTTGTAGATCCAGATGACAATTTCAGAGGTGAAGCTGAGGAGAGAAATCCACACTACCAACCAAAAAAGACCTCAACGACTTGATCAGAGATCTTGGTTTCACCAAATCCAATACCGCGCTTTTGACGTCTAGGCTTAAGCAGTGGAACTTGTTGGATAAAAGTGTGCAAGTTGCAGATCAGAGGAAGCGTCACCAACCTTTTTGCAGCTTCTTCACCCATGAAGATGAGCTCTGCTTCTGCCACAATGTGACCAGTCTGTTCGAGGCAATCTGAATCACCTGTAACCAGAATGAGTGGCGCCTCTTCATTGACAGCTCATCCAGAAGCCTCAAAGCCGTGCTGCTCCATAATGGTAACAAGTACCCGTCCTTTCCCCTGGCTCACTCGGTGCACCTCAAAGAGGATTACAACAGCACCAAGACCTTGCTGGACGCCTTGAAGTATGATGAGTACGGCTGGGAGGTCACCAGAGACTTCAAAATAGCGGCATTCCTGATGGATCTCCAAGGCGGTTTCACCAAGTTTCCCTGCTATCTTTGCCTTTGGGACAGCAGGGACACCAAGACGCACCACAGGCAGGACCAGCCATAGTGGACCGAGTTCTCTGTGGGAGGAACAACGTCAAGTGAGAGCAACTGGTGAACCCCCGGAAGGTGCTGATGCCACCACTGCACATCAAATTGGACCTTATGAAACAATTTGTCAGAACTGTAGATAAGGTGTCGGCAGCCTTCAAGTACCTTCAAGACTTCTTCCCTAAGCTGTCTTAGGCAAAGGTCAAAGCCGGTGTCTTCGTCGGACCACAGATAAAGAAGATCCTGGAGTGCAATGAATTCCCCAAGAAGCTCACTAGCAAGGAGACAGCGGCTTGGGACAGCTTTGTCGCAGTGGTTTGTGGCTTCCTGGGCAATCACGAGGTCGAAAACTATGTGGAGCTGGTTGAGACTCTGGTGAAGAACTACGGCACAATGGGCTGTAGGATGTCCCTCAAAGTCCATATCCTTGATGCTCATCCTGATAAATTCAAGGAGAACATGGGAGCGTACTCGGAGGAGCAAGGCGAGTGCTTCCACCAGGATATACTGGACTTTGAACGCCGCTACCAAGGACAGTATAACGAGAACATGATGGAAGACTACATTTGGGGGCTGATTCGTGAAAGTGATTTACAGTATAATCGTAAATCTCGAAAAACTACTCACTTATAAATCTTTTGTAGTCATTTTTGTATTACTTCAGTATAAATACATGTACATTTTGATCCATATGTTTTTTTTTCTGACTTATGTGACATAAATTCGCCAGTTTTCTCATTAAAAATAGGTACATTTCAAAATATCACTGTCCTGGTCACAAAAGCAAAGTTTGTGGGGAATAATAGCCATTTTCTATACTTTTTAGACATACGCAATTACGAAATAACACTTACTACCCAGGAACAAAAATTGTGTTACGTAGTGTGTAATAGGAATGCAAATGATAAACGCACACAATATCTGACAAAAGTGACCGCAACTCTTGGGTCGTGGAGCCAAGGAGCAGTGTTGCTTGAAAGCCAGGTAAAATAGACGGGGCCTTTAAGAAAGACGTGGACCTTTAAGAGGCGGGGCCTTTAAGAAAAAGGTAGGCCTTTAAGAAAGAGGTGGACTTTGATTTAAAGCTTTCGTGACTGCAGGGATTCATATTATTGGTTCTTTCGGTAAAGTCACGTAGAAGGGAAATATGTTTCATTATTTTATTATTTCCCTTCTTCGTGACTTTACCGAAAGAACCAAGAACATAAAGAGGTGGACCTTTAAGAAAGAGGTGGAACCTTTAAGATGTGAGGACCTTTAAATAAGAGGTGGGGCATTGAAGAAAGAGGTTGGCCTTTAAACGTTTCTCCAAAGTCAGCGTAGGTCGATGTGCAGCGGGGAGGCGTTCCAGACGGCGGGGGCTGCCACGGAGAGACGATGCCTCGCAGTGACCATGGTCTCCTGCTCCTCGATGTACAGAGGGCGACGAGGACAACGAGGAGGATGAGGAGGAGGTTGTGAGTCGCTCTGCCGCTGTGGGAAAGTTCCACCGTGAGCTGTGGTGCAGGGTGACAGTGGCGCGGAGAGATACGGTGGACGACGCGAAATTTCGACGTCCACGCAATGTGGCTGCTCAAAGCCTATTTTGAAAGCAGTCAAAACTACGGTGCAAGTTTCCACCCAGGAGCCGCTCGTAGTCGACTGGCAGATCGTGTGCGGTGGGGTAAAGTGTCGGTATTTCCAGCTGTTGCAAGACGTTTGGCCAGCGTGGAAGCGTAGGCTATGTACACTCTTGAGGGGCTCTCTGGAGCTCCCTTGAGTGAAGGCCCTGATTATAACAAAACCCGAAGTGCGGCCGCTAAGATGCCGGCACAGGAGACGAGTGAACAGCTCAAATGACGGTTCACATGGCCCATTGACGATACCTGCTGGGCCCTAAAAATGCTCATAGCACTCCCGGGGAGTGTGATTCGAGGAGGTTAAAAACCCTCCACTCCCCTGGTGGAAAATTACTCTTCAAAAAATCTAGTAATGGCAGAATCATTTTTCGAGGAGCACATTCGCTCAAGAAAAATGTTCGCACAGCCAGCGGTTTGCCAATGGGAAGCCCCCTTCAATTGGCTGCTTGCATCGTAGGGGTTAAGGACATGCGAATGAAGCCCCCAGTTGTGTTTAATTTCCCCGCAAGAAGTGACAGATAAAAAAAAATCTATTTGGAAATTTGCATTTGAGAGTCGAAAATAAACACGTTTACGCGGCAGTGCGCCGGGATCACTGACCCGGTTCCAACCTTTCAAATATTGGCTCACAGCGGTTGGGACGGTTCGCACCCCCCGCGGCAAATCTGGCATTTCGTTAATATATCAGCGGCGATATCGCGCTCAAATGTAAACACATAAAGAGCTAAACGACCATTAAATTCCCGCGTTCATTTGCGGCGGGCGCGGCGATTTCCTCCCGTTCAGCGAGGAGCGCGGGTGGGAAGCTAATCGTGGCGAGCGGCGATTATGATGAGCTCGAGTAATTAAATTCCCTTTCCGATGGGACGCGCGCGCGCACACGCGCGGACGCACGCAAGGCCCCGCTGGCCGGTAATGGCCTCGCCGTCGCTTGGGGGCGGCCGGCAGTGGTGGCCGCGGCGTGTGGGGGAGGCGATGGCGGTGGGCAGAGGGGGGGGGGCAGCCGTGAATGCGGCGGTGCGTCCATCGCGCCATTAAGGCCTCAATAAACTGGATCGGTCTCAGCGAGGGGTGCGCGCGTGGGAGTCATCCCCCGCCATTTCATACAGTCAGTAAAAAAAAACGGAATCTAAGTGAATGTAAGTGATTCTTGCGGGCATTAAATACCCGTTATTATGCGATTTGCCCAATAAAGCTTTATTGGGACAGCGGACGACCTTAGCTTTTAAAATGACGGATGCGCCGGGGTGCGCGGGTCTTTGTCCTCGATGATCTTTCCCGCGTGTGCTTTTGTCAGTTTTGTTGCTAAGTTATGCAAATGATTTGAGCGAATGTGTGGCATTGAAATGCACGCACAGGTATCACCTGCGCGTGTGGGAGGTGTTTTTTTCCCTTTTTCTTTTTCACGCAGCGTTCCGCAAATGGCTAAATGACCCGATCTCGTCAGATCTCGGACGCTTAAGCGTGGCTGGGCTCGGCAAGCTCTTGAATGCGCGTACACCCGTGCACAATACAGGCTGCAGTAGACGGCATGCGGGCCTGCAGTTGCAGGCTGGAGGCGGCAGTGCAGCGAGTTTGTTGTTTGTTGTCCGTTGTTGGACCGCACTGCGCTCCAACGCCTACGCTCCCCGCCTTTGCCAACACGCGCCGATCACCGGGGAGACGTACGCTCAAATAACCTCCACCAGCTTCACGGCGTGTGTGACGAATGCCTCATCCAGCAGTGGATGGACGCAAGACGGCTCTGTACGTGTACATTCCTGCACCGTGCTAGGTGGCTGCGGTGGCGAGATGTTAATTACCTCGCCTGGTGCACAGGAGATTGTGGGTCCGATCCCGACTCTGACGCCTGCCGTATTTTTGGAGTTTGCGTGTCTCTCTCTCCCCGTGGTCACGTGGATTTTTGTTCGGGTCCTCCGGTTTTTCCCTCCACATTTAGAATGGACGTGCACTGAAGAGCATTTGTCCGCTATTAATTTCCACGTGATAAGCCACTTCATTGAGCTATCACATGTGTGTGTTGGTCAGGTCTGCTTTCGATTTAAACATAATAATCTACACAGAGCTCAGTGGGGCCTCACCTGGTAAAAGAAAATATTGTTGAATAGTTGCATTACTTTTCCCCCCCCCCAGCGCAGTCGCACGCACACTTGCTCCCAGTCTGCAGTCCGACTCGTGCTGGGGGGGCGGGGATCCGACAAACCGTAGGGGGCTCCGCGCTGGCACGTCTGCGCCGCGGCATTTTAGAGCTTCACTGTTAAAGTTTTAGCGGCGCTTGGGGGCACTGGGAAAATGGGGGGGGGGGGGGTAAGGTTACGGGAACAATGCTAACCACGCGAGCCGGCGAAACAGTGTCAGCGCTAGACATAGCGTAAGCGCTATTGCGGAGAAGCCAGTGACGGCAATATAGCACCGCGAGGAGGTAAGCCCTTCGGATAGTGTGCGCTAAACAAAGCGAGCTGGTGGCTGCCGCTGACTCTACATCCGCGAGTGTAAAGCGACTTATAAGTCCGGGATTTGAGGGCGTACGTTTGGTTGTTCGCTGCGTGAACATTCTCCAAGGTTTATTTGTCGTGCCCGTAAGTGCGTTAACCCCTGGGATAGACCAAGTGTATGCACGTTAGAACGTGTCTATATCTGGTTTATCGCGGGCTTAAAACGTGGAGGGGGTCATCTAAACGGTGAAATGGACGCGAGAAGCATTGCCGCACGTCCACGATTTAAGTCCAGCTTATGAGCATCTCCTTTCTAATTTAATTTCTCGGATTTTGAACGCTGTAATCACTCTTGATTTCGATTTTTTTTTTTCCTTTTATTTTTATGCTTCAAAGTCGTTTGTTTCAGCCAAAGTGATTATGAAGGCACGCACACTTTATTAAACATTTTCCCCCCCATATTTTCCCCACCTCCTTTCAGCTGTCACTTTTTTTTTTTTAGGGTAACGCGTTTTTACAACGCGCCCGGCCAATTTAGCCGAAGTTATTCCAGAAGAACCACAACACCTAAATTAATATTTAAGAGCCCTGTTGGGAAGCCACAAACCAATCATCGGGTCCCTGACCATTTAAAAACAAACTTAGAAATTTCATCTCGAGGCGTTATATTTTTTTTCTCCTCTCTCTCGCTCGCAGTGGAATCACTCATCATTGTGCCATAACGCGCCAGCATCAATTTGGCTGCGTGCGCCGCGCGGGTCCCTAGACAAACGCGGGCGGGCGCAAGCGCCGCTCTCATGCCGCTCTCATCCCGCCTCGTAAATTAGCCGGGGCGGCCGCAGTTTGTTATTTTATGTTTTTTTTTTTGCTGCGAGCACGTTTATTGGCGGTCCCAGTCGTGCAATCGCGCTTTTAGTACGACAAAACGGCATACTTCGCCGGGAAACATTAAACCACCCCGCTCCTACCCCCCCTTCCCCCGGCTCGCTGGGCCATTCGTCAAGCGAGCCCCTTCTCACCGCCACTGCTGCCGCAGCCGCCACTGCCGCCGCTTGCAACTACCACAGAAAAACCTGCCTGCAGGTTAGGGCCGGGGCATTTCAATCAACTGCGGTTTGTTTCCAAGATGCGGTCTAAGGGGGCCTCGAGTTGCTCCCCCCCCCCCCACACAAACTCACCCCACCCTCCCGTCCCGCCACCCCCTCGCCAGTGAGATTGGCTGGTGGGGGCCCCCAGCCGCCACTGTTCATACAACATTTCAAAAATATTTTGGTACGTATGTACGCACACACACGCGCACACACACACGCTCTCTTGCCCGCTCTCTCTTGGTAAACGTATGCGTGGCTTGTGCGTGCGGTACAAACAACACCGCGGGTGAGATTTACGTCTTACCGAAAATCAGCCGGGATGCAGCGCCGTCACGGTTTGTGCCGGCGTCGGTGGCGATGGAGACGCGTCGGCGCGGGATTTTGCCAGGATTCTGACGGAAAGGAGACATTGGCCACCAACACGTGAATTGTGTTTTTGTGTTTGAAGCTTCTCATGCATGTGGATCATTGACCAAATGAGTAACACATGCTCTCAGAGAAGCACGTTTTCTAAAGGGCTAGAGGAGCTGACATTTTGCACAAATCAAAAACGTTCAAATCTAGGCGCGCAAACATTCCAGCGCCCAGTTCAATTGGTTTTCCTCACGGAGCAGGTTCAAGCCGAAAATCCTACACTGCTTTAGGTCTTGCACTAAACGCTTAGTACAAAGATACGATCCCAATCATCAATGAACTAAGCAAGTCACCTCCCATGAAGTTAGACACCGGAGCTGATACAAATCTGGCAAGGCCCACTGCAAGTTGTGGGTGTGAACGTACCACTGCACGTGCATGTGCATAGCACATTTGTTTTGCTGGCTGTAACTGTTTATTACAACAAAAAAGACGGGTCAGTAAGATTCACGTCCATGCACAGGTCAACAAGCTCAGAGGGCCTCCCTCCTTGCACTAATGGCCACAGTCTTTGACAACGGTGGAGGTGTGGCACAGTTCTCCACTTGGTCCACATCCCCAGTGTTTAACCCCCCCCCCCGCACCACCACCACCACCACTATCATCATTACCACCACCATCATTATCATCATCACCATTATCATCCCCACCATCATCGCCACCACCATTGTCATCACTATTACCATCACTACTATCATCACCACCACCACCATCCCCACCAAAGATCCCCCGTATAGCCTTAACAGACTGTAGGGGCAAGTGCTGTTAGCGAGCACCTATGAAGGCCAGAACGGTACACGAGGGGGTGGGTGGCCAGCACCACGCCCGACCGCCTTTGTCTCCCCAGTGGCGATGTTTACACACCGCACCAGGTACTCATTTAAGGCTGAGTCGACCTAGGGGAGGCCCAGGACCGGTTCAGATAATCGTCACTGGTGTTAGCCGTGAGCGGGAATCGAACCTGGGTCGCCAGGTTCATAGCGCAGCGCGCTAACCGCTACACTACCACTCCCCACCACCACCATCATCACCACCACCATCATCATTACAACCACCATCATCACCACCATGACTACCATCACCACCACCACCACCACCATCATCACCATCATCATAACCACCATCACCACCACCATCATCATATCTACCATCATCACCACCACCGTCATCGCGCGTGCTAATTCGCGCGTCTCGTCTCGTGCGCCGGTCGGGTGCGCGTGGACGAGTGGCACGCTCCCACGAGCGCACGCTGCAAACAGTCGCATCTCCCCGGGCGCCGCCCACGTCAACTCTGCACGCCGAAGGCCGTGCAGTGCTCGGCAGCTGAGAGAGCGAGCCAGCGAGCGAGCGAGCGCTAATTCGAGTGCACCGCGTCGCTAAATCACAGGAAACGTAACTAATTTCACCCGCGGTCGGGGCCGTGCCGTGACGGCGGCTGGGGTGGCCGCGATGGTTTTCGCAGCCTCTCGTAATGCACCTGCGGCTCCGTCGGGCTGGGCCGCGCCGTTGAGCTTTTCTTCGCCCCAGAAGCTTTCGCCGCGCACTGCTTCACGAGTCGAGTGAAGACGCTGTCGACCTAGCACTGGTCGCGGGCCTCCCCACACCGTGCAGGTCGTGGGGGCGGGCTTTGGAACATACTTCACCACGCTGGTCAGCGTGAGTTGACGAAGGCGAGGACCGTAGAGGTAAAGTACAACACTCGAGTGCGCTGCATTGCCCTCTGCTGCCCGTAACGTACCGGCCTTGCATGGTGGCATTACGCAAGATTTCGCCACGGCGGGCATCTTCAGCTCGTGACAATGCCGGCAGTGGTGGTTCGCAGTCGTGACATTATCAGCGTGTGGCCTAACCCAGAGGGCCACGCGTGGACATTAAGGGCGGCTTGGATTTACCTCCGTAGCAGTGTCTAGATAAGGGAAGTTGCCAGCATACGAGATGCCAGGCTACGAGAGGAAAGGCATTGTACGTACGTACGTTGAACTTCTTTCACACCCTACATAGCCAACTTGTGCTCATCGGAGGTGTGGAAAGCAGACGGGGGACCCGATTCCGTTGATTCCATCAGGGACCCTCGTCGCCAACCGCGTAGCCGGTCGGCACCGCAACCGCCAGGGTGCGCGATGACGCCCGGATGCGTGGACCGCCCCAACCTGCCCAATTAGCTCGGCGTGTAAAAATTAATATTATTGGTGAGCCCGCCGTTGTGCGTCGCTAAGGGGCCCACGCCGGCACGGGGTTTTTGTGGCAAGCTGAGCACCCGCGGCGGGGGTCACGGGTTAACCCCGAGTGCAGCACGCAGCCAGCCTCCGATGATGATTTACACAGCCCCCCATCCCTCCCCACCACCACCGTCAGGTGAGTGCGTGCGTTCAATTGCCTTTCATCTTTTCTTCGCCGAGTAAAGTTTTCGAAATTTCTCGGGAGCTGTTTTCGCGCCTCGCAACCCCCCGAGGGCTGCTGGTCTCCCTGCGTACGTACCGAAGCTGAAAGAAGCGTGGCCAAAAGCACTACCACTAGAGTACAGGGTACACCTTACATCAACAATCCCATACAATTGAATCCTATATTCCTACAATCCTATGAATTCTAGATTTGAAGCTTTTGTGACTGCAAGGATTCATACTCTGTTTTTTTTCCTATCCTATGAAATTCAGGATTTGGACCAACTCAGCCGAGGTGCGGGCTTGTAATTGCACTGAGAGACAAGGAGGGGAATGTATGGATAAGAGAGCATACGCAAGTGTGGCTTCTATTTAACAGCGATGATGACCATTGGATAGGCGCATATCTATCCGTTGCTACCTCGCTCTCAGAATATCTTCACAGGGCTCGGTTACGGTTGTTAAGCACGCGATACGTTGAGCTCCCAACGATTCGAAGCGTCGTCGTCTCTGTTCAAGTAAAGAATATTATCGTCTAATTTTTTAGCTGTACCATTAATATTGCTTCTTCTTATCTTCTGTCTCTCTTACGGGGTTAGCTTTGCTACGTGAGCCCAAATGTAACGTCGGAACACCATTTGCCGACAGCTTGCACGCCGCTAACTGACTTGAGCTCCCTAAAGAAGCTCCCAACACACGCAGACTGAAACGTCGGACAAGGTGCCGTACAACGCGCGTTACAGCGGCGGTCATCATTTGCACGGATCGTGACCAATCTATTTCCGACGCGCGCAATCCAACCGACAACGAGCGTCAGAATCCATTGCAATCGACCAATCGACGCATAGTCACACGCGTGAACGTGTCAGGGTGTCTTCACGCGGAAGTCCATTTTTCGTTTGGCATCCCTCGCGTATTTTCTTCCCACAGTGGCGCCACGGAGGAGTGACCTGGCTGCCATCCCTCTGGCCTGCGCGTGCCCCCCACACTCACAACCGCCCCGCCCCTCCTCCCACAATGCCCGTTCTCGTCCCTCACTGCCCCTGCCCCTGGTAATCGCTGGGAATTTACTGCGCCGTGGACGCGTTCTGTCCAGCCCGCATTCCAAAACGAGAATTCCCAAGGCTGGGATTCATAACTCGGTGGAGAATTGCAAATGAAGGCTGCCGTTGAAAGTAAAAAAAACAAAGGCCGAAAATATAAAATAAAACACAACAGCGACTGCAAAGCGGTGGGGGGGGGGGGCGGGGGAGCGGTGTCTGTGGGTGGCCCTCCGCAACCAGCAGGGCCCGGGCACCAACCACAGGCATCGCGCCGTAACAGCCCCCGTAACTGGATATCAAAACAGGATAGCTTTGTATAAATGAGCCTAATTTGCACCAGACTCGGTATCTGGTCGTTGGGAGATTTTTCGCCCGTTGTTGTAAATATACACACGAGCTCGGAAGTTCGGCAAAAACGCCCGCTGTGGCAGCGGCCACAACTTGCGCGATCTGGCTCCCTCGGGACACGGTGGGAGGGGTGGGGGGGTGGGAGAGGGGGGGCGCACTACCGTGAGGGTCACCGAGGGCGGTTGTTATTTTTATCAACAGATTCCACACAAATTTGCTACAGTACATGGAATGCGTACACAGGGCTCGGTATCAATAACCCGCTGTGATGAAACATCATCGATTAATTTATCAAGTGCAGGCAGCTCCAGCAGCCGTTATGACGGGATGTTAACTATCCTGCTTGGTATACAGGAGGTCGTGGGTTCGATCCCGACCCTGACGCCTGCTGCTGCATATTTGGAGTTTTCATGTCTCTCTCCCTGTGGTCGTGTGGATTTTTCTCCAGGTCCTCCGGTTCTTCTCTCCACATTTAGAATCATCGTGCGTTTGGAGTACTTGGCCTGCTATAAATGTGCACGTGATGAGCCACTTCGTAGAGCTAACATTCATTTGTGGCCAGGTCGCTTCTGAAAAAGAGCTACATAGCTCAGTGGGCATTACCTGGTAAAATAAAAATAGCTTAGTCTGACGAATGGTGCAGCAAGAAGCAGCTCCGTTGCTCCCGCGAGAAGTTGACTTCTATCGCGCCATACGTAGCCAACCGTGCAAATCGGAGGTGCGGTGGGGGGGGAAGGATCACAAACTAAACACAAAAAGCAGTTTAACACGTAGCAGGCTTTCGCGACCAGTATCATCCATAATAAGAGGTTTTTGGGTGAGATCGCGTAAATAGTAGTTGTAAAGAAACGAGCTTGCCAATCTCGATGATTTAAAAGTGCACAGCTCCAGTGGCTTCCTAACATCGGGCGGAAGAGCGTTCCAGACGGCCGCAGAAGCGCTACCCGAAGACTTGGCAGCGCGCGGCGTCGGTCATAAATGCGCGGCAGGGAGTGCAACCGCGTAGACTTTATTTTTTTATCACCATTATCATTTGCTTACATTTTATTTGCGCTTAATTTTTATGGCGAAGAAGAACAAGGAGAAGAAGGCGAACGAGAGGGAATAAAGTTGACGGTAAAATTTATCGCGGTGAGCGGGCGCGTCGGGTGCAAAAGGATAAACGAGCGATTAAAGTTGTTACGGCGCTCGGGCAATCTGCATTGCTCCGGCTTGTCAAGGGAAGTACTCCCAAAAACGCGCGCGAGAGTCATCTCTGCCCCCCTTCAGACGCATAATTCTGCGATCCCGACACGTGGGGACGGCTTCAAGGCACCTGCATCGGGCAGTGACCCAGACTCGTCGCGCCAAAAAAGTAGCGCAAGAAGGTCAAAGTGATTTCTTGCTCAAATTCGAGCGCCGATCTTGCGGCGCACGTTTCTTATTCACAGCCCCGAGCCAGCGTCGTTGTGCATTCCTAACTGAAGGGGGAGGGGGCAGCTGAGCGTCTTCGTACGACAACCCACTGTTGACTTCCTCACTTAACGTTGAGCTACAATTGTTCGCTCGTTATCAACGCTGGAGAAATAGCCCCCCCCTCCCCCCCGTTTGAACCCGCTTCCGAATTGGTGCATTGCACAGTTTTCCCATCGGCAATGGGCACTCGCCACCGGTCATCGCCGTGCTTCGGGGCCACGCGCCGATCGCCGCCCACTGAAAATCGTGACCATAAATCGAATTTCCAGCGTGGCAAAGTACGGCGAGATTCCCGTTGAGTTTGCTGCTGTGGGAGACTATTTTGTGTGTGCGCGTGTGTGCATGTTGCTATTTTGTGCGTGTGCGTGTTTAAATGTCGCTACTGTGTGTGTGCATGTTGCTATTGCTACAAGCCTAATAACTAGCGTAGCGTTGAGTCACTGCTCGAGACAACCTGCCTCCCTGCTCATGTTCTCTCCGCCCGTTCTTGTAGCGTCTCTCTCTCTCGACTGGATGCGCCCTCTCGGGCAGCTTCCCTGCCAGTGCCCGAGAAGGGGCATTGCGTCCTCACACTGAAGCTGATCGCAATTCAGTGCCGCTCCCTCGCTCTCATTTGCCTCGCTGCTGCGTTCTATCACCGCAACAAAGACAAAGATCCCCCGTGTAGCCTTTGCGAGCACCTATGAAGGCCGGCATGGCACACGAGAGGGGGGTGGGTGGCCAACGCCACGCCCGGCCGCCTTTGTATCCCCAGTGGCGATGTTTACACATCGCACCAGGTACTGATTTGACGTCGCCGAGGACCTGTTCAGATAATCGTCACCGGTGTTGATATCCGTGAGCGGGAATCGAACTTGGGTCGCCGGGTTCGTTGGCGCAGCGGCGCTAACCGTTACACCACCGCTCCCCGACCGACCGACCGACAAAACGTGGGGGCCACAGGATACATAAACGAGTGTGTCCGTGTTTCTCTTCGTCCGCAATAAAACAGGGCAGTGTCGATCGTCTCGCCGTTCTTAAACGTCGCTCGCATCGCTCGTAGCCGCACATTAAACGTTGCAGCCAGATTAAGCTGTACCTCAACACAAAACTTGAATAAATATATTTGAGGTGGCATGCCACCATCTTCTTCCTCATCCGGGCAATATTCCCACTCGCACGGGGATCCGATTTCCCGGTCCATCTCTCTCCACTCACCCCTTGTCCCAGGCCATCATCTCTCCATCCACTCCGCCAGTCCATTACATCCCTGGCTCGCCACCTCAACCCACCTCTTTCCATGTGTGTACGTCTGTTGAGCCTCTTTCGCACCATACGTCGCCAACCGCGCGAATCGGAGGTCAAGGATGGGTACCACCACCACTCTCAACCTTCCTGCTCCACGTCTCTTCATTTGTGACCCCGTCAAGTCACGTGACCCCTGAGATCGAGCCACGTGACCCCTGAGAGTCCCAACGTTCAGATCCGTGCGTCAATACTCCCCTTGGCTTGTGCTCCACATGGCATGCCACTGTTATTTTTTTTTAAAGAACGACAACAGTCAAAGTTACCCTCGCGTAGCATATAATGTTCAAACAAATACAAACGTTCCGTTGTAGGTGTAATCATCTCGTTCTCAATCACAAAGAAGTTAGCAATGCCGCATTCTCACACCCGCTTGGGAGTGAGCTGGTCCGGATTGAGAGTTAGCTAATTGGGCAGTCCTATGGTAAGTAAATCCAGTTAACTACCATCGCGTTTCTTTGTCTTCTTTTGGCATGTTCTACCGGTTCCCAATTCCTGTAACAGGTAAAGCATATACCGATACTTGCTGTTTGTAACGATGATTGCAAGCTAACATCTGTCCTCTATAATATCTCGACTGTCGCAGAGTGCCCGTGAAATAATAACAGACCAGCAGCATATTGGGCCCTGAAATAAATAAAATCTGAAACCTGAAAAATATTTATCACACATTAGGTCTAATACTTCATGGCGGGGGCCTGCATGTACGTTGAACTTCTTTCACACCGTACGTAAGCCAACTGCGCTAATCGTAGGTGTGGGGCAAGCGCTGTTGGTAGAGAAGATACTTCAGTAATGTGCAACTCGCGGGGGGTTGCGTGAGTGTTCGCGTCAACTTGGCTCACTCTGTCGCGAGCAATGCAACGCACGCAACGCACGCGGGACACACACGCGGTGCGTGCACTGTAGACTAACCAGCGATTCGCACCGAACACCGCCCGCTGAACACAGTGATATCATCATTAGGGTTAAGGGTTGCTTCAGAACACACTCTAATCGTGTTATTACAAGTGGAAACACGTGAGTGTTTTTTTGTAAATGGGTGGGAGGGGTTGTGATGGGGAGTGATGAAAAAAAAAACATTTTCTTTCAACTGCACCAGCGTGTGCATAACTTGGGAACGTGAGTTCGCGAGCGCGCGTGCGCACGCGTGCGTGATAAATCAATCGCGCTGCCATCATCCTCGCGCGCTCTTCCGCTCGCACACCCCAGAGCTCTCCCCCCACCCTCACACCGCTCTGCCAGTGACCGACACCTTCAACTCCGTCGCTCGGCCCCGCTGAGCGCAAGCCGCACACGAGTGTGCGCAACACGCCGGGACACTTCAGCGTTCAAACTCAGCCCGCCGGCCGCGCCGAGCGACATGTGACCGGCATTCCATTAGAGGACCCCACACCACCACCACCCCCTCCCCCCACCCTGTCGTTAACCCTCGCAGCCCAACCCGGGCCACATGGGGTAACGGCTCAGGAATAGCGGGAGGATGAGGGAGGGACGTGCCGATGACGCCGGGCTGCGTACGTAGTACGAGCGCACGCGCGTTTGTGTGCGCTGTGGAATTTAAAAGAGGAGTGGAATGCAGCTAAAGTAGCAGTGGTAGTCGGGGGACTCTTATTTGACCATTATCAGCCATGATCGATCCACTGCTGGTTGAAGGTCCTCCGCGACAAAATAAATTAAACCAGGTAAGACCCACTTGAGCTACATGGCTTTTTTTTCAGCCAAATAGCCACAAATGATAGTTCAACAAAGTGGCTTATCACGTGGAAATGTATAGCAGCCAAATACTCGAAATGCACGTTGATTCTAAATGTGGAGGGAAAAATCGGAGGACCCAGAGAAAAATTCACGCGGCCACGGGGAAACTTCAAATATACAGGTGCCAGGGTCGGGATGGAACCCACGACCACCTGCATACCAGGCGAGGTAGTTAACATCTCGCCACCGCAAGCCATCGCCATCTCTCATGGGCTTGCGAAGTGACAGGCACATCTGGTACATGCACACGGGCTTCGATGCTGTAGCTCTGTCCGCATCAGAGATGTCCTCCCAAGCATGCGCCCTCCATCGGTGGAGACTACGTCTCTCTTTTGAAAGACTGACCCTAGACCAGGGGCCAGCAATCAAAAAAGGAGCATAGCCATTTTTGTTGTTATCGAATTCGATACACAAAAAAAATATTAGCCCCAATTCAGTGTGAATACGAGAAACGGTGGTCCTTAATAAATAACGTCATGAAGCGGTCTTTAAAAAGCCGCATGTGGCTCCGGAGCTGGAAGTAGCTGACCCCTGACCCAGGCCAAAAGATGACAACAAGTACCAACGCAAACTATGACATTTCAGGGGAATAGGTGAACATCACCCAATTAAATTGCTACATTTGATGCTCTTTTTCAAACGACAATAAGCATCTTCAGAAGCGGTCACATGTAGATGCCACTTAAATCCACGTTGTATTGTACTGTACAGAGTCGCACATAACATTACGTAAAGACCGACAGACTAAGGCAGACCCACCGACTCACACAGAAACCCACTTACATAAAAACCCACGGACTCCCAGAAACCCATAGACTCACAGAAACCCACAGACCCACGTAGAGATCCATAGACTCGCATAAGAGTCCCACAGACTCGCATAAAAGTCCCACAGACTCGCATAGCGACTCACAGAGTGACCCAAAGATTTCCTCGATTCTCTTCAGGTCCACCCTCAAAATGTCCCTTCCACCCGCCCTCTGCCTAAGACTGACTGCCTATCTCCATAACACAAACATCGACTGCGTCTGTACAGCGTCTCAAGGATGCGGCCACGGTGTCGATGCCGTCGCATTGCGTTGCCCTGTGCCGCTTTTTGTTTGTTTCTTCTAAAATGCAGGTTCGAGCCTCCCGAGGTGAGCGCGTCGGTCGTGACTGCGAGCGGCGGGCAACGCGGCCCGGGACGGAAAGACGCAGGGCTGGGGGGGGCAGGGAGGGCGGTGGGGGCAGGGACGCAGGGAGGGGATCTAACAGATGGGGGAGGGGGATAGGGAGGAGGGGGGGTTTCCCTGTGGGACCGCGGCGTCCGGCGAGGACGGGGTTAATGGACCCCTCGTCAGGGGGGGGGGGGGGGAGACGCTCGGTTGCCGCTCCTGGGGGAAGAGTTCCCTAAATAAAACATGCCGCGTGCGATGTTTAAAAAGTTTTATTGCCACATTGAGAAGCTGCCATCGCTCAAGTGACAGCCAGGAAGTGTACATATTTAATAGGAATATACCGTGAATGCGGCGACAACACACGTCAGCACGGTGCGTTAGGGGTGGCCGTTAAAGCCCGATGTTTTTAGCCCCCCCCCCACCGCCTTCCACCTCCACCCGTGCCGCGATATGCACAGAGTGGGGAGCGGGGAGGGAGTGGGCACCTTCCCCGCTGCTGCGTCGTCGCCGCCGCCTCCGCATTCAACCTCATTGGTGTCCGCGCGGTTCGGCGATGCCCAGGGAACCGGCACCCGCGGGGACTGCACGAGATGCCTGCCCAGCTGCCCAGCTGCCCACCTGCCCAGCTGCCCGCCTGCCCGCCTGCCCACCTGCCTAGCTGTCCACCTGCCCACCTGCCCGCCTGCCCGCCTGCCCACCAGCTTGCCCGCCCGTCCGTCCGCGGGCAGACGCGCAAAGTCGAGAGGCGCTTGACATTTCGATGTCGACGTCGTCGCTTTCAAACTCCGCTTGCCCAACGTTGGCCTGATTGGCGTCACGTCAATTGGAATGTCGAGAGGAGCAAGAGGCTGGAGGGGAGGGGGCAACACTCGAATTTGTTCAAGACGTAGCCTCTTGTCTACAAAGCAGTGGGCAGCCCCCCCCCCCTCCTCTCCGCCCTGTCACAGCGAGTAATGCTCGTCGCGCGACGGTCAAACCGATATTTTGATTTCTCAGAGCTGCGATCGTAATCGCGTGAGGTGCGGAAACAAATTCCCGCGCGGTCATCCGTGACTGGGCTGAGGACACCCAAGTCGCTACCGTACGGCTGGGAGAGTCCGGTATAATCACGAGCGGTGTGCCTGGGATTCAAACCCAGGTGCTCAGATTGTGCCAGCTCAGCACTCCGACCTCTTGACCCACCTGGCCACCTCGACGGCGACCAGAATGTTAAACGCCAACCCGATTCAATGCAGAGGAATTCAGTACAGCGTTTTAATGACGCGTGTGCCGAAAATATTTCCACGCGAAATTTCTCTTCTTGTCAGTTGCTGATAAAGGGAGAAAAAATAAAATGTTTTTTTGTCGGATTGGCCTCCTTCAAGGCCAGAGGAGACAGCATTCCTGCATATATTTTTTATTTAATTTGAGAACTTGTAACTTAATACCGATGTGCACTAGCAGTGGCAGATTGCCTGACGCACAATCTGCAGGTCAATAGTTTAAATTCCGCCTGAGGGTTGGATATCAGCCCATCATCCCCCCCCTGCCCGCCCCCCCCCCTTCAGGCTGACTAAATCGAGCAACACTTTGTTCCAACAGCGATTGTTCCCTGGTCCCCGACATGAAGCGTAAAAAAAAATGTGGCGTTACGCAACTGGATCATGTCGACCATTGGAGAATACGATATTGATGCATCCAGGAAAGCCTCAATCATGTATATACATTACATTGAGATGTTTTGGAACCGGTTTCATTCGTCAGCGGCGTATGGGGTGAGAGCAAACCGTGGTTACCCAGCGAAAACCCACCGCACACGTGAGGCGGTGGCGACACTCAAGAACTCCATACAGATGCATTCAAGAAATCCACTGCTGCACTGCCATAGTTTTGTCACCTCACAGCTTCATAGCCTACAACACCCAGGGTTCCGAAGCAGCCTTCTCATCCAGGTGCAAGCCGGGCTGCAAGCCCTGCTTGGTTGCTGACATCCGACGCTGATCAGGTCATTTCGGCGGAGGGGGATAAACTGTACTTAGGCCTCTACGTATTAACATATTTTTATTTTTTTATTTAAAGCTTTTCGTGACTGCAGGGATTCATATTCTTGGTTCTTTCGGTCGAAAGAAACGTGAGAATTTGTATTATTGTATTTGTATTATTTTATTATTTCCCTTCTACGTGACTTTACCGAAAGAACCAAGAACATAATAATTATTGTGTTCATTCAGCCAGCTCGTTGCGGCGGGGGGGGGGGTGGGGGCGCGGGGGGCAACGAGAGAGCGAGCGGTCTCACCACCAACGACAATGCCACTGGAACATCAGCTCAGCGAGAACTGACCGTTCGGAACGCAGCGTGTGGCTCTCTGGGGCCCGTGACGACCCGACCACGGGAGGGAGACCGCCAGTGCGCGCGCCGGGGCAGCTACGTTGCACTGCGATCCGCGCGTGGCTCAAGAGCCGTTACGTAACGTCGGCCTCGCCAATCCCGCACGTCGTGGCGTTCCTCCGTTGCTCGTACTTTTACGTAACATGTTCTTCCCGTTCGTCAATTAACGCCAGAGGTACCGCAATCGGGTACCCGGCCGGGTACGGGTACCCGTTTGCGACCCTGGTGCGGCCGGGTACGGGTAGGCCGTGAGTCACTGGTGAGTCACCGTTTGTCACTCATTTCCCAACGTCTTGTCTCTTCTCACAATTCAAGTTCCTAGAATCAACCCACGCGCGTCTGCAACATGGCTTCATCCCAGAGGTCGCAATCAGGTACCCGATACCCGTACCCTACCCGATATCCGGCCGGGTACCGGTAGCCGGGTATCGGGTAGGGTACGGGTACCCGTTTGCGACCCTGGTGCGCCGGGTACGGGTACGGGTAAGGAATCAAAACCCGTTTGCGACCTCTGATTAACGCTGTTAATTTCCGTTTTATATATATATTTATTATATATATATTTCTGAAACTAAACCCAGGCCCGTTACAGAGACACGTACGACACGAAGTAACCGTTTGCGTGGGACACTGGCAATGCAGCGGTACCATCCGACAGGTGTGGGGGGGGGGGTAGCTTATAGTTAGGGGGCCCCGCCGTCCCGTTCAGTAGGGAGCCTGGAGGAGGGGAGAGGGCGCAATTTGTAATTTATTCTTAAGGTCGGGAAGCACTTCTCTTAGGTGCCATATTTGCAAACCGTTTGAGATGGGCTTGCACGCACGAGCACGCGACTTGGGTCATGTGTCCAAAATTGTGACCCCAAAAGACGGGAGGACCACAATGCAATTCTTCAGGAATTAACCGATGAGTTTCTTGCACGACGCACAAAGGCCGAGAGTGATTTTGCGCGCACGTCTGTGCGTCATTTGAAACGTACCGTTTTTCTGGCCTGCATCATTTTTCCGTTGCGATGAGTTTGTCGCATCGTTCACAGATTAAAATTTTAATTTGACGGTTCGACTCATATTTTTTAGCCTTCCTCAAACCACTGCACTGCTGGATGCAGGCCTTCCAAAGCAGTGTCGACCATGGGTGGTTGTTTGACCACGCCTCACCACGCCGGTCAGTGTAGGCTGGTGAAAGTGGAGCGAGCCCAGAACGAGTTTCCGATATTACTTCCCACTAGTCCCACCGCACGAGTTTTCATGGCTGTGCTGCGTAGCTCTTCCGAGTGTTTTCAGGTTGTTCCCCCGTGTTGCTCGGGATGACGTCCACACACATTGGGGAGCTTCACCCAGAACTTCGCTGAAGAAGTTCCCCGGCAGCGCATGGCAGCGAGATGTGGGATATCATGCGCGGGACGACGCAAATGCGCGGAGCGACCCACAGACACACGGGAGGGCCCCTGCTCACCACCGATGTTGGCCACGGCCGGGAATCGAACTCGGCTCTGCAAGTTTACAGCGCATCGCATGAACCGCTGCGTCACCGCTCGTGCGTGTGTTTTGTTACGGAACATTGCCATTTCTGTTTCGCTTGCAGCTGGCGAACTTGGCTCCGAGAGCAGCGTCCGTGCGCCGGTTTACAGGGCCCGGTGCCCAGGCTCTTGACGTCAAGCAGCGGTACTTTTACTTTCACTACAAAGACGAATTATGAGCGTCGTTGTTATTAATTATATCAATAAACAGCGAGCGCAGCAAAGAGTGGGGCCGCGCGCGAAACGCAATACGGTTATGCGCTGCTGAGCCGCGGCTTCCTCCGGTCGCAGTCACAACTGGTTAATCAAACCCACGATGCCCGCGCTTTGTTCAGTTAGGTTTTTTTGTTTTTTTTCCGGATGGCATCACCTCCGGGCCACGGCCATATGTCCACGGTCAGGATGGGTTTTAGTCACTCCGCGCGACAAACCTCGCACCGCTGACCCGCCGTTTGCTGGCATCTCCCGTTGCCTTTTCGTGCGTCAACCCTGCACATCTGGCGTGGGTGGTCAGTAATAATAATACGTAATATTAATCACAATAACGTGGTTTGTTTATTTGGGAAAAGCCACGCCGAGCCCCGCGATTCTTTTTGGGCTTTGGGTCGCATTACCGGTTGGGATGTTTGGCCGATTGCATCGAGGAGCGGTTCGGCTTCGTGACGGCAGGAAACCGAAGAACCCGGAGAAAATCCACCTTGCAAAGCGAGCTTCCTAAACAATATGTCAAACCTCCACGCTCCGCACCGATGGATTCGGCGACCCATTAACGCACCGCCAACTATTGGCCACCTCACCGTGCAAGCCCTGAAAACACCTCGTATTCCCAGCCAGTCTCCCATACAAGTACTTACCAAGCTCCGACCTGCTTAACTTCCGATTAGAGGCACATCAGTCCAACAAGAACAGCTTCCTGCAATCTTGGGCCCGGTGACCCGTGTTCGACTCTCTGCAGTGGCGAACCTAAAGTGGCGAGTGATATCTGAATCGGTCCTGGGCCACCCCCCTATTCACCAGCACCAAGCCACGCCGACCCCAATGCGGTGAAGTAGGCCCTAAACAATGCCCAGAGCCGATAATAATAATAGTTCAATTTGTAACGCGCGCAAATTTGCAGACGTAGTGGCCGCAACTCAGAGGCGCGGAGCCAAGCTCAGAGTCGCTCAAAAGCACGTGGATTGTAGAGGTGAGTTTTTAAGTCTCTCTTGAAGGAGGCGATTGAGGTGATGCTGCGAATGTGCAGAGGGATATCGTTCCAGACTGTTGGGGCTGCCACCGAGAAGCGGCGCATAGACATGACCATCCTGGATCGATACGGCAGGGCGAGTTCCTCCCTTCCTTCCTCCAGCAGCGGACTGACAAAGAACTGTAATTTGACTAAACGAATTTTTATAATAACTACTCAGCCACGCACTTCGCTTCACAGTAGCCCGGCTTTCTTCGGGGCTATAAAGCGCCGGCGTACACTGGTTCTCAGGACTCGCGCTTTGATGTTATCGTCACGCGGGCTTAGGAAATATGAATTCTGACAGTCGGGAGACACACGGCCCGAAGACAAATCGACTGGGACTCAACAGAGTCATCTGCTCCCCCCGGCGACTCTTTAGTTCTTGGTTAACAGCGTTTCCATCAACTTCCCCCGGCTGACACGCCCGCTCGCTCTCTCGCTCGCTCGCACGCTCGCTCGTTCATCCTACTTCCAGGAGCTCAGGAATGTGTCAAGAGATCCATCACTTCCCTCCCCTGTGACGACAGCGAACACGGGAAGCAAGGCTCGCGATCGAGAGCGGTGCGACGGTTTTGATGTCGAACGACGCCGGCGCGGTACGGGGACGCCATGAAAGATGGGGGGTGCGGTTCTGCAAATTTGCTTTGCTCGTGCCGCTGCTGGAGGGAGGGCCGCCTCCGGAGATTGTTTTTGGCCGCCTCTTGCACGCTCGCCGAGCATCTTGGCGAGTGCGTACGTGCGTCGAACATCTTTCGCACCGTACGTAGCCAACCGTGCTAATCGGAGGTTCGCGGAAGGAGAACGGCACTGAACAACAAGCCCGGTCAATACCCAGTAACAGAGACAAGCAACGGACAAGGGCAACAACACTAGACAACCAAGAAGCAGTTCTAAAAGAATTAGCGAGGTGGGAAATACCCACACTTTACTCCACCCCACGCGACTTGCCGACCGAGCAACCGTGGACACCCTTTGCAAACGAGTCGCTCCACCTCAAGGGATTTCTACGGGTAATATAAATGTTTCATTCGTAAAACAAAAAGTCGACAACAACTGTGCGGTGGTGTCCACACGACACGCCGCTGGGTGGACAGAGGCGGGGGAGACATCGCCACTGTTTCAACTGCCTCGCCTGTCAAAAACAAAGATCCCCCAGTGTAGACTTAACAGACTGTTGGGGCAAGTGCTGTTAGCGAGCACCTGTGAGGTCCGGTGCGGCATACACGGCCGCCTTTGTCTCCCTAGTGGCGATGTGTACACACTGCAACCAGTTACTCATTTGAAGCTCAGTCGACCTAGGGGAGCCCCAGGACCGGTTCAGACATTCGTCACAGGTGTTAGCCGTGAGCAGGAATCGAATTCGGTTCGCTGGGTTCCTAGCGCAGTGCGCTAACCACTGCTCCACCGCTCCCCACTACCGTGCAGACGTACACGCGCGTATGTCTCTATGTACACATGCGTGTGTATGTGTGTGTGTACACACAGGCGCATATACGCACGCACACACACACATGGGAGAGAGGCCCCAGGCACAGCGAGGAGGAGCTGGCGGCACAGCTGGCGCTGGATCAGGCGCTGTCACTGCTGTCTCGTCTAATTAACCCTTGCGTGTCCGACCTGGCCCCCCCCCCCTCCTGGCTCCTCCCTGCCCCCAAACCCCCCCCCCCCCTGCCCCGCTCCGCCGCGCTCACCTGGTGAGTCCCCCCAACTCCTTACCCCTCCCCTCCGTGCCCCTCAAGCGGAAAGTTTCGGCAATCCCTCTTCCCCGAGACGAACGGAGAAGCAAGCCCATCGCCGCTCACCATTGACGGAAAACTCACCGGGGTCATTTCACCGGTCCGATCGTTTTACGAGCCACGATCTATCCGCCGTTGGATCAAAGTTTCTCCCGGACTGGACGTCTGTGAAAAATAACTTCACAGCTCATCAGATCCCTCCAGTGTAAATACATGTCCCGATTCCGATTCTTGGCCTCCTGAACACGCCTCCACCGATTAGCACGGCTGGCTACGTACGGTGCGAAATAAGTTCAACATACGTACGTACATACAACACGAGCCTATGTGATTGGTGGCACAGGGATTCCCTAACCACCGAAGTGGTGCAGGTGGCACGTGACTGACAGCGGCCACGGCCACAGCCGAGAGGTATACTGGATGCGGTGCGCGCTGGGTACATTTTTTGGTTCGCCAAACCCGAAGAGACCCGGCCGAAATTAATAGGCGCCCCTTTTTCATCCGGCGCTCTCACGCATGACCGAGTCTCCGGGTCACTTGGAGGTGGTGGTGGTGGGGGTGATGTTTCGGAAAGGCACAAACGGACGATCGTATTTTCGTAAAACGACCAACGGCGCAACATGCGCCGCTCGAGCGCCGGACACGGAGGGGACGCGACTTGGGAGCGCTACGAGAGCCGTCGCGCATTCGGCAAGTACTGCCCGTGCTCAGGAAACACGGATCAATGAACGCCGGACCAAGTGACGGTGCGGGGGGGAGGGAGCTGATAGGGGGGTGGTGGCCTTTGGTCGTGGCCACTGAAACCTGCTGACTGTTCAAACGGTGCCAGGGCACCGGCCCAGACTTTCCTTGCTCTCCCCGCGATTTTAATTGTGGCTCTGTGTACGGAGGAGACCACTTTGCAGTCCCTGACTTTTGTTAAATCCCATACTGGACAGACATCGGCGCGTGTGACTGATTAGATCGCGAAAGTCGCATTACTTTAATACAGATTTTTAATTCCTTTTTTTTCCCATTTGCTTCCATTTTAACGTTTTAATACTGTTCAGGTTCAATCGTTACGCTACTTCAGTGCATTAGTGAGCTTTTACTCAGGGAGACAGAAGAGATGCCAGCTCCTTCCACGCAAGCACAGCTCTGCTCAATCATCCATCGAGCTGCTCCCTTCATGCGGCAGTAAGAGCAGGGTCCAGTCAGTCAAGCATGAAGAGGATAAAGATTTATATTTATGAATGGCGGTGGCGAACGGAGGTCGTGGTCCATTGCGGAGGCGATGGTTGGTCGATCCGCACCTCCCATTAGCACGGTTGGCGACGTACGGTGCGAAAGAAGTTCCACGTACATACATACGATCATGAACATGTTGTGATACTCCTTTCCCGTGGGAGTGGAGGTGGTGCCAGATCCTGGATTATCTCCATTGGTGACGCCCCTGTGCAGGGATACAGTGTTGCCCCCTCGCACATGTGAGTTTTCTCCGGGTATTCTGGTTTCTTTCCACGTCTGTGAGCACTCATTGGCAGGACCCTCCTGAAATATCGTTCTTGGAGTAAGCGTGGTTTCCCTGGATAAAGATCATTTTTATCATTATAATTATATATGCCACAGGATCTTAAAGTGACTTACAAGCACGTAGGAAATACAGTACGCATCAGAAAAAAAATAGGGGAAGAGATCGAGGGGAAAACAAAAAGATAAGACACAGATCAACGGCCGAGCAACAAGTCCGATGCAGGGAGACAAAAGTGATCCTTGCGCGTGGAGTTATCATGAGTCTCAGCCTCAGCGGTCCCAAGGCAGCCCAGGCAGCGTGGCGTGTGCAGCTGTGTGCAGGAGCGAGATAGACTTGCTGGATCGTAGGACCGCGAGATTTGGCCGCGGCTCCGTAAGGCTATCATCCAGCAGTGCGTAGATCAGGGCCGACGATCACAACGATCACGACGATCACGACGACGGTTCCCGGGCTTTAAGGTTGCGGCGTTAGTTCCGTAAATTTTCTGCCCGCATTTTGTTTTTTTAAACGAATTGCTAACCGCGAAGGCCAAGGTCAACGCAAGCGAGGGGGATGCGTCGCCGACCGCCGGGCGTTTCCTCTCTCCGAGTCGTCACTGCGCGACGTCGTCACCGCTTCCTCCGAGGACGCCCCATGTGCCGAAAGCGGCGAGGCGAGCCACGACGTCCCGCTAAGGGCAAGGCCGCAAGGCCCAGTTAGGGTTGACGTTGGAAACGAGGGCTTAGTCCACTCGGCCAGTTCACTATTTTTATTTAACCAGGTAAGGCTGTATAGCTCTTTTTTCAGAAGGCCACAAATGATAGCTCAACAAAGTTGCTTATCGCGTGGAAATTTATACCATCCAAATACTCTAAAGGCACGTCGATGTTAAACGTGAAGGGGACCCAGAGAATAATGCACGAAACCACAGAGTACGCAAACGACAAATCTCCAGCCGGCATCAGGGTCGGGATCGAACCCACGGCCTCCTGCATACGAGGCGTGGCAGTTCATGTCTCGCCACAGTGGCGGCCTACTCTTCAGTGGTCACGCAGAGGTGGAATCGGAAAGTGCCGTTCGTGATCTGGTGGCAGACGACGGCAGAGGCTAACGAGCGTGTGAACATTCATTTATCTTTATGCAGGGGGCTCACTGCCCTTCTCCTCCCCTGTACCCAAGACGCGGGCAGAATTTTTTTTTACTTCGTTAGCGGGCGATATGTTGATCATATTAAAGCTATTTATCTTACGTGAGAAAAAATCTATTGCTTTTGATTTCCTGTGTCACTTTTATTTAAAGTCTCGTTTAAACTAAACGCGGGAGCTGGGTTTGATGAATGGCTTGGGGTGCAAATCAACATTAATATAATACACGGCGAGGGCTTGGTAACAGCTGTGATAGAGTGGGCTGGGAGCTGGGTGTGAAGATTGCAGGGCACTGCAGACCGATGCTTGAAACATTGCCTTGTAAAAAAAGTAAATTTATAAAAATCGGGACAATATTAATATTGGGACAATAAAAAGTTTCTGTCTGCTCAAACACGAGCATCGTGTGTGGGCCTCACCTACTCTTTACAGCCCTGAGCAAACGGTGGAAATTCCACATTCCTATGACAGGGGTAAGTCGTTTCAAAGGACAACCACGGTTGATTTCCCCACAAAAGTGCTAAATATTTTATCGACCACGAAAGGTTGATGGGATTAACCCCCGATCAGGATTTGAACTCATCGCATTATGATTGCGAGCCCTTTACTCAACCGCTGGGTCACCTGACCAGATTCAGACAAAAAAACCGACATAAAACACAACGGGAGGGTCGTTTTTTTGGCGGCGGGGCGGGGTGTGTGGAAATAAAATAAAATATATAAAGCTGTTAACCGTGAACTGTAAATTTAGCAGCACACAAAAGGAAAAGTGGAATGAAATGGATGCGAATGAAAAGAAAGCGCGTTTCTGAAATTAGCGGCAAATTGAAGATAATTAATCCTCGTTTAAAAAAATAAATAAATTATCACCCGAGCCTGGGTTCTTCCGTTTAATGGCTGGGGTATTGATTTTGAACGCCTGCCCGCTACGGCCCCCAGCTCCCCCCCCCCACACCACTCGAGATGTGCGGCGGTCTCCGTCGCCTCTTTTAATTTAGAGCCTTTTGCATTTTATCGGTGCGGCGGCAGAGAGTGAGGAATCTCTGCTTTCTCGGAAGCCTCCGACATCAAGATTGCCGCATCTCACCGTGCAGGGCCGGCGCTAATCGCAGGGAGAGCCTTTAACTGAAACAACCTTCAAAGGGGCCCCGGCTCTACACAGCGAAGGGGGTTTTCTCTATTCACGCCGCTTATAAAAAGCCCGGTTTACTCTCGGTCGGGGTGGAGGTGGGGGCTGGTTAGCCGTGGATTCAATCCCAGAATCCCATTGGTGTTGGCTCAGCGCTCTGGCGCAGACAAAAGCACCCACGATCATCCGACTGGTACGAGTGAAATTCTACAAGGCCTCTCTGCAGCATAGGGGGTGGGACGATTCAGGCCACTGGTGGGTGATGCGACATTTTGTCACAATTCAGGTGTCGCGGCTCGACTGGAAAACAGAATTTTTATCGCGGTGAATGGGTTTGTGCCTCAATCGTAAAAAAACATGTTAAAATGTGATAAATACATAGGTTTGATGAAAGAAAGTAGTTGTACTTACGTGCCTTGGCTTAATTTGTGTTTCGACGATTTACCTTCTGAAAAAAATTTCCCCATATCCCGCACCCCCAGAAAGGGCATCTGGAACCCCCTCTGGGGGTGCGTGAACCCCAGGTTAAGAAGCGCCACTGATCTAGTGGCTGCAGGGGGTGACCTGAACCCATCGTATACAACATTTGTAACGATGTCCGGGCCTTTATCAATCCGCTGCTGGACAAGGCACCTCCGCACGCCGGTCATGGGGGGCTGCTTGAGCAATTGGTAAGCGCGGATTGGTTACTGGCGTGGGAAGGACCGCGGTCCGATATCGCTCGCCACCGTTGTCAGCCGTGGCCAGGAATCGCATCCAGTTGGCACGGGGTTCGTAGCGCGGCAACGCTCCCCTATACAAGACGCAGGAATGAAAATATATTGATTTCGTACACACTCCGCTCGATGAATGTTTCCTGAGATTAGGAATCAATGTTGGTTTATTTATGCATCGTTTTACCCCTACTGTAGGGCACCGTTAACACCTCAACGGTTTTCGAAGAAATCCCCGCTGGAGTTAAGCGTTACATACTTAACTATATACACACATATATGTATGTAAAAATACACCAGCATACTGCATTCAATTTGCAGCGCAACAAAACGCCGTCATCACTGTGACTTATGTGCAAGACGGAGGGGGATAGGTCTTATAATGGGGCATGGCAGGAGACTACATGTGTGTACGTTGAACTTCTTTCGCACCATGCGTGGGCAACCGTGCTACTCGGAGGCGCGGGGGAAGGACGACAAATTAAACACGAAAAAGCAGTTATAAAGAAATGACTTTTAAATCTCGATGATTTAAAAGTGCATCGCTCCAGTTTCTTCCTAATATCAGGAGAGCGTTCCAGACGGCCGCAGTAGCGCATCCGAAAGCGCGCGATGCGGTGTCCGCCTTTGTTTGATGGCCAGCCAGAAGCCGCCGCCGCGAGGATGACCGGAGTTCACGTGACGGTGCATGCTCTTTGACGAGATCATCACGGTTCTGTGGTTCATTAGTGGCGAGCATTTCGTGTGTGACGAACGCGACCCTCTAACGTATTCGTTCGGCAACCGGAAGCCCATGCTGCTCGGCGAGCGATGGACGGACGCTTGCGGATCTCGCAGTGCCCCGTCACGACACGTGCCAGAGAACGCTGCGCACGCTGCCAAGCCTGGCGATGTGAATGGAGCATGGCAGGAAAGTGCTGCGAACGTGATCAGGGAGAGGAGGTGGGGAAGAGCGGAGCGGGTGGAGGAGGGCAGGCGAGCGAGAGACGGGCGTTGGTTGCGGTGGTGCCCAGAGACGATCGGCGCAAGACCCTGAAGCCGGACGATGAAGATGGCATCGCACAGAGAGAATCTCGGGGCCAGGGTGGTGGCTGCGTCAAGAGTCGCGCACGGAGGGACGTGGCGGAGAGGGTCGTGGTGGCATCAACAAAGGGTCAGTGGCGGTGACCCCGGAGGAGTTTGCTCTAGGAGAGCGCGCGAGATGAACGGAATCACACGGGGGGGTCTCCCTCGCTCCTTTGTCCAAAACGTTGATGGCATCGCGCGGACTTTTCAACGCAGCACCGCAATAACGCGGCAATATCGCGTTCACGAACTTCTCCGGCGTTTCGCAGACGACGGAATGATGTTCACGCCCCAAAAAGAAGAAAAGCTGCATCACAGGGAGGAAAACAAAATGAATGTAAATGCAGAGTGATCCAGATTAGGTTGCAAAGCTAAACCCTATATCGCTTTTGCCGAGTGAATAGCATCACTGTCAGGCACATCATAATAATTTTATTTTAGCCTTTCCCACATCCATCGAATTGTTTTCAAAAACCACAGAATTATTGCATTTTGACACAATTTCTTATTTTATTCCATTTATTAAATGTCTTTTCTCCTTCAGATTTCGCCGCCCTCCCCCCCATCCCATTCACACTTCCTCCCTCACACTCTCTCCCTCACACTCTCTCCCTCACACTCTTTCCCTCACGCTCTCTCCCTCACGCTTCCTCCCTCACACTCCCTCACACTCTCTCCCTCACACTCCCTCACACTCTCTCCCTCACACTCCCTCACGCTCCCTCCCTCACACTCCCTCACACTCTCTCCCTCACACTCCCTCACACTCTCTCCCTCACACTCTCTCCCTCACACTCTCTCCCTCACACTCTCTCCCTCACACTCTCTCCCTCACACTCTCTCCTTCACGCTCTCTCCCTCACACTCCCTCACACTCTCTCCTCACTCTCCCCCTCACTCTCTCCCTCACACTCTCTCCCTCACACTCTCTCCCTCACACTCTCTCCCTCACACTCTCTCCCTCACACTCTCTCCTTCACGCTCTCTCCCTCACACTCCCTCACACTCTCTCCTCACTCTCCCCCTCACTCTCTCCCTCACTCTCTCCCTCTCACTCTCCCCCTCACACTCTCCCCCTCACACTCTCTCCCTCACACTCTCTCCCTCACGCTCTCTCCCTCACACTCTCTCCCTCACGCTCTCTCTCTCTCACACTCTCTCTCTCTCACACTCTCCCTCACACTCTCTTTCTCACACTCTCCCTCACACTCTCTTTCTCACACTCTCCCTCACACTCTCTCCCACACACTCTTTCCCTCACACTCTCTCACGCTCTCCCCCTCACACTCTCTCACGCTCTCCCCCTCACACTTTCTCACGCTCTCTCTCTCCCACTCCCTGCTACGATTCTGCGGTGCACTGCCCGCCGATATCGCCCAGTCCATTATTGCAGGCCCACCCGCGATAAGGTTCCCTTATTTTGTTAGCGTTTAACCAAATGAGACGCAATAACTTGTTGCGCAATCCTCTCGCCGGCCTCCCATCAGTTTGCCGGCAAACGCAATAAAGCGGCGCTTCGCCGGGGAGCAGATACGGCGAGCACCGCGCTTCGATCTCTGGCGGGTTATCCCCTCCACGGCTCGCTTTAATCACCGATAACAAAAACGATTCGGGTGCGGACGACCGGCACACCGGAATTGCAATCCACGGGACACACGTACGACGTCGAACTTCTTTCGCATCGTACGTAGCGAACCGTGCTGATCGATTCCATCTCCCGGCGTGGCAATATGAAACAGGTTTGTTAAATTCCTCCCCCCCCAACCCTCCCCTTCCTCGCCAAGTCTGTCCTCAAACCCGCGGCATAATGAACGAGTCACCGGTGTTTTCGGCCGCGAGCGTGGGTACTGCCACCTCTTCAAAGGGGCACGGCCAGTGCGTGAGACTTGCTCAAAGCGCTATCGAGAGGGACCTCTTAGAACTCCCTCGAGGGGAAGGAACCTCTTGGCAGCAGTGGAGGGGAGCAAAGCAATCGCAGGGCTGGCAACGTGACCTTGCAGCGTCTACGAACGAAATTCCGAGCGAATTTTTAGGAATGGCGGCCTTGCGAATATCGGGGAATGGCATTGCCGCTATGCGCCTTCACCCGCGGGTTTCCGCTGCCTTTTCCGGACCATGACTGCGAACACAACGCTGGCCGTTGAGGAACGGCACACGCCAAAACCAACTGGTTTTCTCGACTGTCGGCTTGTTACCAAAACAGGCAACGTTGCCGCACTGATAACGAGGAATCTGGCACGAACGTGGGCTCTTGCGCGCGGAATATTAAGTGTCCGTAAGCGACAAAATTTCTCTCCCAAATGAACCGCCTCATCCTGCCTGCACCCCCATTTCCCCACCTGCACCCCCCCCTCCCGTGCCCCCCCTCCCCCCACTCATTTCACCCATGTAAAAATTAAGTGCTGGAAACTGCTTTGATGTTACAAAATTAACATTATCTGTAATTTTCATGCAAAAAGATGAAAATGTATTTGGATGTTTCAATATTCAAGGCACAGTGAGTACACTTCAAAATGTCACGAAAGTTGCAGCATCTGTTTTGCGGAGTGAATTTGAATAAAATACAAACTTGTAAAAAAAAAAGAAATCCTTCAAAATAAAATAAAAACATGTAAGCGAAATAAATAAGTTAGCGCGCACACACCTCCGACCAGTTTTCGTTTGCTGTTCTACTGGCCGTTGCAAGATAAAAGGGAATAAAGGAACCTTTTTTCTCTCACTGTGATAAATATTAGATAGAAGCAAGGGGTTGGTATGGGTGGGTTTTGATACGGGAGCGAGTGATTACGGAAAATGCTGCAGTCGTGTAAATGATTTATGGAGCCCGTTCATCCTTTTCCTTTTCCGCTGTCTCTCCTGTCATCGTGCGCCCGTCACATGACAGAAAAATATTCGATACAAAATGGAAAAAAGCTCTCCGCTTTCTTGAATAAATGATGAGGCGTCAAAGGAGCCCTTTAGAAGTAAAACGGGGGAAAAATAATTTGTAGGAATAATGCGAACAGATAGATGTATGCCGGCTACGGGAGGGCATAACGGTTGCTTTGTTGGAGAGAGAAAAAAAATCTCATAATGATTTAACCCACGCAGCCCCAGAGCCCGCAAACAGGCGCTGCCGTGTTCACGTAACAGCGGGCCGGAACTTATCTTTCTCCCAAGCGACACAAAAAAAAACCCCAAGCCCGACACAGATGCATCGACCGCAAGAAGCTCCCGTGCCGAAAAGAACGATGTAGCCACCCCAAGAAACAAAAAAACGTTTGCCGCGAATTTTCTGCAAATTGGCGACCGTTGCGTCAATCGCCGGGGGCAACGGAAAGAACGTGGGCAGGCACGCGCATGGCTGACGGGAGGGTTAAGTGCACGGAGTGCCATTCCTCCCGGTCGAAGTGATGTGATGTTTGAATCCATCCGGCGGCCGAGGCGTGCGACTGTCACGTTCGGCGTACGCCGGTAATAAACCACGGGGCCTAATGTCTCGTTTGCATGCCCGTGCTTTTGCTTGATGTTTCACGCTGCCAGTGTTAGTGCCCCCAAGGGTGCTCCTGTGCGCGGTGGTGTGTGGTGGTGTGTTGGGGGGGGGGATACGAGGGCAACACCACTCCCCCACTCTTCCCATCGCCATGGAATTGACCCCTGACCTATCCCCTCCTATCTCACAGGTACCGCCGCCACCTTCCAGAGTCCAGAGCGACTCGACCTCAACCCCAGGCCTCAAACGCCGCGGACTGTAAAGTCAAAAAAAAAATCTCTTCATTAGCGCGAGCAACGAGGTGTCCTTCCGTGCATTTAATTACGCAACATCCGATCGATAGGCAAGGGATGTCGGTCCTTTGGTGGAGCCCGAGGCTTACACTTTACGACAACTCGAGGTGTCGTTTTTGGCCGCTCGACAACGACGATTAAAGGGGGGCTGCTGCGCTGGCTTTGCCGTCGCGCTCCCGTCGAGCCGACGCTGGTAATCGCCGGCGCGATCGCCGTTTCTTTTTTTAAAACGCGGCTTCAGACCGCGGCACTCGAGGATTTTTTTTTTCTCTTCACTTTTGTTTCCACAGCCCAGGGTGCGCCTCGCCGGCCACCGAGACCCAGGGCACTGATCGCTCTATTCCCGAGCGCTCTGTCGGCTCAACGCTGGCAGGTCAGAGCAAGGGGGGTTGCGTGGGAACCGCATTTACGGTTCGCGCCACTGAGTCGAGCGGCGCGTCTTAGTACGTACGTACGTTGAACTTCTTTCGCACCGTACGTAGCCAACCGTGCTACTCGGAGGTGCGGGGGAAGGACAACAAACTAAACACAAAAAAGCAGTTCTAAAGAAATGGGTTTTCAATCGAGATGATTTAAAAGTGCACAACTCCAACGGCTTCTTAACATCGGAAGAGCGTTTCGGATGGCTGCAGCAGCGCATCTGAAAGCGTAGCGCGATGCGGCGACCGTCTTTGTCTGATGGCGAGCCTAAATCCGCTGCGAGGTGTTGCTGCTGACTGGGGTGGTGGTGGAGGCGGTAGTGCAATGGTTAGCATGCGCTGCTTCGGCAAACCCGGAGAGCCGAGTTCGATTCCCACTTACGACCAGCATCGGTGAAGATTATATAAAACGGTGCTGGGCCTCTCCCCTCGGTCGACTCAGCCTCAAATGAGTACCTGAACAAACATCGCCACTCTGGAGACAAAGGCTGCCGGGAGTGGAGTTGGCCACTCAACCCCTTCGCCAGGTTCTTGCTAACAGCACTTGCCCCAACAGTCTGCTAAGGCTATACGGTGGATCTTTATCTTTGCGGATGTGTGTGCGTGAGTGGGGATGTGCGTGCGTGTGTGTGCGTGTGCGTGCGTGCATGTGCGTAGGGGACAGTCACACCCGCACGGCCTTGATTTTTTCACGAACACAGAACGTCGGATTGTATGACCGAGGAGAGTGCACTGTGCGTAAGGGAGGAGAGCGGTGGGGTAGGGGGGGAGGTAGTGGGGGTCGGGGGGGCGCGACGGGGTGGGGTGGGAAGTGAAAGGGCTTTGAAAGTGGGAGTGAGCGCAGCAGATTTCGTAGAGGCGGACATCTATTGGGCAAACATTGCCAAACGCTGACGCTCCATTCATTTTGTCCCACGGCTGTGCGCCGCGTTGAAACCACATGTCGGTGGCGGTGGGATTAGGGGCGAAAGTCCCCTTGTTTAATAATCCCCCCCGGATGAGCCACTGACGACAGTGACGAGTTTTCAATTTGCGGTGCGAATAATTTTTTCACGCCGCGCCCAGAATGGGATAACACTCGAAGCGCGCGACGCCAAAACGCGTTGGCACGCGCGAGTTAAATTGCGCGCGCGCGTGTGCGTGCGCGCTTCCTCTTAATTCATTTATATACAAAAAAAATCAACTAAATTCTTAGTTGGTCATGGAGCACCGCAGCTATTATCACACGTGAGGCCAGGTGTGATTAGCCGTGTTCCGCCGCGTCGGCTGCGCGCGCAACGGAGCACGGCTAATATGCGCGCCAGTCACACGCAAGTTGCGGTATTAATAGCTCGGTGTGGATGAATGAATGAATGAGGCTCAATCGGCCGAAGGTGAAAACGGCGAAGGCCGCAATTTGCGCCGACACTCACCACGCCGCGTTACCACGCGAGCTATTTCACGCTGGCCGCTTGCCATTTTGAGACGTGGGCCCTGCGCTCGGCAAATGCGACGATAAAAAAAATTAAAAGCAAAACCCACAATTCCGTCTGCGGCGAGCAAGTCCTCGACAACTGCGCAATTCGTACGCAACGCGTAAAACAATGTTTAAACAAAACACGCCAGACTGCTGCTCTCGCGGTCGGTCGTGGGATCTGCAGCGGGCGATCGGAACTTAAATTTCGCGCTGCAGATTAGCGCCGTTGAGCTGGAGGAGCGTGGCGTCACGTACGCGCACGTGACGCGGTCGTACGCTGCCTTGGGAGCAGGCCGTGCGTGTGGGACGTGGGCCTACCGGTGACGAATTATCCTTGTAGCAATAGTAGCTACATATGTAGTAGCTACATGTGTAATAGCTACGGGCCCCGCACTTTCAAGGGCCCCGCGCTAAATGCTTTCAAGCTATCAATTCCGGTTCAGTGATTCTGCACTTTCTCTATTACTATAGTATTATACCCCCTTCGACTTTTATGAACGACTGGGTGTTTAAGGTTCGCTTTTTGTCGTATTATCTGGCTTGTATAGCAAAAGAAAAAATACAATTACTTTACTATGCAAGTAAAAAAATTGTGTTTTAATATTTACGTGTTTTTGTTTGTTTTAGGACCCCTTTAAAACATATGCTACAGGCCCCGCACTAGCTTAATCCGGCACTGGGTCCTACGCTGACTTGGGAGCGAGCCGTGCGTGTGGGACGCGGTCGTACGCTGCCCACGCCATGTGCTACTGCCGAGGGGTCGGAATCAGAATCTTTGTTTTAGATCGGATTAAGCCCATGAGCTATGAAGCTTTTTTCGCAGTTGCCCAGCGAGCGTTACGTTCTCAGCTCGGCGCCCCTTATAGGGTTAAGCACAGGCAGGCATTTGTTTTCTCCGAGCACGCTTTCGAAACAGAGCTGATAATAAGAGCATTATCTTTCACCAGAAAATATTTATTTCCACGCGTCAAGGTCTAGGGACGTGCATTTAAATATTTCCGCTCGAGTTTGGCCCAGATAGTTGGCGTTATCAAATGTAAAAAAAAAAGTTTGTTTTCTACGCCTCTACAAGCGTCTGGCACTGTCTTTTGCGAAAATATGGCAAAAAGTATTGGAAGCTGTGCAGTGTGTTTTGTATGTATGTAGAACTTCTTTCGCACCCTACGTAGCCAACCGTGTTAAGGGGCCATCCATTTTGCTGTCTTTGCTTGGATTTTCTGTTTGCACTTAGTCACATATTCACTTAAAAATGTTTTCTTGTTCATGTTTTGTTTTTTGTTTGTTGCGGTTGCACCCGATTCCAGAGCCGAATGGCTCACAGGGCTATACCTAATAAATGAACTTGAACTTGATTTAGTACGTACGCATGGAGGGGGGAGGGGGGGTTAACCCAAATGCGTACGCTCGCGTATGGGGGGTCTACTGACTATGTACGTACGCATAAGAAACGGGGGTGGGGGGGGGGGGTGAATCCTCGATAATAATTTGTCTACATTGGCCTTCAAATGAGTTAGATAGTCTGGTGGTGGACTATCTGTTCGCTGAAACACGTTAATATTATTAATCCTTGATCGTTTCTGCGTGGATTAAATATCGGCCGTTCTATAGGATTCGGGGGGGGGGTGCGTCAAGCGTGCGTACAGGGAGGGGGGTAGGGGTCAAGTTTTGACAGATTTTCGCGTACCTACTAAATAGATGGCCCCTAATCGGAGGAGCGGATGAAGGACAAAAAAAATATAACACAAAAAGCAGTTCTAAAAAAAATAGTTTTAAATCTAGATAATTTTAAGTGCATAGCTACAGTGGCTTCCTAATATCGTAAAAAAGCGCTTTCCAGACGGCCACAAAAGCGCATCTGAAAGCGCGCGATGCGGTGACCACCATCTTTGTTCGATGGCCAGCCAAAAGCCGCTGCTGCGAGGATGCCCGGAGCTCGCGTGCTGGTGGACACTCCTTGACGTGATCAGCAAGGTCTTGGGGTTCATTTGTGGCGTGCACTTTGTGTGCAATACGTGCGACACGTCTGCCATTCAGCCGTCCTCCTCGACACGCCGGGAGCTTCCGCACGGATCGAACCGAGCCGGGCGGTCGAAGCTCCTGGTATGGGTCGGTGGGGGGGGGGGGCGGGTAGGTGGGGGGGAGGGGAGAGCGAAACGTCGGGGGGTACGCACGTGCCGAACAGCGCCACGGCAGGACCGGCGGCCAAGCCCGACGGCAAAACGGGAAGCTGCGCGGTCGGCGATCGGCCTCCCGTGCCGTCGTCACGTTACTCAGCTAAGCAGCTCGAAATAAAAATAAGGGGAGCGATTTAAGACGCACGGACATCGGAGACGGCGGCACAACTCGATGCCACGCCTGGACGGCGTGCTGCCACCGCAGGGGTCAGACTGTATTACCTACTTCTCGGGAGGTCGGCCGATATGCCGCTCATGACGTGTAATCCGGCTCCTATGACGACGCGTGCGAACGGATCAATTTCTCCGCACGAGGCGGCCCGGCAGGGGCTCTCGACAGGGGCACCGAACGAGGGAACTGAACCACCTCGGACGGCACGGACGAGTGTCGTCTGTCAACTGTTCGCCAGTCCGTCTGTTCGTGCGAACAATGCACGGCCCTTCGTCAGGCAATGCTGCACGAAAGGCCTTCGCCTGTTCCGTGTTAGTCACGTGGATCGTTTGGCCACATCTTGGCCGGTCCGGTTCATGAGGATTCGCGAAAGTGGAAAGCGCAGGCGTGGCACGCCTGGAAGTCCAGTTTCAACAATGGAATGTTCTGAAGTTGCGCTCCGCTGCCCATAATGTAGCTCCACAGCAGCATATAACAACCTGATGTGTATGCTGGTCACCCATGTAAGCCCTATCCAGGCTCAACTCTGCTGATCTTCCGGGATCCGCCGAGCTCGGACGCTTTCTGGGCAATGTGGTCATCGGCGATGAAGTTGACCGATCAACCGTTCACGAATCAGACTGTTCTGTTTTCGCTGTATCGTATTATACGCATATTAACAACGACAATGACGACTTGTGATTGTCTAAATGCAAGAACATATTAAGGGGTTGCACGAGGCAACCAAACAAACAAGATCAGTGGAGAAAAACAAAAACATGAATCTCATGAAATAAACATAAATCCGAATTCAACGTTATCAAGTGCAGACGAAATTCCGATTGGACGGTGCACTGAAAATGTCCAGAAGGATAAAACAACAAAATCATAAGATGTGAAATTTAACTGGCGAGTATTGGTAAATGACGTGTTAAATTTAAAATGCACACACCAGTGCGGCTACAATAATCGATTGTTTTACAATCCGCCCACGCCGGCGATGACCAACATGGTACGTGGATTGCGATCGCACGGTTGGAGAACAGCAAAAGATGTTTTTTAGATGTGGATCTCAGGACAGACCGGAACCAACGCTGACATCAGCCGACAACAATTTTCGTTCCGGCTGGTGGAAAAAAAAATCCGCGACCCAAAGAATTTGTGCGATAAAAAAAAAAATAACTTCTACCAATAGATGGCGGGATTACTTTACGTCTATACCCTACAGTGGTAACTATTGGGGTCATTGGTGGATAGCGGACCTGGGGTTGAGATCCACCAGAATTGATGGAAGTGTGTGTTGGTGTATTGGGCAAGGCTGGGGACCGACTCCCGTTCTCTGTAACGTCTTCAAATGGCTCCTGCAGACACTTGAGACGCGAAATGCACTACACAAAAGGTAAAATTAAGAATAGATTCTTGAATCGAATCGTGGCTCCAAATCTTAAAATCTATCCACTCGCTAACATCTACACATCAAAATATACGGGGAATGTACAACTGCAATCTAAACATGGAAAACACCCGGCAAACCTTTGTTAATCCCGTGGTGGATGAAGACCTCCCCACGTTGAACCGTACTTCACCACGCTTGCCATTTCGGGTTGAAGGGCGGTGGAGGCAGTGGTGGTGGCGGGGGAGTGGCAGCGCAGCAAATCAGCTCGACTTGAATCTGCAAATGGCGAGAGAACCCCATCATAACAGAAATAATTTTTAGCAAAATGATAAAACGTGAAACTGGGTCACGCAGTCACACCCGAGATGGCCTCGGGTGAACAGGCCGGGCACAGCCTGGCATGAACCTGAGCAGGCAGGACACAGGCTGTGATGAACCTGAACATGGCAGACACAGGCTGGGATGAACCTGAACATGTGGGGACACAGGCTGGGATGAATCTGAACATGCCGGACACAGGCTGGGATGAAACTGAACATGCCAGACAGGCTGGGATGAACCTGAACATGGCGGACACAGGCTGGGATGAACCTGAACATGGCGGACACAGGCTGGGATGAAACTGAACATGGCAGACACAGGCTGGGATGAACCTGAACATGCCGGAAACAGGCTGACATGCACCTGAACATGGCAGACACAGGCTGGGATGAAACTGAACATGGCAGACACAGGCTGGGATGAACCTGAACATGCCGGACACAGGCTGGGATGAACCTGAACATGCCGGACACAGGCTGGGATGAACCTGAACATGCCGGACACAGGCTGGGATGAACCTGAACATGGCGGACACAGGCTGGGATGAAACTGAACATGGCAGACACAGGCTGGGATGAACCTGAACATGACAGACACAGGCTGGGATGAACCTGAACATGTGGGGACACAGGCTGGAATGAACCTGAACATGTGGGGACACAGGCTGGGATGAATCTGAACATGCCGGACACAGGTTGGGATGAACCTGAACATGGCGGACACAGGCTGGGATGAACCTAGCCGGTGAGGGGCGTTGCCACCTCCGAGGTACAACAACAACCACATAAACCAGCACCAGGACAAGTCATCGGACGAACAACGTCTCACGACGCCCGATTGATGCGTCGCGTCGAGCGGTGTGCATTACCGCACAGCTGACAAAAAAAAACTCGACACGTCCAACAACGTCACGGGGGAGACTTACGAGATCCCGGGGGGGGGATCCATCAGGGCAGGCGGTAACCCCATCGGGGGCGAGCGATCCGTGCCACCCCCCCCCCCCAGCGGGGGGCAAGGCTCGCCTCGCCGCCACCTCGCTCGGCATCAGCAGGTGGCGTAGTCTCGCTGCGGATGTGCCGCGGTTGGGAACTGCGCGCGTGGCGCGAGACAAGGACGAGGGGTGTGGAAACCGTGGGCACGCTCGGCCACAGCACCAGCCCCCCACCCCCCCCCCATCTTTTGTGGGCACACAGAGGCAAGGGTGGTTGGGTTGACGGGGGGGGGGGGGCAGAGGTTGAATGATAAACCAGCAGAGGAGACCGAACAACAGGAACAACACCGCACCCGCCACCCCGACTTCCCAGGCGGCGAGAGAGAAGCAAGCTCGAGCAATGGGCGAGTTGGCGTCGACGCATCCCAAACACTACGCCGGCGAGTCTCGTTTAGAAATTCGTTTTTCCGGACGTTTGTTTAGAAATGCCTCCGTGAAGAATGGCTCTGCGCTTCAGGCCGTACACACTGAACTCGTACATTTATTATTATTTAGTTCAGTTTGCCCCCCACCCCCAACACCACCACCACCATCACCCCCCCCCCCTCTCCGGTTCCATCACATGGCCCCCTTCCAACGTTAATTGACGCGAGCCCAGACCCTCGGATTACCCCGCCCCCCCACCCACCACCACCACCACCACGGTCATCGCTTTCCCTCTGGCCCCACGCGAACAGTGCGATTACAATCCACGTGAGCACCCCCAACTGCAAAACTATTAATCCATCCATTAAAGCTATCGACCACGTGTCACGCAGGGACACTGGGAAAAGGGCCCAGTGCTCTGCCTCCCTCCGCCGTCCAATAGCACAGAGGTCTCGGGGGTTCGACAAATGGCCCTCGTGGTGGTGTAAACACTTAGCAGGGGATCTACGTACAAACGTTACAGGGGGGGGGGGTGGTTGTTTGAACATACTTCACCACGCCGGTCAGTTTTGGGTTTGCTGAGCAAGGTATAATTCCTTAATTGTGTAATTTTACTTTGCATATGTTACGCATTGGTTACAAATTAAGTGCAGTCTCTCTACCCTATGTCCTATGAAACGAAGGGTCATTGCCCGAAACGTCGTCTTTTATATATTTCTTTTAAGGCCACGCACTTTTTGCTTTATTGACGAATATGTTGTTGAGTGAATTTTAGACCGAGCCCGTCAGAGGGAGCGGTGGCACAGTGGCTGGGACTTCTGCGTTGTTAATCTGGCGACCTAAGTTCAATTCCCAGCCAGGGCCAACATCAGCGGCGAGCGATATCTGAACCGGTCCTGGGCTCCCACCCTCGCCTGCCCCCATTCCACTTCACCATCTCGCACTGACCAGCGGCGTGGTAAAGTATGGTCAAACAACCGCCATGACGGACATGGCGTGGAGGAGGCCTTCATCCGGCGAGCGGATTGACAACGGGCCTGCAAATGATTGCTATTACGCAACACCTTTGGAAGCGATGAAAATCTTAGTGACACGATTGTTGAAAATGAATGCGCGATGGATGAACGTACCGGGGTGGTTGTTCCAAGCGAAAACGCGAGAGAGTTCAACGCTGCAACAGCGGACGGTCAGGATCGCAACGAATTCAAACCAGCAAACTGCCTCGTGGCGAGATGGCAGCCCACGACGGTTCACCCCCCACGCTCCTCGTGTGCGGCAGACGCAGGGAAGCTGCGGCCCCGTGGGGCTCGACTCGGCCCCGCGACTTCACTTCACCGAGCCTGCAGGCCAACACGAGGACCATCCCCCCGCCCCCGCCACCGCCACTCACCCCGTTGAAGCGAACCCGCACGCAAACCATCACCTCCCTCTGTCACTGCAAACATCTTGCGCCGTACTAATCGGGTACTAGAGGGGGCGGTGGGGGGGGTAATACTCTCTTGCAGACCTGGCGACAACTGTGTGCATAATCTTGAGCGCGTTCAGTCACTGTGAGGGCCTCGTTATACAGTGCCTGGTCGATACGCACGCCACGTCTCCCGCTGTTAATGGGCGCACTGCTGAAGGTGTTTCATGCGTGGCCTGCCGAAGGCACCCAAGTCCTGTTCTGCCCTCGGTAAGGACAACGCCCGTAACCCCCTAGTCTACAGGGTCCTTAAGAGGAAACGGCCGCTACCGTGGCGGCGACGGTAAGCGCGCCGGACTTGGAAGGGGTCCATCACAGGACCCCTTCCAATGCCACCGTCCCTTTCTCTACACCCCAAACCGTGCAAGTCTACGGCAGCCTCCCTCCCCTTCAACAGAACACGTGCATGTAAACGCCCCCCCCCCCCTTCCACCAGCTTCATCTCTGCTTGAAAAGCCACGCACGGCACCTCAGCGTGAAGGGTAAGAAAGGTTCCACGAACCCAGGTTTACGGGGGCTTTTTGTTGTTGTTGTTGTTTTTACAAACTGAGCGCATTTCTCAAAAAAGCGCCGCGCTACTCAAGAAGACCGAGGCAGCTTAACACTCGCAGGGCCCCACGGGGGACTGGGTTTGGCGGGCGGGGAGGGCGGTGGGGGAGTAGGCAGTGGGTTGGGGTGGCGGGTTAGGCCTGTGACTGATCGTTAGAGCCTTCCTTTGCACCCCCCCCCTCTCCCCATACTCCAAGCACTGCCGGGGGGGGCGGGGTGGGGGGCTGAACACCGTGGAGACGCAAAATCCATCAAGTAACTGCAACTCGTTTAGCAGCCGGCGCAGACACTCCGCAGCTCCCGCGTTCGCCCGAATGGATCCGTAGGAATTTCTGAGCTCCGCCGCTGAAGGGAAAAAATTAAAACTTAAAAAACATAAAATCACATCACTCCCCAGGAAAATGACAGGGGCCCGGCCGAGACGAAGTGATAACGACGATAAGAACGGACACCGATGATCGGCCGCAGTTAGAGGTGAATGTACCACAATCTGGAGACATTCCTTATTGTATGTATACAATTTAATTCAAAAACTCTCGGATAGAGTCGTGCACACCCCCCCCCCCCACCTGTGATCAAGAACGGCTTTTTGAAAAAATATTCACGGAACTACTACTTCTAAGCCACTGCCATTGGCTTCGCTCGGGGCACACCTCTGAATGCTCTGTTACGTGTTTGTTGCGTGTCAATAAAACAAAAATTTTCTTCTAAAAAAATCTGGAATTTAGCCAATTTGAGTGATTTTTTTTATTTTATGATATGGGATTGTTTTGCACGGCCGGGCTGAGACAAGACACTCAATACACTTGAGAACCCACTTTAATCACGTGGTGGGCTGAAATGTGGATTTGAACCCAGGTTCTCAGTGTTTGCCGGCTGAGCGTCTCTAACCCAATGAACCACCGGGCAATCCTCAAGATTGCCAAACGTCCCACTTTTTAATTGAGCGCAAAAACACGACAAGCCGACGGACAGATCGGCAGCAACCTTCAGCGAGACAAAAACAATGAGTGGTCGAAGAGAAGTGATCCATCTGACACAGAAAGAGAAATGATCCATCTGACACAGAAAGAGAAATGATCCATCTGACACAGAAAGCAACGTGCCCCCTCCACCCGTCCCCCGAGGGGGGGGGGGGCGCAGGGTATAGAATGACAGCCCAGGAACCGGCAGGGCCACGCGAAGTGGCCGTGCAGGTGTCTCCGCTGATTAATTCACCTTTGGGGAATCCGCGCAAGTGCCGGAGCAACGTGACCACTGGGACTTAGCGTTGTCGTCAACTCCGCCGTGGCCCCGTGAATGCCTTGCGTGCACATTTGCCCCCACCCCCCCCCCCCCCACGGCCTTTCTCCCTCCCCAATGGATTATTAAAACTCCACCACACACCGCTCACATCTTGCATCGGCACCCCCCCCTCCCAACCTTACCCCCACTATGCCGCCCATTGCCTGACGGTCCCCAGGCACCCCACCCACTACCATCGCCCCCCCCTGTGGCATTGAGAGGGCTCGTGGATTTCAGCTGGTGGCATGCATCATGTCAGATTGCACCCCTTATTCGCTGGCCCAAAGCGGTGTTGTTTTTTAAACGTTTCTCCGCCATGCTGCACGCAGGTGTTCTCGGTAATCTAAAACAAAAGGAAATGTTGGCTGTGATCGGTTGATTTTGTTACAGTGTGTTGAGGGGGGGGGGTAAGGTGGGGGGCTGGGGGAGGGGGCGTGTAGGGAGCGGGGGCCAGAGAGCAGGGTGGGAGATGGGGAGAACAAAAAAAAATTGGCGGCTGCTCAGAAACTTCCAGAGAAGAATATCGCGGACAAAACGCTGCACGGGCCGGATTGGTATTTCAGTTGAGACTAATTTAATGTGTTTTATGTGACGTTTGACATTTCGCAACATATTTATGGATAATGGAGCCGAGTTGGTAGGGTAAATGGTAAATTCACACGAGCGTGTTTTATGTAATACCCAGAGCTGCAAACTCGGAGAAAAGAATTAGGAGAGTGCAACCCAGCACAAAAAAATGCTAATGATGTATCTATAACATTTCAGAAACCTGGCTGCGTAAATATGAAATCCTTTCACGAGGCTTTAGAATTCTTGGACAGTGCCCACTTTTTACGAGAACGCGGTTCCACACGCAAGCGACGGTGCACTAATGCGGTCACGTGCCACCGCTACGGTACCGATCGTCACCGACTCGGCAAGTGCAGCAACGTGGATGCAAGAAATACGCCGCCGCCAATGCAGCCGGGAGCAAAGGTGCTACGCTAGGTTGGGACATTCAATAAAAAGCTTGGGGGTGGGGGGGGTGATCAGTGACACAGCGGTCAGCGCACTGCACCTATGAACCCTGTGACCCCGACTGATTTCCACCAGATCAGCCAGAGGGGGGGGGGGGAGGGCGCGGAGCAAGCGTGGATATGAAAACGACGTGCCAGGCATTCACCAGCAAACACTCACATGAGCTGTAATAAAAAAAAAAATGCCTTCATCTCATCCAGGAAAGCCTCACTGAGCCTCGAGGCTCTATTGTTCACGAGCGTCCTGCTAAATTGGAACATTTCGTCGATTCCCATCGTGAGCGTTTGGCGCGCGCGAGGACACCGGAGGAGACGGGGAGGGGAGCTCGTCGCGTGCGGTGTGGGGTGACCGCGCAAAAAAAGCTCCACACGGCCCGAAGAGGCACCACCCATTGTCCGAAGAAGCAACACCCGTTGTCCCCGATCGATTTGGAAAAGTCGCGGTATAAGCAAACCGTCAAGTCCTGCGCAGCCGCGACGTCAGGCGGTCTCTCTCATCTGTCCGAGCACTTAACCAGGCTCCGAAACCCACTTAGCTTGCGAGATCCGGGGCGAGCTCTTCACGAGTTCTAGATTTGAAGCTTTCGTGACTGCAAGGATTAATACTCTTAGTTTTATCGGTAAAGTCACGTAGGTAAAAAAATTTAAATTTAAATTAATAACAAATAAAATAATAAAAAATAAAATAATAAAAATCACGACGTTTCGGAGGCAACACAAGTCTCCGTCATCAGGTGGGACCGTCACAGCCAGATTTGCTGTATCACGAGTGTCCGCGCTACGCAGCGACCGCTCGTTCCGTCGCGGTCCCGGCCCCGTTGACCGGCCTCCGCGCGACAGGGAATCTCCGTTCGGTCGAGAGGTCGCCGGCCCTTTGTGATTCCACTCCCGAGTTCGCGAGGCACTTTCCTGCTGTCAGTTACACCGCACAGACCCACCCCCGCAGCATCGGCAGAAGCAAGGGTATCCTATGCCCCATTATAGTCATCGCCCTGCTCTGGTGTGGTACATAATGGTCAGAAGCATTGCCCCATGGGGCTCGATGCAGGCTAGAGGCACTCACTGCCTTATAAGAACCCATTCCGGTTAAAGCCCATGGGAATCTATGTCAGAGGTGCCATCCCATAAGAATATATAATACAAATGGCGGCATTGCCCTATGTAATCTACACTGGTTAGCAACACTTCCCTGTGGACTTTAGACTGGTTAGCAGCATTGCCCTACGGAATCCATACTGGTTAGTCACATTGTTCTATACTGACTTGCACAATCGTGTTGCATATTGTTTTACGGAATGTACACTGGTCAACAGCACTAAATATTATTGAATGGAATCTATTCTGGTTATCCGTACTATATATTATTTTATGGAATCTATGCTGGTTGGCAGTTAGTGTATTGCATCACATATATTCCTATGAGATCTATAATGGATAGCACCACCTTCCCTGTGTGATCTGTAACGATTAGTGGTATTGTCCTATGGAATCTGTACCGATTAGCGGCGCACGCTCCAATGCTGGAGGGAATTTTGGAATTTCCGTAGGCCGCCCGCAAAATCCTCGCAGGCCCGTTTTTGGCAATCCGGCGAGAGACAAATAATCCGTTTGTGCCGTACGGAAACGTGATTATACTCGGGACAAAACCACAGTCGTGCATTAACTTGTTACGGAGAAATGTTTTTTTCCTAATAGGGTTTTTGCGCGAATTTGATCCACCCTAGTGCTTTTATTGAATCTTTCAGCTCTGTTTAGGCCACCGTGCACCAGGGAGTATTTAAACAATGTCAATATTTCAGCTGGACATAATGTCGCATAACAGTCTCGCGTTGCTCGGGGCACCGCCGCATTAGTATCGTCTCGAAGACATTTCAAGAAGCGGATAATGAAAGAGGAATGGGGTGGTGGGGGGGGGGAGAGAACAAATAAATATAAAATAAAAGGAAATAAAGTGGAAGGAGCCACCGCTCGGGAAATTGGCAGATTAAACCCTCACCGTGTTTGGCGTTGGGCGCAGTGTGCGCGTTAAAATTTGCCGACGCGCCATCAATCATTCAGCGGCTGCCTTCGGGCGCTCGGGCTGGCGCGAGGTTCGTTGCGAGCGCGCTGCGCGTTGCACCCCCGCGACGGAGAACGAGCCGGGCAAGGGTAACGCGCGCGTGTGTGCTTGCTCGCTCGCTCGCGCGCACGCACGCACGCACCCGCAAAATATGCAACTTTCATGCGACAGCAAACAAACACGCGCCAGCCTGCTAATGTTTATGTACAAAAAAAACAATTACACGCCGATTCTCTTTTTGGGAAGGGGGTGGGGTGTGTGGGGGATTGTGGGAGGCAAACAGGTAAAGGTGCAGCCCCTCAAATTTCTTGCTCATGCCACTGCTGGTGGAAGGGTCTCCAACCTGTCGAGGGTATTTTTAGTCTGCTCTTGCACGCTGGCGTGGCATTGCGGAAGAGGTGGGAGTGGAGTGCTCACACTTTACCCCACCACGCGTGACCTGCCGGTCGGCTAACTGCAGTGCGCCCGTTTATACTGCGGCGGTGGTGGGGGGGGGAGGCAGGGAGGATTTAAGAAACGAGTTCCCATTGTTCGAATCGAACTGGACTTGCAAGTCCAGCGCGCTGACCATTTACAAAAGAACAGATCATCCGTTCTGTCAAAACGTGTGGACCGGCGGCGGGGAACCCTTTTTCTGACCGAGGTGACAACAGGGTGTTCAAAAACCTTTAGCACACAACCACGGATGAACCACAGGTGAACGCGCTCAACCTCAGCGTTGTACAACCACGACCACTCCGCGGCTAAAGACTCGCGCGGGTGTCAAAAACTGCCCCGCGCGACTCTTTGCTCGGCGATGACGTTTTTTTTGTCGTCGTCATCGTTTGTTTGCCGTGGCGGCGTCTCGCGTTCCGCGAGGCTGCTCGTGTTTGCAGGGGGCGCTTTGCCCGAGACATCGGTCGCCTCTGACGGCGCAATCTGCCCAGCGGCGGTGCTGGCACGGACGCACGGACGGACGAATGGCGGGGCATTACGCCCGCCCGCCGTCCTGCCACGGATGTGTCGAGTGAAGTGCGCCGCCACGGAGCGGGACGTTCCGTCTTTATTAGTCCCGGCGCGCGTTTTTTTTTTTTTACCACCGCCACCAAGCGCCCGCGTTCCGCCTCACGTGAGTGCAGAGCGACGGGAAAAGTCGCGCGCTGATGTATCGCTTTATGTGGCGGATTGGGCGTGACATAAACATACACTTTTTACATGCGCACATATATTATGCTTGAGCGGGAGGGGGGGGAGGAAGGAGGAAAATCCAAAGGACACACCTGAATTATTTAGTATCTTGTTTAAACATATTTTTTGGGTATCTCAGCCAGCCCTAATTTTAAACCAGGGTAAGAAGCCAACACTGCCCTGTTTCTGCTGAGATGTTAAAACGAGCCTCGCTCTGCTGATGAGTTTCACAAAAGTAGAAACCCGGTCCCCCAGGCTTCAACACCTTTCTTCTCAAAATACGAAAAATCGCATTTGTTCACGTCTGCCAGCCACAGTCATGCACGTGTCCTGCTGCATCGACCACCGTGTTGAGAAGCCGTTTCATTTGCTTTCGATTACGTAAAACCACACGTTGGTCAAAGCTGTTCGACGTGATGTGGAAATTCTACGTTTTTAAAGGCAAGGCTTTGGAAAGCTGTACACTCGATGGACAGCTTCCACGCTTCTGGCTTTTAATGGCAAGGCATGGACAGTAAAAAAAAATGGATTCAAATATGTGGCATTCACAGAGACGTGCTGGGAAAGAGAGAGATGGAGAGAGAGAAGGAGCGTGCGTATGGAATTGAGACCCAAAAACACGGGCGACACATATGGCATGAACTATCAACATTTTTGCTTGACGTGTTTCACTCACCCGGAATGTGCCAAATCTCATCAGATCTCAGAAGCTAAGCAGGACTGAGCCGACAATTTTCACTCGAAGCCGAAGGCGTGGTGGTGGTGGTGGTGATACTGGTTGGGGAGGCAACTTTTATTCAACCGAGAGTCGAACGAAGCGTCGGGCGGGCCACACGTCAACACGCGCCTCGGCGTTTCTCCGACACGAACGCGACGTGTCGACCGAGGACAATGGGGGCCCTTGCGGTGGCGGAAAATGGCTGAGCGTGCTAAATTAGACACACGTACGCACGCACGTACGCCTGTTGAACTTCTTTCGCACCGTACGTCGCCAACCGTGCCTGTCGGAGGTGCGGGGAAGGACAAGAGTGTCGTTGCCGGGACGAAAATACTCCTCCAACTAGTGCCTGATTAGTGTGGCTAAGATGCTCGTGGTGACGGCCACATATATATATGTATAAAAACGATAAATTGGCAGGCCTTTTCGAAGTGGTAGACCTCGTGCTAACAACGGACGTTGCGAAATCAAGTGGACGGACCCCAACCGGCCTACCGTCCTTGCTCTACGCGGTTTTTGCCAAACGGGCCGCAGCGCTGTCTCAAGGCGAAGGAGTTTGCCGGCGACAAATTGCCGGCAAACGCTTCGCCGTAAAATTGCCCCGGCGAGACGGGGGTCGTGAGCGCCGTCAGCCTTCTCCCTTCAAGGGCACGGCTCAAAGTGCCGCGTCGCGGGGCAAAATTAATAACCACCCGCAATAAAGACGTAATGTACCCAGAGTGTAATTATTATTAGAAAACGGAGATACCTAATAAGTAAGGAAGCGGGAGCGAGCGAAAGGAGAAAATATAGAGGGGAGGAAAGGGAGAAAAAAACCTTAGCCAGACTAATGGAGATGTTCTATTTATACATTACTAAATAATAAATCCTACCCTTGCCAAAGCCACAGTTCCCTGCTCCCAAGTTCGACTCAAGATTCATCTTTAATGAACGGGTTAAGCCCAAGGGTACGAAGTTTAGCGGATTTCCGGCTCCGACTTTGGCAAGGAGCAAAACCGCGACAACGTGTAAACAAAATTAACAATGATAGCACTTAGGCGCGAGTCACGGGGGGACGCTTTAAATTGAGCGCTATCATCCAGGAACCTGTGGAAAGCTGGGCCACTGTGGACCAAACACCTGTCAATTATACCTCCTGCCTGCACGGCACGTCGACGGAGCGGGCTGTGCTGTATGGCCACACACACGTGCACATCCACGCACATGCACGAATATGTATGCACATGCGTGTATGCACATCCACCACACGCACATGCACGCACATGCGTGTACGCACATCCACCACACACACGTGAACACGCATGAATGCATGTTCACGGTGCAGCCACAAACTCAAAGATCCTGCGTTCAAGAATGATAGTGTTGGCACAAGTGCTGTTAGCGAGCGCCTACGAAGGCCGACATGGCGCACGAGATGGTGTGGCCAGGACCACACACGGGTCGCCCTCGTCTCCCCGGTGGTGATGTTCACACATCGCACCAGTTACTCATTTTAGACCGAGTCGACCTAGGGGAGGCCCAGGACCAGTTCAGATAATCGTCACTGCTGTTGGCCATGAGCGGGAATCGAACTCGGGTCGCTGGGTTCATAGCGCACCCCACTAACCGCGACACTGCTGCTCGCCACATACAAAACCTCGCACACACTGACAACCACCCAAATTTTCCCCAATATACACATGTACAGTGGATGTTGAGGAGACTGATATGACAATGAAAACAGAAAAGAGACTTTGCTTATTTTGTGAATCGTGGACGCGCCAAAAAATGCCCCCCTTCTCTTTTGACGTGCGCAATTGTTCGTACAATAATATTACTAACCCATGGCGGAGGGTTCGAGAAATAATGCGGACCAACGCACGTTTTACAAATGCGGGATGAGAGAACCACCTTGGAAACTCACATCGACTATTCCAGAATTTGCTCGCGAAAAACGACTTCAAACCAGCGACTCACGTGTACGGTAGCGTGACCATTCATTCAGCCATTCAAACTCGAGTGATATAATGTATATATATATTCCCACCGTCTTCCCACCACACCTCCCCCCCAAAGTAATATTTTAAATTTTATTCTTGTTGGCAAGAAATAAATAAGTTAATTCCCTCAGATCTGCGACGTGGCCCGGCTCACGGTCAGGGAACGGCACCGACGATGTCACAGAGATAAAGACAAAGCTCCCCCGTATGGAATTAACAGACCGTTGGGGCAAGTGCTGTTTGCGAGCAGCACCTCTGAAGGCCGGCACGGCCGCCTTTGTCTCCCTCGTAGCGATGTTGACACATCACACCAGGTACTCATTTGAGGCTGAGTCTAACTAGGGGAGGCCCAGGAGCGGTTCAGATAATCGTCCACTGGTGTCGACCCGTGAACAGGAATCGAACTCGGTTCGCAGGGTTCGTAGCGCAGGGCACCAACCACTACACGACCGCTCCCCTCACTGTATATACATATACACAAAGAAAAAGATCCCCCGTATAGCTTTACCAGACTGTTGGGGCAAGTGCTGTTAGCGAGCAGCAACTATGGAGGCCGGCACGGAACTCAAGTGGTTGGGTGGCCAGCACCACGCCCCGACCACCTTTGTCTCCCTCGTAGCGATGTTGACACATCGCACCATGTACTCATTTGAGGCTGAGTCGACCTAAGGGGAGGCCCAGGAGCGGTTCAGACGATCGTCCACCGGTGTCGGCCCGTGAGCGGGAATCGAACTGGGGCCGCCGGGTTCGTAGCGCCACCGCTCCCCGTGCTCACAGCGGCAACGACGGCATCCCCCGCGCGGTCTCACCCCTTCAAAGCGATCTTACAAAACCAAGCGGGGCCAGCACCAAACACAAAAAATTGCGCGATCAATAAGTCCTCCCAATACGAGGGTGGCAATCAAGAAGTTGGCGCACGCCGGCTGGGGTTTTGAACGAGAGTGAACAGAAAAAGAAAAGGAGAGAGAGAGAGAAATGAATACCGCCACCGGAGTGACGGTGGCGGTGCCCCCCAGTCCACTTGGGGTTTGCGCGCGGAAATCATTCGTCAAGTGACTACGTACGTGCGCATGCTGAACTTCTTTTGCGCCGTACGTAGCTAGCCGTGCTCGTCAGAGTTGCGGGGGAAGGACAACAAACTCAACGCAAAAAGCAGTTTTAAAGAAATGAGTTTTCAATTGTGATGATTTAATTGTGCACAGCTCCAGTGGCTTCCTAATATCGGAAGGAAGAGGCGTTCCAGACGGCTGCCAAAGCGCATCCGAAAGCACACGATGCGGTAAACGTCTCTTTGTTCGATGGCTAACCAAAAAAATTAATCTTATACGATGAACGCCGCGCCGCATAACTTAATCGCAACTCGGATCGCGTGACAGAATTAAGGGAATGCAAATTCTCTCGCGGCAACCGTGTTAGCAGTGGCGAACGAGCACAAAACAATAACAAACAAAAAGCATCACGTTCGTCACCGCAACATTGCCCTGGACGGATCAAATATACAAGAGCAATAGTGTGGGCGGGCAGTGGCTCTTTCGTTACAGCGGAGAGATCAATTCGAATTATTTTAATCGTACCTATGGGACCTTTTTTTTTTACCAGTATCACAACGATGCTACAGCATTGAAGCTGATATTCGGCACGTGTAGCTGTATATTTTTATTTACGAATCTGCGGCCCATCGACTGCTTTGAGGGGGGGGGGGGGGGGTGGGAAGCTGGATACCTCAACCACCATGCGACGTTGGCGTCGCGGCGGAACGCGGGAGGGCCCACTGCGGAACGGGATGCCGTCCCCGCGGTGACGAGTACAGCGCGAGCGGCGTCCTCGCTTCGAGTAAACAAAAAAACTCGAGATTGTGCATTCACCACCACCCCCCCCCCCTGCCACACTCGCAGCCACCGCCCCCTCGAAAAACACAAACAAGACTCGATTGTTAGCAGATGTTCAATTAAGCCAAACAAAGGAGGCAGGGGTTCCAGCGGTCAAGTGGAGAAATGAGCGACGCCGTTATTAATAGCCACGCGGGTCGTCGCTCGCTCGCTCTCCCTCTCGCGTGCGCCCCGGCTGGAGGTTGTGAATTGAGGAATCGACGTCGCTCTGAGAGAGGTGGGGGAGAGTTGGGGGGGGGGGTGGTGGCCCCAGAGGTCAGAGCGCTGAGACGGTACCGCCGAGATCCTGGGTTCCAATCCGGCTTTCGGTTACCCACAGCCACGGCGAACACGCCGGGTTCTCGAGTGCAGCGAGGTTTCATTTTTGGCAAAAAAAAATTCGGGACGAAACAAATTTCCTCGTGACCAAATTCCATCTCTAAAAACGTTAAACACCGGTTCTATTGCCGCGCGATGAACGATACTCTGTAAGCGGCGCAGCGGGTGGGAAGGTGCTGCCCTGTGGAGCATGAACCATCACGCGAACTCCGGTCATCTTCGCAGCAGCAGCGGCGGCGGCGGCTTTTGGCCAAGTCCATCGAACAAAAATGGCGGTCACCGCATCGCGCCACGCTTTCAGATGCACTCCTGCGGCCATCTGGAATGCTCTTCCTTCCGATATTAGGAAGCCGTTGGAGCTGTGCACTTATAAATAATCTCAATTGAAAACTCATTTATTTAAAACTACTTTTAGTGTTTAGTTTTTGCTGTCCTTCCCCCGCACCTCTGATTAGCACGGTTGGCTTTGAAGTTCAACGTAAATGCGTACGTACAGGTCACTTGAGATATCCGCTTCCACGTGTCGTTCTCTAACACGAAAGGTCGCACCGCCCTGCCAGAGATCCCATGGGGTTCTTGGTCTAATGGGCTTGATGCCAACAGCAAGTCGTAGAAAAATTACGAGAAAAAAGGACCATGGTTATTAAACGGGAACAGTCAAACCAAATACCGTTTCAAGAATCGATTACCGATTCTGAAAGCCAGGAACGAGTAAATAAATTTCAGTTCAATGTTCGTCGGAAGAGGCGGTCGTACCCACACGTAATCCCACCACACACGAACCTGCTGATCACAGACGAACTGAGGTGTACCCATATATACTACTGGGTGGACAGCGGCGGTGGCGTGGATTTAAGAAACTTGCCCCATTGTTTCAACTCGCCACGCTGGGAGATGGAATCGAACTTGTGACCAGTGCGGCAATCATCACGGAATGGGAACTCCGTTCGTTTGTCAAGTTAATCGCTTGATTTAATGGTCGAGACATTTCTATATACGTGGGAAACTGGTAACCATATTTGTCATCCTTCCCCCGCATCTCCGATTTGCGCGGTTGGCTACGTTACGGTGCGAAATACTTGCAACATACGTACGTACCAACGTACCGGTTTTCCCTTGCGGTTACCGATAATGCAAATATACAAAAAAAATAGAGGCAGGTGAGATTTGAGATACTGCATTGATTCGGAGGTTCACTGCACTTATCCTGATCCATAATTATTGGCCGACAGCGGTGGCAGACCCTGGGAGACAACGCACGTGCGTGAGTTGAACTTCTTTCCCACCGTGCTCATTCCACACGCGGCGGTGACTCGTCGGCCAAATTATTGCCAAGGGAACCAAACTGGGGGTTGCTGGGTTCATATCGCAATGAGTTACCCACCGTGTACTTTAACCGACGATACGTTTTGTGTATAATAGCAGCAGCAATAATAATAATGGGATCTTTTAAATATATTGTACGTTAAAGTCTCCAGATGTCGTACTTGCCACAGCGATCTGGGGCACAAGTGACAGTAAAACGTAAAATTATATCGAGATAAACTGGAAAAAAAATATTCAAACCAAAACCAACTATGCGTACGAACGATTCAAATACCATCAAAGAACATCTGACATAATTATCAGAAACATAACAGACTGTTGAGGCAAGTGCTGTTAGCGAGCACCTATGAAGGCCAACAAGGCACATGAGGGGGTGGGCGGCCAACACTACAGTGCTGATGTTTCACACTGCACCGGGTACTCATTGAGGCTGATTCGACCTAGGGGAGGCCCAGGACCGGTTCAGATAATCATCACCGGTGTTGGCCGTGAGCGAGAATCAAACTCGGGTCACTGGGTTCGTAGCGCAGCGCGCTAACCGCTACACTACCGCTCCCCACAATAACAGGCACCAACACACGCGGGGCATAGCTCTTACTGTTAAGATTAAGTCCATTGGCTCCCTTCTATCCGCGATGAAAACTTTAGCTAAACATTTGCAATCGGGTTGATCCTGCAGTAAATCACTGAAGGGTCTGAATCAGGGGTGATGATGTGCAGCAGGAAGCCTGGTTTTTTAAATATTTAAATAAATACATACACAAGTAAACGAAATAAAACATTCATACCTCCCACCCCATGTCCACCGAGAACTCTTTAATTTTCCCCTACCCCCCCCCCCCCACTAATTTACTGCAAAGAAGAAAAATAATATTTCATTGGTATATGCTCTGGAAATATTGGCAAATATAAAAAAAAATGCATCCGATTCAATAAAAATTACTATTTACGGAATTAATTTGCTTACAAAGAAGTAGAAAAAAGCAAAACGTCGCCGTTTGGCCGCCACCGTGGGGACGCTCCGACAGCTCCCTGGCACTCCGCACTCGTTACCTTTCAATCTTCACGTCGTTATGGTTTCCATGAGATCCTCAGGCCGCCGTGGCCCGGTCGTGCAAAGGCCAACATGTTGACGTGTCTAGGCAGTGAATCCTCACGCCGAGTGCCAGGGCCGCGATCAATCCTTCACGCCTGCCGCCCGCGTTGGCGCGATGTAAATCTGAACGGAACGGGGGAAATTAAATTTATTGGCGGTGTTCTCAAGTGCGGCGGAGTTGAAGGCGTCAGCCCCGGCTAAGCGTTGACTGCACGCGGGGAAAAAAAAGAAAAATATCTCACCTATCAAATTCAATTTGCGTTTTCACTTCATCGTCACCATCGCGTTATCCGCATCCGCGAGCAATCCGCTGCTGGATGGAAGGCCTTCCCGAGCCGCAGTCGCCGCCTCTCACGATTCCGCGATTAGGACGATCCACCCGAGCCCCGTTAACACGGGCTGATTTCTTCGCTCCATCTCCTCGGTGGCCTCTTCGCTTGATTTGGATAAAAGGGGCCGCTCGGGATTAAAATTATCAGTTTATCTTCTTGATTCTTTCGGTAAAGTCACGTAGAAGGGAAGTAATAAAATAATAAAAATAAAACGTAATAAAACAATTCTCACGACGTTTCGGCCACAACGCAAGCAGCCGAAACGTCGTGAGAATTGTTTTATTTTTATTATTTTATTACTTCCCTTCTACGTGACTTTACCGAAAGAACCAAGAAGATGGATCCCTGCAGTCACGAAAGCTTTAAATCGAAAAATGATCAGTTTAGCTGCCACGTGACGGACATTCCTCTCCGTGGCCAGGGGTTGCGAGCACGTGCATTAAAAAAAAAAATAACTTGAAGGTATTTCAGAAGCAGTTCTTGAATAATCTATACCTCGACGGGCCATTCTGTAGCACACTGCTTGGTGATAGTTCTGAATTCATTCGCTGTCACGTGACGTGATATCGATGGCACACTCGAAACTGAATTGTGGATAAAGAGTCCCAATTATCGATGGTGGAGGCATCACGTACGTGTGTGTGTCTGTGCGTGTAGTGGGGGGCAGTGGCTCAGTGGTGAGCACGCTGCGCTGCGAACGCGGCAACCCGAGTTCGATTCCCGCACACGGCCAACATCAGCGATGATTATCCGAGCCAGTCCTAGGCGTCCCGTAGATTGACTCGGCCCTTAAATGCGTACCTGGTGAGGTGTGTAACATTCACTACTTGGTAGTCTTAGTCCCATGTAATGTGGCAGGAGCACCAATTCAGATGAATTATTTTCTCTACGTCAGTTGGGATGTGCTTAATAATCATCAACAACTTAATCTGCCATCGGTTAGCACCGGCAAACACGGGTAGACCAATCACGCTGGGCCGCGAGGACTGGAGTTTGGCAAAGCGTCCTCTGTAGAAGCTCGAACGATCTTTGTCTCCCGTTATGCGTTCTGCGCAATTGACGTCGTTATGGTGCCTGAGATTCCACTTCCACGGAGCTCGCCAGATTGCCTCGGATCAGGCCAAATCGACTGGTTAGTGGCTACAGCTGATTTACCTCTCCCGTGTGTTTTCCGTGTTGCACCGACATTTCCCCCTCGACGCGCCGCGGAGCCTCAACGGGAACTCGGAAGCCCCCCCCACCCCCCGGCACGCGCAGGGCGAGCGAACAACGTCGGCACGCTGTGCCGTACGAGCGGAAACGAGCCAGAGAGCGGCACAGCAACGTGACCGCGATGAACCTCCTCGGAGTGGTGCGGCCGATTTGGTTACGCCCCTTCCGTGCGACTGCCCTGCTGGCCACCAAACAGCCGTCAACATTAAGCTAAACTAAAACAAATTAACGAATTTTATTTTACCAGGTCAGGCCCACTGAGCTATATAGCTTCTTTTTCAGAAGTGACCTAGCTATCACAAACGATCGCTCAACGAAGTGGCTTATCGTCGTTTGGAAATTTATAGCAGCCAAATACTCTAAGCGCACGTTGATTCTAAAGGTGGAGTGAAAAACCAGAGGATCCGAAGAAAAATCTGCGTGACCACAGAGAGGCGCGCAAACTCCCAAATATCCAGCAGTCGGGATCAAATCCGCGATCTCCTGCGTACCAGGCGAGGGAGTTAACATCTCGCCACCGTGGCGCCCACGTGGTTGAGGACCGAACTTTAAGGTGGGCGGCTCGTGCGGCGGGTGAACCCAAGTGGTTGATTGAACTCAACGACGCGGCCATCAGGGCGGTTGAGCAATTTCGACATCGACCCGCGACAGCGAACGCTCAAAGCCATGTGGCAGCGGCAGATTACGCGGTTATACTTGACGCTGACGTCGACGCGCCGACGGGAAAACTAAAAAAACCTGCAGGAAAGCGCGACTTAAAACAATGACACGATCCGCGACGCAGGTCACTCCTGACGCGATCATCCGGCTCAGTGCGAAATTACAGCTGTTGCTCTTCGTCAACAAATCGGCGATACGAAGCAGGCAGAAGAATCAAACACGGGAAGAAGTTCGGCTCGCCGAGCCTTTCCAACAAATCCTGAGGATCGCGAGAAGCGGTGAGGGGGGGGCAGGGGCGGGGGGGGGGCAGGGGAGGGGAGGGGGGCGGAAGGCTTGACGCAAGCTCCGGGGAAACCGGGTCGCAGGCTTTACGGCTCTCGCTTCAGGACTCAAAGAGACAGCGTGGAACGGCGCGCGCGCGAGCGCGAAGTTTACAACGCCAGTGGCCGTTTTGGTGCCAAAAGCACATTTTTTAACAGCACCCTTAACATTGGGGCACATTTAATGTCCTTTTTATGTTTTGCTTACCTTGGCATTTAATCGACTGCGTTATGCGGCTGGCATCATTAGGATCAGTGTCTGCCCGTAATAATGGTCCCTTAATTAGGTTCGCAGTGGGAAGCCCGAGATTTCCCAGCCAACTAATGCCGCCGCTTTCCCGCGATTAAACCTCAATGATCCTGCCTCTTGAATTTATCCCTCGCGAACATTTCTCCCGTACAAGCAGTTTGGCAACGGGGGGGGGGGAAGCGTTTCGCTGGCACCGATCGGAATGCGAGAGTGTGGGTGGGAAAGAAGAAGAAAACCAATCCGGCGAAAACAAAAGACAACGAGAAACGGGGATGGGCCAATGACGTTGATTTTATATAAATATAGGCGAGTCGTCGTTCCAGGCCGAGCATTTCGTTCCGGTACCACAAAAAAAAACACGAAAAGTTCAGAAATCCCGTTGTCGGAGCGGCTGGCTGGGATTAGGCGGGATCACGGGAAATCTTATGACAACGCTTAACGGGCTCGCGATCGTTACCTGCAATTAGGTTGGCGAGCGGTGATGGCCGATTCATTGGAAGGTGTCATTCTTAATCGTCTCCGGCAATTAATAATGTCCAAAAATAACAAAAAGTAAAAAAAAAAATCCATTTCCACGAGCCCGAATGTGTTACATCCAGTGGCGGCGCTGGGCATACACAAAGCAGGCGAGCAAAGGCTTGTGGTGCCTAAGTAGCTCAAGGGGCATTGGATTCATGAAAAAAAAATGTGCACGAAACAAGATCAAATTCAAATCTCAACAAAACAAGCTACTTACCGTTAATCAACATTAAAAGGCAATTCATCTAATCACGATCTTACCTGCCTCTTGTCACCACACTACCTCTCTACGTCACTCCACATTTCTCTAATCTCACTACATCTCGATCTCTTGTGCAACGGCTCTTCTTTCATCTCAGCAGGATTCCATAATTGAAAGGGGGCACCACCACCACCACCACCACCCCTGGCTCCCCTCTCTCCCGCACAAAAAAAATGCATTCTGCTTAGAGCTTCCCAGTGGAATAGCACCAACGCCGGCTCCATCATTCGCCCGGCGACGACTCGCACGCTACTCACGTCCGTGGGTGCTGCAAATGAGAATTAGACCAACTGTGTAGAAAAATCTAGTGCGGGGGGGGGGGGGGGGGCAGCGCACCCCCACATAATATAATCTCTTTCCCACGCTCAAGTGGGTGTGGGGTTTACGCAGTAATACGCAGCGCCTGACTGTAACGGTGGTGACGTCTCTATTCAGCAGGTTTTTTTTTTTGACTATTCATTTTGAAAATTTACATTAAAAAACAAATCGAATTCCGCCCACGCGCCGGAGGATGAAGAGACAACAAGCCTCGCTGGTCAGCGCGGACGCGCGGTGCGACAGATCAGGGAACGCTCCCCCGCCCGCATCGACAGACGGGCAAGTCTAGTGTCACAGATAAATTGCTGTCATCCCCCGTCCGCGATGCATCACACCGCCCGGGCTCACACCGCGGCGGAGTCCATTGATTTCTCCGCTTCCCGGAGGTCGCGCGCGCGCGTCCGTGTGTGAGCGCGCGCGACGATGCGAGTGAGTGCGAGTTGGCGCACACACACACGCACTCGCACTCGCTCACGACCATAACAGCAGCCGCCATTCACCACTAAGCGATGACGCTTGCGTCGGGTGAGATGCGGCTCTCAGGCTGCGTGAAGTGTCAAAGTCTCGCTGCCAGGAGGTGACGGGGCAGACCCGAGTTGTCATGGGTTGACTGACTGAGATGACTGGCATATGCACACCACCTGTGATCTCCACTGTGTGTTGATGCACATACACTCAACGACAAAGATTATCCTCGTAAAGCCAACACAGGCTGTTGGGGCAAGTGCTGTTAGCAAGCGCATATGAATGCAGGCATGACGGCCGACGGAGTGGTGTGGTGAGCCTCACTCTCCGCCACCTTTGTCTCCCCGCTGCGGATGTTCAAACACGGCACCAGGTACTCATTTTAGAGTGAGCTGACCCACGGGAGGTGCAAAACTGGTGCAGTTAATCACCACTGATGTTATCCGTGGCTGGAAAACGAACTTGGTGCGCAAGCGACTATACCACCGCTCCCCACCCACAAACACACGCACGGACACATGAAGCATGTTCGAACAAGCTGGGCCTGTACAAACAGACACACGCGTGTACGCACGCGCGTGCGTACCCGTTGTACGCGCGCACTCGCGTTGTTCAGACGAAACAAAAGCAACTGGGCACCAATAATAATAATAATCACGCAAACGCACACACAGAGCGGTACACGGGGGTCACGACGCGACCCAACGATGCACGCGTGCGGCACTCAGTGGTGGGGATGGGGCAGTGGGGGGGGGTGCATACGAAACAATGGGGAGGGGGGGCACAACGTGGGTCAACGTGAAACAAACTTTAATAAACCTTCTGCGCTAACGAGAACGGGTGACGACGCGACCTGCTCGCGCCCTCGCTGCCTCTGCCCATGAGTTGACGTCCGCGATGGCCGGACATTGAATTGGCGACGAGAATTTGATCTGGGGGTGCTAGAGATGGACACTGCTACACAATTGCTGCTGAGCCGACAATGGGAACTCCTTCTCTCGTCCCTTGCCCCTCTCCCCCCTCCGCTCTCTCCGCACAAAGACAAAGGTCCCCCCCCCCCCCCGTATAGCCTGTAACGAACTGTCGGGGCAAGTGCTGTTAGCGAGCACCTGTGAAAGCGGCACGGTGCACGACGGGGTGGGTGGTGAACACCACGCCCGGCCGCCTTTGTCTCCCCGAGTGGCGATGTTGATACACCGCACCGGGTGCAGCATTCATTTGAGGCCGAGTCGACAGAGGGGAGGCCCACCAAGAACCGGTTCAGATAATCGCCGCCGGTGAGCGGGAATCGAACTCGGGATGGTCGGGTTCCGCTGTGCCGCACCGCCCCCTCACCAGCAGTGATGCAACAGCCACCAGACCAAGCACACCACACCACACCAACACCACCACACCCCACAACATCCCACCACACCCACCCTACCAAACCAACTCCACCACACCAACCCCACCACCCTCCACCACACCACACCAACTCCACCAAATCAACTCCACCACACCAACTCAACCACATCCTACCGCACTCCACCACACCAACCCCACCACCCTCCACCACACCACACCAACTCAACCACATCCTACCGCACTCCACCACACCAACCCCACCACCCTCCACCACACCACACCAACTCCACCAAATCAACTCCACCACACCAACTCAACCACATCCTACCACACTCCACCACGCCAACCCCACCACACCACACCCTAGCTCAGCCTGCTCTGAACCACCCTCCCCCCTCTCCCCCTCCCATTGGTGCGTTTCACTGTTGGGTCACGTCATTACAGCCATTTAAGTATCGTCTTCCACATTTAATTAAAGCTGCTGCACTGGCAGTTTTGCTGCTGCTGCTGCAGTAGATTGCCTCGAAGTTCCCGGCAGCAACGCGTACCTGGTATCGCCACGCTACGAGCATATCCCGCACTATGTAAATTCAAGGGGAGCTTATTAAAGTTAAATAATTTACCACTTGTAATGATGAATTTCACTTTTTCTAATTACACCCGCAGATACACAGCTTCTCCCCCCCTTCTTTTCTCCTATTACTCGTCTCATCCCATTGCTTTTAAACATTCACACTTTGCTTGCAGGGGGTGGAACATTATCCCCCCTCCTCCCCCCCCCCGGTCGATTCGAGATTAAATTAATTGTGGCGATTGAACGTCGTGATTCAATTCAAGAACTAATAATTTTTCAAATAAATAACACGCTAAATGGTAGCGCCTCTGGCGGTCGCAAGGATCGTATAGACACATTGCGTAGAACATATCTGGATATCTAAATCAGCTCAAGCCTGCGGCGAATCACGTGACTTGTGTGTGATCACCCCTACTCTGAACCCCTCCCCTCTCCCCGCCCCCTTTGAAAACAGACGCTGCTCCGTGCGGCAGCAGCAGCACCGAGGCCCTCTCCTCGACACTTTTCTCTCCTTACTCAGTTCCTTTTCCTCTTACTTGCCATTCTTTTTCAGCTCTCCTTCCTTTCCCATTCTTTTGTCTCTCCTCCACACAATACATCATTGACTGTACTCCCCTATCCGATGGTTTCACGGGTAAAATACTCCTAGTTACACGGAACGAATATAAATTAAACAAACATTGATAATTGCACGCGCAATTCTCTACAGGTACCGTGAAGGTAATCGTCGAGAATGATCAATGTTCATCGACGGCGTCATCGTCGTCGTCGTTCAACCACTTCATTTGCGTTTTTCGTCCCGGCTTGCACGCCAATTTACCAGCCCGGGGGAGAGATTCTCTCAAAGGTTGGGGAGCGAACGTTCTGTTAGGTGGATTACGCTGTGCTAATGGACAGTTGATGACATTTTTGGGAGGTTCTCTCCCATTCCCAGAGTGCCCCGTGTGATTGCCGGACGTGCACGAGAAGAGGTCTTTGTCCTAGTGTGGAAAAGCACGGAATGCGCTTAAAATAGGATCGAATTTTGGTGCATTAAAGAGTTACCGTTAAGGAAATATAACCGTTTGAAAGAATCGATGCCTTTATAAAGTTGTACAAATCTTATAATAATTTTTTTCAGAGATCCAAAAAAATATCTAAAGCCTGAGTAAAAGTTATTTAATGTACCATCACGGGATTACTACATTAATATGAAATACATTTTTCTCCATAAAAATGTCCCAACCGAGAAAAAAAAGAGTCGAACCCTCCCCCCTCCTCCCCCTGCACTTCCAATAATTTGTGGAGTTTGCGTCAGCCGCTGATGTATCGTTCAGCTGTGTGCCATTTTTATAAGAGTCTGTTATCGTTTTAAAATTCATTAGTCCTAAAGCTGTCTGCAAGGTACCCTGACCAAATGCTGCCACAAATATTGGAGGGACTCAGAACCTGCCCATCCATCACTCCAACGCCGGTAATAGCTGCAGCAATTAAGAGCTTCAAGCGCACGAAGATTCAAACGGCACAATAAATTAACTGGCACGAGCGCGGGGGGCTGCTTTTGTCTCAAACATTTTTTTTTCGAGATCTCATCTGCCCAACGGTCTGTCCTCTCACCTTTTCACGTCGACGCTGAGTTTAATGCGAGCAGAGTAAATTAGCGGGGATTGCGCGCTAAAAGAAGGGGGGCCAGACTGGAGGCAATGAATAACCATCCACAACACCCACTATCCCAGCTCCACAACTCCATCATACGCAACCCCCCCCCACACCATCCCGTTAAAACCCCTCGGCCGATACAAAATTTGCCATCTGCGCTGGAAAACTGACCGAGAAGCCGGTTTCCTGAAAATCATAATTTTTTTGGCCACGCGAACACACATAATAGCGCCGTTATTTATTACCGCTGTAATGTTATTACTATTGCTATTATGTTTTTTTTACCTGACTATACATTACCTAACACCGAGGTTGTTAGAGAAAAGGTTATATCTCAGGTCGTGGTGTAATGAAACATCTTAATGTTTTTAATTCGCAAGCTCACAGATTTGCACGCAGTAGCATTTTGTTACTCGTGCGAATATATATATATTTCGTCCGAGCTCCAAGTAGGAGGCGTGGGAGTTTGTGAACATCGCACGGATTTTTGGGGTAGTGGGAGGTCAGAGGTCATCCGCGTGGGATGGCATGGGGGTCCCATAATGTACGGGACCGAGGTGGCGGTGTCCATCCATCGCCTGTCACACCCTCAGTGCATGTTTAACAACTGCCTCGACATGCTGACGATATGTCCCAAGGGTAAATAGACGATTTGCAAAGTGTTCCATCCACCATTGTGCTGCCACGATATTGCATCTTGCCAACGTTTACTGGACATCTGTGAAAAAGAGCTGCAAAATATTGATTTGGAGCTTTCGTGACTGCAGGAATCTATACGGTAAAGTCACGTAGGTATAAAATACTATTTTATTAAGTCACGTAGGTATAAAATACAATTTTATTAAGTCACGTAGGTATAAAATAAAATTTAATATGTGACTTTACCGAAAGAACCAAAGAGTAAGAGCTGCAAAGCTCATCGGATTCCTCCAGTATAAATACTCTGATGCTGTTTACGTTTACGCACCGTTCCCTCACTGCTGTGTCGACCGCTCGAGGTCCCTTTTGAAGGTTCTGCATTTGCGAGGTAGCTCTGTGGTGTCTGCTTCCTGTGAACTGTTCTGCAACAAAGGGTCGCGCTGGTCTGCGAGCGAGAGCCGAGCGGATTCTCCATCTCATCACTTTGACACTGACAGCAAAAGTGGGATAGGATTGGGGGGAAAACACGATTTAAAAACCACATTCTCTCCCGGGTGGTGTTTAATGGGCCCGTGGAATCGCTGCTTGGACAATATGAACGCAAGTGCATTTCAACAATATTTCAAACCCTCGTTTTAATTCGCAGCTCGCCAAAATGTTCAGTTCTCATTGAAACTTGAAACCGCCTCGTTTTGTTTTCATGCTTAGTGTTATGCACGAGCTCTAGGGGTAGCTTTGCAAAGTCTCCAACCGCCGCAGTCGAAATTAAAACAACATCTGAGCAACATAAAGTGCGCTCAACAATTGTCAGCAAGCGCATGCGTACACCGCGAGACATTCTTAGCGGACAATGATGGTTTAATAGCAGACAATGATAGTTTATTGCTGATAAGGGTTTGGTTGTGACGCAGAGTTGGCGATAGCGACTACATCGACAAACACAGAGCCTTAACGCGGCCTTGTTTAAATGTGGGGGCGGAGGGGGGTGGGCACAACACAGTCAACGTTAAACAAAGTTTAGACAAAAATGTTAAACGCTAAACAGAATGAGTAACGATGCGATCTGCTGCCTGTGTCTGTCGTGCATTCCGCTCCGGCTCTCTCGCCCGCCCCGCGTGTGTGTAACTCAGTCGTGCATTTGCATCCGGAAACCTCTCCAAAGATTGCGGGAAATTCATGTGTCAAATTTAAGAGCAGGCCGAGCCTTTAGCAGGGGAAGAGAGAGGGGTGGTGGGGGGGGGGGGGTCAGCCCCCTGTAGCCAAAGGGGGCGACATTCATGGTTTTAGATGGGGGGTTGCTCCGTGTTTAACAGCACTGTGGGAGCCACGGTGGGGAGATGTTAACTACCTCGCCTGGTACGCAAGGGGTCGTGGGTTCGATCCCGACCCTGACGCCTGCTCTAGATTTGGAGTTTGCGTGTCTCTCTCTCTCTCCCCGTTGTCGCGTGGATTCCCCTCCGGGTCCTCCGGTGTTTCCCTCCACAGAGTATTTGGCTGCTATGCCTTTCCACAGGATAAGCCACTTCATTGAGCTATCATTTGTGGCGGCCAGGTTTGCTTCTGAAAAGGAGCTGTACAGCTTAGCGGGGGCCTTACCTGGTAAAATAAAATTGGGGGAATTGTTTTTGTTGTGCCACTGTTTACTCGGCTCTCCACCCCACCGATCCACCCCCCCCCCCCACCTGCATCCCCCCCCCCCCCACACACACGCTATGGGGCTACAACAACGGTGGCGAACCTCATGCAAGGGGGTGCAGCTATCGCACACGCCACCGCTCCATTTCAGCGACGCGCTCGGGAAATTGACGGAAGAGAGCGAACGCGGTATTCCTTATTCCGAGTCGCTTCTCCGCCACACGCCCGTCCGCCCGCCTCCCTCTGGCGTCCGCCCCTCCCCCCGCTAGCCTAAAAAATGTGATAGATTGCACCTATTAAAGAGTCTGCAATTGTACTAACTGAGCATATGTTTTGGCGATAAGGGCTCATTATGTGCGAGGCTCCAGATCGACTGATGCGTTAGTGTCTGTGCGAGTAGCTGCGAGCTCTCGTCACGGCGCTCCCAGCTGTTTGTCATAATTAATATTGTAACGAATGCCATACATAAATGTGCTAATGCACAAACGGGGGGGGGGGGGGGAGGGGGGTAGCGTAGCGCAGCACGTGGAACCCCCCGCCGCCCCCCGTGCCAACGACAACCGCGTATCTCGTGCCCGCGCTCATACCCACGGGTACCCCCGCTGTGATGGCATTGGGAAGCTGCGGCGGTGCAATGGTTTGTCGAAGGCAAGTCGAATAGACTGGACTTGGGATCCAGTGGCAGGCCGGTTCGATGCGATCCCCTGCTGCGGTAGTTTAAACAATGGGGCATGCACGGTACGTTGCTAAACCAGCCCCCCACCCCACTCACCCCCTTCCACACTGGTCAATGGGGAGGGGTGGGAGGTTACCCAGTGGCGTGTGTGGAAGATTAGGCCAAACACCCTCTAGAGGAGCTCTCGAGAACTCCCTCTCACGGAGGGACCTTCGGTTGGCAGCGGTAATGGGCTGCTGCAGCTTCACCGGTTGCACCGCTCGCCCCCAGGTGTTGTTAAACAGAGGGGCAAGCCCACACCGCCAGGGCCTCTTCCCGCTTAAGATGTCTCGTGAAATTTTACAACGGGTTAGAGAAACCGCTTAGGCAGTGTGTGTGTGTGGACTTTATATTGCGCGGCGAGTGAATTACGGCTCACGTTGAAGCTGGATGAAAGGGACACAGATTGAGTCAGGCAGGGATTTAAAGAGCCACACCGGGAGGGGGGGGGCCTGACGGGAGGGTTTGGTCAGTCCCGAGGTGGCCGCTTGGCTCAGCTGGACACAGCGGCATTGAGCTACCGAGATCCTGGATTCGAATTTGGTCAGCACGCGTCTGCTTAAGGCTGGACTCACAAGTGTGGCGAGCCAATGGCTTTTAGCCTCATCAACGGTGCATGTGCACACGCAAACAAAATATTAAGATGCCATCATGTTACATTTCACTTCATTTGCCAAAGTTACAGCTCTGACAATTGACAATATTAATCGTAGTTGTAGTAGTAGTAATAATGATAATGAACTCGGTTTTATAAGGCACCTTTCACATGAGCAACCGTCGCGTGACGATCTCAGCGCGGAGTGTGTGGGAAAGCGTGACCCCTTGCTGCGTCGAAGACAAAGAGGCCGCTTGAAGGATTTGTCTTCGGGAGAAATGTACGTATGTTGAACTTCTTGCGCACCGTACGTAGCCAAGCGGGGGAAGGGACAACAAACGAAAATCCCGTGAGCAGTCCCTTTCTCCCGCGGCCTTTCACTCCGCGCGATTTTTTCCCGAATGGATTCGTCGCCACGCGACGCGACACTGGTTACCCACCGCTCGAGCAAATGGGCATGCGGTCAATTCCCCTGCAACGCCGCATGTACTTCTCACGGCGCGAATTGGATATGTAACGCGGCGACTCTATTAGGGAACACGTTTTATTTTTTTTACAACGCGGAATGCGAATTGGATACATAACGCGATCAAGTTAACGGAAACTCCGTCGCGCGAGTAGGAACAAGTGGACGTGCGGCTGCCTCCGCCTAGCGTCATCGCACGAGGCGGGATGCTGCTGGATGCATCTCGATGTTGCCCACGCGCCTCGTTTTTGTTCAGCCTGCGTTACGCATCTCACGGTGTTATCGCGGACTGTGCTTTACCCCCACATTATTTATTATAAACACAATTTTTCCACAATGCGGTGTTCATTCAGGAACGCAACTACTACCGCATTATAACAAGGGAGGTGGGTCAGTCCCAACGCCGACCTCCATCGCTGCCAGCGGGTTTGGTGGTCATCGTTACTCGCAAAGGCCGCATGGAACAAGGCCAAGTTCCGTTCTCCTATAGCACGGTGGTACTCACGTTCCCGAAGAACACCACGCTCTGAAAAAATTGCGTTATAATAAATAGTATATAATAGAGGGTAAAGCACAGTCCGCGATAACGCGTGAGATGCGTAACGCAGGCCGAAACAAAAGACCGATTTGCCCGTGGGTAGCGTCTGGAAGCATCCAGCAGCATCCCGCCTTGTGTGATGCTGCGCAGAGGCAACCGCATGCCCGCCTGTGCGCGACGTTGCTCCGTTCACTCAATCACGTGATGTGTCCGATTCGCATTCCGCGTTATAAAAAAAAAAAACGCGTTCCCCAGTACATTCATCATTGCGTTGTATATCCAATTCGCGTTGTGAAAACAGCACGGGGCGTTGTAGTACAACGGGCCGGAGTGACACGGACCGTGGTGACACGGCCGCGCCAGAAGAGCGCAGGCCGAGCGCGAATGCCGGCCCCCCCCCCCCCCCCGCGTCGTCAGCTGGCACTTGCCGGGGATCTTTTTTTTTTATGCCGGCGCTGCGACCCGCCCGGCAAAGGGGTTCCCCACCGGCTCGCGCGCGGCCCGTTGGGAGGGAGCGACAAATCGAGCGTCTCGCGTCAATTTCACAGCTCCGCCTCGGGGCCCCCACCGCTCCACTCCCGTGGGGGTTGAACCCGTCCCTCCCCCGGTCCGGGTCCCGGATTCCGGGGCACCCTTCCTAACCCACCCCCCCCCCCCCCCGGTTCTCTCTCGACGCACGGCGCCGGGAGCACGGTGCGTTCGTTTTGCAACCTTTTAAAAACGCCGCTTTTTTTTGTCGCGTGAGCATTTCTATACACGTGGGTGTCTGTGCGCGTTGCGTTGCGGAGTTGGCGGGGAGCGGTGGCGCAGCGGTTAGCGCGCCGCGCTACGAATCCGGCGTCTCGAGTTCCATTCCGGCGCACGGCCAACACCGTTGCTGGTTATCTGAACCAGATCCTAGGCCTCCCCCGTAGGTCGGCTCAGCCTAAAAAAGAGTACCAGGTGCGGTGCATAATCCTCGCCACTGGGGGAGACAAAGGCGACATGGCGTGGCGCTGGCCAGCCACCCCCGTCGTGTGCCGTACCGGTGTTCAAAGGCGCTCGCTAACAGCACTTCTTTTGTCGTGGGGCTGGGCGCTCATCAACAGCACCTGCCCCAGCAGCCCGTATAGGCTATATGGGGGATATTTGTCTTCATAGCGGGCAGTGGTGGTGCAGCGGTCAGCACACTGCGCTATGAATCCGCTGATGACCTCTGAGTTTGATTCCTGCCCGCGGCTGACATTAGTTGGGGCGGAGATGTCCACCACGGAGACGGAGCGACGATATCAAATTGCGCGCAGGAGTTGGACGGATGGTTGCATCACAAGACCGTAAAAGATGATATGATGGCTTGGGGAGGCTTTCATCCAGCAGTGGAGAGATCATGGGGCCGACGATGTTGATTAATGATGCAAACTTCAATACAAAAGAGCTCTTCAAAACTATTTCCGCGGTAGACGATGCGCACAAAATATCCCAACACTCCACCGTCGTGTTCCACGGACGCGGCATTGGTGCAATGACACACAACGAGCAGCTCCCTGGATCGGCTTGGGCACCGGTGCGCGAATGGGGAGAAAACTTGGCCAACGGATAAACGGCACCGAACTTGTAAATACCTCGCACGTCTTTGAGAAAAGAGTTCCATAGATCATGACACGGACCGTAACATTGTAAAAGATCGCTCATGATAACAGACTGATGTAAGCAGCGAACGGGGTGAAAAAAAAACACAAAACGCTTTTCAAAATATATATATATATATTTTTTAAACTCAGCGTGCCTGATGTCATTGGTAAAACAAGCATGTGCATTGGCGTTGCCTTAGCCAAATTAATTTCCCCGATGACACGTAATCAGTTTCTGATTAATAGCAGCCTCACGTTGTGGAAAATTCAAGTCCCGGGGCCATGCAGTCGCGCGGCGGAGTTTGTTAAAGGGGACGGTCCTTGGACAGAGCCCCAGCGAACGGAGCCAGCAACGCAGCGTGACACTCACAACATTCGCAGCGCTCCCCAGAAAACCTGGGCCACGGCTGCCCCCCCCCACCCTCAATCTCCCCAACCCCGTTCCCGTTCGCTCCTGGTCAAACGATCTAACAACAAGGGCGAGGAGGGGGGGGTAGACACGAGATGTGACAAACCGCCCCCCGCCCCGACCCATAGCTACCACCACCAGGGTCCTAACAACGACGACGATGACGACGACAGCAGCAGCCATTTTGTTTTTGTCATTTGTTAGGTGACCCGGGTGACTCGCTGGCAAAATGAGACGACCCCAGTCTCTTGCGTTCTCACTTCGTTAGAGAAAATAAACTCGCAGACGGAGTTTGACTTCTATATTTGACGGGGGGGGGGGGGGGGGGCATTGGGGTTCGCTTGGTCCCTCATATTAGGAAGCATGGGTTCATATAATTGATTAAATGTTTAAATTAATTGTAAACTACTGAAAATAAATCAGTGAAGGCGTTGCTCCCCCACTCCCCGTGCCATCCTCCACCAACCCGCAAACTCCACCCATGAATCAACTCAAATGAAAACCAGAGTGTCTGTACAAAGCCAGCGAAGGGCCAAGAAGTCTAACCCGCCACCATACCTCCTCTCCACCGTGTGGATGGGCCCCACCTGTCACACAGATTTCCAGAGCAAGTTTGAATAATGTCCTCCCAACAACAGCAAAAAAACGTATTGTGCTCACCCCCCTAAATGGCGAGTCCCTGAAACTTATTAGTTTTCCGAAGTCAAGGTCGAGATCAGGGTCAGCTCCCAAGGATGTCAACGTGACTTAATAATCTAGCGCTCCTATCAAATGAAACACTCTCGGGAAATGATGGGCATGACCGAATGTTCCCAAAAAGGTGGTGGAAACCTCTCCGGGGGGCCGTGTTTCCGAACACAACAAAATAGATCTCTACACTTTATTTTGTCTTTCTCCGTATTTCTTAAAGTTTCGTCACCAGTCTCTGACCGCCTCTCCGCCGTATATTCTGTTCGTACACGAGGATAACACGCAAACTCGGGTCGTCCTCGCAGCAGTGGCATCAAACAACGCCAGTCGCCGCATCGCGCGTTATCACGTGCGCTTCTGCGGCCGTCTGGAACGTTCTTCCTTCCGATATTAGGAAACCACTGGGAGCTATTTACTTTTAAACCATCTAGATTGAAAACTCATTTCTTTACAGGTGCTTTTTTTGTGTTTAGTTTGTTGTCCATACCCCGCACCTCCGATGAGCACGGTTGGCTACGTACGGTGGGAAACATGTTCAACTTACGTACGTAAGCACTTACTTCTTTCTCCATTGCCTCTTCTACGCAGTCAGCCAATTACTAACCTTGGCGTGGCATGGCGAGGGTAGGCCCTCCGCGCGCCGTGGGACATCGGCTTCGTGGGCACACGCACGCACGCACGCGCGCGGTTAAGCCGACAGACGAGCCCGGCTGGGTGAGCCTTGAGCGAGCGTTCACGTGGAGTAGAGGAGGCGTGCCCTCCGTCTAACAAGCGAGCGCATAGATCCTCCTGAAATCTTCTCTCAGGCCGGCCTCCCACGGCAATCATGGGTCTAAATGATACGCAGTTGGTATACAGGAGGTCGTGGGTTCGATCCCGACCCTGACGACGCCTGCTGTATATTTGGAGTTTGCGTGTCTCTCTCGCTCTCTCCCCGTGGATCGTGTGGATTTTTCTCTGGGTCCTCCGGTTTTTCCCTCCGCATTTAGAATCAACGTCATCGCACCTTTGGGGTAATTTGGCTGCAGCTATAAATTTGCGCGTCATCAGCCGCTACGCTGAGCTGTCATTTGTGATGGTCAGGTCGCTTCTGAAAGAAGAGCTGCATCGTGGGGGCTTACCTGGTACAATAAGACATTTTGCTTTTTGTAGTTTTATGTTGTTATATATATAGCCTCTCTCGAGAAACGGTGCCTTAATGCGGCGAGAGAGTTTGTGTACGTCTGAGAAGCTGATCGCTATACCGTCGAGAGCCTAGTGCTCTCAGAAGGGTCACCCAAGGCGGGAAGACTTCAGTGGAGACGTCAGACAAAACCCGTTTCGAAAGGTCCCCACATGACCTTTTCAAATAAATTGTGATCCAAGAAAGCAACGGGAAACTACTTGGATTAGTTCTCCCTTGAAAACTTCAATGATGACAAGCAAAATCAACAAAGGCCCTGAGTATCGGCGTCCTTTAAATAGGACAGGGGTGCTAAGAATCTCCGAGCTTGTGTCAAAGAACCCTTTCAAAGTAGCAACTTGGAACGTTAGAAGTTTACTTCAAGCAGGAAAACTAGCCAATGTCATACAAGAAATGGATCGACTTAAAATCAACATAATCGGTCTAAGCGAAACTAAATGGCCTGGAACAAAAAAGTTTATATCGAGCGAACACCACATCTTCTGCTCCGGAGGAGAAGAAAACACCAAACAAACATACGGTGTCGCCTTTATAGTACACAAGAAATTAGCGAATAAAGTCAACAACTTTACCCCAGTATCAGAACGAATAGCACTACTACAATTAGCAGGCAACAAAGTCAACGTGAACATTCTACAGGTTTATGCTCCAACAGCAGATAAACAAGATCATGAAATCGAATCGTTCTATGAGCAACTAACCAACACGCTGAAGCCGCTGAAGAAGCAAGACATCACTATAATCCTCGGCGACTTCAACGCCAAGGTTGGCCACGGTCGAATGCAGAACATTGTCGGAGAACACGGACTCGGAACAAGGAATGAACGAGGCGACAGACTGGTTCAATTCTGCCAAGAAGAACGTTTCAGTATTGCTAACACGTGGTTCCAATTACCACCTCGACGACTGTACACGTGGACCTCGCCGCAAGACTCCGACAACAACATCGTCAGGAACCAAATCGATTATATCCTAATTAACATCAGGTTTAAGTCCAGTGTGATTACAGCAAAAACCTACCCTGGAGCCGATATATCGTCAGATCATAACCCAGTAACAGCTACAATAAGACTCAAATTGCGATCAATACAATGTACAAAGACGAGACGAGCAGACCTGGAGAAACTGAAGAACAGCGGCGATAAAAGACAAGTACAGCAACATCTCAACGATAGCATCCGCTCAATAACAACAGAAACAGCAGATGTTCAGGAGTACTGGCGCTCGTTCAAACAATGCATCACAGAAACAACAGAAGTCATGCTGGGACATCAGCCACCGAAAAAGAAACAACGATGGATGACACATTGTATTCTCGATCTAATGAGGAAACGAAGAATGTACAAAAACAACAACTTGGAGAAGTACAAACAAATGCAACAGAAGATCAGAGAAGCAATCCGACAGGCAAAAGAAAAGTGGATGGAAGAACAATGCGCCGAGATTGAAGAACTAATTAAAAAACATGACAATTTTACTCTGCACAAGAAGCTCAAAGAAGCTGGTAACATCTACAGACCAGCCCCAACAGCTACCTTGTATGCGGACAACAACCAACCAATCCTAAATAAACAAGAAAAAATGGACACCTGGACAAACTATATACACAAGCTCTATGGCACCGCGAGAACACCTGCAGAAAAAGACCAACATATGTCGAAAGACGCTCTACACATTTTAACATCAGAAGTAGAACATGCAATCAAAACAGCTAAGTCAGGCAAAGCGTGCGGGCCCGACACAATCCATGTAGAATTGCTCAAACTATTAGACAGTAACAACATACGACAACTGACTAATTGGTACAATCAAATATACAATGGCAATAAAATTCCATCCGACTGGCTACAATCCATCTTTGTGGCCATACCAAAGAAAGCAACAAGCCGGAAATGCGAGGACTACAGACTGATAAGCTTGATGAGCCACGTGCTGAAAGTCTTACTGAAGGTGATCCAACAGCGCATACGCTCCACATGCGAAAATGCATTGAAGAACACACAGTTTGGCTTCTGCAAAGGACTAGGCACAAGAGAAGCAATCTTCTGTCTACAGATACTACTACAGCGATGCTACGAACATCAGAAAGAAGTGTACATCTGCTTCATAGATTACGAGAAAGCCTTTGACTCAGTCGACCACGACCGACTAGCAGCTCTATTAAAACAACTGGGACTAGATAAAAACGACATCAACTTCATCATTGCTCTTTATTGGAAGCAAACAGCCCAACTCCGATATGACAACGAATTGACAGACCCAACACCAATACAAAAAGGTGTACGACAAGGCTGCCCACTTTCACCCAGTCTTTTCAACATCTACTCGGAGCAGATTTTTGATCGAACACTAGCAGATAAAAACATTGGTATTAAAGTCAATGGACAATACATCAACAACATCAGGTATGCCGACGACACTGCACTGCTGGCCGATTCGGAACAAGACCTACAACAAATCTTGGACGAGGTTGCCACAGAGAGTCAAATATGGGGCTTACGAATTAATAAAAAGAAAACAAAGGTTATGAAGGTCTGCCGAACTACAAGCGAAATAACAATCAAGCTTGGCAGCGAAAAATTGGAACAAGTACACCGATTTAAATACCTTGGTGTAATCATTGACGATCAGTTGAACCATGAAGTCGAAATCAAGAGCAGAATTGAACAAGCAAGGCAAGCATTTATTAAATGGAAAACACTCCTTGCAGACCGCAACTTGAGTACATCACTGAAACTGCGCACACTGAAATGCTACATCTGGTCAATTTTGCTGTACGGAGTAGAGACGTGGACACTGACAATAACAGCAGCAAAAAGGCTCGAAGCTTTCGAGATGTGGCTGTATCGAAGAATGCTGAAAATCCCATGGACAGCCAAAACCACCAATACACAAGTTCTGCAAGATATGGGCACTGACAGGCAACTGCTGAAGACCATCATTAGCAGGAAGTGTTACTACCTAGGCCACATTGCCCGAAACGACCACAAACACCAGCTATTAAAGCAAATCCTGGAAGGAAAAATCGAAGGGAAAAAACGACCAGGACGGCCAAAAACGACGTGGCTCAGTGACATCAAAACATGGCTACAATTAACAACAGCAGCACAAACTCTACACGCCGTGCTAGACCGGGACCAATATCATCGTGAAGTCGCACACGCCGTTAGGCAGCACTAAAGAAGAAGAATATATATAGCAAAAAATGTAATTCGCATTAAAAGGGAAACACTGCTGCGATTGCTTTGCTCGCGACGCTGGTGGCGGAAGGGAGCTCCGGAGTGTACTTGGTCTACCCTTCCACGTTGATGAGATACGAGACATCGACCAACGGTGCCGTACCCACTTACACTGCAAGGCGCACAGAGGTTGTGGGGGGCGCGGGGGGAAGGGGGGATTTGAAAAATCTTGGCAATGGTTTCAACGGCTTCTTCTTCTTTCCTATGGCCTAGGGCAGGGGTCGGCAACCAAAATAACAAGAAGAGCCATTTCTTTCCAATTCGGTACAAAATTCAGTATTTCAAGAGCCGCAATGCATCTGAGTACATACTGTACATACGTACATATCGTCAAGAAGCAGCCCGTAAAGAGCCGCATGCGGCTCCGGAGCCGTAGGTTGCCGACCCCTGGCCTAGGGAGAGCAACTATTTGAGCGAGATTCAGCTGCGAGTGATTTCGCCGTTCGATTGCTTTGTTTCATCTGCTCCACCGGTAGGTGAGCGCGCACTGAACTTGCAATCCAGAGGTCGCGAGTTCGGTTCCATCTGCCAACTGCTGTCGCGGCAGACGGAATCGAACCGACGACCTCTGAATTTCCAGTACGGTGTGTTAACCATCACACCATGTTTGTATGTAGGTTTTATTTATTTATTATCCTGATGGTATTCTAGTTGTCGGCTGGAAAGGGTGAGCTTTGGCGAGTGGAAGAGCTACGAAGATGTGCCGAGAGAGAGAGGGAATGACCCCAAGCGGGAAACGGTGAAAAGTCTGACGAGAAGGAAGGTGGATTGTGTTGGACATATCCAAAGGTGGAGATACGTCAGGGGTGGAGATTTGACGAAGATGATTCTGCATGGGAGAATGGAAGGAAAGAGGAGGTGGAGGAAGTAAACGGATCTGCTGGTGGGACACTGTGAGACGTGGGACAGGACTCTCTCTCGCGCGCGAGAGAGAGACGCCCAAGATCGTAAGAGATGGAAAGCATCTGTCACGCGCATCAACCCTCCGTTATGAGGATGACACCCGACAGATATAATCCAGTTGTGCTGTCAGCGTCATGCGATGGGACAAAGGAATGTACGTGAAGAACGCTGTAGGAAAGGGCCCCGGAAAATGATGTCACAGAACCGCTGCTGAAGTCACCTCGAATCAACCTCTTCATCCACACGAGGGAAATACACGTTATAATCCAAGCAAAGAATATTTGTCACGTGCCATTCAAGCTGGAATTTTCGCCTATCATCGCTGATAGGCGAAGAAGCAAAATGCAATCTGCGACGAGGCTGATATCACACGCTCAACTGCACTTGGGAACCCCGCATACTCACCGGTGGCATTGTGACCCCCCAGATTCAAACCCAAGCAGCACCAGCTGAGCACGATGAACCTCCCGAGCCACTCGGCCCACCCTCTTAGCATACAGACGCAGCTAACAAAGCAGCAGACGCACGGACAGGCAGGCAGGGAGATGAACCGCACGCGTAAGGACTCTAAAATCCCAGCCAGCGCGAGCCCACGAGTGACGAACCAAAAGGATTTGAAGCTTTCGTGACTGCAAGGATTCATACCCTTAGTTCTTTCGGTAAAGTCACGTAGGTAAAAAATGAAATTAAAGTTAATAAAAACTAAAAACAATAAAATCATTTCATTAATTTTAATTTCATTTTTTACCTACGTGACTTTACCGAAAGAACTAAGAGTATGAACCAAAAGGAGTCCAACTGCTGCGCTGCCGACGTCTAAAATTGCTAAATAAAACAAATCACGAATTAGCTGACAGACTGACGGGTCTCATGGCATAGCGACCCCCGGAGGGGGTTGTCGGGTGCGGCGGGACGGGGGCAGGCGGCCTGATTCCGGCCACTTGCCCCGCCCCCCTTGCCCCCCCTCAATCGGTGGGCGCGAACCGAGCGTGCGAGCCCAACTTGGCACCACGACGGGGGCTAGACGCGGGACACAGCTTTAAATCAGTTTGCGGGCTGTAAATCAACTCATCCCCCGTAAATACACGCGGCACAAAGAGCTCCACAGGAACACTCCCCCCCCCCCCTCCAAACGGCCATCGAGCGGCGCGCACGTCGCCAATGATGATGGAAGCCGGGGACGGACGGTGTGCCCGGGAGAAAAATAGCCGGTAATGCATTGCCGTAATAATCAAATGTGATCGGAAGAACCTGTATCGGATGGTCATCCTTATTTCATTACCATGCAAAGTGCACATAGTGCGCATTACAAAACTGTTGACCAGGCACGCGCAGCAGAGGTAGCATTTACAAATAAATGGAATGTGGCCCGCTGGCTGCGGGTTGTATATTTACCCCTCGGCGGGACACTTTTTTTTCTTTCTATATTTCGCTTTTGATTTCGGCTCACCTGAAGGATATTCCGCAGATCCGTCCCCAAACCGACCACGGAGGTGCGCGGCGTTTCCGCGTGACCCCCACGCAAACTTCCCCCAGGCCTTGGGCCGCAATGCACCCCCCCCCACCCCCAACCAACTCTCGCCGCTGTTCTTTCCCAACCGAAGCACTCCCCCCCCCCAACCCACCACCCGCCTCTCTCATTCACCCCTGTCCATCGCCACAGCCAATAACCGGCGGCATGCCTGGCCCGGATTTTACCCACAAACGCCTACCGCCCCCCACCACTCCCCCCCCCACCCAGTCCGTCTCCCCTTTACTTATTCGCAAGCCACCTCCATTCCAAAGAAAATCAAATTTAACAGACCCAGCGGAATGCTGCTCATTCCGTTTCGGAAATCGCATAACGCCATAGCGCCACACCGGCACTCACTGCCTTACTGACACGCGTCAGACTGCATCAAGTCAATGAGCAAAAGGGGCCTGATTTAATTTTAGTTCTGGTATTTTGAATAGATGGTTTTCGTTACATTTTATGGTATCATTATTTTATATATTTATTGTTACTATTATTTCTATTTATCTAGGTTTTTTTTGTATCTCTTTGATATCCGTAGCTTTATTTATTTTTTCTTGTTCATACCGGCACATATGGAAAAAAAAGTTTGGTACACATCTTTTTTTATATATATACATTATGTTTGCATGTTCTGAAATTGCTGGCTTTTATTGAGTCAGAGAAAGGCTACTGGGAAATCTGTGCGGATGCTGATTGGATTCAATTTTTCGTGTTGACTTTCAGTGTCATCCGCTGCATTCAGATTCGACTTCCGACCGGCCACAGACGTGCCACGGGGTAATTTACCTGAGAGTGCTCCGTAATTATTCATTACGAAATATAATAACGGAGCGGGGGAGGGGGGAGAAAAAAAAAGTTCAATCGCGAGATGGAATTTAGTCGGGGAGCCAGAGAGGACGTACATTTGTTTCATGGTTAAATCAAGGAACATTAATAACCAGCTCATCGCTTCGTAAAATTGCGGAAAACATTACGGGTGGCGGCAGCGGTGTTGTTCTAAAGCGAGCTCCGAGAACACAAACGGTATATTTTTATTTTATTTATTTCGCGAGTAATTGTCACCACGACCCGGAATGCAGGTGAAACATTAGATGAAAAGGAAGCTCTCCTGCGGTCGCTTGGCAACAGCCACGGGCCTGCGCAGGTTTTGACGCGGGATTCGTACCTCCGGGGCCCCGGCTCCCAGACGATGCCGGTAACCCCGTGGCTGGCCGGCCAGGTGGCCGGCCGGCTGGTCGGCCGGCCACGAGACCGCGTCGAGAGTTAACGGACAAAACCGCGAGATTATTTTAGGCCCCGTTTCCTTTATTGCGTTTCCCTTCCGAGAGGCACAATGGCGCAAGCCACAGTTGCATTCATCCCCCCGACACAAATTGACGGAAATGGAAAGACCCGAGTGTCCAGAGACATCCGCCAAAAGCGGTAATTGTTATGACGTGGGCCTTTATTGACAGCGGACCGTTGGCAGTTATGATATTCCTGCCAGATTTTGAGGTGCCCCGGCACTCAGCACCTACATTAAAAAAAGTAAAAGGTGCAGCCCTGAAATTTCTTCCACACTCCGCTGCTAATCAGCGGCGTCACGGTTTCGAGATGCTAACTACCTCACCTGGTATACAGGAGGTCGTGGTTTCGATCCCGACCCTGATGCATGTATATTTGGAATTTGCATGTTTTCCCTGTGATTGCATTGATTTTTCTCTGGGTCCTCCGGTTTTTTCCCTCCACATTTAGAAGCATGCGTTTATAGTATTTGGCTGCTTTACATTTCCACATGATACTTTGTTGAGCTAATGTGTGGCCACGTCTCTTTTGAAAGAAATAGATATTAAGCTCAGTGGGGGCTTAACCTGGTAAAATAAAAATAGTTTTGTTTTAATCACACCTCTGCTTAGCACGGTTGGCTATGTATGGTGCGAAAGAAGTTCAACGTACTGTACACATATATATATATACAATGGCCTCCGTAAGACACAGCAGCAGATAGCTCCTCTCAAGACCGAGTTTGGCCTAACCTCCCACGCTGCCCACACCATTATCCCACGCTTCACGCAACCTGCCGATCGACCGACCGGTGTACCCATGTATACTGCCGCCATGGACAGGCGGGGGAGATTTAAAAAAACTCGCCCTTTGTTACAATTGTCACGCCGGGAGATTGAATCAAACCGGCGACCTCCGAGCTGCAAGCCCGGAGCGCCAAGTGTTACACCGCGGCAGCATCGCGATTGATGCGAGGTGGCCGTTACTGACCGAGCCTTCGTCGGCGATGATATTACTGACTTAAAACCTTTTGTGACTGCAGGAATTCATATTATTGGTCCTTTCGGTAAAGTCACGTAGATAGAATTTTTTTTTTATACATAAAATAGAAAAATAAATTTAAACTAAAAGCAAAAAGCCGCAACGTTTCGATCGCAACACAAGCGGTCTTTATTTAGATTTTCTATCAACGTGACTTTACCGAAAGAACCAAGAAGATGATATTACTGCCAGGTTTGAGGTGCCCTGGCACCCCTAACCCAGCATGTGCTTACGTACACAGCGTGTTTCGGTGGAACACAATGGGCGCCCATCTCTTCCCTCCCCGGGAAACGCACGGCAATCCTCACCCAAGGCAGACGGCGATGCATGAGCAGAGAGAGAAAGAGAAAAAACCCGAAAGAAAGAACGTGCCTCATCAGTTTTCATCGCAGTTTATTGAAATAGACTTGGGCGCAGTGCCGCAATTTCCTGCTCACGCCACTGCTAGCGGAAGGTGGGCCTAGAGGGTATTTTATGTTCAGAGTATTGGCTTGCTGCTGTAAATTTCCACATGGTAAGCCATTTTGTTCAGCTATCATTTGTGGCCAGGTCACTTCTGAAAAATAAATAAAATCTTACTGTGATTTGCTTAACCTTCCTACACTTTTCACTCCTATCGTGTTTCTGTATTGTTTGTTGTTATTTCTATCTATGTGACTTTACCGAATGACCCCAACAAATACAGCTTCATAGCTCATCGGATTTCTCCAGGATAATCAAGGATTCTGATTCTGATTTGGGCCACTTTTCCATGCTGGCCAGACGTCTTGGAAGAGATCGTTCATCAACCCACACTTTACCCCACCACATGTGACCTGCCGATCTGCTTAACCATGGTGAACCCGTTGATGATGCTGCTGAGTGGACAGAGGCAATGGGATTTCGTAAACTTCCACACCAGGATATCAAATCGAATCGGATTACAAGTCCAGTGTTGCTCACCATTACACCATAGCAGCGTCACCAATTGTCACGACATGGCCATTATTTATTGACGGGGCCTTTGGCAGTTATATTACTTCCAGATGTGTGGTGCCCTAGTACCGCACCCACGTGTAAATATGTATGTATACAAGGCTTAATTTCCTCATTAAACATTTTCTGGAGCTCAGCTCGGTTACCAGCTCCGGCCGAAATCGAGCCCTCTCTATACGCAGCGTGTCCGGAGGGACGCAATGGACGCCCATCTCGTCACTCGCCAGGAATCGCGCGACAATCCTCACCCAAGGCAAGGCCGCGGTGCGTTCCCGTGAAAGTGAAAAAAAAAAGGTGCCTCATCAGTTTCCATCCCGGTTTATTGAAATCAACTTAATTTAAAACAAATTACGCCAAAATGTCCACTCGACAGAGCTTCCTGAGCCACGTACAACCGAGCCCGCCGCCAGCCTCAAATGAGCCAGACGGCATTGTGTAGCAGGCTGTGCTTGCCTTTGTAGCCTACTGATCCGGAGCTGAAACAGACCACGATAAACAACTTTCCCTCCTGGATACTGCCGCAAAAATCTGACCTGCTCCACCCCCCTACCCCGTTTCCACCCACACTACCTCCCCACACAAACACACACCCGCTCTTATTTCAAAAAGGCGCCACAGTAATTAATCTGGGCACGAAATATTTGATATACGACTGTTGTCAAAACAAAACCCTCTGCCATTAATTTTCGGCGTAATTACCCAAAAAATATGGAAGCGCGCCCACTGACATGACAGAGACAGGTGTGAAATACGACGATAATTGGATCTTCACATGAGTGACCACGGCTAGAGTGTGCTCGCGAGTGTGTGCGATCAGCAAATGTCGTGCAGAACGTGTGCAGATGCGAGCGCGGAAGGTGGAGGAGTGGTGGTGGTGGTGGAGGGGGTTGTGGGGGGGGGCATCTGCTTAACCCCACCGTGGGTCTGCTGCAACCTCGCCGTGAACCTGCGAAGCTTAACCCTTTCTGCGACGCGTTCCCCCCCACTCCCCCCCCCGCAGCCCCCCGAGGTCGGGAGATGTTAATTGGCGCGGCGAGAAAGTTACGGGAAGGAGTCCTCCGCCCGGCGCGGCCGTACGGCGGGCTGGGCGGCCCGGGCTAACGCCGCAGTGTCATATTTTATCCGCGCGCAGTAGACTGCACGACGGCTTTATATATTTTCTACTTACTTTAATGACTTAAATTGGTGGGGGGGGGGGGGTGGTTGGGCAATTGTTCCCTTAATTAATGATATTATTTAACGATAAATTGTTTAGGTGGTGGGTGGGAGGGGGCGTGCGAGTAAACGCGTGTTGTCGTCGTGTTTTTACGCAGGCTTCGAGCGCCTGGCGCACAAGACGGACGACGACTTCAGCCCTCGTGGACACTGCGCAGTCGATTCTAGATTTGAAGCTTTCGTGACTGCAAGGATTCATACTCTTAGTTCTTTCGGTAAAGTCACGTGGGTAAAAAAAAGAAAAAAAAATAATAAAAATAAAGTAATGTGATAATATTATAATTGTATTATTTTATTTTTATGATATAAAAATTAATTAAAAAAAAATATATAAAAATATTATTATTTTATTACTTTATTTTTTATTAATTTTAATTTCATTTTTTACCTACGTGACTTTACCGAAAGAACTAAGAGTATACTCCGCAGTCGAGCCTCCCCGCCTTGGCCAATGTTTCCCACACGTCCCGCACGGACCGACTGGCCAGCGGTTTCCAACGAAGCAGCCGCTTGGATTTCTTGATTTATTTTATTTAAATCACGGTCGCCGAGCACAGGACCCAAAGGCCCCGAAACGCCACCGGCCAGCAACAAACAGCCCCATTCAAGGCGAGACCTTGTCAAAGTGAACTCTAATTGTATGTTGGTGTCAATAACAATAATAGTGTGCGGCTGCTTGTCAATCCACTGCTAGACGAGGGCTCTCTCTAACGGGCTCGTCAGTGCTGCTACTCGCTAATAGCACTTGCCCCAAAAAGTCTGCTCAGGCTATACGGGGGGGGGGGGGGGTCTTTGTCTTATGGATGAAGCCATCCGCATGAGGGTTTTTTTCTTCTTCACTACGTTGCCACGCTGCTCCGTTCAAAATAAAACAAGAATTACTGCAACATAACTGACATATTTGTGAACAACAACAACAACGTCAAATTACGACTCTCGACGCGACCGAGCAAACGTATCTCGTGGTGGCGCGCAACGCAGGCCGGTTAAAGCGAGGGATTTTTTTTTTTACCCCTTCTTCCCGTGGCTTCCTCGTCAGCCTAGGGAGGAGAGCGTCGAGAGGGTCTGGACCTGGGTCGAGCCTTTGCACAGCGAAGGCCGACAGAGGAATCTCAAAGTTGGCGTTAGCGATGCGGAGTGATCAATAGAGCGTTGCAGCGCATTCATTCGCGCAAAGTAACGGAACGACGGGCGTAGGGAAACCCACTCGTGAGCCAAACGAATAAAAGCACGTGACGGGACCATCGATTAATTATCGGACGCGATTCGCTCGTTAAGCTCCGAGATCTGGTGCGATTGGATGATCGGATGATGGGACATGTGAATGATGATCAGTTTTCGCAAGCGTAATGCGACGCATTTTTAGTCGTGAGCCTGTGAATCGATTATTATTATCGACGAGGTGACGAATCATCGCATGCCGAGTGAGCAAAATGCAAGTGTCATGGATTGAACTGTCCACGTGAGAATCGATCGTTGACACTTTATGCAGATTACTTACAAATGTTACATTTCGGCTAATTAAGATGACAAGGTTACAAACAAGGCCAGAACGAATTAGAGAAAGCACTCGTTTTTTTACGGTTTGTATTTGCCGTATGTAATGGGAACATACGCACCTTGCAGCCACTAGAGGCGTTAACATTCACCGTACTATTTCATAAAATAATGCAATCAACGCGGCAATTCGTCGAATCGTTTGGGAGTGGATCCGGGGGAGGGGGGGGGCTAAATCATTACAAGCCCACCGATTAAAATCCCCCTCTCTCGGTCATCATATTTTTTGCGCGACTTTTCTCGAACACACTTCATTGAATTCCCACACTAGTGGTGGACCTGGGGGGGGGGTGCCCGAGGTGGCGGAGTTTGGCCGCCGTCCAGAAAGCGAGATCCGTCCGGAACATCGAGGACGGAGCCTTTCGTGCGACGGGAGGTGGCGAGGATTTTTCTTTTTTTGTTACTTTAAACCTCGCTCTGAGCTCCCCTGCCGCCCCCGCCCCCACCACCCGGCCTCGACTCCGCACGCTCGGTCGGGCAAATCCGCGGGCGAACCGAAATCCAGCAGCAAGGAATTGGCGCAGCATCGGAGGCGGCGTCCAATTTGCCAGGCACACAACGTAAGCCCTGGCAGAGTGAGGCTGGCGCAGTCCCAGGTGCACTTTGACCTTTGTGATGTTTGTTTGATGCCAGGCACCCCCCTTAACCCCCCAAACACCCCCCCCCTCCAACGCCCCCCCCACCACCACCATCACCCCCTCCTCAGCCAAAACTTTTCTCTCCGCCTGATGAAGACCGCTTGTGTTGCGATCAAAACGTCGTAGGTTTTCCCCCCAAAAGTTGTAAATTTTTATTTATTTAAATTTTCTATCTACGTGACTTTACCGAAAGAACCAAGAATATAAACACATCTTTAAGTTCTCCACTCATGACTGGCGGCAAGAAACTTGCCCGTGACAGGGGGAATGGCAAGAGATGTGGGCTTGAGCCAGATGATGAAGACTGGCGGTGCGCTGCGCTTCTATGCTAGCGACAACGCATGCAATAATCCGTCGATGGCATCCGTAAAAAAAAAAGAAACCGATTAATTCGCTCGCGATGCATGCATCGGATCGCACGCATGTGCGAAAAGTGGTTATCCGCGTGTTATACAGATTACGATCTCCGACCAAATCGACCGATCTCGTCAGATCTTAGAAACTAAAGTGCGCTGTGCCTGCTTACGTGCCTCAGTTGGGTTGCCACCATGCACAGACAGGTTGCCGTAGGGCCGCAGGGCGTACCTCGTGGGCAGAGGGAGACAGAGCAATGTGCACAAGCCGGACACCGCAAGACTGTGGGGAATGGTGACAGCGGTGGAGAGGGCTTCATCCAGCAGCTGATGGACCGTGGCTGATGACGACAGAGAGTATGCGCTGGATATGAAAGGCAGAAACTTTTAAATTTTGCGTGAAAATTTAAAAGAATTCTGTATAAACGGACGCAATCTTAATTACGATAATCATTTAAAGGCCTTAGTTAGAATGAGAGTGACTCAAGGCATCTCAATGCCACATCAGCCATAGGGGTTGTTTGACCATACTTCACCACACTGGTGAGTATGGGTTTGTGAATGGGGGTCTGGGACTGGTACAGACATCGCACGCCACTGATGTTAACCATGACCCCCACACAAAAGACAACGCCTCCCCTATCGAGCCTTTCAAGACTGTTGGGCCAAGTGTCAGGAGAGAGAGCCTATCGAGATCAGAACGGCACACGAGGCGGTGGGTAGCCAGCATCACGCCCGGCCACCTTTGTCTCCCCTGTGGCGATATTTACACACCGCACCAGTCGACCTAGGGGAGGCCCAGAACCAGTTCAGATAATCGTCGCTGGTATTGGCCATGAGCGGGCATCGAACCCGGGACGCCAGGTTCGTCGCCGCAACGCGCTAACCGCTGCACTACCGCTCCCCACAAGTGTACCACTACGCACGCGAACACGCAGTCACCTCGGAAAACATTGACAAAGGTTCGCCGTAAAATCCCACACAGACTGTCGCGGCAAGTGCTGTAAAGCGAGCACCTACGAAGGCCGGCACGGCACACGAGTGGTGTGGCCGGTAACCGCGCCTGGCCTCTTTTGTCTCGCCCCAAGCGCTAATGCGCGCGTGTGCGTGCGGCAGGAATAACGCGCGACAATGCCCGTGTCGTATTTCGCCCCCCCACGACTGTGACACGGCAGGCGTGGGTCAGCTCGATCCTGAGCGGGCCGCGGGTGGCTCGCGCAGGCACAGACGATTCGTATCAGCACACAGACAGTTTACATTCTGTTATTTACTTGACCAAAAAAAAAGAAATTTCTAGCCGCAAATTTACAAGCGCTGGAGAATGGTGTTTCGCAAGTCACCGGGACAAACAAAGATAATGGCCTTGCCGCAGCCAGCCCTGGTTCACGAATAACCCAGCGGTTAACGACCAGCGTGGCAGTCACTCACAAGACACTACCAGCAAGGAAACTCAGCCTGGCAGTGTGGAAGTCACCCACGAGGCACTACCAGCAAGGCAGCTCAGCCTGCCAGTGTGGTAGTCACTCACGAGGCACTACCAGCAAGGCAGCTCAGCCTGCAGTGTGATAGTCACTCACGAGGCACTACCAGCAAGGCAGCTCAGCCTGCAGTGTGATAGTCTCTCACTAGGCACTACCAGCAAGACAGCTCAGCCTGGCAGTGTGGTAGTCATTCACTAGGCACTACCAGCAAGGCAACTCAGCCTGACAGTGTGGTAGTCACCCACTAGGCACTACCAGCAAGGCAGCTCAATCTGCCAGCCCTCTGAGAGCTGGGCTGGTTGTAGGTCACCTCGTGCCCTAGTTGTCTGCAGAAATATCGTTGTAATAATAATAATATTATTCGTGTCGTTTGTTTGCTCAGGACGAGCCTCTTTGTCCGGAGGTTCCTGTATTGTAAGTTTGGATAATAACATTGATCTTGTGCGTCTTTCAGCTCATGGTCCACCCTAAACCGCATCCACTGCACAAACCGTGGCACTAGATGCTGATACCTGATGCACAAATAGGGAAATTAAAAAACACTCCTGTCGTAGCGGTGCGACTGTGGTCATCCAGAGCAGACCGTAACAATGTGTAACGACGCAATGCCCGATCCACAAATACGGAGGAGACATCGTAGCGAGGATGCAACTCCGCTGCTGCTGACGCGGTTATCTGTGGCTTGACCACCTGGGTGTGACATTGTAGTCGTCGTAGCTCTGCGTCTACATCAGCAGCAGCCGTACGAAAGAAGAGGATTACATTGATGAGTGTCTGGCATACGAGGGGATGACAAAGCTCCATGCAGATAGATTCAAGAATCCATTGATACCCTTCATTCTCCTGGCCACATCACAATTCACGACTACAATACTTGGTATTACCCAGGCAGTCTCCCATCCAAGTGTAATGCGGGCGTAAGCGACCTTCCGGAGGTGACGTCACGGGGGGTGGAGTCATGTGACGTGGGGGGTAAGGTTCGGGGCTTTAAGCGCGTAAACCGGAAGGAGAAGGCAGTCGGGGTGTGAGCGGAAAAGAGTGAGGCCACGCGGGCAAGTGTGGAGAGGGGGGGCGCCGACGGCCATCGGGAGCCAACCCCGAAGATAAGAGGAAGCTGCGGAGTGTGTGCAGCTGGGGAGGAGACAGCCAGGAGGGCTGCGTGTTAGAGGCAGCGGTGTGGCTGCCAGGAGGAGCTGCGGAGAGAGAGAGAGAGGGGGCTGCTTGTTAGAGGCAGCGGTGTGGCTGCCAGGAGGAGCTGCGGAGAGAGAGAGAGAGAGCAAGAAGCTGTGAGAGCTGCGGAGGGAGAAGAGCAGCAGAGAGTACAGCCAAGGGGGGCTGTGTGAGAGAAACAGCAGCGGAGCTGCTGTTGTGGATCGGGCCGACATTGGAGTCAGCACCGTGGAGAAGCTACAGAGTAAAGACAGCCGTGTGGGTGTATAGCACGAACCGAATAATAAAGGACACTGGGACAGACATCGTGGTCCAGTCGTTTATTACACTGGCGTCAGAAGTGCAACGGCATGTCGAAACAAGTGAGGAAGAAAGTTAATCCGGCGCCTGCATCGGCTTCTTCGTCCGACGACGACGAACTCCCTCCAACCACGGATCCTGTTGGGGTGGTGGAGGAGAGCCAGGCTGAGGCGACCACGGGAACGGGTGTGGAGGATGTTGGCGCGGTGGCGGGTCCGTCGACATCATCAGACGCGGATCAACGATGGCAAGCGATGGCGGTACAACTGGAGGCACTTCAGGACGTCCTGGCGCATCTATGCCATCTCGTCGCGCCAGGGACGATGGATGATGCAAGTGGTGCTCCGCGGGCCGCCACGTTGCCTGTCCTGCCGCCGCCATTGCCCACGCGGCAAGAGGCCGCCATTTTGCGCGCTCCGTGGCGCCAAACCGCCATCTTGGCCACGCCGCGGGCCGACGCCATTTTGAATTTGCCATCACAACCACCACCATTGGAAGACGGCGGGAAGAGGAGTCGGAGTCGCCACCTTACAACAGTTAAAGAATTTTCCGTCGGTGGGGACTGGAGCGCGTTCGCCTGCCGCTTCTTGGCGGCGGTACGCACAGCAAGATGGACCGATGCGGAGGCTTTGGAGGTGTTGCCGACTCTCCTGGACGACGAATCTGTCCGATTCTTCCGTTCCATAGCGACCGATAAGAAGGCAACTTTATGTGGTGTTTTTCAAGAAATGGCCGATGCTTATGAGCCACCAGATGATGCGCATCGGCGATTCGCTCAACGACAACGAGCACCAGAGGAGTCGCCCGTGGCGTTCAGGGGTGCGGTGCTGGAGCTGGCCATGGCAGCTTATCCTGAGACGCCACAGGACCTGCTGGAGCCTCTCATATTAGGGAAAATGTTGGAGCTGTCTCGGGATCTAGGGATCCCCATGCCTGTGTGTGGGCATGAGAAGCTAACTTCCCGGATGGCTGCTAAGTGTCTCGATGCGCAATTCAACCTCCGTCGCTGGAAACAAGTGACGGCGTGGACGGGGGAGCCCGTCAAAGAAGAGGAGGCGCTGGGGTGGAACCCTGCGCAGGCCGTCTATGTTCCGGATGACCGGGGCCCTCAACAACTGACGGCCGCCTCCGCTCCATGGACGGGACGCGGCGGGCCGAGACCGCGCGCGGTGCTACCAGAACGGGGCCGTCAGGAGGCGAGGCCTGCGCTTCGGCGCAACGAGGCCGAATGTTTCCGCTGCGGGCGTAGGGGCCACTACGCCAGAGACTGCTGGGCCCGCTTCCCGGCTCCGCCGCAGCAGGAGGCCTCGGCACCGGTCAAGTCGGCTAAAGATCCTCCGAAACAGGCATGTCGGCACGCACCAGACACTCGGCAAGGCTTTCCACCTCACCCACCACCTGTGTTGCGCGATCCTATTGTTGTTGTTAAAGAAAGGCCATCGACGGGGCCTTGTCATTCAGTTACGCAGTGGCGCAAATTGGCACGGAGAGTTGTCGCGGCCGCTACGGGTTCGTCCACTGTACCGGGGTCCATACAAGGTGTGGACGTGCGCATTTTGGTCGACTCGGGCGCGTCTGCGACTATTATATCGGATGTCATTTTCCATCTGTTGGGCATTCCGTCGCGGGCTGTGCGTCCGGTTTATGGGTCGTGCGTCGCTGCGAACGGGGGTAGCATGGGTATCGTGGGTCAGGTGGATGCTAAGATATCTATTGGGGATGTGTCGGCCTCGGGTGTTGTGTTGATATCGAGATCTTTGGCGGTTCCTTGTTTGTTAGGCACCGATTTTTTGGCTAAGATGCCCATTTTGATCAAAATCAATGAGAATTGTATTGAACTGCCGGGGGGCCGTCAAATCTCGTTTCTGCCGTCGCCCTGGGGGCGACCTGCTTCGGCCGTACAAGTGCAGGCGCTGTCCGTCGCATCTGTGGACATCCCACCTGGTACACAGATGCTTATACCCTTGCGGTATCGGAAGCCCCTGCCTGATCGGCTAGGAGCAGTAGGGGTCTTGTTGTCACCGTCCGCCACGATAACAACCGGGTTGGCGTTAGTGGGGGCACAGACCATCGTCCGGCCGGATCAATTACCGTTTTTACAGGTGCTTAATGCGGGGGGAGAAAACGTCCGTGTCCCGGCCGGTACGGTTGTGGCACATGCCACTACGGCGTTTGCGACCCATGATTGTCCACATAGCCGGGGAGTTGTTGCTGGGGTTTCCGAGCCAAGGAGTTCGGATGATCGTTGGGTTGCTCAATTATGTGACGAAAATTCTTCCCTGTCCATGGAGCAACGTGGTGCGCTGCGTAAATTGTTGTTGACATATTCCGACGTGTTCAGCTCCGATGATTTGGATTTGGGCCGCACTTCCTTGCTTTACCATCACATTGAGACGGGCGATGCTGCCCCTATTCGATTAAATTCGCATCGGATGAGTCCTGCGGAGCGAGAACACGTACGGGGGGCAGTGGAAGACATGTTGGCTGCGGACATTATATCGCCATCTAACAGCCCATGGGGCGCTCCAGTCGTCTTGGTTAAGAAGAAGGATGGCAAATTGCGATTTTGTGTTGATTTCCGCAAATTGAATAAGATATCGGTGGCAGATGCGTACCCCCTGCCGCGTATGGATGACTCCCTCGACGCATTGTCGGGGGCTAAGTTCTTTTCCACACTGGACCTCTCTTCGGGATTTTGGCAGCTTCCCCTTGACGAGTCCTCACGGGAGAAAACCGCATTCCGTACGCCGCAGGGGTTATTTCAATTCAACTGTCTCCCGATGGGATTGAATGCGGCCCCTGCTACATTTCAAAGATTGATGGAGCTCGTTTTGACGGGGTTGCAGTGGGAGACATGTCTTATATATTTGGACGATATCATTGTCTTCAGCCGCACATTCGATGAACATTTGACGCGGCTGGAGACAGTGTTCACGAGGATGCGTTCTGCCAAATTGAAATTCAAACCAAAGAAATGTCACCTACTGCAACGGTCCGTCCGCTATTTGGGGCACATTGTGAGCGCTGAGGGAGTGTCCACGGATCCGGAAAAGACGGCGTGCGTCCGGGATTGGCCGACTCCGGCCACCGTGGGGGATGTTCGGCGGTTTTTGGGATTTGCCTCGTATTACCGAAGATTCGTGCCGGGTTTTGCGACGATTGCGAGGCCTTTGCATCTCCTTACGGGTAAAGGACGGAAGTTTGTTTGGGGACAGCCGGAGGAGGCGGCCTTTCGGAGTCTGCGTGATCTATTGGCCACGGCCCCAACATTGGATTATCCCGATTTCGATCACCCATTCATTCTTGATACGGACGCGAGTGACACAGGTATTGGGGCGGTGTTATCACAGTCTAAAGGGGGTGTAGAGCGTGTCGTGGCGTATGGTAGCCGAGTCTTGTCTCCTGCGGAAACCCGCTACTGTGTCACTCGCAGAGAACTATTGGCGGTTGTTTTTTTCCTACGGCAATTTCGACCATACCTCTACGGTCGTTCTTTTATTGTGCGTACGGATCATGCGGCCTTGCAATATGCCCTTAAAATTGACCAGCCATCCGGACAGTTGGCACGTTGGTTGGACACGCTACAGGAATTTTCCTTCCAAATTCAACATCGGAAGGATGTGCGCCATGCGAACGCTGACGCACTTTCCAGATTACCGCGGCGCGGCCCTTGTAAATGTGAGTCGGGGACGCATAGGTGTTCGCCGATTCCAAACCCCCCTCAGCCGCTCACGCTGGCCGTCGAGAAGTCGGACACTCCGATGGAACCGGGACCGGCTGACGGGGTTTTGAATCTGCCGCGGTCTGTCTGGATCCGGGAACAGATGATGGATGAGTCATTGGTGTCCTTGCGGAAGCGGTCTGCTAAGGACAATGGGAGTCCGAGTACGGCTGTGGGGCCGCAAACCGCTCTCCGAGATGGTCTGCTTATGTGGCGGGAGGGGTTCCAGGAACGTTGGCGCCTGGTGGTACCAACGTCCTTGCGGTTCGAGTTGATTAGAACCCTCCATTGTGACACTCTCTTACATTTAGGGGTGCAGAAGACCTTGTTGACGTTGCAACGTCATTATTTTTGGCACGGCATGGCGACAGATGTCGTAGGGCACGTGCGCGCGTGCCCTGCGTGTGCACAACGTAAGCCGCCGAAACATCCTTACGTGCCGCCTCTCCAGTCGATTCAGGTGTCTCGAGTCAATGAATTGGTGGCACTGGACATATTGGGACCTTTTCCACCATCGGCGAGGGGTAATAAATATTTGCTGGTAGGGGTTGAGTACCTCTCCCGTTGGCCGATGGCCTGGCCGTTGCCCGATCAGTCGGCCGCGGCCATTACCGACGCCTTTTTGTTTGGGTATATTATGGATAAGGGGGCGCCTGAGAGACTCCTCACGGACCAGGGCAGGAATTTCTCGTCTAAATTATTGGCGGAAGTGTGCGCGGGCCTTGGGACTAAGAAAGTACGGACATCCCCATACCATCCGCAGACGGATGGTATGGTTGAACGGCTGAACAGGACATTGTCTGCCATGCTTTGCCATACCGTGAGTGAACAACAATCAGATTGGGATCTGCACATCCCCGGGGTGCTTTCGGCGTACAGGATGACGCCTCATGCGGCTACAGGATATTCGCCGTTTTACCTTATGTATGGTCGGGAAAACGTGCCGCCGGTGGATGTGCAATTGGGAACTGGGGTGAAGGGACCTCGGAAACCACTTCCTGAATACATCCAGGACACGGTTCGCCGAGTCACGGAGGCGCGGGAGAATGCCCGCGTGGCTACGGCCAAAGCCCAGGCCCGGAACGAGCGATATGCGCGACGGTCTGAGGGGGAGTGCCCTTGGAAGGTTGGGGACCTAGCCTGGCTTCATTGTCCACAGGTACGTCCGGGGACCTCGCCGAAATTGCACAAACCCTGGCATGGTCCCGTACGCCTCATTGCGGTTCCCAACCCACAGACAGCACGCGTCCAGATTGGGTCTCGTCGCTGGGTTGTGCATACGTCGCGCTTGAAACCATATGTTGCTCCCTTACATGATGCGTCATCCCCCAATATTGCCTTGCCGGGGTCTGTTGCTGCTGACTCTCCCCTGCCTGCGTCCGTTGATCTCGCTGGAGCGCCTGTCGTGCCTGTTCCAGACAGGCCGGCCGTGACATTGCGGGGGACGAGGGGCCCTGCTCGGAGGACGCCTGCCAGGTCTGCGGGACCTTCGAGCCCTGCAGCTCTTCCGACCCAGCTGCGGGCACGGTCACAGGACAAGCCCAAGACTAACTCTTTAGGGACACGGGACGTCGGTGGACTTCCAGCTGCGACAGGGGGATTACCCCCTGTCATTCCTCGACTTTCATCGCGTTCCCGTTCTGCGGGTGGGCCGCCGACCGTCCGGGACGGGCCGGCGACCCGCACACGTTCCAAATCGCTTACGTTTCGTTGATTGTTGCTGTCTTGTTATTTTCTTCTTACAGTTGTATTTATTGCATGCTTTTGTACGATCGTTGATGTTGATTGCGTTGTTGTTGTTCTTGTTGTTACATTATATGCTTAGTGTCCTTTAGGGGGGGAAGCTCGGTTCACCGCATTACGATTTGCTATTAGTCAGCCGAGGTCGGCTGGGATTTTTCTACGGGGGAGGGTGGTGTAATGCGGGCGTAAGCGACCTTCCGGAGGTGACGTCACGGGGGGTGGAGTCATGTGACGTGGGGGGTAAGGTTCGGGGCTTTAAGCGCGTAAACCGGAAGGAGAAGGCAGTCGGGGTGTGAGCGGAAAAGAGTGAGGCCACGCGGGCAAGTGTGGAGAGGGGGGGCGCCGACGGCCATCGGGAGCCAACCCCGAAGATAAGAGGAAGCTGCGGAGTGTGTGCAGCTGGGGAGGAGACAGCCAGGAGGGCTGCGTGTTAGAGGCAGCGGTGTGGCTGCCAGGAGGAGCTGCGGAGAGAGAGAGAGAGGGGGCTGCTTGTTAGAGGCAGCGGTGTGGCTGCCAGGAGGAGCTGCGGAGAGAGAGAGAGAGAGCAAGAAGCTGTGAGAGCTGCGGAGGGAGAAGAGCAGCAGAGAGTACAGCCAAGGGGGGCTGTGTGAGAGAAACAGCAGCGGAGCTGCTGTTGTGGATCGGGCCGACATTGGAGTCAGCACCGTGGAGAAGCTACAGAGTAAAGACAGCCGTGTGGGTGTATAGCACGAACCGAATAATAAAGGACACTGGGACAGACATCGTGGTCCAGTCGTTTATTACACAAGTACTCACCAGCAGAGGTCGCAACCGGGTACCCGATACCCGTACCCTACCCGATACCTGGGTACCCGTACCCGGCCGGTCTGACAATTTCAGGTAGTTACCTATATCACCGACTACTGATGCTGCAACTGCCTGTCAAGCATCTGGAGAAAGAGGCAGCCTCTGCGGAAGCCATCAAAACAACCGGTGAAACAGCGATGCCGACAAACAAGAGAACGGTTCAATCTGCAATCTGCCGGCTATGAGGAGACCAGGAGATGACGTTACGTCCATGGATTATTCAACGCATCGGTGTGGAGTTTTGTTTTCCACCCGTATGCAGAGGGGGTGTAAGTATATTGCTCGCCTCCCAGAAGCCAAACCGTACGTGACTAAATTCGGCCAAACATCCCAGTGCAGGACCCCCATGACACGGAGGCTTGAGACACCTTTTTGTTAATTTTATTTTGGAACAATAAAGGAAATGTTTGCTGTTAATAATCAGCATATTTATCGACACTCGATGACCTGTGACGCTCTTTTTCACAGATGTCCATTAATAAGCCAAACGACAGCACCACCGGCAGTGAAGTCTGCCAATAGGAGTTCACCCATAGCACTCACGAATCGCACGGATAAGCGCGTACACTGTATACCAGGATACATTTAGCGTTACTTTTTTTTTGCTTTGCCGCCCGTTGTCAATCCACTGCTAGATGAAGGCCTCCCCACATCCTGTCTGCCAGGTGGGTGTTAAACTGCAATTGATCAGGTGGCCCGATGAGAGTTAACGAAGGGAAGGACCAGGCCTGGTTCAGGTAATTCTCTCCGCGGGCATTAGCCGTGGCCAGTAATTGAACTGGTAGCCGATTTGAACTCACAAAGCCGATGATTCCTACGTGTGCGTAAAATTGTGGACAACCATACGAATGGATGCGCGGATAATCGGTCGATGTGTTAGCGCTAGATAACGGGAAGAGTGGATGACCAAGTTTTCACTGCAAAGCCAGACGTACGTTAAACTATTAACACTAATAAAAAATGTTTTACCAGGTAAGGCCCATTGAGCTATATAGTTATCTTGCAGAAGCGACCTGGCCGCAAATGATAGCTCAACAACGTGGAAATTTACAGCGGCCAAATACATGTTTCTAAATGTGGAGGGAAAAACCGGAGGAACCGGAAAAAAGTCCTCGCGACCACGGGCAGAACATGCGAACTGCAAATATACAGCAGCAGACGTCAGTCGGGATCGAACCCACGACCTCCTGTATACCAGGCGAGGCAGTTAACATCTCCCCACCGCGGGCGCATAGCAGCAGCAGTGCCGGGTGAACGAAGCTGACTTGTAACCCGCTGGCTGAGAGAGAAAGACAGACAGACAGGACTTGGTTGGCAGCACGTCTAAGCAGGCTCAATGTCGCCACATTAAAAACCTTTCACCACAATTTCCTCAATCTCGGCAGAGGAGGGCCCCTCTGAGAGCACCGAAGACCCCCGCGGCACGGGGGGGGGGGGCGTGGAGCCCGACGCGAAATAAAAAAAAACACCCCAGAAACGCCGTTGCCACAACACGGGACCCTGCTCAGCACCTGCTCAGCCCCCCCCCGCCCCCCAGAAAACTATAAGGGAATACAAAATTACACTCAAAAGAGAGAAACCTCCCCAAAAAATATATAAAAAAGGGGCGGGGATTGGGCAAGGGTAGGAGAGAAAAATAATCACGACGAGGCAGCGTTGTGGCCGATATGCTCTTCATCAGAACTTGAAAAGCGAATTAAATCACGGTGGGGAGAAAACTCCATTTCCTGAGCATGCTCCCCCCGCCCCCAGTTCTCTCTGCAGTGTTGTACTGCAGAACTTGGCTCAGAATGTAACACGTACTTATTAGCAATCGGCGTATTGTATTTTTAAAAAACGGGGAGAAGGGGGGGGGGCATTGATTGCTGTAGACTTGCATTCCTTTTGTGTTGCCGGTTCGTTTTAAACAAAAAATGTTAAAATAATTTTTATATGTAATTTATTTATATATATATTTTTGGATCTCGGCAGCAGTGGCGCCGCACTGTACCGAACTCATTTCGATGTGGCTCACGGCCATTTCTGCAATAAAGCATTTAAACATCGGGGCTGCGCAAACCTAAGTGAATTACGCTCCAACGCTGTATCTCGCGTGCGTACGGTAAGCGCATCTGTACTTTTCAAAGCGCGCTCACACGCACGTATTTGACGAGTGTGTTAGCAGCGGTGACAACGGATTGATTAATTGATTCGTATCGATTTCTCTCCAATTATATTCCCATCGTGTTGTCTATCGGCATCGTGTCGAGAGCCGAAGCAATTTCATACGAGAGCAGTGCACCCCCCTCCACCCCCCCCCCCCCTGACGTGTCCGGAGAAGAACCGCCCCGAAGAAGAATGCACAGCAAGTATTTCCGAAGTCACACAAATCATCACCACGATCATCGTCACCCTCTGACACGTGTCAGAGGGTGACGATGATCACACGCGCACGCGCGCGTTTTAAAATAAAAAATAATTCTCCCACTTGTGATACCGGGCTCTCCAATGGAGTCGGCTGATACCTCATTCTGGTCTACAATGACTGGACAAAATATACCCACCACGTTGAATTGTAATCACTTAATATGACCTTTTAACAATCGACGTCTGCCCCGATTGCAATCCAGCATCCCAACAGTGCCAGCTCAGTGCGCCGGCTGCTGATGTTTTTACACGCTGTGCCAGGTACTCATTTAAGGCTGAGTCAGCCTAGGGGAAAGCCAGGCACACGGTATGGATACCGCGTGCCGCTGATGCTCTCCATGGCTGCTGTTCACAGCACGGTGAGCTAACTTCTGCGCAACTGCACAAAGACAAAGATCCCACGTATAGCCTTAGCAGACTATTGGGGCAAGTGCTGTTAGCGAGCACCTATGAAGGCCGGTGACGGTACACGAGGAGGTGGGTGGCCAGCAGCACCACGACCTTTGTCTCCCCGGTGGCGATGTTTACACACCGCACCAGGGACTTATTTGAGGCTGAATCGACCTAGGGGAGGCCCAGGACCGGTTCAGATAATCGTCGCTGGTCTTGGCAGTGAGCGGAAATCAAACTCGGGTCGCTGGGTTCGTAGCGCAGCACGCTAACCATTGCACCTGACGCTCCCCCACACACATTTGAACGTAGAGAATTGTATATATATACACAAAACAGATTGGATTCTCAACTTCATTTACACTCGCAGGCCTAAGACATCCTATCTCGGCGCCCATGCTGCTTGCGACACTCAGTTTTTGTCACAGCTCATCAGCTTACACAATCATCTCATATCCGGCCCGGGTTCTGTCCTGTTCCATTTAGATTCTGCCCGAGTTCCGTTGGGTTATTTTGATTTGTGTGTGTGTGTGTATTATGCCGTGCGTCTGAGCTCTGAAACTTTCGTCGGAAAGTTTCCTTTGCCTGTTCTCTTGCCGGCAATGCGCGTTGTGTGTGTGTGTGTGCGTCTCTCCAACAAACCGGCCACGGCTCGCAGGTCAATTAAGCCAAGCCGGTTTCACCAGCCAGGCTGACAAAACCTGGGCAACGATGCTCTGCGCCAGTCCGGTCTTTTGACAGCGCAACGCAAACGCAAACGCGGGCATTTCGTGTTTCGCGCGCGACCTCCACGAGACGGCGTCTCGACAACGCTGCGAGGAGGTCACAGTGGTGCGGCACACGTTTGTTTGACAGAGAGAACGAGAGGCCAAGTCGGTGACACGAGGAAGGCGTCGAGCTTGGACCTAAACAGGGAGTAGGGACGCGACAGCACGGCAGACGAAGGGGCTCAGCAGAGAAGAAGAATGAGCGGCCTCCCAACCGAGTTCAAGGTTGACCAGGAGCTTCGACAGAAAACCTCGGGTTTGCCGGAGCAGAGAGAGTGTGTGGCAATTAAACCAGCCACCTTTGCCTAGCCAGGCTTGGCAGTCAGTCATCTCGCACGACTGACATCCAGCCAGCGGGTTACCCGTCACCGCCTCGAGTCGGAGTTAGGCCGGTTAAACGAGCCAGCTCTGTCTACCCGGGCTGGCCAAATCTAGCCAGCTATGTACCATCCATGCTGACTAAATCAGCTCGCGATGGCTAGCGATGCAAACTAAACAAGCTGGCTACACTGCTTAGCAATGCCGACAAGTCACCCCCGTACAAGGGCAGTCCAGCCAGCCATCCGTCCCTTCCATCCGAGAGCAAAGTTCAAGCTGACAAAATCAGCTGACTGCTGGACCAGCCTGGCTACGCAAGGCAGCTATGACGAGCCTGAATAGCCATGACTAGCCTGTAGACCGGCCAGACACCCATCTCTGGGTCGCTCTGGCTGGACTGCTAACTAAACCAGCTTGCTGTACCTAGCCAAACTGACTATGCAAGCTACGGCTATCCATGCCGACTAATAAACGTGGCTACGAGTCATGTTGATTACACCACAAGCTCACAATGTATACCTTAAACTAGCGAGGAAGATGCCCACAATACCCAGGCAGCCCCGGAAAGTCACTGCGCACGACCGCAATCCGGGCCGGCGCTTAGTCCATCACTGCAGCCAGCGAGAATCGCAAGGCTAGATCACCGGTCGGATAGCCGTGCTGGCTAGACCGGTGAGCCATACCTAGCCATGTCGGCAAGTCACTGCGACTCATCGCAATCCAAGCCGGCGCCTAGCCCATTCTCACCGCCTAGCCCATCCTCACCGCCAGCGAGCTTTGGGAGGCTAGTTCACCAGTCGGCTACGGATGGATAGCCGTGCTGGCTAAACCGGTGAGCCATACCTAGCCATGTCACTGCGACTTATCGCAATCCAGGCCGGCGCCTAGCCCATCCTCACCGCCAGCGAGCTGCGCCTAGTACACGCGCGAGCTCTCGCCGTGCGCCAGCGCGCGGGAAGCCGTGGAGGGGAGTGTTTCTTGGCTCGGCTTGTTAAAAATCATACATCCCTGGGCAAATAGATCTAAAGCATGATGGATGAGAGAGAGGGCCCTGCACCAGATGCTCCGCACATGATCCGCCTCTCCAGCTCAGCGTCACCATATGGGCATGAGCCTCGGCGTTCCATCATCCCTGACACAGCCTGCGCAGCTTTTTGTTTTGCTGGAGAAGGCAAAGGAGAGACCCCGTGTAGATATATATGTGCGTGTGTATATGTGCGTACTAATCTACACACACACATATGCATAGTGTACGCTCTTCATGAAGAAATCGGTTGTTTTTCCTCCCTTTTTTTCCGTCGTTCCGCACTCTTACGCGTCGTCAACGTATATACAAAAAAGCATTTTAGAAATTTCGAAATAAATTCGTGCCGTTCTGCCCCCCTCCCTCCTCCCCCGTGCCCCCCCCCCCAACCCGACAGCGCCCCCACCGCGTTCCCTTTTAACGAATGGAGATTTTGTTGCCAGTGCTGTGGGTTTTAATTATTTAATGAAGAGGTTACACAGCTTACTGTGATTACCGTGATATATTGTGTCAGCCTGTAATTTCACATGCAACGGTTTTATTTGCGTGTATTTACATGTGCGGGGGGGTGGGGGGGGGAGGAGTGGTGGGGGAGCGGTTAGCGTGTTGTACCATGAAACCCGGTGACCTGAGTTCGATTTCCAGGCACGGCCAACATCGGTAACGAGTGATATGCAAACGAGTCCTGGGCCCTTTCTGTCACCATCTGCAACAACCCAGGTGGTGAAGTATGGTCAAACAACCCCCGTAACTGACACGGCACAGTGTGGGCCTTCAGTCAGTAGTGGATTGGCCAAGGGCTGTAAATTATCATTATATTATTAATTATTACACACACACATGCGCATTTCATACATGCTATCATTTCAAAAATATACCTCGTATATTATTGTGGTTCGCCAGACGACCCAATGCAGGACCATCCTGAAAAGAGCCCCCCCGGACTCTCCGCCTTTCCTGGGTAAACATTTGACAATATCACGAATATTCATCACGTCAATGTATTACACACATCCGTTTTGTTTGCATGCATGCACGTACGTATTTGTGTACGGACATATCACAGACAACGTATACGCGCAGACCAATGACAGAGTGACAGCCGATAGAACAAACACACCCCAGAGGACATGATCCATGGAGATGGAGCAATTCAATCATCTCGTGTGCCGGCGCGAGATGGATTTGTTGCATCACAATACTGTGGATAAAAAAAAAGAAATGCGATGACTTGGGGAAGCCTTCATCCAGCAGCAGCAGATAGATCATTGCCAATAATCTCTCTGTGAAGTGTTGTGTTTGTGCATCGATGTATATGCGGTGGGAGGGGGCGGGAAAGTGGTTAGCGCATCGCACTACGAACCCGGTCACCCGAGTTCGAGTCTGGCTCGCGTGCATCACGGCGGTGAATACTTCAATTGGCCCTGGGCATCCCCGACGTCCACTCGGCCTCAAATGAGTTCCTGGTGCCGTGGTGTAAACATCAGCGCTGGGAAAGTCAAAGGTGGCGTTGGCCACCCACCCCCTCCGTGTGCCGTGCCGGCCTTCACAGGTGCTCGCTAACAGCACTTGCCCCTACAGCCCGTTAACGGTTATGGGGGGGGAGCAATCTTTTTTGTTTAACACGTAGCAGGCCTTCGCGACCAATATTATTCATAATAAAGGTTTTTGGGTTAGATCGCGTTATTTATAAAGGTGTCGTAACCCTCCTGCCCGATGATGCTGGATGTAATTGCCGTACTCAATTTTTTTTAATGTTGTGGATTCACTTTTCAACACACCGGTGGGCTAAAGCAGTGAACGATTTGTCTTTGTCAACGTGACACTTTTTTTGCTGATTGGCCGTGTCGGGTGGTGGAGGGTTACGACACATTAATAAATAACGCGATCTAACCCCAAAACCTTTATAATGAATATTTTATTGTCTTAACGAAACAGGTATAATGCTCGATAACCGCATTACCCCCCCCCCCCATTTGTTCACTCATCCCCCATTTGCCACGGACGCAACCGACGGTGGGAACGTTCGAAAAGAAGTTGGCAACGAGAGGAGGGGGAGGGGCACGCACAGATGTGTGACCTGGCCTCGCTCGCACATCTTGTTTCGCGTCTTCCTCCGCGGTTGAAATTGAGCGCCGCGATTGTTCCGCGCGTAAACACACGCGCGGCGCAGGATCCTATTTGCGTTTGGCACCGGAATGCATTTCCTGCTCCACAAGACATAACTCCTGCACTGGTGAAAACCTCCTCCAGTGGGAGCTGGTGGTGGTGGTGGTCAGAGGGGAGTGGCGGTCTAGCACGCTGCTCTACGAACCCCGGCGACCCGAGTTCGATTCCTGCTTAGGGCCGCCAACGCCGGTGCCGATTATCCGATAACCAATCCTGGGCTTCTCCTAGGTCGACTCGGCCTCAAGCGAGTCCCAGGAGCGGTGTGTAAACATCGCCACTGAGGAAGACAAAGACGGCCCGGGCGTGGTGCTGGCCAGCCACTCCCTTCGCGTGCCGTGCCGGCCTTCATAGGTGCTCCTCGCTAACAGCGCTTGCCCCAAGAAGTTTGTTAAGGCTATACGGGGGGGTGTCTTCGTCTTTGGTGGTAGTCCTGGCGATGGTGGTGATGGTGGAGGTAGTGGCGGCAGTGGCAGGGATTTGCACTGTATGTGCGTTTGCTGAACTTCTTTCGCTTCGTACGTACGTAGCCAACTGCGCTAATCAAAGGTGGCGGAGAGTGATTGGGAAGCCACTCTGACGATGTCGCAAACGGAGGTGGCAATCGCTGTACCCACAAAACATTTCGACTTTCTTTTACAATATTTCCTTCGCGGGACGTGGTTCTTTTTCTCCTAGTGACGAATTGGCACGTTCTGTTTACGTGACAACCATTACTATTTGTCTGTGTCGGGTGGTGGCGGGTTTAACGACACATATATATTTTTACGCGATCTAACCCCAAAAAAAACCCTCTATTATGGTGGTTCTTTTTGTCTCGGCAAAGGACCGTTTTAACACGGGCAGATGTGTGCGGATTATTGTCTTCCCCGTACACGTCTGCGTGGAGTGGGGCGGAAGAGGCACCACGCTTGAGACTCGAGCTGCGTTACTACACAAGCGATGGATTCGTAGACCCCATGGCACGGACGGAAATCCATACAGGCACCCGTCAGAGTGTAGTGCGTAAATGCAACTCATTTATTTTTTACTTGATTACACGCGGGGATAAAATTTTTTTTAAAATAAACAAATTGGCGCCACAGGAAGCCATAATGCCTTTTGCGCTCCTGTGCCAAGAGTCTTAAAAACAGCAGGGGTGAGATTTTTTTAAAATTGCTCTTTAAATAAACTTGCACAAAATATGTTAACGGGGAGATTGCTTAGGTAAAGAAGACATTAGCTCGCCAGATTTAGGTTCACACTCGCGCGCGGCTGTGATGAGCCCAAAAGAATTGGCTCGCCAGAGATAATTTACATGGGCTTGATGGTTCAATTCCTCTCACGCCCTTTATTTGCTCAGAAAATAATTATGCTGCGTATTTACCCATGACACCCTTGGTGAGTCTCAAGACTCATCCAGGAGGGTCCTGCATTTGGAATCTTTGGCTATTTCCATCAATCAGAATCTTTATTTAAGACTGGAAGCATCCGATGAACTCACATTTGTCCAGATTAATGAGGGTTGAGACATCACGTGTGGCAGTGGGGGTAGGGATTTGGAGAAAAAGGAGTATCTGGAAATAAAACCCACACATAACAAGAGGGGTCACACTAACATTCAAAGCTCCACACAGATGGATCAATAACACATTGCTGTACTGGTGTATCCTGGCCACATCACAGCCCAAGCCTTTAACAATACGCTGGTAATCTCAGGCAGTGTAGCATCCGAAGTATTCACCAGGCTCAGGCCAGCTTAGCCTCCAAGATCGGACAGCATCGGCCGCATGGAAGTGAAAACATCGTGGGGGGAATTACTAACCGCTCAAGAAATTTTTTTCTGCAGGTAGTTTCTAAATCATGTCGTCTGCTGCGAAGAGGCCATTAAACACCCTGTGAGATCATCACTGGCAAGATTAAGTCACCGTCGGAGTCATAAGCCGAAAATTACCCACGGCTAAATTATACGTAAATAAATGGCCCTGACACAAATTCAGCTCCTCTCAGGACTCCCTCGAAAATTTCACGGTAAATTTCAATCGACTCTCATCCGGTTAAATAAAGGACGGAGAACTGAATTGAGGCCTCGCATAAACCGATGTGTCAGCCGAGTAATGAATGTTGTAAATGTCCATTAATTGGCAGACGCGCGGGCTCGAAGATCAGCAGCTGACCCGGGGTTAGCCGTGCTCGCAAGCCCCACGCGCTCCGGATTATTACGCAACCCCATCACCCCCCCGTGTATCAGCATTACTGTAAATCTCTTTTCAATTAGCCCTCACTTTGATGCAGATTTTACTGCAGATAGTCGGAATGAAACTCCTTGCGTATGCCATAGGCTACACGGAGTTTTTTTTTGTTGCAACAAAACTGTCGGCCCTACTGCATCGGTGGTTTTCGGGTTGCAGCGTGTGCCCTTTGGCGTGATGTCCGATGCCGGGAGCTCTCTTCCGTTCCTGAATTTTCTTTAAAGCTTCCAACTAAACAATGTTTTATTTTACCAGGTGAACCACTGAGATAAATAGCTCCTTATGAGAAGCAGCCAGGTCACAAATGATAGTTCAATGAAGTGGCTGATATAGATGAAATTTCGATGTAAAGCTTTCGTGACTGCAGGGATTCATCTTCTTGGTTCTTTCGGTAAAGTCACGTAGAAGGGAAGTAATAAAATAATAAAAATAAAACATAATAAAACAATTCTCACGACGTTTCGGCCACAACGCAAGCAGCCATCCTCAGGCGAAGAATGAAACACCCCAAGCTTGGAGCGTATATTTAAGCTGGGTTAGAGGGGGGGGAGGTGGGAAGAAGAGCGCCTAAACAAAATAATTTGCATATCAAGAGGAATTCAGCATATGGAAAATGCGTAGGAGGTGGGCGGGGGGGGTTCCAAATCAATACTATGCCCGTGCATTATGCAGGATTAGCAGCATCAAAGGGGGGGGGGGAAGGGGGGGAGCATTAACAAAGGAAAGGAATGTTAATAGTATGTAGCTGTAGTTACTAAACAACCACGTAAAAAACTACAGTATAAACTGCATGACAAACTAAAGTATAAACTACATAGCATCATCAGTAAACTTACTATACTCTACAATAAGCTGAGTTACTAACAGTAAGTAATACATGAAAAATTCTACGTTGTAAAAAATTATATAATATGCTTCCATCTAAACTTTATTCTCTTACATCACACGCGTCTATACCGTACTATATACTTCCATAGGCAAAACCAACATTAAATTACATACTGTATTGCTATAAACCACCCTATACCTTATACATTTTTAATATAACACTATGTATTATTCTACCCACCCTAATGTGTATCAAAATGGTTTATTACGTCCTTCCAGTGATTGCTAAGCCAGAATCCATCTTCTCGGTTAAAATTGTCTCTGTGTTTGTAAATGTGGATCGCCTCATGTACGAATCTCTCATGATAGCCAGATGGCTTGCAGAGAACCTCTGTCTTGGAGAAGTCAATGTCATGTGAGCCCACTGAGTTGTAACAGTGATCTGCCACGGCTGAGGTGTTTGTCCTACAGTGTTTCAGGTCAGCTTTATGTTCACGGATGCGGTCCGAGACATGTCGTTTGGTTTCCCCAATGTAACTGCTACCACAGAGGCAACTTAGTTTGTAGACACCAGGGTACTGTATGTCTGGAACCATATCTTTTACAGACGGTACCAGATCACGGATTTTATGTACTGTGTTGAATCGGACCTGGATCTTGTGTTTAATCAGGATTTTGGAGATCTTTTTTGTGACCCCAGCAATGTAGGGTAAGGTGATGGTCTTGAAAGGCTCCTCAACAGGATCTTTCTTGGTGGTTGGAGTGATGGCTTTGCGGATTGTGTAGTCGGAGTAACCATTAGCCTTAAGAGCTTGGCGTACGTGTTTGAGTTCACTGGAAATGTGTTCATGGTCGGAGATGCATTGGGCTCTATGATATAGAGTCTTGATGAGAGAATTCTTCTGGGATGGATGGTGGTGGGAATCCGGTTTTAGATAAGCATCCGTGTGGGTGGCTTTCCTGTAGACAGAGTGGCTCATTGAACCATCAGGTCTCCTTTTGATTAGGACATCCAAAAAGGGTAGCTTGCCATCATTTTCGACTTCCATGGTGAATCTGATGGCTGGGTGTATGGAATTGATATGGTCGAGAAATTGGTCTAGAGCAGGCCGGCCATGTGGCCAGATGACAAAAGTGTCGTCTACGTACCTCTTCCATAAGGTCGGGCGTAGAGTCGCAGTCTGGATGGCGTCCGTCTCAAATTTCTCCATGAAGATGTTGGCTACAACCGGAGATAAGGGGGAGCCCATTGGGGTGCCCTCAATTTGCTTGTAGAAGGTTCCATTCCAGGTGAAGTATGTATTGGTTAAGCAGTGTCTCACCAGGGGGGGTACCCCAGCATTCAGTCCTTGATGAACCAAGTCTTCAATGATTGCGATGGTGTCAGGCACAGGCACCTTGGTGAACAAGGAAACCACATCAAAACTGACAAGCAGGTCGTCTGGGGACAGGGCAATCCCCTTGATTGTTGATACCAGGTCAGTAGAGTTTAGTACTGCAGAGGTGGTTTTTCCAGTGAAAGGCCGTAGGATTTCGGACAAAAAACGAGCCAGTTTGTAAGTCGGGGAGTTGATAGTAGAGACAATGGGACGAAGAGGTGTATCTTCTTTATGTATCTTTGGCAAGCCGTACAATCTTGGTGGCCTGGCTGCAGAAGGTTTCAACGAGAACTGTTTGGTCTGATCAATTAATGCGGTTGAAGCAGAAATGATGTTGTTGGTTTTGGAGACGAGGCTGTTGGTGGGGTCTCTTTTTATTTTTGTATAGCTGCCATCGGTGAGTAGTTCTTGAATTTTGTTGTTGTATTCTATTTTGTCCATGATGACAGTGGCATTGCCTTTGTCGGCTGAGAGGATGACAATGTCATCCCTCTTTTTTAATTGAGCTAATTCAAAACGCTCATCTTTGCTGATGTTGCTAGCTGGCATCTTAGCGTTTTTGAGGGTTACAGAGATTTCCGATCTTGCTTTTTGAGGGTTACAGAGATTTCCGACGTAGCAAGATCGGAAATCTCTGTAACCCTCAAAAACGCTAAGATGCCAGCTAGCAACATCAGCAAAGATGAGCGTTTTGAATTAGCTCAATTAAAAAAGAGGGATGACATTGTCATCCTCTCAGCCGACAAAGGCAATGCCACTGTCATCATGGACAAAATAGAATACAACAACAAAATTCAAGAACTACTCACCGATGGCAGCTATACAAAAATAAAAAGAGACCCCACCAACAGCCTCGTCTCCAAAACCAACAACATCATTTCTGCTTCAACCGCATTAATTGATCAGACCAAACAGTTCTCGTTGAAACCTTCTGCAGCCAGGCCACCAAGATTGTACGGCTTGCCAAAGATACATAAAGAAGATACACCTCTTCGTCCCATTGTCTCTACTATCAACTCCCCGACTTACAAACTGGCTCGTTTTTTGTCCGAAATCCTACGGCCTTTCACTGGAAAAACCACCTCTGCAGTACTAAACTCTACTGACCTGGTATCAACAATCAAGGGGATTGCCCTGTCCCCAGACGACCTGCTTGTCAGTTTTGATGTGGTTTCCTTGTTCACCAAGGTGCCTGTGCCTGACACCATCGCAATCATTGAAGACTTGGTTCATCAAGGACTGAATGCTGGGGTACCCCCCCTGGTGAGACACTGCTTAACCAATACATACTTCACCTGGAATGGAACCTTCTACAAGCAAATTGAGGGCACCCCAATGGGCTCCCCCTTATCTCCGGTTGTAGCCAACATCTTCATGGAGAAATTTGAGACGGACGCCATCCAGACTGCGACTCTACGCCCGACCTTATGGAAGAGGTACGTAGACGACACTTTTGTCATCTGGCCACATGGCCGGCCTGCTCTAGACCAATTTCTCGACCATATCAATTCCATACACCCAGCCATCAGATTCACCATGGAAGTCGAAAATGATGGCAAGCTACCCTTTTTGGATGTCCTAATCAAAAGGAGACCTGATGGTTCAATGAGCCACTCTGTCTACACGAAAACCACCCACACGGATGCTTATCTAAAACCGGATTCCCACCACCATCCATCCCAGAAGAATTCTCTCATCAAGACTCTATATCATAGAGCCCAATGCATCTCCGACCATGAACACATTTCCAGTGAACTCAAACACGTACGCCAAGCTCTTAAGGCTAATGGTTACTCCGACTACACAATCCGCAAAGCCATCACTCCAACCACCAAGAAAGATCCTGTTGAGGAGCCTTTCAAGACCATCACCTTACCCTACATTGCTGGGGTCACAAAAAAGATCTCCAAAATCCTGATTAAACACAAGATCCAGGTCCGATTCAACACAGTACATAAAATCCGTGATCTGGTACCGTCTGTAAAAGATATGGTTCCAGACATACAGTACCCTGGTGTCTACAAACTAAGTTGCCTCTGTGGTAGCAGTTACATTGGGGAAACCAAACGACATGTCTCGGACCGCATCCGTGAACATAAAGCTGACCTGAAACACTGTAGGACAAACACCTCAGCCGTGGCAGATCACTGTTACAACTCAGTGGGCTCACATGACATTGACTTCTCCAAGACAGAGGTTCTCTGCAAGCCATCTGGCTATCATGAGAGATTCGTACATGAGGCGATCCACATTTACAAACACAGAGACAATTTTAACCGAGAAGATGGATTCTGGCTTAGCAATCACTGGAAGGACGTAATAAACCATTTTGATACACATTAGGGTGGGTAGAATAATACATAGTGTTATATTAAAAATGTATAAGGTATAGGGTGGTTTATAGCAATACAGTATGTAATTTAATGTTGGTTTTGCCTATGGAAGTATATAGTACGGTATAGACGCGTGTGATGTAAGAGAATAAAGTTTAGATGGAAGCATATTATATAATTTTTTACAACGTAGAATTTTTCATGTATTACTTACTGTTAGTAACTCAGCTTATTGTAGAGTATAGTAAGTTTACTGATGATGCTATGTAGTTTATACTTTAGTTTGTCATGCAGTTTATACTGTAGTTTTTTACGTGGTTGTTTAGTAACTACAGCTACATACTATTAACATTCCTTTCCTTTGTTAATGCTCCCCCCCTTCCCCCCCCCCCTTTGATGCTGCTAATCCTGCATAATGCACGGGCATAGTATTGATTTGGAACCCCCCCCGCCCACCTCCTACGCATTTTCCATATGCTGAATTCCTCTTGATATGCAAATTATTTTGTTTAGGCGCTCTTCTTCCCACCTCCCCCCCCTCTAACCCAGCTTAAATATACGCTCCAAGCTTGGGGTGTTTCATTCTTCGCCTGAGGATGGCTGCTTGCGTTGTGGCCGAAACGTCGTGAGAATTGTTTTATTATGTTTTATTTTTATTATTTTATTACTTCCCTTCTACGTGACTTTACCGAAAGAACCAAGAAGATAGATGAAATTTATCGCAGCCAAATACTCTAAAACACGTGACTGTTTCTAAATGTGGTGGGAAAAAACGGAGGACCCCGAGAAAAATAAATGTGACCACGGGGAGAGAGACATGCAAACTCCAAATATACAGCGGGCGTCAAGGGGTGGGATCAAACCCACGCACTCCTGCATACTAGGCAAGGTAGTTAACATCTCGCCAGGGAAACGTTGGACACTGCTCCAAACACACCGGAGAAGCATTAAAAGGTAGCGTGGTTCATGAATGCGATACCTCTTAATTTTCTCACCGTTGTCACTGCAAAACAGGTTTCGCACTGCTTTACCCGCGTGTTTTTATATTTTTTGGGGCGACTGGATTAGGCCAAGCCGCCGGAGCGAGAGAATGACCCGCTACGCACGCCGCAAAGGGCGCCGGGGGTTTATTTAACGGCGCAAAGCGGACACGACCGCGAAAGGCGCGCCCCCCCCCGTTGTCGAAGTGGAGCAGACGGTCAGATTGGCAATTACATAATGGCTGCGGCGCGTCTGACCTCGCCGCATGCAAACCGAGTCGGGAAACGGCGACAATCTGGGACTCGGGATTCCGTGGCGTGCAGCTGAAAGGCGATCGTTGCCCTGCTGCTGCACGGACGCCGGCTGGTTCACGTGCATGCCGGACCCTCGGATTGGAACACGCGCAATGTTTGTGAGCCCCAGAGTGCCACTAACAAACAAAACGAACTCAACACGTTCGCCAACAACAATGTGCCCTTAAAAAGAAATGAGTTTGTATGTATGATAGGCGATGTTTCGGGCAATGGCTCTTCATCGCATGTATTGACAGATGAGTTGAGGCTTTTGTTAACTGTGCTGGTGCACCGCTGCCAATGCGACAGCAGCAGCATCGATAAATAATTTGCTGCTACGGAGGCCATCTCAATCATGTGTAGTCCATCTTTTGTCTGGCATTTCCTGTTTTTCTTTGTCCTCATTCCTTCATTTCGGGACTAAATACTGAAGGGGGTGGGGGAGGGGGTGCTGGAAGGGAGGTGGGCGTGAGGGAGAAAGGAGAGAGAGAGAGGGAGGGAGGAGGGGGGGGGGTGCAGAGTCAAATTTACGACAGCGATCCGAACCGATTGCCCCTGGTCGCCGCCTCCGCGGAGCGAAATAAAAAGTGCTTCCCCCGTCGAGTCAAAAGTTCAACGTTATCATTGCACTCCCTCTTAACCTTCTGGTGGATCTTTAACGAGCGCTGTGTCGCGGGCTAATAGTTAATTTAGCAGATTCTAATGAAGAGCGGCACTGCAATGCGCGCTGCACAGCAGGGGGAGTGATTGCCACCAGCATCGGTCCGCACGACTTAAGCACTGCAGCTAAGACACACACACACACACAAAAAGTAGATTTAAAAACCCAAACAAAACAAAATGTAATGAGCCAAAACTTTTGCCCAGGCCAGCACATTATAGGATTGGGGGTTTAAGAGCGAGTTCAATTACCATGAAGCCATGGCACTTGTTCAGGACACTACTGACAGAAGCAGGAGGAAAATGGACCTAAATGTTTGTTAATTTCCATTTGGGATTAATTTTTGATTAGCGATAAGTATTATTGTGGTTCGGTCTGATGGTTCCGCCGTTGCGCATTTTCATGCAGGCAAGCAAGTTTGCGAAAGTCGAAGCGATTGAAACTATGACGAAAGTAATGTGGCCATGTTCACATTAATTTTTTGAAATATTAAGCAAATAAAAAAACCGTTTGAATAGCGTCAACTCTGTATCTCTAACTTCAGCGTTTGTTGTTTTGTGACATTAAATCCAGTTTAGTGGTTTGAGAGCCCCCTCCCCCCACGGAAGGGAAAACAAGTATTTGGAAAAAGTCATACTTGTTTCAGTCAGCATATGCACAAACGTGTAACAACTGCCTGCGTTACAATTGTTTACACGAGCTGACTCGTACATTTAATTTCATAAGTGACCTCATCCATTCACGTCACAGCGGGTTAATATATGCACAGATTTGAAAGTGTACTTCTGTTCGCACATTTTGGTGTGTTGCTTTTAATTATCAAGTTCAGTTTTCCAAAGGCACTTTGGATATAAAAAAAAAAACTGATGTCCGCCTTTATGGTTCCTCATTGTAAGCATGGCCCACCTGCACCATTCTCCCTGGGTACACACATTCTACTGCGTCTTCCAGTTGTGCCCCTCCTTCAGATATCTCCAGGTGTTTATCGTGCTTGTTATACGCGACTTTTGCTTTTGCTCTCATTTAACAGGAGCTCGACTTTGCAACCTTCTTTGACCGAGTTCTTCAATGACGATGATGACAGTGACATGACCTGGCCTTGCAACTCCTCTCATCCACACGGCCACGAGCGAACGGAGGGGCAAGACAGCATGGCTCACGGTGGCAACATTAGCCTCACCCTCATCAAACAAATGCTCAGCACTCCGCCGTGCCGATTGTACCGCGCGCGTCGTTGAGCGCGTGTGACCTTGCCCTATCTTGTTTTTGGACGGTAACCGTCTTATTTTAATTGCACCTACAGTATGCATGACGTCTGCACGCTCAACTTCTTTCACACCAGACGTCGCCGACCGTGCTAATCGGAGGTGCGGGGGAAGGACAACGAAACTAATTGCGGGAGTTCATTGATTGCGTACGTCTACCGTGTGACCTTGTGCCCTCTCGATTTTTTTGGACAATGCCTAAATGCAATAATTAATTCAAACATTTATTTCACCACCACCCCACCCCCCACCCCAACAAAACATTATTGCAGCCGCAGCAAAAGGAAGGGTACCGTTAAATTTCGATTTAAAGCTTTCGTGACTGCAGGGATTCATCTTCTTAGTTCTTTCGGTAAAGTCACGTAGAATGGAAATAATAAAATAATAAAAATAAAACATCATAAAATCATTCTCACGACGTTTCGCCCACAACGCAAGCAGCCGTCCTCAGGTGAAGAACAGGTCTTTGTTTTATTTTTATTATTTCCATTCTACGTGACTTTACCGAAAGAACCAATAAGAAGGGTACCGTGTCGGTCTTTTTCGCGTTTGCGCTGCGTAGCACCCCGATGTTGTTTTACGGGACGGGACCGGGTGACGTCCGGCAAACTCGCGTCCGACGTTTTCGCTCCGCCTGCTCCGGCGCGAAAGCGTCGGGCGTTGTGCAAAGAAAAAACACGCGGAGACCGGAGCGGCGCAACGCGGCGGCCACCGCGGGAGGTTCGGGCGGCGGCAGACGCTCGATTCTCTCGCACGACTCTCCGGTTTCTCTCTCCGGCCACGTGCGCCCTCCATGCACCTCTCGGTGGGTGACATTTGAGACGGGCGCTCTGCGCCGTGGCCATGCAGAGCGCTTAAGGGCCAGACGACGAGCGCAGATTGATCAGCATTCGACTGTGCAGGTGTAGACCTGCACCACGTTTTTTTTCTATTGCGTACTCTTTCACGCCGGAGAGATGTCTAAGAGGTGATGTGGGAGTTACCCACAATTTACCCCCCCCCCCCATCCCCTATCACCTGCCCCCACCCCACCCACATGCGACACGACGATTAGCACGGTTGGCTACGTACGGTGCGGAAGGAGTTCAACATGTACGTACGTACGACGTTCGACGGTCTGCGGTGAACCCATTTTAGTTTTTTCTTTCAAGTGCCCAACAGTACGGTCCTTCGAGAGGTATAACACGGGGGACAAAAAACGCGCAGCGGCCCAGGGTATCATGTCCTGGAGTAGGTAGGGGATCCATAGGGGATGGTTGGGTCCACCACCCTGCAATCGTGGGGGGGGGGGGGGGCAACGACGGTGTTGTAGCGTGTTAATAAGGGGGAAGGAGGTGAGGAGGTGGCTTTAAAAAACTTGCAGCGTCGTTTCAACTTTCCGTGCCGGGAGGTCGAGCCGGTGACCTCTGGATTGGAAGTCCGGTGTGCTCGCCGTCACGCCGCTGTCTGCGACAGCATCCCCAGCCACTTGCGTAGACTCCTAGACACGTGGGGAGAATTCTGTTTAATGTGATCGCTTCAAGTAGGTTTTTATTTCATCGATGGCCAGGTTTTTGTGCAAAAAGGCTATTTTTGTACGAGTAACATCTCCGCTGGTTTTGCGTCGTTAATAATGTCATAATAATTTATGGGCATTTCTTAAGCAGTGCTGGATGAAGGCCTTCTCCATCTTCTGTAAGTCATGGTTTTTTTTTTTGTTAGCCATACTTCACCACGCTGGTTAGTGCGCGTTCGTGAGGGTCATAAATAGTAAGTAATATAAAATTATTTATTAATTAAATCATACGTTTGTTGGCTCCACCATGCGCCCGTGTGTAATGCACGAAAATGCAGTACACTTGTGGCAGAGAAGAGAGAGAGAGAGGGGCTCACTTTAACTACTCGGGCATTTACATCATTAGACCTCCTTTGCCAGTACCAAAATATAATAATACGGTTTTTCCCCTTTTTTCTGGCAACAAAACTGAAACCTATTTACAAGGAATCATGTGTGCATTAACCACAATACTTGTGGTCAAAATGCAAACAAAAAACACTCTGATAAGAAATGCATTGTCCTTGAAACTGATTGGTCCACACCAGAGACGGCTTTCTTTTGAGCCTCGATTCATCTTCTTGGAACCAAGAAGATTAATCCCTGCAGTCACGAATGCTTTAAATCGAAATCTTTTACAATCTTACGATTGGTCCAAGCTCAGAATCTCCCCTTGGCCACGTGGTGTGCTTGGACCAATTACAAGGCCGTAAAAGTAACAGCGCCAGAAATTACGACGCTGCCCGTTTGTAAAAAGTTTTACATCCACATAAAACAAAAATATATATGAGATTTACAAGAGTGCTGGAACATTCGCATTACTAATGTTGGGTGAAGGGCTGTAAAGTTAATGGCTTTTAAATGGGCGATTTGATTATTTTTTATCATCCTTTTCCACCAAAGAGGAGATCTGTTTTGTATGTACGTATACAGAAATCCTGTACACTATAAAGTACGACTCGTATCTCACGCCTGCGTATCGGCGAGCGGACATTCGTGTTGAAATATCATTGGGAGGAGGATTTATTTCCCCCCCCCCCCCCCCCCTTTGGCTGCCACTCGATCATTAGCCTCGACCACCGGCTCCCATCATTTCCAGCGCGTGCCCTGCCCAAGCCCTGCTGTCCCGAAGTTACATTATGCCCTCTGATCGACACGTTCTGCTCTGTCTCTCGACCTGTGTGTGTGTACGTACGTCGAACGTGTTTCGCGCCGTACGTAGCCAACCGTGCCAATCGGAGGTGCGGGGAAGGACAACAACACTGAACAACAACGAAAACCCAATGCGAATCGTGCATTCTCCATGCTTGGTTTGCAATACTCAGCACGAAATGAACTCCAGTCACTTGTTCACCAGCGGTAATTTCACTCCCCTTATCACTCTTCCATCGCCTACTACTGCGGTTGATGCTGCTCCGCCAAAGAGGACTCGGTCTGCCAGACAGATTCTCTCGTGTCGTCTGCACTGTGTTCAACCACCACGCTGCAGGTCACAACGAGACAAAGATCCCCCGTACAACCTTAGGATGTTTTTGGCGCAAGTGCTGTTAGCGAGCATCTATGAAGGCCGGCATGACACACGAGGGGGACGGATGCCGACCACCACGCCCGGCCGGCTTTGTCTCCCCAGTGCTGATGTTTGCACACTGCACTGGGTACTCACTCAAGGCTGAGTTGACATCGCGAAGGCCCACGATAATAATCTCCACTGTTATTGGGCATGGGCGGGAATCGAACTCACGACGCCGGGTGGATTGTGGCGCACTGGACAGCAGTGGTTGACCTTCACCGCGTACACACGCACGCACATTTCAATTTGTATACTGATGGAAATGCTGTGTGCGTATGTATGAACCAGCTGTGCCTCATGCATTAAATATTGATGGACAGCTTACGATCGATATATCACTTATCAATAGATTTTTATTCTTCTACAAATGTGAATTTAAAATCCAGCGACGTAAATATAAATACCAGGCCTTCATTGGATGTCGGTAATGTCGCACAGCAACCGTGTACACATCACAAACACATCTTTACGTGGTCAGTGCACATCACGCTACGCACTGAACGTGGGACGAGCAGGGCTCAGTACAAATGAGACGTGTGGCACAATAAAAAAATATAAAAGTTAAATTATTCCATAGTAATCTTCAGCCTACTCTTTTGGTAGGATGAAGAGTAATCAAAGAGTAATCCCTGCAGTCACGAAAGCTTCAAATCAAGTTATTAATCATCAGCCCTTTATCCATCCACTACCGAATGATGACATTCCCACACCGAGTTGGTTACTTGACCACACCATTGGAACCTCAAATGCTTACCCCGAGCTCTCATACTCTGATGGTGCATTGTCTTTGAGTTGTGCGCCTTTTGACGTCATCTGGTCCAACCCATGTGAGACTAGGCTCTAAGGAAAGCTGTCTCGGGTGTGGACCAATCAACTTCAAGGACAGTGCATATATTATCAGAGTTATGTTTTTTGTTTGTGTTATGGCTGCAGGTATTGTGGTCTATGCAAACATGACTGCTTGTAAAAAAAGGTGTCAGTTTTGTTGCCAGATATAGAAGGGTAAAAAACCAATTATCATACTTGACCACACTTCGCCACGTCGGTCAGTGCGCGCTGGTGAAGCGGAGGCTGAGGATCGGTTATTGGGTATCGCTCGCCACCAAAAGCTAGCCGTGGCCGGGAATCGAACTCAGGACGCCGGATTCATCGTGCTAACCGCCGCCGCTTTGGGAGCTAAAGCTGCACCTCGCCACCTTTGGTTAGCGATGTATGTGCGTGCGTATGTATGTTGAACTTCTTTAAAAACAGCTGATGTGTCTCCAGTTATTGTTGTGCACGCGAAGACACGGGCAGCATCACGTGGCCTGCATGAAGCCGTCGGACAAAGCATGCAATCCCACCTCAGGAAAGATGCGTGTTCCGTGAGCCTCTTTCTTCCTTCCTTCTTCATGCCATCCAGCCCCTTAATAGAGGCTGCTGCTGCTGCTGCTGCCTCCACAAATCTCCAGCAGTAGCAGCGGGCGCTCCTCCATCAGTGTACGTGTGCGCGTGTATACTTTGAACTTCCGTTCACCACCGGACGTATCCGACAGTGCCAATCGGAGGTGCGGGATGCGAGAGAAGGACAAAGCAACGCAGGAGAGCGTTCATGAAACGGCAACATTTGTACTCGGCCATCTGCTCGCCAACTACAAGAGAAGCGGGCTGCCGGGGTGGCGCGGTGGGGCGGTGGTGGTAGCCAGCTCACACAGTGTTTTCGCCACCGCTTTAGGACGACGTTTTTAAAAAATAACTAAAAAAATAAGGACAAAGCGTTCGGTTGGTTTCCACGTGAAACGAGGAACGCGCAAGCGCCTGCACCTAGGAGGGACTCATACGCAGCCCAGCGCAGCGCGCTACAATTTGTATTTACAAAGCGGCGTCTCGGTGTGTGTGTCCGCGTCCCGGGACGCCGTACACAATGAAGGGTAAGTCGTGTAATGTCTGGCTTGGGAGGTTAAATAATAAGGGGGTGGGGGAGGGCGGTGGGCTTCGATGTGGGGAATTTGTTTCATAATCGAGCCGCTGTAATGGGACGCCATCACAGCGCTGCGCTCGCGTTACTGCGACATCGCTTCCATTTCCAAGACGTCAGCGCGACGATCATTGACATTATTTAGTTGGTTTTTTTGGCTGCTGATATGAATTCCCACGTGATAAGCCTGCTTCGTTGCCCTATCATTTGTGGCCAGGTCGCATCTGAAAAATGTTCTTAATAGCTCAGTGGGCCTTAATTGGGAAGATTAGTTTTTTTTAATGATTTGCTTACTTTTCCCATTCTTGGTTTAACACGTAGGCTTTCGCGACCAATATACATTATCAAGGTTGTTTTTTGGGTTAGATCGCGTAAATATAAATGTGTCGTTAAACCCACCACCACCCGACACAGCCAAGTAGTAAACAAAACGTGCAAATTCGTTACTAGTTCAGTACACCAGGTGTGTCGGAGAGTAAACTCACAACATTCACAATTCTGGTATGACGTTTCGCCGGTAGTTACAACCAGCGTCGTCAGGTGAGAGCCAGAGTTGTGGAGACATCCTCCTTTTCGGTCTTAAATAGAGGGATCAACGCAATGTCGTCACGTGCGATCCCATCAGGTGCGAAGACCAGAGGAGGCGGGGGGGGCGTTAACGTGTTCGTATAAATTACAATGGATATCTATGATTGGTTGGGTTATTCACAGTTCATACTTTGCACTCCTATCGTGTTGTTTCATTCTTTGTTGTTGAAACTTTCTGACCCCCGTGCCTCCCCCACAGAACATCTGTGAAAGTGAAAAAAAAATAAGTTTCATAGCTCATCGGATTCCTCCTCCAGTGGTAAAAAAAAAAAAAAATTCTGATTCTAACATCACTCGAAGGGAGCTGTGGCAGCTAGCGTTGCCCTGACTTGGGCGTTCAAAATCGGCCGACGTCTTGAGCTCTCGCCCGCCTTGCCCCGCCGGCGCTCTCAAACTGCGCTACACGGCAGCAGCAGCAGCAGCAGCAGCGGCAGCAGCAAACGGACGGCAATTTAGAGCGAACAAATAGAATGCCACCAAAATTCGCGCCCCGTTGAAATCATTAAACCGCACATCAGAAGTTACCTCGGGGGCAAAAAAACTGTACGCTCTACGCTAATGCCGGCGCGCGCTGCGCATTTTCCTGTTTATCGCGTTCACTTTACACACCGTGACAGTCAAGATTAATGGCTTCTGAAGTGGCTTAACGTGTGAGAAAAATTAAATTTCCACATTTTCTTGCGCCGCTTAAGCCTACGGTGCAGAATCTGGCACAGCTGAGAGGTGAGGTGCCGTTTCCCGTCCTCTCTCTTTTTCTCCCTCCTGCATGGGAGAATTAACCCTTGCGCGGCTGCGTCGCTGCCATCAGCTGCACGCCGTCGACATCGAAGAAGGGGCAGCCCGAGCTTTATGCATTCGATCGTTTTGAGGACAGTCCTTCACGATCCGATTGTAGGGTGGGACCACCTCGCATGCAAACACTGAGCTGATCCAGTTGCTCCGTCTTCATGGTGAACGGAAAAGCTCGAAGGGATGATAAAGACGGTCGTCGAGAATAATCATGAAGCGGCAAACTAAACCTGGCCGAATAAATAAATTACTTGACGTACGCTATCTTCTACATTAAATGTCTAAAGTAGAAATATAATGAATAATAATAATTTACAGTCCACTAAATCAACCGTTGGAGGAAGACCTCCTCAAGGGATATATTCCCTTTCCCATTCCGATGACGTATGTCATCGGAACGTACGTGTACGTCATCAAAACGAAGATAAAACTAAAATAAAAAAGAATAACTTTATCAGTACCGAGGCTCCCACAAAGCCATGCGGGAGGGTGTGTGGCACAGTTTTGGCGGCAGCTATCATAGAGTTGCGGTCGTGTCGCTACGATTCTCTGCGGTGAGTACAATGTCTTTAAAAACAACGGCGCTTGCGTGTTCCGGGGTTCAGAGGCGAACGGGAAACCCGCCTCCCTCCACATTGCAGACATCTCAGAACGGGAAAGGAGTTCAACTTCACTGAGCTGGACGGCGCGGGTTGGTGGAGGGTTGGCGGCCCAGCGCCAGTTCGGATATCACTCGCCACTTACGCCAGCCGTGGCTGGCAATTGAACTCAGGTAGCCACCAGGTTCATAGACTCTGCAGGGCTTTAAAACAAGGACATGAGCACCGCCTAGAAGGAAATCAACGTGGCTTTATTTGATTTGACTGGACACATCAATTCGCTCGTAGGTACGACGGGGCAATCCGTGTTTTCCCGTGCCAGGCTACGGTCAACTCTAGTCTCCACGAGGATGATACGTGTGAAGAGCTTAGTAGTCAGACACGGGGACAGAGAAGCGAAATAACCGCGGCTTCTACATCGGGCGGCGTCTTCGCACGTGGATTGGTGCTGGGTGTTGTGACAGGGTCAGGGCGTAAAGAAACCTCCCACTGGCCCACAACAGGTGTAGTTCGCGCAGGTAAATAAACAGTGAGTGCTGTCCATTGTCTGCTTATAAGAAGTACTGAACCGTGTTAACGTTTGGACAATCGCGGCAAACGGTTGAGTGAATGGAATTTTTTTTCAAAGCACAAGGAAGAAAAATCACGCATACACATGGATTTTCACACTTTCCTTGGGAAGTCATTAATCAGACAGTGACGTTGCCTTTGGGAGTTCCAAAAAATAGACGATGTCAAACCGCTGTGTGCGACACCGCGAGGCGACGTCGCACGCAGTGGTGTCGTGGGGAGGCAAGCACACACGTGACGTGTGATGTCACACGCCACGCGTCACGCCTCGGCCGATAACGCTTAACTACTATCGCTAGAAATTCACCTCTACATTTTTAGGAAACCCTATAATCAATTTGCCCATTTTTTATATTGGGCAAGTGCTTAACAGCGAACGCAACTTCATGCTATTTTTATTTATTGATATTTGATCATCTTCACAAGAGTTACGGTGGACTGCTTGTTACCGAAAGACAGTGTTGATGTGTCAACGCTTTCAACCTCACTGGGGAAGCGTTCGCAAAGAGCCCGAGGTGCTGCGGTGGATGCGACAAAAATTAAAAAGCTCTGCGTGGTGGAAATTCCTGCGACCCAGCACTTTGGGAACGAGGGTTGGTGGTTCACACGCACTCTGAAAGCCATTGGGATGCGTGGTGGCCATAAGATGGTAGCACAGCAAGTGGGATTGAATCCATCTTCATGGAGCTTTTCAGTGTTATCCCCTCGTATGCACGGAAATTATTACATTCCTCTCTCCCACATGGAATTGGCCATACATGTTAAGGCAGGATGCTCTTTAAATGAGTCTTAACATTAAATGATGGTTTTCTGGCTAAATAATTGCAATTGTTATCTTTTTTAATGACAAAGCGTCCTACAAAACATATCATGACATTGAAAACATTGCTTTCATAACAGCTGATGTATATTATTATTATCACTTCATTAAGAGCCGTACATCACCTCCATCTCGATTATTAATTATGTAAAAGAATATTAATCTTCGTGTCGATGTTATGGGTCTCATGAAAATGTATGTAATAAAAGTAATCCCCCATCGATATTTTGAATATTCCTTTTCCCCTTCCAAAAAAAATTGGACCATCCCTTGCGAGAGATATATGCATACAGAGACACACACAATCCTGAGATTATGTATACATTTTAAATATGTATGTTGATAGTTTATGTTACACAGCCGAGTAATATATATATGTATAATACATATATACGATGTGTACAGGGTATATGTATATAAATGAGACATGTATGCATTTATAGTTGCTGTGTCAGCTTTCCCTGCCAAGGTTACCAAAAATGCAAAGGAATTTGAATAGCACCTAAGCAGAGAGCAAATGATATATTTTAACCCATCCTGTCACTTTACTGCCCTTGCATTTTCACTACTTACCGCCTAAACCGCAGCCCTTTTACGCGCACACTTGTAAGCTTGTGTACTCGTAAGCGATGTGCTGCATTACGCAGTCACAACAATGTGACGCACGGGCCGGATTTACAAGGCCATTCCAACTCAAACGCCTGCAGTTTCGCGGTTGTATCGGGGAGCGCACGACGCACATTAATACCGAGATTCGCTCAGCTCACGATACCGCCAAATCGCATCGCTTGTGTAAGGCTTACTTTCGATTTTGTTTGATGATGTCGTGCGTTCATGTGCGACCTCCGCGGCTGCTTACATTCACCACGATGAGGACGAACACGTTATAAGGGCGGGCTCATTGCACACAAAGTGGTCGTCACAAATGAACCACGATACCTCGCTGATCTCGTCAAGGAACGTAAACATTCACGTCAACTCCGGTAATACTCGCAGCGGCTTCTGGCTAGACATCGAACAAACACGGTCACTGCATCGCGCGCGTTCAGATATCCGTTTCTGTGACCGTCTGGAATGCTCTTCCTTCCGATATTAGCAAGCCACTGGGAGACATGCACTTTCAAATCATCCAGATTGAAAACGCATTTCTTTAGAACTGCTTGTCGTTGTTTTTAGTTCGTTGTCCTTCCCCCGCACCTCCGATTAGCACGGTCAACGTGCACGCCATACAGAACAAGACCCGAGCCGATTCTTAATCTGGATCTTGACCGTGAACGTGTCGCAGAGGTGCAGAACTTAACGCGACGGTGGGGGGGGGGGGTCTCCCGGCCCATGAACGAAATGCCCCCCACCGCCCCCCACCCCCGCAAAACGCACGCTCGACGGCAACGCCACTTGCTTGCAAGGCACCGTGGGTAATTCGCACGACGCCGCGCGGTGCAAACACCTCGTTGGCAAGGGCGTCCGTCGTTGCAAGCCGGGCGCGTGCACAAGCGCGCGCGACGATGGACCAACGGCCGATCGGTCCGAGCATTCGCCACTGCACCAGTGGTGTGGACGGGGTCCCGACGATTTGCCCCCAGCTCAAGACCCATCCATTGTTAATTTAACACCGCGGCGAACGCAGCGACCTCCAGCGGCTCGTGCGGAGGGGTCACATGAAGCAATTACATGCGCGATATAATCGTCGTGTTACTCAATTTACATCCTCTTGTCAATCCACTGCTAGTTGGAAGGCCTGTTGGTCATTGGAGCTGTTGGCCACACTGCACCATGCTGGTCAGTGCAGGTTGGCGAAAGGGAACCCCCTCGGGATCGGTTCGGATATCACTTGCCGCTGATGTTAGCTGTGGCCAGGGATTCGTACTCAGGCTGCCGGCTCCATAGCGGAGCGCGGAAACCACGTAAGAAATAAAAGTATTATTATACATCCCATCAGCCAGACAGTGCCTTCTGGGAGTGAATCATTGCAACTGGAATTGGTTCAACGCAAGAAAACTCTGTCACCAATGCTGGTGAACCTGACAGATGTTGATAGGCAAAGGACCCGAATCTGTCAGATATGGGTTCGGATTCTACGCAAAAAAAACTACGTACAACTTCTTTTGCAACCCACGTAGCCAACCGTGCTAATCGGAGATGCCGATTATTTTACTGATGCCAACAATGATATTGTCCCGTGTATATATACAGGACAACACAATCACTGGGCGTCATTGTGGAGAACGGCATCGTGGTGAAATGACTGAGCAGACAATGCGTCCCCTCTCCTTCATCCTCGCCGATTCCCACAGCCACTCGGCAACTGTATTTCGGGGGGCCCTGCGTTACCGATGTGGACCATCTGCTGCAAAAGTGAACGGCAAAGCCCCGAGTGGCATAGACGGCCACTGCGCGCCAGCTTCACGCCTCCAAAAATTCTACAATTTCAATAAATCACAGCTCAATTGCAAATTTTTATATAAGTAACGGCCATCCCTGTTGTGCCAACAGCAGTTACCTTGAATCGTAATTGATTTGATTGTTTTTTTCTCTTCGGTGAGACCACGAAAAGATCCGGCCGCAATTTGTGCTCCTACGCATTCCACAAGTAGTACTAGTCGCATATCTGCATTTCCCATAAATATGCTAAAATTCCTCTTGATATGCAAATACTTTTGTCAAGGCGCTCTTCCTCCTCCCTCGCCGCTTAAATAGACGCTCCAAGCCCAGGACGTGTCATTCAGACTCTGTCTTATCGACAGACCTGTTCTTCACCTGAGGACGGCTGCTTGCGTTGTGGCCGAAACGTCGTGAGAATTAATTTATTATGTTTTATTTTTATTATTTTATTATTTCCATTCTAGGTGACTTTACCGAAAGAACCAAGAAGACGCATTTGTGCTGTTAAGACGTTCCTCCGCCACATTGACACGACCAGACAATAAATACGCCATCGTCACGTGCACACACGCCTTGAACGCACCGATCGGAGTGCGATTGTTGTCAGCTCACCGGTAATTTGGGAGACAATTCCCACGGTCAAATTTAGCAAACAGGAGACACGCGACGTTTCGCCAAGCAGTCTTTGGGGAATAAAAAAATAAATTAATCCAGGAAGCCAGAATAAAAATCCAGGAAATCAAAAATGTTTTGGGCTCAGATTGTTACGGTGACCGAACCCAAAAATCAATGAAGTGTTAACAGTCACCTTGCCTTTCGGTAGGAGCGGGATTACCAATGGCACCGGGCTCTCACACACTTAAGTGGAGATATTGATCCATTGATTGATTTACTGATTGAGACAAATGAATATACAGGGCGGCTGAGAGACGGAACACAACAAAAGAACCACCTGGGTGGGGTACAGTGTTCCTTTTAATGAACAAGTTAAACATTTTTGACTACACCAGGGCTGGGGAGCCTTATACAGAGGGCCCAGCTGGACGTTCTAATACCTTTGAGTCGTGGGGGTGAGGGGGTGCACACGTTAACATTTTCAAGGGGGGGGGGGTGGTTGTGGGGGTTACTTTCGCCCACCAGGGACCAACAGTGGCCCGCGGGCCTTGCAATGAAGAACGCCTGCTGCGTTAACACGCAACTCGGTCTCCTGCCGTGACAAGAGGTGACTCGGGCTCACTGAAATAAAAAATTTGAAGAAGAAAAAGAACTGCGTTGGTGGTCCGTTCAGAAGTGGGTAGGCCTCATGTGGCGTGGTGGGCTGCTTGAAGCGGAGTGTCGCATCTGGCCCATGGGCCGTTGGTTTGGCACCGCTGGATTAGGTACGGCAAGATGGATCCTAGTCATCACAACTCTCTCGCCTCTCTCTGCCCTTCCGTCTCCATCCCGATCGTCAGCCCTGTCCCCTCTCCTCCCCTGGTTGGTGTCCACCCATTGGTGAACAATATTTCTAGGTGTTGTCAGGATTAGAATCAAATTGTTTATACTAGAGGAATCCGATGAGCGATAAAGCTCTTTTTTTACAGATGTCCAGATGGGGGGGGGGGTCAAAACGTTACAACAACAAACACGATAGGAGGAGAGGTGAGCAAATTTCGATTTGAAGCTTTCGTGACTGCAGGAATTCATCTTCTTTGTTCTTTCGGTAAAGTCACGTAGAAGGGAAATAATAAAGTAATAAAAATAAAACATAATAAAATACAATTCTCACGACCAAGAACAGCCCTGTTCTTCACCTGAGGACGGCTTCTTGCACTGTGGCCGAAACGTCGTGAGAATTGTATTTTATTATGTTACATTTTTATTCTTTTATTATTTCCCTTCTACGTGACTTTACCGAAAGAACCAAGAAGGTGAGCAAATCACAAAACAATTACAAATAAAACTAAACTTTTTTTTTATCTTACCAGGTAAAGCCCACTAAGCTATTTCATTCTTTTTCAGAAGCGTCATGGCCACAAATGATAGCTCAAGGAAGTGGCTTATCACGTGGAAATTTATATCAGCCAAATAATAAAACAATAATGTAAACCCTTATTATCAGTAGTACTACTACGTAATTCAAAGACAGGTTAACGCGACGTTGTGAGAAACGCGATTTCCCCGAGTTCTCCACTTTCATCGCACGCACCAAACGCCCACGAAATGTCCCAATGTGGGGGACCCCTCCTGGTGCAATCAGTCGCCAGAGTCGGCAAGGCTTTCCGAAACACATAATTAGCATGATTATTAATAAAATTAGTTTTTCATTATTAATTTAATAATTTTCGTTATCAGTACAATCCCCATAGGCGTGGGTTTAAGGGCTGAGACGACAAGGGCATGTTGTGTCACACTATCTGTATTTTGTTTTTAGATTTAAAGCTTTCGTGACTGCAGGGATTCATCTTCTTGGTTCTTTCGGTAAAGGCACGTAGAAGGGAAATAATTAAATAATAAAAATCAAACATAATATATTTTATTATGTTTAATTTGTATTATTTTATTATATTTAAATAATAAAAATCAAACATAATATATTTTATTATGTTTAATTTTTATTATTTTATTATTTCCCTTCTACATGACTATCTGTATTTTGTTTACTTTTCTTTGACCAATAAAAAAAAATCATCCGTTTTGTCTATTGTCTTCTTGCTGTCCAAGTCGCTAAAGCAGCCGGCGATGCACGTTTTTTTTTTATAATTTGGTCCATCGCCATCATCAGCCATAAGTCTACCCACTGCTGAATCAAGGGCTCTCTCTCTTTCCCTCGCGGCCCTGCGAAGCCACAATCCATCTCACTGCTGCACCAGACCCGTTCTCACCGCTCCATCGCTACAGCAGTTGTGTCCCCCCCCCCCTTGGCACGCCGCATGACACGGGGGGGGGGGGGGAGCTGCCACTCGCCATCCAGCAGCAGAATAAAACAAAATGAAACAAAACGCCCGCTCGCGTACACAATTCTGACGCGGTCTTCCGCTCGACAAGTCAACCCCAACCCCCCCCCCCCCCCGCACAGACGCCGGCAACAAGACCCCACTGACACCCTTGCGGCAGCTTGCTTGGGGCGCATCGCTTTTTTTTAAAAAAACAAAAAATAAACTGGGAACGCGAGCGAAAGGCCTCGGCGACGAAGGGGTTAAGTGCTCGAACGGCGCAGTCTGCCCGGCCATCTCTGCCAGACCATCTGCCTTGCGCAGTAGATCATCAATCGGAGCGAGCAGCATCCGCAAGTGCCGTCGCGCGCGCGCTTCACACATTGGGACACCGCGAGCCGCCGCCGCAAATGGATGGTGCGATGCCACGTGCTATTACCCACGTAATAAAGCAGCCATCCGCTGGCCCTGGACAAACAAACATCACTCCCCTCCTCCTCGCCCTCCCCGACAGCCTCACCTCTGACACACATCTCTCTCTGTATCTGTCCGCTTGGCCAAGCGGGCCAAAGAAACGGCGGTCCCCCCCGCCCCAGCCTCTTCCCGCAGATAGAGCTGCGCTTGGGATCTACAGCAAAACGGAGACATGGGCAGAAACTATCAATGTACATCGTGATTTACAGGGTGCTTCAAAAAAATGTTAACACTTACATGTGACTATCGTTTTTTTAATGGAAAAGGAACTGATAATGCACTGTAACATGATAACAAATGTAATGTTGATAGCTTCAAAAAGTCAAAGAGTCTCCCAATTGTTCGCCATCATTGTCAACGCGTGCCTGGAATCTTCTGCAGGTGGTCTCCAGAGCCCGGAGGCACATTTCTTGTGGTATTGTTGCAAATTCTCAGAAGTGTTCACATTTTTTTTGTAAAGAACCCTGTTGTATATAGATGTGTTTCGCGTACAGGAGCATTGTGAGCGGCAGTGGTGCAGTAGCTGGCGCACTCCCGCTGTGAGTCCCAACGATGACCTGAGTTCGATTCCTGGCCATGTCCTGGGTCTCTCTCCTAGGTCGACTCAGCCTTAAGTGAGTACTTTGGCGTGATGTGAAAGCATCAGCAATGTGGAGACGGAGATGGCTGGGGGTGTGTTTTTTTTCAGGTCACACAACTCTCTCATGTGCCACGCCTGCCTTTATACAGTATTTGGCTGCTATAAATGTCCACGTGATAAGCCACTTTCGTTGAGCTATGATTTGTGATAGCCAGGTCGCTTGTGAAAAAATAGCTACATAGCTCAGTGGGCCTTACCTGGTAATTAAAAAAAAAATATTTAGTGAGTTACTTGTTAGTTAATTTTTGATGACTAACAGCACCTCCCACAGCAGTCTTTACGAGGCTATACGGGGGATATTTGTCACTGCATCTACATTCTGGGTCTGATTAATGTGTTGGCGAACGTGCAATTTTGTCCAATCCTCTTGGTGAACACGTGCCAATGTCTCCATCACATACAATGGGGCAAATCGCCAAAGGTGTTTGTGTGGCCGTTACGTTAAAGATTTTACTCTGCCACGGTCTGCCCGTTCGTGTGTTCTACAGATGTGCGTGCGCGCGAGTGCAAGGTGTGCACTTACATCCTCCGTAAATTGAATGCTCAAGCCCACTGGCGCAATCAAATATCAATTGCAGTAAATTTGTAAGGATTTATTTTAATTATCGTTGGATGTATGCGGCGGCACCGCGGTACGAGCCGCGGAAAACGTTGGCATATGTCCACTTACGGGAATTAGGCAAAATATGTTCGGTGTGCTGCGTTATGATTTGAACTTTTCCCAGCGGCACACGATGTCAGCAGCTCGTGTAGATGAAGGCCGATCATAGCTGCGTGCAAACAGAGAGGCGTACGGTGCACAAACAATAATCAGCGGCGACAGTTTTAGCTGATCGGCAGCTCGGCTGTGGAGAGGTAAAGTGTGGGTGCGTGCACCTCTTCCGAGATGTCTGGCCAGCGTGAAATAGTTGGCCAAAATTCCCCCGGGGAAGGGGTTCTCTCTCTCTCTCGAGTATCCCTCGAAGAGCAGGGCGGCTCGGCAAACCGAAATAACAACAAGAGACATTTTTGTTGCCGTTTGTTTTCAAATTCTGTAAAAAAAAAAACTCAATATTTCAAGAGCTGCGACGCACGTGGGTGAACACGAGATGGTGGGGGTCCTTGATAAAAAAAAAAAATGACGTCTCACGAAGGTTGCCGACCCCTACTCTGGAGGGAGGTCCCCTTCCGCCAGTAGTCGCACGAGCGAGCAATTGCAGTGCTGCACCTTTATTTTTTTTACAATACCGTCCAGAGTATTCAATGTACGCGAGACAGACGGCATTTGATTGGCCTTCTCGAAGCCACAACGACATTATAGCACGCGCGCACGCGCAACACACGCATGCACACAATCTCTCCAGTTGATATCTCCCGCTCATCATTACGGCCACCATCTATTTTCCAAACTGCACGTTGAAAGCGTGCAATATATATATATATATAAATACGGAACACAAAAAAAAAGGAGAGAGATGGAATGGGAGCAGGAGAAGGAAACTCGCCCAGAGAGCTCAATGATTTACATCGGGCACGGCAAGCGAGCATGCCGAGAGGAATACGGGGTGCGCTTCTGACCACACTTAATAATTAGCAGTAAAACCTGGCCACCTGAAAAATACATGAAGGAAGAGCCATTAAGTGGGCCTCCACATGGGCATTAGTTTGGTCTCGCGCTTCACTTGATTTTACATCAAAAAGTGTTCCCGTGTTTCACCTGCGGGCAGCGCACGGTTATTTTGATGCAAAAGCATAAAGGGGACCCTTTGCGTTCAGAAGTGCTAATGTTTATGCATCATGCCTGCGAGCATCCACGGAAAAGGGAATAAAAAACACGCAACACGCCGCTCTCTGTAAGAGAGAAAGAGTTGCTTCTGGTTTGTTTGGGTTTTTTGTTGATGTTGTTGCTGCCACGCAAAGGGATTGCGAGGAACGGCGTTCGTGTGCAGCCCGTTCCAGGACTGTTGACGTTCACAACCGGCTCGCTGCTGCTGCTGATGCTGCTATCATTGCCCCAACACAGACGCGCGACACCCCAATCGCGACACAAGTAGGTGGATACACGGTAAATATAACGCGTCGTAGACGCGCAGTGGTTAGCGCGTGCTGCGAACCCGCACACCCGAGTTTAATTCCTGGCTTAAACACGGACGAGAGGGGCCGAGTGTCAAATTCATCCTGTCATCCGCTATTTGAGGGCGGATAACAAGAAGACCCTTATCGTGCTGTTGATACTGTCGCTGCTGCTGCTGCAGCTGAACCGTTGCTGTTACTGGCGACGCTAATGATAATCGATTATGACCATCATCATCTGGTAACGGGAACGTGATTAAGTGGTTACTGCAAGCGCGACATTCATCGTATTGCCCACGTCAAAAATAAAGACGCAGACACGAAGAACCGAGCAGGACAATATGCGTCGTATTATTCCTGGAAAACCGCAGAATCAGAGAAATCACTCGAAATTGTCAAAAAAAAGACCAACTCACGCCGCGTTTTAGCCGCGCTCTCCCTCCGCAAGATAAGAGGAGTGATTTGCGTGTATAACAGGACCCACATCATCACTTCGGATCACAGGGGTTCTGCGTTGCACGCTAACAAACACCCGGGGAGAGGAGGCGGGGGAGGGGGGTGTTTCATGCAGACCGGTCGATCGCTGCCCCTTGGGTCGGCGCGCGGGGGGGTCCGGAGGGGGGGTCGGGGTGGGGGGGGGGCGGCGCGGGTGGGGGGGGAGGGGTCGTGGGGCGACGGGCGCGTCACTCACCGACGGACGGCTCTCAAGACCACGAAGTGCAATCACGGAGGGCCAACCGCCACCCCGCGTGGCTCACTCGCTCTCTCGCTCTCTCGACGGGCCCGGCACGTCGCGCTAATCCCGGCGGGGCCACGGCGGCGGCGAGGAGACATCGACTTACCGTCGTCGCCAGGGCCATCGTGCTTGATAGCCGTCACTGTCGTTATCGTCATCATCGTTATCATCAGCCGTGGTCGATCCGCTGCTGGACGAAGGCCTCGTTCGCCCCTCCCCGCACCACGTCTCACCCAAGCTGTAACCATCTTTCGCGATCCTGTGATGTGGTAGCACCTGCACACGAGCTGACTTTGTCGTTAAAGCTCCAAAATAATGATGAATGATGCATTGCAGTCTTTTTGTCACGTTCACTGATGGATGGAGGCCACTCCACACCGCGTCGGCCATGAGGGATGTTTGACCGTACTTCACCACGCCGGTTGGCGCGGTTGACGATTTGAAAGGTGGCCAGTATCGGTTAGAATAAATCACTCAATAATGATTTGAGGCAAAGTCAGGAATCGAACTCGCTGGCACCGCGCCCATAACTCCCCACCATTAATAATTCATACGCTACACAATGGTTGAAATGTTAATAATTAATAATAATAATTAATACATTACACAAGGGTTGAATGCGTTTCGTTCAATGCAACATTGTGTAATATTTAATTACTCTATGACCATTTAATTATTATATTCCAATTATACTTTAATTAACTCAGCAAGGGCCCCATAGACATGCATTAGCAATGTAAACCTGTGCTTAAATAACGATGCTTCTTGGTGTAGCAGTCACCTTCCGTTGACGAGGTGCGAGGTTCCTCGCTCCGGGCTCTGCGTGGGGACAATTCAGCGGCCGTTTCACGATCCTCGACCACGTTGATCGGCAAAAGCGGAGAGATACACGGATGTGGACGCAGAGAAGCGCGGTGCAACGGCGCACTTTGCGGCACTGACTGCCGCTGCCATGGGAGTCCGTTTTACCATGGAAGTCCAGTTTACCGTGGTGAACTGGACCAAATTGAACTCCCATGGTAAAATGGGCTTCCATGGTGAACTGAACTTCGGAGCACATAGGGCCTATGACACCTGTTATGCACGGTGGTCACGCGTCAAATCAAGAAAAGCACTATTCCAGGCTCAACGCCTGCTTGGCTTGCAAGCTCTAACGAGATCGGGTGCATTGCCTGGGGCGATGCAGTTGCCGTTACCCCTCGCGATTTGACTGCGGGAATTTTTGCTGTCCGTCACATTGGCTTCGTTTCCCCACCCTCCTCGGATGAACCTTTTGCCATTCGAGGACCGAGAGGTAGAAGAATAGGTCTGTGGCAAGGCACGTTGGCAACCTGTGTAAAGGGGAGATGGCCCATCCAGAATCAGAATCAGTATTTATACTTGAGGAATCCGATGAGCTATAACGCTCTTTGGTCACAGATCCTCGTCCACCAACCCCCCGCCACGGCTGGGGTACCAATGCCAACCTCGCCAAATATTTGAGCCACTGCTCTTCGCTTTGTCTCTAACAATTCGGCTACAGATTTTGGGTGCTGGGAGTGGTGCCCGGGGCAGCCTGCCACCCCATTCGCCCGTCCCTGCCCATACCCACCCCTTGCAATATTTTGCTGTCTTTTCTTGGATTTTCTGTTTGCACTTAGTCACATATTCACTTTAAGATGTTTTCTTGTTCATGTTTTTGTTTTTTGTTTGTTGCGGTTGCACCCGATTCAAGAGCCGAATGACTCACAGGGCTATACCTAATAAATGAAACTGAAACTGAAAACTGAAATGTACTGGGCAGGATCGAACCCAAGTACTCCTGCATACCAGGCGAGGTAGTTAACATCTCTTAGCCACCGTGATGATGACGAGAGAGAGACACGTAAACTCCAAATGTACTGCAGGCGTCAGGGTCGGGATCGAACCCAAGACCTCCTGCATACCAGGCGAGGTAGTTAACATTTCTTAGCCACCGTGATGATGACGAGAGAGAGACGCAAACTCCAAATGTACTGCAGGCGACAGGGTCCGGATCGAACCCAAGACCTCCTGCATACCAGGCGAGGTAGTTAACATCTCTTAGCCACTGTGATGATAAATGAACTTGAACTTGCTGTGGTACCTGGCTGTGGGTGCGGTGTTGAGTAATCGTCCAGTGTCCTTTTTGTCTCCGGTCATCCACTGCTACCAAGCCGGAACATGGCGGGGGGGTGGGGCTTCCAACGTGGCTTCCGCGCATCTCCTGCCAACTTGGGTGAGTGGACCTCTTCCCTGACCTTGTCACAAGTTCTGGCGAGAGGCGACCTGGCTGGGGGTGGGCGAGGTGGGGCCGGGAGGGGTTTGTGTGTGAGTGACGCCAGTGGCAGCTTCAGGCACAAGCAAAAAAAATACTAAAAGGAGCAAAAAAAGCTTTGGGGGCCCCAAGCGGCTCATGGGGGCCGCAGATTTTAACGCGCGAGGATGCGGGCGGCGTCAAATGTCAGATCAAATTCAAATGCTCGGAAGCGGCTAATTAACACAAACGCCAATTGATATATCTCTCTTGTCTGCATCGCTCTCTTCTCTCATCTCGTTACATCTCTATCTTGTCTACGCTTCTCCTATCACACTGCATCTCTCGTCAACATCGCTTCTGTCATCTCACTCATTGAATGGGTGGGGGGGGCACAATATAATTTCCGCTTTCCCCAATGTGCCAGCACCACCGCTGCTTGACGTGCACATTGCGACACAAACCCCGGGGCTATCTTTGGGTTTGCGTCCAAATTCATGCCGCTTCTACAATGTCAGAGTGTCCACGCTCACAATAACTTTGCCACCTGTCCCCTGGTTTGTTTCTCAGGATCGTTCCTTGTTGTTTTGACGCAACCGCCCTGGGAAGTCGGCAAGTCTTCCGGGACGCTAAGAGTCCTGTGTTTTTTTTTTGTCAGCTGCGTTGATAATCTGCAGCTCAAGACGACGCGTGGATTACGCAGCTCTTTCCCCTTACGACACCGTCCGGGTATTCATCTTCCCCACGACGTGTCACCCCCCCCCCCCCCCCCCGGCTTTTGTATCTCAAGAGGTGGCAACCCTAGGACGGCCCACCGCGCACTCGTCAACTTTGTCTGCTCTGCGGGCTGCCTCCGCGGGGAATTCCGTCGATCCGGCGATTCTGGCTCGCGCCCAGTTTTTGTCCGTTTCACGTGCACGGTCGTGGCAATGCTTGGCAACATTTTTTTTGGGTTAATTTTAAAAGAAGTGATCGTATTAAAAATTTCCGCTTTTTCTGAGCCGCAGGGTAATTGTGCCGGCCTGTCCCGCTCGCAACCATTAAAGAACCCCCCCCCCACCACCACCACCACCAATGTTGTCACGTCCCGTAGCTCCACCGACCGGTCTGCTTTTTGTCCGCCGGTCTACCGAGACCCTCGGGTTGTTGTAGGGGCCGGAAAGAGAGAAGCCCAAATTGTCAAACATTTAACTTCCAAACCGGAACGATATTTGGTGGAGCCTGCACGCTGTTACTCACGGGGCACGGAAAAAAGAAAAATAAATTATTGACTGTGCTTGCCCCTAGCAGAGGTCCCTTGGCAAACGGCAGCCAGGCCTCTAGGGGGGAAATATAATAATATTTTTACCACTATGATGGATGGTGTTTACAAGGCATAGGAATGCAGCACTCAATGGGACCTGTCGTTTCTCCCTCCAACTTGCCTCCTGCACAAATCCTTCTTGTTTAAACATGTACATGGCACACACATGGACACCCTGCACCCCCCCCGTCTCCATCATCGCCAGTACCTACGCCGTCCTCCTCCTCCTCCTCGATCCCCCACCCACGCAACCACCCACCCCACCCACCCCATCCACCCACGCAACCACCCACCCCACCCACCCCATCCACCCACGCAACCACCCACCCCACCCACCCCATCCACCCACGCAACCACCCACTCCATTCACCCACGCAACCACCCACCCCACCCACCCACGCAACCACCCACCCTATCCACCCACGCAACCACCCATCCGCCCACCGCCGCCACCAACCCACGCAACCACCCATCCCACCCACCCACGCAACCACCCATCCGCCCACCGCACCCACCAACGCAACCACCCGTCCGCCCACCGCCCCCACGGAAGCCCGGATACACCCCCTGCAACCTCCGTGTCTCCGCCCCATCTCAATCCCAGCTCCCCGGACCCTCGCCCGGTAATGCGGGCGATGAAGACCGCGTTTCCACATTTCGTTTTACTTCATTCGTGGGGTGCGGGGGCGGTGGGTGGAGGGTGGTTACCACTCCTACCCACTGCAGAAGCAAGCTACCAGGGGGAGCTGGAGTTATAGGCCTGCAGGTTGAACAATATTTGTGTTGTAAGCTATACAGTTCAAGCTCCGCCACATTTGCGAAAGGGGTTAAGGTAATGTAATTAGCATAACACATAGGCTTTTAAAACAGTATTTTGATTCCAACCACTGGTGTGTACTTGTAGCTTCAGCCTGCAGGGATGAAAGTTAAACTGTGCTCTTGTAAGTCCAGGAAGTCGAGTGAATAATTACTCTGTTGCCGTTTCAGAAATCTGGCCTAAAGTTTAAGGTTTGAGCCAACTTGTAAAAAATACAAAATAATCAGTTAGAAAAAAAATAAAAAGAGAGTAAAATATACAAGATCTTTACGAATGTTTGCCGAGTGTTTTGTCATGCGCATCTACTCCTCGCTGTCTCATAATGGCCCGGTTAGTGGTCATAAGCGTGCCTCAGTTTGGGCCTCTGAGCTTGATATACTTGATGGGATAAAACCCAGGCTGGTCATCAGGAAATGTAAACAAAAAATGTGACCCATCAACCAGGCCTCTACGGTTTGGTTTTTATGGCTCAGCGGCATCAATGCGCAAATTATGCGCACGAGAGTAGAACGAGTGAGCAATCCAGGGGTGCGGCGGAAAATTAACGGGCAAATTTAGTTTTTTGTTCATCGGAAGGGAAGAAAAAAACATCGCAAATAAAATAGCAGCAGCGGCAGGAGCACGCGGAGCGAAACGTCGGGACATCATACCGAACGATTGCGTGGCACTAACCCGGCAGACGCATCGGAGGACCATACAGCAGCAGCAACAATTGCAAAAAATCCACGCAGTGGTGCCTAAAAAATGCAACTGGAGATTGTACGCGCAGCCACAGTTAACGGTCTTGATGTATCATACCATTTTACGACGACAAACAGGCTTCACGTAAATCAACAGGCTTATTGACAAATTTTAAATTCTACGAGCAAATCTTACGTCGTACGTTATATACAGCGCTGTTAACCAGGAGCAGACGTCGCCCCGCGTTACATCGCCTTCAATGTCTTACTTCGTGGGAGACGAATTGACCGGGGGTCACTGCCGGGCACCGTGTATTTGTAAGTGTTCAGCACGAGGTTTGAAAGCAATGATCCAGCCCCACGAGCGAAAGCAAGCAACATTCGGGCTGCAGTCTTGGCAGACAAGAGGAGGGGGAAGATTGTGCCCCAAAAGGACGACCACGGCGGAGATGGAGGGTGGTAAAAGTGGTAAAAGATCGGTCCGCGTGCAGGAGGGAGCAAGACGGGCGGTCGCGGCGCTGTACAGTGAGGGATGGTGCTGGCGTGGACGGGCCTTCATCCAGCAGTGGAGAGACAGCGGCTGATAATGATGATGAAATTTAAACATTTTGGTCTTTCTGATTTTTAATAGATAAAAGGACAGAGTTGACATCATTCGTCACAAATTTCAGCAAATCCCTCCCTTTTAGGACGACGTCAGAATACACGGCAGCCACTCGAGCATTTAGTGGGCGATTTCCCGCAATGACACATATTGTCAACTTTTAAAAATTCAACAACTAACTGCTCCTCGCCTTCATATGCAAGCACCAAGAAGCGACTTTCTCGCGACAAGTGCCGCTGTGAGACCACACACCGCGTGCTAACGCGACGGTCAACAACAGGGCTCTCTTATGGTCCATCCCAAGTCCACTCCCCACCCGGCGCACAAGCCATTACACCAACCCTCAGGCGCTGGATCGTGCTGCAAAAAGCACAACGTAAAAAATAAACCCAAAAAACTAAACAAACGCCAATGACCGCACAATCTGTCTCTGAAATAAATGGAAGGGAACAACGTCCAAGGGGGGGGTACGTACACAAGGGGAGACAGAGCGATTAGATCATATCGCGTTCAGGTGCAAGGCGAATTATCGCGTCGCTGGATCGTGACAGATGTCTATTTTTTTGTTGTTGTTGCGGCTTGGGCGAGTGCCTTCATCCAGCGTCGGATCGACCATGACCGGAGGTCCCTTAAAATTAGAACGCGCTTGCCGGGGGAACGCCTCTGCGTGCCAAGATCACGACCGGCGCAGATGACGCGACCAAGGCTCCACAAACCCGAAACCGAGACCGGACGTACGAATCGCTGGACTCACTGTATATAGTCTTGCAGACAGAGAGAGAGAGAGCGCGAGAGAGCGAGAGACTTGAGCGGTAAAGTAAAAAAAAATAAGATACCGATCTTGCCAGGGAATAACCTTGAGGCGTGGAGTATGATTAAATCAGCAGCGGCGCGTATTAGATTATCGGTCCGATCAATGTAAATCGCTGGCCACACCGGAGGCAGCCGGTCTCCCCACTCTAATTACTGCCGGGCGTGATTTACACTGGGGTGAAACGGGCAATATTAGCAGTAATTCCAGTCTCTTAGCTGTGGCCGTGCAATTAATCCTCAGCGACTGCGCGCGCCCGCGATCCCTCTTCTCCAACCCCCCCCCCCCCCCCCTTATTTTACACCCGAGCACGCGCACGCAACAAAGACAAAGATCCCCCGTATAGCCTCGACAGGGTTGTTGGGGCAAGTGCTGTTGGCGAGCGCCTATTAAGGTCGGCGCGGCGCACGAAAGGGGTGTGGGGTGGCCAACACCACGACACCCGCCGCCTTTGTCTCTCCCGGCGGCGATGATCGCACGCACCGCACCGGGTGCTCATTGAATGGCTGAGTTGACCTCGGGGAGGCCTAGGACCGGTTCTGATAATCGTCACCGGTGTTGTTGGCTGTGAGCGGGAATCGAACCCGGGTCGCCGCCGGGCTCGTAGCGCAGCGCTCACCGCGACGCTGCACCCGAGCACACGGCAGGCACGCACGGACACATACACACACACACGGCAAAAGACAAAGATCCCCGTATAGCGTTAACAGACTGTAGGGGCAAGTGCTGTTAACGAGCACCTATGAAGGCCGGAACGGTATAAGAGGGGGTGGGTGGCCAGCACCACGCCCGGCCGCCTTTGTCTCCCCATTGGCGATATTTACACACCGAACCAGGTACTCGTTTGAGGCTGAGTCGACCAAGGGGAGGCCCAGGACCGGTTCAAGTAATCGTCATTGGTGTTGGCCGTGAGCGGGAATCGAACCCGGGTCGCTGGGTTCATAGCGCAGCGCGCTAACAGCTCCACTACCGGACACACACACGGCACGGACACACGCACAGACACACACACACACACGGACACACACACATGGCACGGCACGCACGGATACGCACGGACACACTTGGACGAGCTTGCGTTTCGTCTAATTCTCTCGCGGTCTCGGTGGCTGCACGACAACACGTGCGCGATCGTTTTACTTTCGGGCAATTATACCACAAATATGTTGCATCAATTAAGGGGCAATGCACAACAGCGCACGTACGATTTTGCTAATGGAGAATGTGTGGATGAAGGGTTGTTTCTTACTGTGATGTCGGAAGCTTGTGTTGCTTCCGAAACGTCGTGATTTAATTTAGTTATTTCTATTTTTTTTTATTCTTAATTATTATTATTTTTTTTCTTTTTCTTTCCACCTACGTGACTTTACCGAAAGAACCAAAGAGTAAAGGGGATGTGTGTTTGTGATCCCTTGGAAGTTTTTTGTTGCGTGAAAGCCTGGCATCATTGGTTGCCTCTTCTGCCTGGAGGGGGGGGGGGCACACAGACAACGAAAAGAGACAAAATACATGTGCAGAGAGAGAGAGACAGACTCCGGGAGACATGGAGACACAGAGAGATACAGAGACACAAAAAGAAACACGAGAAGTTGACAGACAACGAGATATTGGAGACATTGAGAGACAGACACACAGGACGACAGATATGAAGAGACACAGACACAAATCCTTCCCCATTCTAGCCCTCCCCCGATCCCTCCCTCCCTCCCTCCACCTGGCCCCTCCCCCGCACTCCCATCCCATGATGGCCCCCAAACATAGTTTTTGGACCTAATAAGCCCCAAATTGTTATTGTAAACATGAAAACCGTCAATGCTTTGGAAAAAATAATGAACTCTTCACTCGTTTCTGCCGAAACTGCGTAAAATGTTTGTGAAATTTACTCTTTCATCCATGCATCCATCAATATAGCCACCCACCTACCCATCCATCCGGCCACCTACCCATTGATCCATCTGATCATCTGCCTACCTATACAACTGGCCACCTACCTATCCATCCATCCACCCACACTCACCCACACACTCACCGACTCACCCACCTATCCATCCATCCACCCACACTCACCCACACACTCACCGACTCACCCACCCACCGACTCATCCACCCACCGACTCACCCACCCACCGACTCACCCACCCACCGACTCACCCACCCACCCACCCACTCACCCACCCACCCACCCACTCACCCACCCACCCACCCACCCACTCACCCACCCACCCACCCACTCACTCACCCACCCACTCACCCACCCACCCACCCACTCACTCACCCACCCACCCACTCACCCACCCACCCACCCACTCACTCACCCACCCACTCACCCACCCACCCACCCACTCACCCATACACCCACCCATCCACGCGGTTCACCTATCCCACCCACCTATCCACCCATCCATTCATCTTTCCGCACACCTTTTTTCAGCACGCTCTTTCCACTTTGTTGCGTACGCCAAGTGCGCGCACCTTGGGAGTAGAGCAGCAGAAGCCTACTAATGCCACGTCCATTAGTCACAGCTAAACGCAGGATATGTATATTAATTTTCTCAGCTTGCTTCGGAGGAAGGAAAAGAAAAACTCCGAGCCACACATCTCGCCAAGCGTGTCGTTGGGCCCCCCCCCCCCATGCTGCACACTGACCGCGCTGTCCTCCTTCATTTTATTCTTCGATCCGTGGTTCATGAGCGTTGCGCTCCAAAGGCCCAAAAGGCCAAGCGACCAGCAACAAGCTGCATCATCGTTTTTTTTGTTCCCCCCCCCCCCACCGGAAGCTTTGGACATATGTTTGCCAGTTTTTCACGGCTGCTAAAGTAGCCTCCCCAACACCGCAAGCCCACAAATCTCCGTCCACCAACCCTGCTGCTTCTGCTTTCTTCCCAGTAGCGCACGCAAGAAATCGGATTCATGGGGTGTTTGTTTTTTTGTATCTCCCACCGTACGCTAGAGTCCAGGTGAGGATGAGGGCCCTTCGTCTGCTGCGACGTAAGCTTCCTGCAAACGGCGTGGCTCAGGTTTTCACCTGAAGAAGGCTGCTTGCGTTGTGGCCGAAACGTCGTGAGAATTATTTTATTATGTTTTATTTTTATTATCTTATTACTTCCCTTCTACGTGACTTTACCGAAAGAACCAAGAAGATGAATCCCTGCAGTCACGAAAGCTTTAAATCGAAATTTAACCGCCTCTACGGGGAGGGATTCCACGTAACTTTGAGATCCTTCAACAAGCTCCGTGATAAGAAGGCTCAGCTAATCGAGTCTCTCAAATTATTTTGTCAAGGCGCCCTTTCCCCCCCTTCCTACCCAGCTTAAATATATGCTCCAAGCATGGTGCTGTTTCATTCAGACGCTGTCGCCTTCAACAGACCTGGTTTTCACCTGAAGACGGCTGCTTGCGTTGTGGCCGAAACGTCATGAGAATTATTTTATTATGTTTTATTTTTATTATTTTATTACTTCCCTTCTACGTGACTTTACCGAAAGAACCAAGAAGAGGATTTAATTTCTCACCGAATGTTCTATCGTTTCGTCGGTGGACCAAGGCAGGAGGGGCACGTGACCAGTAGGCACGCAGACAGCAAGAGGTAATACTGGATGCCGTGTGCCGGGCGCTGAATATATAGTTCTGGGTCGCATGGTCCAGACAGACTTGGCTGAAATGAACGCCTGCGGCATCACAAATGTAGGCCGCGTGGTTACGCTCTGCCGAGTGCGTACCACAAGCTACGGCTCGGGTCGGACACGAGTGTGGGTGGGGTGTGACAGGCGCGTGATCACGTGTGTGAAATTAGCTGCGTGCATTTGAATGCAAAGGCCGTGTGTGGAGGCATACCGAAGTATGTGTGCAAACTTTTTGCAATCATTTTGTATGAGTGTACACGTCTGGGGGCTTAAAACCGCATGCTTAATCTGTTATGCAGCAACGCGTCATGCATGTATGCATGAAGCATTGCTGTTCATGTATTTGATGAGGCAGTGTGTAAATATGCCTGCACAGCGATAATCGTGGCTTCATCCAGGAAAGCCTTAATGAGTCTTAAGACTTTTTCAGGAGGGTCCTGCCACAATTGGGATGTTTGGCCAATTCTATCCGTGAAGCGCCCGTCCACGTGGAATCAAGACGTCAGTGCTCTTTGGTTCTTTCGGTAAAGTCACGTAGATGAAAAATAATAAAAATAATAATAAAATGAAAAGAACTAAATTAAATCACGACGTTTATTTTCATTTCATTATCATTTTTATTTTTCATCAACGTGACTTTACCGAAAGACCCAAAGAGTATGGATCCTTGCAGCCACGAAAACTTCAAATCTAGAAAGACGTCAGTGCTGTGGAAAAAACCCCCAACACGTACGAGGGAATAACGTTCAAAGCTCCGCACAGATGGATCTAAGAAGCCCATCACTCTCCTGCCACCTCATGGCCGCCCCGCAGCTCCGGTGCGTAAAACACCTGGGTGCGATCCCAGGCAATTCTCCCCGCTTCTCGTGCGATGAGCGAGGCTCGCGGGGTTTTGACATCGGACGCGGGTCCGCTGTGCATTCACGGCCGAATCGGTCGTGGGCTTACCACGGGGGCGCCTCTCTCTGAGTGAGGCACAAAGCGCGGGGCGCTCGCCGCGACCGCTGCATTTAAACGCCACACAATCACGCAATTAAAAACCGGAGGGAGGGCTGGGGTACTCGACGGGATGAGAAGGGGTGGGGTGGGGGGGTGCGTTTGTGGGGGAAAGCAAGGCGCTCTCTGTCTTGAAGGCGTCTATAAGACGGCACGTAGCAGCGGTACTTTGTTTGTCAAATTTCCCCCTGAAAAGCTCTGCGGAGGCTCTGCACCGTTTAGTGCACAATGTTCGGAGTGGCTGTCAGTCAATAAGCTGCCTATGGGATTGGAGCAATTACTGGGGCTTGCCAGCCAAACCCAATAAACATGCAGAACACCGCTCTTCTGGAGGTCACATGGAGTCTGTCTTCACATTGTTTATAAAAAGTTTAACCTACCATCAAACCCAATTATGAGTTCTCTCTGTTGCTGGATTTAATAAGTAAATAAATTATAAAGGCGCTTTTTCGAGGAGCGGAGACGAATTACAATGACGGAGCAAAGGGAAACAGAGAGAAAGAGAGGCGGCGGGAGAAGCGGGATTTTTGCGTTTTGTTTGAATAACTTTAAACAAAAAAGACTTCTAATTTTATCAAGATTGCGCTATATTTGGCGTCACGTGATAAGACGAACCATCTTGCGAAGGGGGAATCGAGGTCCTTTTGTGTTCGAGATCACTCCGTAGGGAAGCCGAGCTTAGGGAACTACGGTCGGGAGATCCCTTCAAGTGACCTCAGGTCAACACTGCAGGGGGCAGCACTTTCCCACCCACCCTGTCACATACAGACCGTTCCAACCAGAGGTACACACGGACAACACTGTGTACACTTTCATTGCCGCAGGATAGAGATCTGCCGAGCTAAGTTCGGAACCACATTTTCTGGTTACGAGTTGTTGCCGGTGCAGTCAGCGTTGACCGGGGCTCAGACCACAAACTGTCTCCACTCAAGAACCCAGCTTAATCCTAAGCGGCTGAAAACCTGGATTTGAACAATTTCCAGGCTCAATCTTAATTTAGGAGCTTTCGTGACTGCAGGAATTATTCTTTGTTTTTTTTTTTTCGGTTAAGTCACGTCTAAAAATAAAATAATAAATTAAAATAACATATTACGACGTTTCGATTGCAAAACAAGCAATCATCATCAGATATAAAAGAAATAGCAACAAAAATCTAACTAGAAAACTATAGACAGACATGCAAGCAGACAGACATCTCTCTGTGTGCCGTTGTGATGTCTGTCTGCTTGCATGTCTGTCTATAGTTTTCTAGTTAGATTTGTGTTGCTATTTCTTTTATACCTGATGATGATTGCTTGTTTTGCAATCGAAACGTCGTAATATGTTATTTTAATTTATTATTTTATTTTTAGACGTGACTTAACCGAAAAAAAAACAAAGAATAATTTTCAGGCTGTGCCCCCACCCCGCACCCCCCCCCCCCCACTCTCTATTTTACGCTGTCGCGAGGCCAAGACGAATTAGCCGAGTTGGACGTGTGAGGGCTCTGCGTGTTCCCACGCAGGTTTGGTGGTCACATTGTGTGCTGCCCAGCAAGGCCCAGGTAAATGAATACATTCTAATAGATATCCATTGTCTGAACCACAGCATTGTCTGGACCACAGCTATGGATATCTATCAGACCCACATAGCTGTGGTCCAGAAAATGGATATCTATCAGACAATAAATATCGATCAGAATTCTGCCACGAAGGGAAACCTACAAATCGAATATCTAAACGAACAGAAATATGATGAAACGCACGGATAATACGCGAACCTAGTATGAAGTACGCACACTTATCTGAATGCGACTAAATTGCAAGAGACCACCGGCTAGATGGAGCAATGGCATCAGCTCATGGGAAAGAGCTCGGCAGGTTGTTACGTCATAGAATGACGAGAGATGGTGGGCAGCTTGGGGAGGGCTTCATCCAGCAGTGGACTGGTCATGGCTGATGATGATGAGCAAACATCAGAAAAACGACACGTGCAAGCTGATGAACTAAGTGGAACTTCTAACAGATATATGTTTAAACATTTTACTGGTAGGAACCACCTGGTTCCACCAGCCCACAAGGGATTATTGTGGCCGTCCGTCGTGTATCCAAAAATGGGAGGGGCGGGCTGGGTGGAGAGGGGAGGGTGGGCTGGGTGGAGAGGGGAGGGTGGGGAGGGGCTGGGTGGGGAGGGTTGGTAGGGCTGGGTGGGGAGGAGCTGGTCACCCCGTGGTGCCCTTATAAAACTCAACGTTTAACCTACTCACGCCGGCTTGTGCCCGCCCTCACAGTCGGCCACATTTGCGGAATACACCACGCCGCCGTTGACCCTGGCCATTGACCGAGCAACCCAACGTTCCTACCAGCTCCCTCCGCAGGAATGTGTTAAAATTGTATGTCCTGTGTTATGGGGATGCATGGGTGCTTGCTTAAATAATTATACATGCAGAAATTTGTTTTATTTTATTTTACCTAATCCATAAAATTAAATGCGTAAATTACACAAACTAATTACGTGCAGTATCTTCCATTGAATAAAATATCAATTATGCACGTAAAAAAAACTGTAAGCAGATTATCGCAGATTATAAGCATAGAGCTATATACCAACTGACAGCACAATTTTCCGTCCAACAATTGTTTTTGTGATACCTCATTGGCTATGCTGTGTGACCGCAAATAACACAAACTCATAATATATATTTTTTTGTTGCGTTAGATCGTGTAAATATAAATGTGTCCTTAAACCCGCCACCACCCGAAACAGCCAATTAGTAAGGTTTGTCACGGAAACAGAACATGCCAATTCGTTACTAGTACAGCACAACGGTGTGTTGGAGAGCAAATCCACAACATTTGCAATGTTATGGATTTGCGTTTGTCGCATAGGGCCCCGCGGTGGTGAGATGTTAACAACCTCGCCTGGTATACAGGAGGGCGTAGGTTCGATCCCGACCCTGACACCTGCTGTATATTTGGAGTTTGCATATTCTATCTCCCCATAGTCACGTAGATTTGTATCGGGGTCTTCTGGTTTTCCCCTCCACATGTTGAAACGGGCGTTTGAGAGTATTTGCCTGCTATACTTTTCCACGTGATAAGCCACTACATTGGGCTATCATTTGTGGCCAGGTCGCTTCTGAAAAAGAGCTGTATACCTCAGTGGGCCTTACCTGCTAAATAAAAAAGTAAAAGTTTAGTTGCCCAGTGGGAGCTCCTTCAGCGCATGTTGTCGAGGTTCGTGGTTCGAATCCGGCAGGCTGCCCTGGTTAATCCCCACATGGGTGCAATAATCATAATATGTGCGCCATCTGCTTCACAGTGGATGATAAAAGAACCTGTGACATCATTCGAAATGAGCGGGCCAATGTGTGCCGGCGTAAAATTTGTAACAAATTTTTTTACTCAATTGTGATTATACATAGCAATCATCGCCCACCCCTCACGTATTGTCTGACTAATGCCCGCTTGCAGGCCAGGTGTTGAGTCACTTTGTGCCCCACAGGGATAGCTGCCACTGGGGGAGCCCTTCGAACATTCGAGTTGCAACGTAAAGTGCTTTGAGTTGCTCAGGTACCGTACAAATGCACAAGATACATTTTTTTTACGATTATTCAAACGTCATCATTAGTATTGCCCAAAACGTCACCCTGTTATTATATACACACACATTTTCCTTTAATAGCAGTGTTATTGATGGCTTTTGTGTTTGAATAGCTTCATATCGCCGGGCACTGCAGTGATCCAACACCACAGTTACTTTACCGATGGAGCCACTGATCAGCACTCTCCAATTACCAGCGAGGAATTTCATTATTAGTACATTTCCATCCGTCTGATAAGACGCACAGTGGCTTATTATAATAAAAAAGAGCCCAGCAGTGCCCCACCATTTCCCCTACTCCTTACGAATTGCTTCATCTAATCAATATTAAGTAGATGGCCGTCTTAATCACTGCTACAAATTGGTAGTCTTAAGTTGTAAAAAAATATATATAATAATTGAAAATTAGGGAGGACATCATTATCATTTAGGCGCTACGTATTTCATATTACAAAAGTAAGCGTGTGTATTCCCGGGACATTGCCTGTGCCCCTTTACAGAGGGCACACTTAACATGCCAGAAACACACCCTAATTACAGCAGACCTTGGACCTGACATTGTATGCAACAAAGTGGGGGGGGGGGGGGGAGGTTCGTGTTTGGATAGAAGTGGGGGGGGGGGGCCCTGATATTTTAATGCAAATTAGGCAGCGACAGATCCATTAATTAAGGCAAGGCAGGATTGATGTCTTAAGCAGTGTGGAGGTGGTGGTGGTGGTGTGGGGGGGGTTCTGAATGCCTCGTCTGCATGCGTGTGTCTGTCTGTGTGTGTCTGTCTGTGTGTATGTCTGACCGTGTGTGTCGGTGTGGTGGAGTGTGTCCACTTGCCCCGACAGTCTGTTTAAGGCTATACGGGGGGAGGGTATGTGTGTACCTGTGTGTGTGTGTGTACCTGTGTGTGTGTACCTGTGTGTGTGTACCTGTGTGTGTGTACCTGTGTGTGTGTATACCTGTGCGTGTGTGTAAATGTTGTGAGCAGAATGAAGCCGGCGAGTGTCACATTGTAGCGGAAGGAGGACATGGCTCGGCTCGGCTCTGAGTCGGACGATGGGGACGGCGGTGTTCCGTGTCTGCGTGTGTCCGTGCGAGCGGTTGGCCATGTAGGGGGAGGGGGTGCGGGGGATGGGGGGGGGTGCGGGGGATGGGGGGGGGTGCGGGGGATGGGGGGGAGGGGTGCGGGGGATGGGGGGAGGGGTGTGGGGGGAGGGGTGTGGGGGATGGGGGGAGGGAGTGCAGGGGATGGGGGAGGGGTGTGGGGGGTTCGGAGGATGGGGGAGGGGGTGTGGGGGAGGGGGTGCGGGGGAGGGGGGATGGGGGAGGGGTGTGGGGGGTTCGGAGGATGGGGGAGGGGGTGTGGGGGAGGGGGTGCGGGGGAGGGGGGATGGGGGTGTTGGGGGAAGGGGGTGTGGGGGGGAGGGGTGTGGGGGGGAGGGGTGTGGGGGGGGTGGGGTAAGGGTACGATTCCATCGAGGCGCATTGGGATGGCGAGCGGCTGGATGATAGTGACCGAGGTGATGCGGGAGGGATTGTGGCAGGCGGTGTGAAGAGAAGAGGGGGTGGGACGGGTGGTGGTGGGACGGGAGGGGGTGGGACGGGTGGTGGTAGGTGGGTGGGTGGGAGGTTGGGAGAGGGTGGAAGGAACGAGGGGTAAGATCCTCATCTCGATAAACCCGCCGAGCATGATCATGTAAAACCACTGGGACCTTACAGGGCCAATCAGCATCAAACGCTCCTCATTCCAGGAATCTCATTTTTATTGATTCCTCACCCTGCCCCCCCCCCTGGTTCCTCCCCACCTCCACCCGGCACACCCGCCCGCCCACCCACCACTTATTTCTTTCAAAAACAAACTACCATCGCTTGCTTTGCTTTCGTTTCAGCCACCCGTTTGGCGACGGTCACTGCGGGCAATTCGCGTCGATTTGCCGTCGCGTTAACCCGCGGCAGTGCGCGGTGATGACAATCTCCGCCACTTTTGCCCCGGGACATCTGCGACCTGGGTGGGGGGGGCAGGCGGGGTGAGAAACCAAAAAGCACAAAGCCCCCCGTGGCTCGTGTGGCAAGTCGACGTAACGGAGTTCGCGCACAAGCAACCGAGGACAGTCGGCCGCGTACACTCCTCTCTCTCTGTCACGTGCGCGCTCTCTGTCTGCCACGTGTGTGTCCTCTCTGCCACGTGCGTGCCCTCTCTGCCACGCGCGTGCCCTCTCTGCCACGCGCGCGCGCTCTCTGTCTGCCACGTGTGTGTGCGCACTCTTTCGAAGGCGGCGTAAACGACGCGTCCGTCCGTCGATTTCAAATATCGATTCTCGAAGGTCAAGGTCGAGATGTCGCAAAAAACATCGCCAACGCACTCCCCCCCACCCCACCATCTCCCTCTCCATCTATCTGTGGGACCCTTTTTGCCGGTGTCAAGATAACAAATAAAACCAGGTGTTCAGATGTTAAAAACCCAAATTAGACACGTATTTTGGTAAATTATACAAACCAAAATACTCTGACAAGGTATGCACTGACCTTCAAACTGTTTGGAACGCGCCAGAAACAGCCTATTTTTACACGCTTTTATTTAACTCACTCTGTCTGTTGTTGTTGTCGTTGTATCCTCAAATCTTGTAACTAAATTTTAACCCACTTCCAAATGTGGTATCGACTGCAAACTTGGTATACTTTTGTCGTACTGATGACAATACTATATTCTATCATAAAAAATAAAAATAAAATATTTTTAAACAATCTTTTTTATATGTTATGTTTCGGCTTGGTTCTAATTGTCCACAATAAACTGACGTAATTGGCCACGGTCCATTACGTTATGGCAAGCTTCGGGGCCACTTCCTGGAGTCGTGGAGTTCTTCCATTACTAGTACGGTACATTTCATGAAAGTCTGTTTTTAAAAAAGTTTTTTTTTTAATATTACTTTTTATTCCAGTGGACGACCAATGGCTGCCAAAAGGCGAACATTAAAAGGGTCAAGCAGTTACACCAGATCCCTCCACCAGATCCTGCGTCTATTGTTCCATTGATAAGTGACCGATCGACGTTCCTCCTCTTTTACTCTTTGTTTCAGTAGCCGTGCTGTCTGTATGTATAACTTATTTATGTTCGTATGTTGAACTTCTTGCGCACTGTACGTAGCCAACCGTGCTAATCGGAGGTGCGGGTGAAAGGACAACAAACTAGACACAAAAAAGCAGTTCGAAAGAAATTAGCTTTCAAACTCGATGATTTAAAAGGGAATGGCAACCAGTGGCTTCATAACATCGGACGGAAGAGCGTTCCAGACGGCCGCAGAAGCGCACCTGAAAGCGCGCGATGCGGTGACCGTGTTTGTTCAATGGATAGGGCCAAAAGCCGCTGACCGGGGTTCGCGTGCGGGTGGTTCACGCTCCTTGATGAGATCATCAATGCCCCGTCTGCTGCTGATATTTCACCGTCATTCCTCGTGGTTCTAGAACCTTCTACCACCTGCACACCCCCCCCCCCTCCCCCATCAGTCAAGCTTCATTTTTTTGTTCTCGGCCGTCCTCTCTACTTCTGTTACCTTCCACTGACGTTGCAATTGCTTTTCGCCAGGATCCTGTTTGGCGGCAACCCAGCAAACGTCGCAACGTTGGCCCCCCCAACGTCGGCAATGTGGTTAAAACCGGCGGGGACCCAACCCTGGCCCAAAGTTGTGTCCAACGTCGCCGCGTTTGCCGGTCGATTCTTCCGACACAACTGTAGCACAGCGGGTGCGCGCCTTCCGTCGAATTCGTTCCATCGCCCCTCGCTCCTCCTTCAGTTCTTCTCATTCTCTGGAACGTCGCGATTCCTCGCTCCATTTCACCTTTTTTTGGAACGCCCTATCTTCTGCATGAAGAACCCCGCCGCGCGGGGGCTCGCTAGCAGATGCCCGGAGCGCCGCGCCATGCGCTTTCACTTACAGGGCTCTGCGCGGCGGGCACGTTTTAAAAAACACGCGGCGTCCTATCACGAGCGCTGGCAATCGCCCCTCCCCGCCTCCCCCCCAACCAACTCCTCTCTCTCCTTGCCCCCCTCCTGCGGCAGGGCGCGAGCGTGAGATTTTTCCGAGCCAAAAAAAAAAAAGTTCGCGGACACGAAGCGACGCATACGAATCGCACTAAATCTGTTGTGAAAACCGGCGCGGCCAATATCGCCGTGGCCTGGAAAGTGTCGAACCTCATCTGCTCCACTGAAAGGTTGTGCCTAAGCTCCTTTTAACGAGGCACTTTACCCCCCCCCCCCGCCCGCCTCTCCACCCCCACCACCACCACCACCAACCCCGTTTTCGCTTCCCGTGACGAGGATCGCATGCCTCCGCGAGGGCAACGCAAGCCATTTATTCTGCCGTTCTGCCACCAAGTCCAGCTGTTGCGTGTAAAAAAAAAAAGTCGGAACTTGTAAATATTTTCTTTTATTTGGCAATAAAACACGATCACGTTGCCTTTTTTGTTTACGTCTGTTTAGCACGCGCGGGCCCCGATGCGGGGTCGGTGAGCGAGATGGGCCCGGCTCGCGGATCTTTACGCTTCAACGTTCTCTTTGCACCGGTCCTCCGAACACATGGTCTTCGTTTTTTTTTTTACCGAAAAACTGTCGAGGCAATTACAATAAACCCTGCAGAAAACGGACGTGATCCCACAGCGGAGAGATGCATGTTTTGAATTAAGGCCTCCCCCGAATGCTTCTCTCGTGTATATGTAAAAATGCCTGCCATTCCTGCTCCGTTGTTTAACCCACGCCTCCCCCTGATTTCATGCAAAATAAATAAATAAGGCTAAACAAATAATAATTAAAGAAAGAATCACTTAGCTGTCTAGAAGCTTTTCTGTAATTTACATTACAGCCAGAACTGTTTATTTTAATAAAAAATAAATACTTCTAGCATTTTGTAACAGACCACAAGCCAAGTTTTCTGAAGATTGAAAAGATTGGACAGAAGTAATAATGTATTTTTTTCCCCCTCTTTTAATAATAACACAACTTATGAATTATGATTATTATATAATTTTTTCTTCTTCCAGCCTCTGAACACGTGTGAATTTACTTACGCCCCGGCGCAGCCCAACGCGGGGAATCAAGGGGTAGCACAAGCAGCGGACGCACGGCGGCGACTCGCGCCGTCCCCGCTTTGCGTCCGGCAAAGGGTTCCGTGACCAAACCAGATAGCACGTGCCCCCCCCCGCCCACCCGCCCGATCTCGTGACATCGCGGAAGCCAAGCGGGTGTCAGCCTGGCGAACGCTCCGATGAGCGACCGCCCAACACCCCCGCCCCCCTCTCCGCCGTACGTCCAACAAGCGTCATCATAGGCAGCGGGCCCAAGTTCTGGGCAGTGCAGTAGGGTGGAATTTCTCGCTGTAGGTCTATACTCTCGCATCTGTGTACCCAACCTTCACCGATCCTCACGAACCAGCACGGTCATTCAGTATCTTGATACCTGCCAAAAAAGGGTCCCATAGTTACAGGTGATGTACGGTCAAATAACCACCACGACCCGCACGGTGTAGGATAGGCACTCATCCTAGCGTTAATGAGCAAGTGAAATTTAAACGATAAGTACTTACAAAGGCAGGCCTGCCTTTCACATCAAGCCTCACTTCGTATTACAGGGATTCATTTCGCACTGGATATTTCCTCGGGACGCTGGTAGACTGGACAAGGTGGCACGGCACTACGACGAGGAGCCATGACCACACTGACAGCAACCAAGAGGTATACGATGTTGTGTGCCGGGTGAGCAGATATTATCCGGGTCGCCAGACCCACCTGACAAGGCCACTGCAGTGGCATTCACCCGTTCAGTGGGAGCTGGGGAAAAACATATCCCAAGAAACCACGCGACTGGGCCAGATATCTGCGCCAAAGCTGTGAGCTGGCACACCGTGTTAAGTTTCTACGCACGGGAGGTTGAAGGAGACCAAGAAGTTCGGAACATTATTTTATTAGCCCGCTTTTATTTTTTTAAACCTTTCTTCGGTTGCCGACAATTTAGACTGATTACAATTTGTGGGTCTCATGAGAAAATTCCTCTTATTCGTGACATTTAGGAGCGGGTGAGGGCGGTGTGGGTGGGTGGGTGGGTGGGGAGGAGTGGGGGGGGGGGGAGCCGGTAACATTCGGCACAAATTGCGTTATGTAAGAGGGAGTGCATGCACCACTCGCTGGGTTCCAGCAACGGCGAGCAACGTAGCAACCGCCCCCCCCCCGCCTCCACCACCTCTTCAGCCCCCCACCTCTCCACTTCACATGTGCCAACCCCATAGCACGGGTTACGACGATATATACGTAGAAGAAAATAGGACTCGTGGTGTGAGCCCATTCCATTTTTGCCGTTATCTTCGGGCGCGGCTGTTGAAACTGATGGAGCGAGTTTCAAAAATCGCCCCCCCCCCCCCCGGTCCTCCTATGCCACTCTCACTGTTAGTCAATCGGCATGTCGCGACTGGTGGGGTAAGGTATGGGTATTTTTTGTTTGTTGTTTAACTATAAACCATTGTTTTTATTTAAAACTGTGGTGACTGCAGGAATTCATATTCTTTGGTTCGTTCGGTAAAGCCACGTAGATAGAAAATAATCAAACAAAAATAATTTAAAATAAAATCAGGCGCCTGATGACGACCGCTTGTGTTGCAATCGAAACGTCGTGAGTTTTTGGTTTTGATTAATTTATTTTATTATTTTCTATCTAAGTGATTTTACCAAAAGAACCAAATATATATTTTTTTATTTAAACCAGGTACGGCCCACTGAGCTGTATGGCTCTTTTTCAGAAGCGACCTGGCCACAAATGATAAGCTCAACGAAGTGGCTTATCACGTGGAAATGTATAGCAGCCAAATACTCTAAACGCCTGATGTTGATTCTAAATGTGGAGGGGAAAAACCGGAGTGAGACACGCAAACTCCAAATATACAGCAGCAAGCATCAGGGTCGGGGTTGAACCCGCGACCTCCTGTACACCAGGCGATGTAGTTAACATCTCTCCACCGTGGCGCCCCCTGCTCTCACAAGACGTCTGGCCAGCGTGGAAGAGTAGGCCAAAAACAGCTTCTGAGAGGTGGCACCCCGAGACGTCTCCGTCAGCAGTGGCGTGAGCGAGATACTGGGGGGCTGTGTCGCTGTACCCTGGGGAAGGTGGCTGCTGCGGTCATGAACCCAACTCTAACCTGAACCCTTTTAGTATGGGTGGAACTATCCCCCCCCCGCCCCCCCCCCCCCCCTCTGCCCCCCCCCCTTCCTGCACCCTCCCCTAATAACGCTTCCCCCTGCCCGCCCCCCTCAATCCTGCCAATTCAAGAAATTGTTACGATTCAGGGTTTAAAATTGATTTAAGAATGATTTTCTCTACACCGCAATTCCAGAAAAAAAAATGCCCCTCTTATTTTTACACTGTAGTGGTTATAGCAGCCTCGAGTGGCTGCAGAAGTTATAGGAACCCAACATCAGAATTGAAAAACAACAAAAACCGTCGATTTTTTTTTTAAATGCACGCACACGTCGCGAGTTTGAGAATCGACATTCATCTATGAATCTCCGTCCATCAATTTTTGCAAGCTTCCGATGCAATCGTGTCACCCCCATCCACAATCATAAACCCCGACTCTCGAACTGTAACCGTAACCCATTTAACCCCAGATTTATACGCCATCTGAAACGCACGTCAATGCACAACTGCTCCAACTCCAACCGCAGCCCAATCTTTCATCCGTGCTGCGACGTGGGCGTTTCGAGCTTGGCCCGTGCCGAAGCTGCAACGGACGCGTGGGCGACTCCCACGGATTGTGGGTGCACAGCGAGCAAAGCGAGCGGCCTGAACCATCACACGGCAACTCCGGTCATCCTCGCCAGAGGCGGCTTTCGGCTATAGCCGGTGGACAGAGACGGCCGCCGCATCGCGTCCTATCAGGTGCGCTCCTGTGGCCGTCTGGAACGCTCTTCCTTGCGATATTAGGAAGCCACCGGAGCTATAGCACTTTTTAAATAGATTTTAAAGTAATTTCTTTAGAGCTGTCTGTTTACGTTAAGTTTGTTGTCCTTCCGCACACCTCCTATTAGCATAGTTGGCCATGTACAGTGCAAAAGAAATTCGACAAACATAAAATGCAGATGTGTTTGCAATTCCCGAATGGTTTCACATTAGACTGCTCTCCGATTCTGATCCCACACTCTAACGTTATATTCATCACAATTTGTTTTCATTCCTATAAACGCAGAGCCCTGCTCACTTCAACAAACACGTAAGCTCTGCTATAATATTATCATGGGATCTCCTTTGCCAGTACCAAAATATGAGAATAGGTTTTCTCCTCTGCTATAATAGTTTTTTTTTGGGTTAGATCGCGTAAATATATAAATGTGCCGTTAAACCCGCCACCACTCGACACAGCCAATTAGTAAGGTTCGTCACGTAAACAGAACATGGCAATTCGTTACTAGTACAGCATGCCGGTGTCTTGGAGAGCAAATCTACAACATTTACAGTCTTCGCTCTTCGTGTTAAAGCTCTGTTTTTATACAGCATCGCTGGGGGTGGAACGCCAATGCAATGGTTAACTCGCATCGCTGCGATTCCGGCAGGCCTGAGTTCGGTTCCCGGCCACGGCTAATATCAGTGGCGAGTGACATCTGAACCGGACATGGGTGACAACCCTTTCCCCCCTGCCCCCCCTGAGCAGTGACCACCGTGAGTGACAACACGGCAAGGGGGAGGCCTTCATCCAGCAATGAGTTGACCAAGTGGCTAAAATTACGAATATATATTTGCAATTGACGTATTGTTAGCGCTCTTAGTTGTTGAACTGCTTTGCATTATAGGCATCCGGGGCTGCATTCAGCGGCTCTGTAAAAATAATAATATATAAATCTTGTACACCACATCGCAGCCTGAGTTCGTCCAGGTTCTTGCGCTGAGTTATTGCGCTCCTTTGCTGCTGGTGTGGTGGTGGTGGGGGTGGGGGCACTGTGGTGTGACCCCCGTCTGTGTGATGAGGCCTTGCTTGCGAGCGCGTGCGTGTCTGTGCGCGGTAGGGTAGCGGTTAGCGGCGCTGCACTACGAACCCGGCGAGCCGAGTTTGATTCCCGCTCACGACTAACACCAGTGACGATTATTTTAAACGGTCCTGGGCCTCCCTTAGGTCGACTCGACCTCAAACGAGTTACCTGGTGTGGTGTGTAAACGTCGCCACTGGGGAGACAAAGGCGGTCGGACGTGGTGCTGGACACCCACCCTCTCGTGTGCCGTGCCGGCCTTCGTAGATGCTTGCTAACAGAAATTGGCCCAAGTCTTTTACAGGTTATACGGGGGAGCTTTGTCTTTGCTTGTTCGTGTTTGCGCGTGTGTGTGCATGTGTGTGCGTGTGCGTGCGTGTGCGCGTGTGTATGTGTGTGCGTGTATGTGTGTACGTGCGTGTGTATGTATGTGCGTACGTGCGAGTGTATGTGCGTGTGTGGGTGTGGAGGCAGTTATTGCCCATTCACACGGAGACGCCACCCGCTCGGGAGGCCGAGGGCGGGAGTGCGCGCTCGGAGCACGAGGGTTTAAATTGGACGGAGACCAGCAACGTTGTATTTTGTACGGAGGGGCAGCAGTTGAGGTCAGTGGTAAAGAGGTGAACTCGTGGTTCGCGGAGCCCTTATTCAAACACAGATAGTGGTGCGCGCGCGTGTGTTTGTGTCCGCTCGAGTATTTTCCTGCGTCACGACGCCACGTCTGGTCACTGGCAGCGCGACGCCGTCAGAAGAGACTCGCAGACGGGAAAAAAAAAGAAGTGCTCGACGCGTGAGACACGATAATTCGAGCGCAGCACCCCTCGCCGGACAAAAGAGACACCCACTGCTCGTACTGACACGAGCTGGCTTGAGGCACTTGCGTTTTGTAGACCCGGCGACCCGAGTTTGATTGCTGGCCACGGCTGACATCAAGAGGGCGAGCGATATCTGAACCGGTTCTAGCCGAGGCGAAGTACGGTGAAGTACGGAGAACCATTCCCCGCGACTACTGCCAACAACCTACGGAGGCCTTCATCCAGCAGTGGAACGACAAAGGGCTGAGATAATGCCTCCGAATGCGACAAAACGACAAACCAAAACGTGCCCTACGAGTGTCGCGTGCCGTTGGTGGACTGGCACCAGAGGTCGCAACCGGGTACCCGATACCCGTACCCTACCCGATACCCGGCTACCCATACCCGGCCGGGTACGGGTACCCGTTTGCGACCCTGGTGCGGCCGGGTACGGGTATGGGTAGGCCGTGAGTCACTGGTGAGTAACCGTTTGTCACTCATTTCCCAACGTCTTGTCTCTTCTCACAATTCAAGTTCCTAGAATCAACCCACCCGCGCCTGCAACATGGCTTCATCCCAGAGGTCGCAATCAGGTACCCGATACCCGTACCCTACCCGTACCCAGCCGGGTACGGGTACAGGAGGCCCAACTTACGTTCAGATATCCCTCACCACCGATGTGAGCCGTCGCTGGGAATCGAACTTGGGTCAATCCGATCTTAGCGTGGTGTTCCAACCAGTACAAAATCGCTCCCCACATTGAATATATACAAAGACCCCCTGTATAGCATTAACATAATGTTGGGCCAAGTGCTGTCAGCGAGCACCTATGAAGGCCGGCACGGCACACGAGGGGGTAGTTGGCCAGCACCACGCCCGGCCGCATTTGTCTCCCCAGTGGCGATGTTCACACACCGCACCAGGTACTCATTTGAGGCTGAGTCGACCTAGGGGAGGCCCAGGACCGGTTCAGAGAATCGTCGCCGGGTGGCCGCGTTCGATTCCCGCAAAGCGCAGCGCGTCAACCGCTACACTACCGCCCCCCCACAAATATATATACACACACGCACACAGACACGCGATACTTCTGCGTTTGTTCATATGTGCATAACACACAGCGTGTGTAATGCATCACGCACAGTGTACGCAATGCATCAACGTATTTTACTGGCACGCTCGCGAGCCGGGCAACGCAATTTTTCACGATGCCTCCCGCATCACGAAAACCATTATGACAGAGCTGGGGCGGCACGGGGCGTTTGCGAGTAATGTGGTAAATACATCTGTGTATCAATAGCTTCGCCGGCCACGATAGATCACAGAAGCCCCGGGGCCCGTTAGGATCAATTATCGCACACATCACCGGGGCCACACCACTTTGCCGTGTGATTGGTTGACGCCGCGCGCCCGCGTAAAGCTCCTCTGACAGGACTGCACAGCTGTTAAGTATTGTTATATTGTACTCGTTTTTTTTTTTTGAGGGGCATAAATTGTTGGCAGTAAAAAAAACTGAAAAAGTAAATAAATTAACAACATTGAAACGAGAAAGAGAAAAAAATATATATATTCACGGTTCCCATATGGGAAAGGCAATTTATGTGTGCGCTATATTAGAACTATACCAGCGTGGGGGGGGGGGGAGTATACCGAAGAAGTTTGTTACAAAAGTGGCCTCATAATTTCTTGAGCATTTTCCAATTTTACGTTCGTGTTATTGTTGCCCATTCGGAGCGCCCGCCGCATTGGAAGTGACGCTGAGTAATACCGCAGCGCGCATCTATTACTGGCATCCCCCTCGGCAAGGGATCGGGCGGGTGGGGGGCAGAGGGTGGGAGCGGGGGGGGGCCTGGTGGGTTCAACTCCTCGCCTGTGACAATTCCCGTACTCGTCATGCGCGCACCGCTGTAAAACAATCAGCTGTCACTTATGGAGCATTTTCGGCACACACGGAAAGGAAGGGGTCCCTCTCGAGACATATTGAGTTGCACAAACCCCCCACCACCACCACCACCTCCTCTCTCTCCGCATCCCCCCCCCACCATCCTCGCTGCACCCCACCCCAAGCCCAGCCGTTATTGCATTGCCCCCCTCCTTCCTAATATTTCCATCTCCACCTGTGGCCGATTAAGGAGCCGTGGCAGGGCCTGACAGCAGGAGTGCCGACTGGTCCCACCGGAGGGCCTCGGAGCGTCCCATCAGGCCACAGCGAGACTCTCTCTCTCTTCCTCGCCGGCATTCTGCGCGTCCATCTCTCTCTCGCTCTCCCCGTCTCCGTGTCTTTGTCCGCCTCGCTCTCGCCCCGCACTCTTCGTGTCCGTTTGCATCTGTCTCTCACTTTCTCTCTCTCTCTCTCGTTCGGCAGGGCCGCGTCACGTGGAACCGTTCTCACCGCCGCTTCTCGTCTCTCGAGCCGCCCTTTTAACTTCCTGCCTGTCCTTATTTATAATTGTTATAACACCATCTTTGTCTGTGCTCTATCTACTGCGACCGCCACCCTCCCCCCTATTCCCTTTGTCAGTTTCTCTCTTCCTCCCTTTGTCACAATAGCTCACTCTCTCTCTCTCCGCTCCCTTTGTGCACGCACGCAAGCACAAAGCCTCTCATAGTACCCTTTCACGGCTGACGTCTAATACATTTCAGGTGTGCTCGCTAGACATGCCAGGACTGAAGCGTCAAATCGGAAAATGTGATGTTTGGCACAGTTTTTCGAGGAAAAAAAAATTCACCCATGCCGCCTCCCCCGACCCACCCCCCCCCCCAACCACAAACCTCCTCTACAATTTATTTCTTTTTTTTTAAGATGTGCATATTTTTTTTTTTGTTTCAACTTAACCTCTTCAAATCAGACACATCGTTTTGCGGAAAAAATTGGGGCGAATCCCGCCGAAGTCACATTTCGATGAATCGTGGGAATGCTTAATCAATATCAGAGCCTACAAAAACGAACATTACGAGGCAATTTAGAGTCGCTGAGTTTGTTTTCCACTACATTATGAGCAATGCGGTGCATTTTAAGCAGAGACAATTACTTCTGTAAATATTATTCTTGTCGCTACTACTACTACGACCCGCCTGTATTGGTTTACGCGCAAATTGTGGCAACAAAAACAACAACACGACGCATTTCTCGACCGTCAACAACTTGCGGCCTTGCGATCTTGACCCCTGCCCCCCACGGGAACGCGAGACAAGACTGTCGAGACGTCCCTGCTGAACGTTTCGGCGTTGAAAGCCGCCTCTCGCTTGAACGTTGCCCAGGTGAATGAGGTCGGGACCTAAAGGCCAAAACTAAGCCCGTCTCTCTCCGTGCATTTCCGCCAGTCTCCAAGCAAGGCTTTTGAAAATGGCCTTTACTCCATTTTTCATTTAAGTTTTTTTCGTCATATTATTATTAGGCGTGTTATTTTTTTTTTACGTGTTGATTTATATAACTTTTACATGGGACAAGCTGACCATGCAGGTGTTCATCAACAAAAGAAATTCAATAAAACACTAATACTCACGGTGCCTGTTTGTGTAACCGTACAGTAACGTTTGGCAGACCGCGGCAATGAGGGTGTAACCCAAACCCACCCGGCCAATGTTCCAATGTCCTAATTATTATTTATATAATAATAACGTGTTGTTTTTAGTCCTACCGTGTTGTGTTGAGCGCTACACTTTGGTGGTCTCCGAGTCCAGGCGCTTGTCATTAGCTCGCATAATTTTCCGTAGATATTTTAATAAATGCGAATTATTATTATTGCGCAAAATAATTTTTACCCAGGAAAGCCTCGCCGAGTTCTCAAGGCTCTCTCTTTCAGGTGGGTTCTGCTACATCGAGAGGATGGGGGGGGGGGGGGGGCAACTCGGGGGGCCAATGCGAACCAGAAATTAGCGTTTTCTGGTTCGCGTGGCAGGAAACCGGAGGCACCCAGAGCAAACCTTACGCAGGTGGTGTGGGGTGTAATACTCATAAGCTGCCCACATCCTGGCCATGCACCGCCGGGCCTGCGCCTGCACCACCTGGCCAGCCTCCGGCGGTGTCATCCCATCCAAAGTACTCACCGGGCGCAAACTCTCTGCCCCCCTTCCAGCTTTCAAGAACCTAACGAGAGTGGGGCACATTTTTCCGGGTGATTTTTTTTTGTCGTGGGCCTTGCGGTTTTTTTCTTGGCCTTTGCGGGCAATTTAAGCAACTCGAAAGCAAATTTGCGGCCCTAATTTTTTGTTGCGCGCGCAAAAGCCCTCACGATCTGAAATATAAACTCGGGGGGCTTAAGGCCTCACGCGGGCTACATCGAGTCAGGATCTGGTTTGAGTCCATCGCCAGCATTGCCACAGTGGATGAAGCGTCCCTGTGTGGGGGCTAAATGGCTTCTGTGAGGATGCACGACGGTGCTGCATGGCTTACATGTTGTATTCCAATAGTGTTGCGCGGCTCATATTCTGTTCCAAGTAAGTGTTGTTCGGGCTCACGTGCTGTACCAACGGTGCTGGCCTGCGCAGCGGAAGCGTGAACTGTGACAAAGAAAGAAGCGAGAAGGATCAAAACGCAGGCAGCGTCATCAATCGCGAAGCACTGGAGGGGACCAAGAGCGAACCGGTGGCTCGGCAGGTCGAGGATATTTTACAACAGCAAAATAGGGAGCCGGAGGGGGGGGGGGGGGGCAAGACTGAAACGGTTCCGGGACACGTGAATAAGGAATGGAACAATCGGTTGCCAAGAGGGGTGAATCAAATGTGAATACACGGCAACAGGAGAAAGGGGGGGGGGCGTCCAAGAAAGAGACGGAGTGAAACACGTGACGGAAAAAGACATGGAAGACAAAAGGTGAGGACTGGAGAGTGGTGGCGGCAGGGGGTGGGGGGGGGGGAGACGCGAGGATGAAAAGAGAGCGGAAAAGCACTGCAGCGACCCGCCGCTGGAGTGGAGGAAGGACGAGAATGATGACAGCGACGACAGTTGAAGGTGACGATGATGACGAGTGCATCACCGGATGTGGTTAACCCGGGTAAAGGAGCGTAGCGAGGTTGAAGGGGGTGAGAGCTAGGGCGCACGGCGATGATCTCTCCCCGCGATTCGGTAAAACTGTCGCGATTTGACTCGAGAATTGAATACTTTACGTCTCGTATGAGAAATGGGAATAGGTTTGACCCTTTCTGGCGATAAAACAGTTGTGTTAAGATGTTCAAACACCAAGTAGATAGCTTTTGCAAAGAATCAAGTCTGCATCAACCACACGGACTTGTGGTGAACATGAAAACAAAACATGCTCTGCTAATAGACGGATGATTGTCTTTGAAACTGATTGGCCTACACCCCACACAAAAGGCGAACAGTACAAACACAATGCACGTATCAGAGCATGTATAGCTCAAAGGGTGAGCAGCGATACCATGGGACCCTTTTGCCAGTATCAAAGTATGACCCTTTCTGCCAAACTTTTTTGTCTCGTTGTGTGCCATTCCCGTTTGGGCGACGTGAATGTCGATCCACTTCGACACACGGCGGGCCACGAGTCGCGAAGAACTGCTTCTTGCGCACACGGCGCGACGGGGTGACCAGGGGCTGGTCACCCCGTGGTGCCCTTATAAAACTCAACGTTTAACCTACTCACGCCGGCTTGTGCCCGCCCTCACAGTCGGGCGTATTTGCGGAATACACCACGCCGCCGTTGACCCTGGCCATTGACCGAGCAACCCAACGTTCCTACCAGCTCCCTCCGCAGGAATGTGTTAGAAGTCCCGTGAGATCTCCTTCCATGGCCATTCACAATGAGAGTTGTGTTGCATTCATCTTTCAATTCAGATACAACATTACCAATTACTTTGTGTAATGTAGATACTAATTACAATTTAAATCTAATTACATGTTTAAATGACCTTATTCCCCGGATTATAAGGACCCCACTTTTTGCTCCCCATATTTTCAAGGACAAGTTTGGGATGCATCTTACTTCATCCAGAGAATTCGTAACATCTACGTTAGACACTGGCCATCACCTATCGGCTCTCTGCTGTCAGAAAATAATTCTAGGTTATAATGGAGCTTTGTTTTGAAAGGATGCCAGTCGCGAAAAGTAATGAAAAGTAAAGTAAATAAGAACAACCTGAACAAAAAATGAATACAACGCAGAAGCATTGATCCATCAAGAAGCAGTCTAGTGCTCCATCAGGAAATATAAGCACTCTTTCTGTGGAGCCACACATCCTTGGCCAATGTTATTTTGTGGTTAGAAAATGAAGGCCTACTCAAAATGCTCCCGCGCAAGCCAGAATTGTGCAATTTGTAGAGCGAGAGAAGTGTTAAAACATATAATTATGCACACAGCGTACTCCCGGTCACAACACAATTAAAAGTTTTCCAATTGTCTTTCATCAGGTGTTGAGTACGCAGATTGATTCATGACAGCGTGTTTATTTTCGAATCATAATAATAATGATTTATTATCCATCCACTATTGGATGGCCTTCATCCATCTATCGATCAACCAACCCCCGTGCTTTTTTGGTCACGGGGGGGGGAGGTGGGGGGGGAGTCGATTGACCATACTTCACCATGCCGGACAGCGTGGATCGGTGGTCCAGAACCGGTTCAGGTATCACGCTCCACCGATGTTAGCCGGGGCCAGGAACCAGACTCAGTTCGCTGGGTTCACTGTGGACTGCACTAACCACTCCGCCACTACTCCACACACCAAACCCACGCATGCTAATATACACACCAATGTGCTGGCCATACCAAAACATGTGCTCACACGCACTGTACAGTTTTTGCAGATATGTCACGAACCACTGCATAGAAACAGCTAAACAAAAATAAAACACAGGGACAGTATCGCTCAAGAATTATTTTCGCAAAAAGCCAAGGTTCACTTTACTGAGATAAAAAAAGCAGCTCTTTTATTTATACTGTTGCACAAGTGCCTTGGCTGGAAAATAGCAAATATTTACAAGTTTGACGGTCGTCACGACGGCCCTCCAAACAAGAAGTAGCCATCTGGACATGGTCCGTGTGCTCCGTGAGTGCGTGAACACAGGCTCACTCGAGGCTTATTTATTTCCTTTTACCAAGTCCCTGCAAAGGGTCCGCTTTTCATTTTTTCAACACCCAAATCAAAACAATGCAATAAAGTTTTGGATTTTAAAGCATCTAAAAATATACAAATGTGAGATTAAGGGCGCAAGATAGTTTGGAAACAACTGGGTAAAAGTCTGTGTGTGCAATGCACATCGTAGGCTTTCGCGACCAATATCATCCATAACAGGGTTTTTTTTTTGGAAAGATCGCGTAAATGTCTAAATGTGTCGTTAAACCTGACACCACCCGACACAGCCAATTCGTTACTAGTACAGCACACCGGTGTGTTGGAGAGCCAAGCCACAACATTTACAATCTGAGTACGACGTTTCGCCAGTAATTACAACTAGCTTCATCAGGCGACAGACAGATTGCGAGTTCTCTTCTGCGTCTTATTGAGGTCACCTCCAAGTCGGTTTGATGGTGTCACAGACGTTCTACTGTTCGTTACGCGGAAGCGGCCAAACAACCACGATGTAGGACTCTACCCAAAAAATTGTCCCGAGGGTGGATCGGTTCAAAACAAATCGTTCGAATCCCTAGAAACAATGAAACGGCTGCAGCCATTCTGACCGATGAATAAACTATGGCATTGTAATGGACAGTGGACATATTGAAAAGGAAAGAGAGTTTAAAGTTAAAAAAGGTAAAAAAAAAAAGTGAGCGAAACCATAAAATTCGGGATGAAGAAAAGCAGAGATATGAAAAATCGTGAAAAATTGCAAACACAAGATATAATACACAGAACCGTTCGGACAAGAATGAAAGTCGAAATCGGAGGACATAACACACGAGAGCGATTGAAAATGTTACAATAAACAATGGCAGCTCGAGAGGAGCCGAGAGGATGTTGATAGAAGCCGCGAGAGCAAGATGGAACAATAACACACAACAGAGACGGAATTATAATAAAACTAGTGGTGGAATTTTACGCACATCTCTTTCGCTAAAATAAATAAAAAAAATTAGCCAGCCCAGGAGAATTCTCGCATGTCAGATGAGCAAGAAAAACACATCACACGTTCCAGGTGTCGCGCGCTGGAAGAGCAAACCACTGCTCTTTGCAGCACACGAAGAAGGGGAAACTCCCGGACCAGATGGAGTAACTGTGGGCATCACTCAAGCAGGAGCCACATACGTTAAATCGAAATGACCCGACGCAATGTTCATACAGAAATCAAATACCCCAAAATCCCGCTCCTCGTCAACAAAGAGGTGCGATAGGAAAAGGTGCAACCGCCCTGCAACTACTTTCTCACGCCACTGCCGGCGGAAAGGCATTTGGCCTACTCTTCCACGCCGGCTAGACACCTCGGAATAGATTGGAATAATCGCGAAACTTTGCACCGTCGCACAAGACCTGCCGATCCACCAACTGCGGTGCACCCACGTGACTGGGGGTAAGAGAGGTGGGGGGCCTGCGGAGGAGGGGGGGGGGCGTCAGGGGAGTTTTCAAGAAACTCGCAACCGTTGAGCTGCCTCGCCGGGAGGTGGAATGGAGCCGGCGGCGTTCGGATCAAACAAATCGGGCCACGCTACCGACTGCATGTCGATCGACGAACTGCCGCGTCGTCGCACCGCTCGTCGTTACGGCTCACTCCTCTGGCAGTGGGCGCGGCGGGGAGAGCGGTGGGGCAGTTTCAGCCGCAGAGAGCACACCTGTGATGTAACAGAACGTGGCAATATGTCCCCCGTTAAGTAAGCTAGGAGCGCGCGAGACCGCCCCACGTAAATGAACGGAGCACAGCCAATACGACTCGCGAAACAGGGTCCCCCCTTGTGTCGTGGGAGCACAATGGAACGGTTCAAAAGCGTTTCACGAGGGCCTTTCGCGGCCCTTAAAGCGCTACAGCCCTGGCCCCATTCAAATGTTTGCCGAGAGGTGGGGGCGTGCGCCGCGCGCCTCGAGCGTGATATCCGCGGCACCCTTGGCCGGAGACAAAAAAACAGCGGGCCGACCCGCCGCTGCTGCCGGGCGCGGGAAGCGACGCGCAAAAGCGCCGCTCGGATCAGGGGAGGGGGTCTCGGAGGGCAAGACGCGGACAACGGCTCGCGCGCGAGTGTGAATTTTCACGCGCGCGCGCGAGTTTTGACAAGGGCGCGAGCGGGTACACGGCATTGCGCGTGCTTGACGTGCACACGTGCACAAAACAACCAGTGTACACACGAACAAAGACAAAGGTCCCCTGTGTAGCATTAACACACTGTTGGGCCAAGGGCTGTTAGCGAGCACTTATTGAAGGCCGTCAACGGCACACGAGGGGGTGGGTGGCCAGCACCACGCCCGGCCGCCTTTGTCTCCCCACTGGCGACATTTACACACCGCAGCAAGTACTCATTTGAGGCTGAGTCAACTGAGAGGAGACCCAAGACCGGTTCAGATAATCGTCACTGGTGTTGGCCGTGAGTGGAAATCGAACTCGGGTCACCAGGTTTCTAGCGCATTGCCCTAACCGCTAAACCACCGCTCCCCACCTACATACATACCAATACCCCTGCCATTCGCCACGAAGTGACGGTGACGTCACCACGGCGCCTGTGCCAGGCTAGGTGCACTTGGAGGCCACGCAAAGTGTCGAAGGCTCGCTGGCAGGAGGTCTCGGGACAGACCCAGGTGCCATCGGTTGGCTGACTGAGAGGGAGATGCACCAGCTGTACCCCCTACTGTGCCAACTTGCTGAATTTTAGCCAGCGCTCTGCTCGTTGTTGTGAGCGTCGCTCCTCTGCTCTCCGCTGTTGCTGGACGGCGACTGCCTTGAACTGCCCAGTAGCATCCTTCACGAGCCTCCTCCAGAGGCCGATATTGACACCGCTGGTATCAGTCATTGGCAAGTCCACTCAGCTCCACATCCTCCCGTACCGCATCAGTTCATCTCTTCTCCAGACCATGTCGTGCCCATTTAGCCCCCTCTATGCGGCCAAACAGAAGCTGGGCATGCAGGCTCCATGACCCAGCCAACGCAGCCTTGCCTGCCGGCAATAGGACTTTGGCCAGATCTTTCAAGGATTTGTGAGCTCCTCACGCAATCCAGCATGGTTAAACCCAGGATGGATCGTAGGCAGGCCAGCCTAAATGTTTCTAACCGGCGAGGATGTTCCATTAGGGGGATCTACATTTCACAAACATAGAGAAGGGAGGGTATTACTGTGACTGAGAAAACCCAACGCTTTGTGCGAAGCGACAGACCAGGTAGTTTCCACGCAGTATTATGCAGCCGCTGAAAAGATATTGCCGCCCGACTGATTCGGAGTGAAACCTCGGCTGTAAAACAGGAGCTGGGCATAAGTACACTGCCCAGGTATGGGAAACTTTCAACTCTCTCTACAACAGCCCCATCACCAATTGGGAGTTGTGGGGTGGAGTGTCTGATGATACAAAATACCCAGGCAGGTGCTTAGTTTTGGTGGGGCTGATGGTAAGGCCCCACCTCTTAGTGGCACACTCGAGGTTCAGCAGCAGCACCTCCAACTCCTCTTCTGAGTGAGCGGCAATCACCAGATCATCAGCATACGTAACATGGTTGACCAATAGGGAGCCATCCCTCGACCGCACCCGGGCATCGATCAGCCTCCCATTGTATCTGTACCAGATAGGAATTCCTCCGGTAGAGCCATTGAAAGCTTCTCGAACAACGTGAACAAAGATGATGTTAAATAATGTGGGAGCCAGAGGTCATCCCTGTCGTACTCTAAGGTGAACTGTGAATTGCTCCGACTCATGGCCACGTAGCTTTACCCAGGCTTGCCCACCATCATGAAGGCCCTTAATGATTGTGAGCAGAGAGTCATGGACTCCGAAATCAGAAAAAAGAACTGCCCAGATACGTACACATGCATGCACACGCGCACAAAAACACAAGTGTGCACACAAACACGTACACACGTGGACATGCATGAGCGTGCACACATATGAGCACATATACACAATGGTAAAGATTTACCCGTACAGCCTTAACAAGCTAGCGCAGCACGCTAACCGCTGCTCGACCGCTCCCCACCATTTCACACACACACGCGCACAAACGCACGAGGACCCAAGCACACGTGCACGCACACACCACACACGTATGTGCACGCACGTGCGCACGCACACCTGTGCTAACAGTTTTTCGGGCAGCCCTTTTTGGAACAAAGTGAAACCAAACTACGCCCTCTCCACGCCAAGCTTTTCATTTATTCACAACTTCCACGTACAGCCCCTCCACGCGCAGGCAGTATACACCGAGGAGGCCCGTTCTCCATCACGTGCAATGTGCACAGCATTATCCCGAGTCAGATCCCATTGAGAGTCATCATCTCCTTTGCCAGGGAGATCTGGTTCAGTTGTTATGTTTTTACAATTTGGTTGTGGGATGTTGGGGCACGCCTCCTGACAACGCTTCGGCAGAGATGGCTTCATCTTTAATCGACGGCGGAGAGACATTTGGCTGCGATGTCGCTCGTCCTGTACTTTTCTTTCCCACCGGGCAACTATTTCTCGCCTCCCCCTTCTTATTTTCCCTTCTCTTTGTTTCGCTCAAACTATTAAACAGCGCCGATGCGCCGCGGAGGAAGGAGTGCGCTGGAGGCGCACGTGCGTTAGCTCGAGCGTAGCACCCGACCACGGGAGATCGGCGCGTCGCTCGCGATTCCTAGCCCAGAATCACGTCTTGATTTTCGTAATCGAAATACAATTCGCTTTCGCGCTACGGCTACCACACGTCCCAGTTGCTGTGGAGTGGTCCTGGCGAGTTCATAAAGTTTGTCCACATGTCCACCCACTCGCGACGCCACTGTCCGCTCACCCCCCCCCCCCAAGCTCCCACGCCTCCCCCCCACCCTCCCCCACTCCTTCGCCACCACCGCGAAGGTTTTAGAACACGTTTTAATTCGTCCTTGGTTACATAATTTCTGGCCTAATGCTCGTATCATGATATGGGCAAAGGGCGGAGCTATCTGAGCAGTGGGTGGGGTTGCCTGAGCAGTGGGTGGGGCTACCTGAGCAGTGGGTGGAGCTACCTGAGTAGTGAGTGGGGCTACCTGAGCAGTGGGTGGGGCTACCTGAGCAGTGGGTGGAGCTACTTGAGCAGTGGGTGGGGCTACCTGGGCAGTGGGTGGAGCTACTTGAGCAGTGGGTGGGGCTACCTGAGTAGTGGGTGGGGCTACCTGAGTAGTGGGTGGGGCTACCTGAGCAGTGGGTGGGGCTACCTGAGTAGTGGGTGGGGCTACCTGGGTAGTGGGTGGGGCTACCTAGGTAGTGGGTGGGGCTACCTGAGCAGTGGGTGGGGCTACCTGAGTAGTGGGTGGGGCTACCTGGGTAGTGGGTGGGGCTACCTAGGTAGTGGGTGGGGCTACTTGAGCAGTGGGCGGGGCTACGTGAGCAGTGGGTGGAGTTACCGGAGCAGTGGGTGGGGTTGCCTGAGCAGTGGGTGGGGCTGACTGAGCAGTGGGTGGAGCTACCTGAGTAGTGGGCGGAGCTACCTGAGCAGTGGGTGTGGCTGTGAGAAGTGGGCAGGGCTGCCGGCTCTCCATGTGTCCTGGATGAGCCTCCCAGATCCGTGGTCGCCTTGCTGGATGGCCTAGTGGAGGGCAGCCCAGAAACGGTTTTGACTCGTGCCAGCGAGGGGAGGGTTTGCAACAGATCTTCGATGGCAGAATCCCAGTTTGAATCCTATTCAAATCGACAGTTTTTTTTATTTTTACATGGCAAACGCTCACAGACGGACCACGATTCCTGTAGGAATCTTCCAGCTCTTAACGACCACCCAAATCGCTCGGAATGTGCTTGGCCTCGTCAGGCCTCATCCCATCTATGCAGCTAAGCAGCTTTCGAGCCTGGATAGCGCTTGGATGGGCAACCGCCAGGCATAAAACAGGCGTTGTACGCTGCTGCTACGTTATTGACAAGCAGTCGGCAGTGCAGCAAAATCCAATGTGGTACTGCCCTATGAACCTACTGGCTACTGCTGCTCGCCTTCGTCATGCCATCCTCACCGGCGTGATGAAGTACGGTCAAACAACCCACACGACCAGGCGATTAATTTCGCACAGAATATTTATCTGCTCGAAGGCAGACACGTGACTTGTAGTCGCAGCTGTAGCGCGAGGTACGTATGGAGGCAGTCGCCCTCCAACAACAACGAAGGGCAGAGGAGCGACACTCGCAACAACGAAGGGAGCACCGAGTGGATAAACTGCAGCAAGCTGGCACAGTCGGGGCCACAGCTGGTGCATCTGCCAGTCATCTCAGTCAGTCAACCGATGGCACGCGGGTCTGTCCCGTGACCTTCTGTCCAGCGAGCCTTCGACACTTCACGTGGCCTCAAAAGTGCATCTGGCCTGGCACAGGCGCCGTGGTGATGTCACCATCATTTAGTGGGTGTGTGCATGTCGAGCTTCTTTCGCACCGTGCGTAGCCAACCGTGCTGATCGGAGGTGCGGGTGGTGCGCCGGGTGCAGAACTATGCATCAGGTCGCAGAGCCAGACCAACCAGGCCCTTGTCGTGTGCTAGAGGCCTTCATTCCAGGAACGCGAATAAAGATCACATTTGCCTCCGCCAACAGCACAACAGCGGCCTTCGTCCCGCCGTAACGGTGGGGGCCACAGTTCCACCCGGAGATGAACGCAAAAGTCAAATCAAATCGTATCTGTGGCCATTCTCGTAGCACGAGGCTGTCACCGAAGGTGCTGTGTTTCACAGGACACAAGCCTGCAGTGGTTTCACAGTGCGGTGTGGGGGGGGGGGCGAAGTTGCCGCGTGATTTATAACCAATCAAAACATTTGCAAGCATTCTTCAAATTTGACATATCTGAACCGTTACGACTGCGGATCGACTGCAGATCGACGACCGTAGTCGTTTTACGGTTGAAACGCCCCGGGGGGGGGGGGGGGTGGAGGGGTGGGGGGATTTGGCCAGGAAGGGCAGCCGGAGCTCAAAACCGCTAAACCTCTGCAACAAGCGGCAGAACGAGCGCTGCTGCTGCCAATCCCTCGGACCGTGTCTGGCCTGCGCCCCCCACCACCGCCTGCGACGGTTAGAGACGCGGCCGACGGCGGCGAGCGGAGGACTTGCACACGCGTGCGCAACGACGAGAGAGACAGAGAGAGCGAGAAAGCGTTTAACGTCAAAAGTCTTATTTACAATAACCCAAGCGGAACGGTTTCGGGGGGGGGGGGGCGGCTTTCACGCGGAATCCAACCGGGCTGCGTTTTATCGCTCCCAGAGCACAGGGGGGGGGGGGCTGGCAGCGTGGACAACGGCACGTCATCTGTGAAGCCAGCAGCCCTCGTTCAAGCAGCTGCACGCGCGCGCGCGCCAACGGCTGACCTCAACTTTTCACGTCTGCAGGACGTATATTGAAACATTAGAAAAAGGCGATGAAAACGTCACGCTTTATGGCCATCGTCCTCCCCACCCAGAGATACGTAAATTGTCCCCCCACGTGTTATGAGGATTTTGTTTAACTTCACAAAACTATTGTTGAATCTCAAAAAAATATATAATAGGTATGTTGAACTTCTTTTGTACCGTACGTGGCCAACTGGGATAATTGGAGGTGCGGGGGAATGACAACTAAACACGCACATCAGTTCTCATGAGAAGCTTAAGAGATTTCATCTATAAAATCCCTTACTGTCAGCAAAGGTGAAAATATTAAATCGCAATCTTTTGGGCCTAAGCCCAAGATCACAGACCACAACCAAACTCATCATCACATCTCGTCGTGCACCTGGTTCTCTCCGGCCTGAAAGAGCTCCCACCCGTCTCTCTGAGAGGTGAATTACGTTCACCACAACACGATTAGGAGCTATCAACCACCTACACATGAAAAGGAAACTCAGGTTACGTCCAACAAGAGTTGGGATGTTAGTTGTGGACGTGGACAACAATACTGGAACAGGGACATATTTATGAGGGTCATAAAAAAGTCAGCATCAGCCATGGTCTATCCGCTGATGGATGAAGTCCTCGGCCACCGCTCACGATCCTGCGATGGAGTAATCCACCCAGCACCTGCCCGTGAATGATTTCATCGCTCCATCTCCCCGGTGAGCAACCCTCTCGGGACGCATTCCATTCTGTGGCCGATACTCCGTCAACATTATCATTCTCGAACCATCGTCCACCATCCCTTCTAAGCGATATACAGAGCATAAACAAACGTGTGTGCATATACACACAACTAAAAAATCATCGATGCCTAGAGTTTAACAGACGTGTGTCGGTGTTGTTTCGGCAACGCCACGCACCCGCGTGGATTAACGCGCCCCGCGAGCTTTTGAACAGAATCCGAAAACTGTCAGCGAAGAAATCTGTTTGGCGTCACGCTCCCAGCAACGCGCGGTCATTTATGACTTCACGATTGCCCCCCCTGCGCGCGCTCGCTCTCCACCCGCCGCTGGCACACCGGCCATGGCACGCAACGGCGTTGGCGCTCTCGGGTTTTTCGCGAGGCTTGATGCCACCGCCCCTCCTTCCACGTGGGACAACGCGTGGGCGAGCGAGCGAGCGGGCGGGCGGGCGGGCGTTGAGAAGCTTCGTTCGGTTTCGTGGGCGACCAAGACCGGGTAGAGGTCCCCGCGAAAGCCTGGCAGAGCCTTTTAAAGACGACGCCACTTTTGGTTTCAAACGCAGAAATAAAAATACGTACAAATATTAATGAATTTGGAAAACGCAAATGTCATGAGCAATATCGTAGCAATGCCATTCGGCTGATATAGCTGTCATTTCAAAAAAATATAAAAAAGAAGTTTCTATGAATGATCACCACGCATTCCTCCCTGCATAGATTTTATTAAAAGCACGTGGGCTCCTTGATATAAAAACAGAGTTTTTACTGCAGCGGAAACGGCTTATAGGAAGAGAGAGAGAAGCGTGCCTCAAAGGCCTGTTACACGATTTGCCATGGCGACAGTGAAAAAATACAAATATTCTCCACCGGGCTGATAGATTTTACTCACAATTAGTGCGGACAGGGTACAGGAGGCTCAGCGGGCTGACGTGCACAGGCCGCGGACGTTATAGCAGGTAAGGCCCACTGAGCATTTATTTAGAAGCGACCTGGCCAAAAGTGATAGAGCTCAACGAAGTGGCTAATCGCTCAGAAATTTAAATCGGCCAAACACTCTAAACGCACGTCGATTCTAAATGTGGAGGGGAAAAACCGGAGGTCCCGGAGAAAAATCCACGGCAGAGAGAGAGCGAGACACCGCAAACTCCAATTATGCAGCGGGCATCGTGGCCGGGATCGAACCTACGACTTCCTGTACACCAGGCGAGGGAGTTAACATCTCGCCACGGCAGTGTGCACCGCCTCCCCCGCCACTCGCAGGAATCTGGAGGGAAGGTGCGCTCTTTGTCGGACAACTTGACAGGGCAGTCGTGGGCCCTCCGACGCAACTTTCACGTCGTGCCGCGCATCGCTCGGCACGACGCCCGACGCTGCGCTTCCACGTCGTGACGGGGAGCTTCTTCAGCGAGCGAACTGAAATCAAGAAGCTCCCGGCCAAACTCATCGATTCGGATCACGAAGAAGCTGCTGAAACGCGGAGCGTGCAACGGCGGGCGCGCGGTTTGACCGGAACAAAAACAAAAACGTGCCGGTGGAGGCGCGCAGCAAAGACCGCGAAAGCCTACGCTGGCACGGTCAAGCGAGCGCAGATTTTTCTCTGGCTCTGCAAGTGGCCAGCCCCTCGTTTTGTCTGCTCTTCACGGAGAGGTGCGCGGGGGGGTAAACGCCACCGTCCCATCGCACCTCTCACGCGAATGCCGACTCCTGAACCGCATGGAACAATTCATTCAAACGAACTACAAAGAGAGAGAGAGAAGAGAGCGGCATAAAAGCTGCCAAAGCCAGTCTAATAAGCCAGCCCCCTTCTCTGCATCAATAAATCATTTGCATCGCGCGTGTGCGCGAATATAAACCGCTCTGCGTCCACAGAAGGACGGCGACCGGGAGGACCTACGGAGGCCGTGCCTCCGCAAAGCACGCTTGGAAGCGCACAAATAGCAAGGCAAATAATAAAAAGCCAATATTTTAAAAATGATCCGTGTCAAAAAAAAATAAACCACCCCACCACGAAGCTATCTTGTATCAATATTTCTCTACCTAGCCGGTTTCATCGGGGGGGGGGGCGGTTAAAATCGGTGGGTTTTTTGTTCTTTTTCCGTTGCATCAAGTCACCGTGCGCCAGAGGGGCCTGGGTGCGTGCACGCAGCGCGAGCGAAGCGTAGGAACGATCTTAAAACACCGCCACTCTTAGATGTGTGGCTTTTAACTGCGCGGGCCGCTCCCTCGGGCAGCCTTTCAGCTCCGATTTTGAAGTTACATTTTGAGGAAAATTTAAATTAAGCAGACTGTGGCACGCAAGGATGGGTTGGTGGCTCGGGCAAGCGCTGACAAAAAATAGCTCTGGTACCACACGGCGCCGGAACCCGCACGTGTACCGCACAGTGCCCGGCATTGTCGTGCCCACTTCGCTATTGCAGGATTACACTGGGGTGCAGCGGTAGCGGTGGTGGCGGTGGCGGTGGTAGTGAGGAAGTGGTTAGCAAACTGCGCTACGAACCCCCTGAACTGAGTTTGATTCCCGGACTGGGGCTAAAGTCAGCGGCGAGCGATATCTGAACCGGTTCTGCGCAAACACCGCCCCCCTGAACCACTCACCCCATTTCTCTAATCTGCACTGACCAGGGTGGTGAAGTACGGTCGAACAACCGTCACGGCTGACACACGCTAGCTGATCTAAAACTCCACGCACGTTCCGTCAACATCACTGAAGTCTGAAGGTGCCATATCACGGTATAAATATTCTGGCCTTACGTGGTAAAATAAAAAAAAATGTGTTTAATAGTTTAATCTGGCCACGTATATCATTCCTAACCAATTGCATAATGCCGCTGGCGGCGTAGAGAATCGCGGTGGGGCGGCAGCTGAAGTAGGTGATGCGGGCGTTGCGGGCAATCGGGGCAAATGCGGGCGATGCGGGCGGCACCCACGGATAAACGGAGCGGGGGAACTCCGACCGCTCGCCGGCAGATGCCCTACGAGAGAGCGTCGACACGTCGCAGGACCGCGGGAGGTGTCGGCCGCACGGGGAGGGCCTTCGTTCGGCGGCGGGACAGACCGTGGCAACGATGATCTAACACCCTACACGATTGTGCCCAAACGGGCACAACGCCTTTCCCGCTCAGCGGCTCCGTGCTCGTGCGGAGTACGCGATCGACTTTTTTGCCGAACCGTCGTTTCGGTGCCGATCGAAGGCGACGACGGCAGTCCACTGGCGCGGGACGATGGACAAACACAAGTTGTTTGAGCGAGATCTTGTAACTCGTCGCGGCTAAAACTTTGCGAAAACAAAACTCAACCTTCCCATTCCCCCCCCCTCCCTGCCGCCTACCAGGTAAGGCCCACTGAGCAACACATTTCTTTTTTAGAAGCGACCTGGCCACAAGTGATAGCTCAACGAAGTGGCTTATCACGTGGAAATATAAACAGCCAAATACCCCCCCCACTCCCCGCCCCCCCCCCCCCCCAGTAATATTAAACCCAAGCCAGTTGAGGAGCCCTTTGTTTTGCTTTATTCAGCAGTGGCACTGACATGGCTCTTTGCGATGGTGGAAAACAAACGTGAGATGCACGCAGCGTGTTCGTTGTCGTCGGACATTTGGCGGACAACCCACGAAACGAATCGGAGTTTTTTAGCTGTGAAGCGGGGCCTAAACAACAGAGCACGCACGGCCTCAGGAAACGCGGCCTGCTCGAGGAGGCTGCTTGGCTGAGAGCTGTTAAACTTAGAAGAAAAAAAGACTTGTAATTTTTACCAGGTAAGGCCAACGGAGCGATGTGGCTCTTTTTCAGGAGTGACCTGCCCAAAAATGACAATTTATAGCAGCCAAATACTCTAAACGCATGTTGTTTCCAAATGGAGGGAAAAAGCAGAGGACCCGGATAAAATTCCACAGAGAAAGTTCCTGAACGGACTCCTCTTTCGTTTCGCTCTCCACACATTGGCCTCATGAGGATAACAAAAAAAGTACGAATAATAGGCGACATTTTGGGAAAAAACAGCGTGCGCTATGATGAAGGGCCATATAATGGTCGAAAGCGTCTGGCTCCACAGCTCAGCCGGCAACACGTGTTTTGTTTGACTTGCCTGCGCATCGAAGTTAGTTCACTTTAGGGACAGGCTTACATTGTATGACATCGCAAGACCCCCAACACCACTCTGAGACAGGCACGCAGCTGGCCGGCTTATGGAGTCAGAATCAGAATATTGAATTTATACTTCAGGACTCCGATGAGCTATGAAGCTCTTTTACAGATGCCCAGTAGGGGCACGGGGTAAGAACGTTTACAACAACAAAGAGTACAAAAACACGATAGTAGTGAAAAGTACAAACTCACCCAAGCACATACAAATAAAACATCCCCATCCTATCAGGCAAAGCCCACCGAGGTAGGCGCCACGAACGGGCGATATTTAATCTCGCCGGGTGCTCCCTCCTCAACCTGCTTCTGAATAGGTGGGGCTTGGAATCGAATTAATTAGCCAAATAATTCGTTTCGGGTGAACACAGGGCCGTGGCCGCGCGAATGAAATGGATCGTGAAAATAAACGCAAAATAACAAAAATTAATAAACAAAATAAGCAAAAACGAAATAAAAAAGAAACAAAAACTAAATAAACAAAAAATAAACAAAATAACCAAAAACAAAATAAACAAAATCACCGCGGAATACGGCGCTCCCTTTTCTGCAAATCTGGGAGGGCTGGCGCGTGAGCCAATGTCGGAACCTTCAGTGAGCCATGCACAGTTTCGGATATATATCGCCCTCAGCCAGCTGTGTCAACACGGCCAGCTGACCCCCGCTCAGAGTCCGCGCAAACATTGTACGAGCGTGCTCGTGCGTGCGTGCGTGCTCGTGCGTGCGTGCGTGCTCGCTTGACTTGTGCAAATGCGTGCAGAGATTGATCCGGCCCGGACCGACCGACCGACCGAAAGCATAAAAATTAACCCGTAAAAACAAAGTTTTTCACTATAAATCCTTTATATGCGTGTTCCATGGGCCACAACCCAGCCCACATTGGTCTTTGAAACGGGCGGCTAGAGTCCTCTCGTCTTCTGGCTTGAGATGGCTGCCACCTATGGGTCAGATGATTGCCTGGCAGCATTAAGCAATTGGTAATTAAATATAATTTTATTTTTCCTAAAAAGTGTAAAATTTTGGAAAAAAAATTTCACGAAAATAAATTGTCACGCACAACGAGTCTGTGTGCAAAATGTCAGCTCGATTGGATCACGAGAAGTGGGTTAAAAAACGACCGAAAGATTTGCACGGTCGTAAGAGCGCAAGCAAGCAAGCAAGTGAACTTAATATAAAGGATTTAAAAATCGAAGCGATCTGTCGAGCATCATCCCCGTGACCGAAGAGTTGCCGTCCGCGTCGGATGCTTCCCACCTCTCGCGATGATTTGGCGTCCCTCACAGAGAGAGAGTTATCGTCCCGACCGCTCGCTGATCCGTTTCAATTCCACTTACTTCTCGTCCCCCCCCCTCTCCTCAATTCCGTCAAAGCCTCAATTGAAACAGGGCAAGTGTTAGCGAGGCGCAAAGTGCGCGTGCGATGCGTGCCCATGCAGCCCGTGCCGATGCGGAGTCGAGGACGGGAAAAATCTGGTGGCGTCAAAACAGAGGGGGGATTCCTATTCTTGGTTCTTTCGGTAGAGTCACGTAGAAGGGAAATAAAAAAATTATAACAAACTATAAAACAAAAACATTTCTCACGACGTTTCGACTGCAACACAAGCAATCATCATCAGGTGTGAAATGCACAGCAAGAGGGAGGATTAGCAAGCGGCCGGGTAGCTCAGGGGTTAGAGGAATGATCCAGCAGCTCTGCGATTTTTGGTTTTTAGCCACCATTAGTTAAACAGGGTTCGAAACGTGTAACGAGTCAGCGGAAATCAGCCTGGTACTATAAAACTATCAATTTTTTTTATTTCACCAGGTAAGGCTCACTGAGCGATGTAGCTCTTTTTCAGAAGCGACCTGGCAATCGTAAATGAGGGCTCAACAAAAGTGACTTATCATCGTGCGGAAATTTATAGCGGCCGAATAACCATCAAACGCTTGACGTCGATTCTAAATGTGGAGGGAAAAATCCGGAGGACCCGGAGAATACACGAGCACACGGAGAATACACGAGCACACGGAGAATACACGAGCACACGGAGAGAAACAGGCAAACGGGGGATAGAGACGTGGAGTCAGGGTTTGGGATCGAACCCACGACCTCCTGCATACAGGGCAAAGGAAGATAAACGATTCGCCACCGGTGGCTGCACAAAAATAAAAAAGGCCCATCCGCATTCAGTATGGGCTTTCAATTAATGTGGCTGAATTCCAGCTCTCAGAAATAAAAGTAGTGTGTACATCGGTTCGACTGCCATGCGCCAAACATTGCTCAGGAGGAGGGAGGAGTGGGAAAGTTTATCCCCTCCACCCCTCCACCCACACACACACCCCACCCACCCCCCCAACCAGCGTATTTTATCCACGCCGTGTCAAAATCTCAGAAGGAGATCCGTGGCATCAGCTGCTGCGGGCCGTTCGCTAAACGTCGGGGCGACGCGTTGGTTGTTCACTCCCGAGAGCTCCGCCACAATGCCATTAGCATGACTGATATAACATTTGTGGGGGAGTGGGGGGGATGGGAAAGCCCAACATTTTTGGAACAATTTCACCCTTCCCTTCCCGTGAGACGTGGGCAGGAGCAGAGCAGGTTTAGCAGTGAATGCTACCACTGCTAAGTAATGATTTAACTCTTAATGACCAGGTCTCCCGTGCAAAGCGTCCGTGCATCTTAAGAGGGCTGCTAGACACTGAAAACTGTCAAAGGATGATTGAACGAGTTAATGTATTGATTGTTGTTTTAAATTTAGCAACTTTAAGATGAGCATTCGCGCGCATATTTGAACAATGTCCACACACGATGATCAAAACGCGTGTTTTTAAGTGCTGGATTTAGCAGCATCATCATCATCAATGCCACTGATAAAATCATCATCATCATCTGCAATCGTCACTGCGTGGTCGAGTTTCCTGAATTATTAAGGCTGGACGACTGGCATCGATTATCCTAAAGTGACGACGATTAATCTATCGTAAAATAAACAATCGATTCATTAGTGTCACTCGATTAACCATTTTTTTCCCCCCGTTTAACTGGGCTGCTCCTGTAAACAGATTGATTGAATGGCCGCACCCGCTGCCAGCCGCTCTCAAGGAGATGGGGCTCGGCGCAGCAAACGGTTTTGGACAACTGATGGGGCTATTTCTGTCAACCATCGGGCTCCCTCGATCGGCTGGAAGAGGGCTCATAATGTGAACACGGCTCAACTTGTCTTGAGACCTCAGGGCATCAGAGCTGAGGCTTGGAAGCTGGTAAGATGACACAATCTCAATCTCTTTCTTCCCTGCATTTCTCTTCCATTGGCTCAGCATCTCTCTCTCTCTCTCGCGTCCCTTCCCATGTATCCCCCCCTCTTAATCTCTCTCGCTCCGCGACTATTTTGCTCCCATTCTTACTATCGCTCTCCAACCTCCCGCTCTCACATACTCCACACTCACACACTCGCGCACATGCCTTGGCGCACGCACACACGCACGCGGCCGGCGCTCTCTCCCCGCGCGCGTGTGCACGCACGCAGATGTGTAAAAAAATACAGCAACCCCTGAACAAAAACAAACCCTGGCAGCGCCTCGTCTGCCTTGCCGGAGCGTGGCCAGCCCCCAGCACGGGTGTGTGCGTGCGTGTGCGAGATCGCAGTGCTCTATTTAATTTTTTTCAACGATTCGACAATTTTTTTTGGATTTTTTTTTTTACTAGGTAAGGCCCCACCGAGCTATTAAGCTAATTTTTTTTCAGAAACTGGTAAAACATGTGATAGCTCAATGAAGTGGCTTATCATCGTGTGCAAATTTACAGCAGCCAAATACTCTAAACGCGTGATGTTGATTCTAAATGTGGCGGAAACAACCGAAGGACCCGGAGAAAAATCCACGTGACCACGGGAAGAGAGAGAGACACGCAAACTCCAAATATACAGCAGCAGACGTCAGGGTCGGGATCGAACCCACAACCTCCTGCATACCTAGGCGAGGCAGTTAGCGTCTCTCCGCGGCGCCAACTCATGTGGCTCCTGGCCACCGCCCGTTCCACACAGCAGCCGAAGCAAGAGCGCGCGGACACGCGGGAACATTGTTGTGATTGTTACGGGAAAGCGGAGCATGTGATTTATTCACTCCGGGGTTCCACACTGCCCGCGACAACCAACTCGAACACGCTTGCCTCTGGGTGTTCGGCGGTCCAAAGCACTGTCCACCCTCAACCGTGCTTAGCTTCTTCCGAGATCTGGCGAGATCCAGCCGGCGCGATTTGGTCACGGGGATTTAGAATGAGCAGCTCGCAAATGGAAAGGCTGCGAAGATGATAATCCTCGTTGGGGGTTGACTCAGCCCATCATCCCTTCAGATCGATTAAACGAGTCCATCAACAAAATAAACGTGGCTGCCATATGGATAGACTCGTACCTGTCATAGGAATGTGGAGTTTGCACCGCGAGCTCGGGGTTGTGAAACAGGAGATGAGCGCCACATCATTGCCCGGAAATCACGTTGGCTACAGACCAGGGGTGGGACACGAATAGGTTCTCTGATAGGCCACACATTGACACACACACACATGCACCTCCGTCACTTCTGTCACTGCAAGAGGGTCTTGCACTGACAGACCGTGACCAAACACACGGCGTTGGCAGACCAAAAATATTTCTCCTCCAGTACCCGATTAGCGCGGCTGACTTTGTGAGATGCTTGCATTGAAGGGTACCTACAAGTTTGCGGTAGGCCCACTCAGTTCCCGAAGAAGCTCACAGCACGTGCGGCGAAACGTCAAGGCAACACGAAGCACAATCGGGAAAAAAAACGTGCGACAGTGACACAGCACGATGGCAACGACCTATGCAGCGGTTCGGCCTTATTGGGGCTGCGGGACGTATGAAATGAAGTCTTGGGCCGCGTCTGGCCCACGAGCTGTCGGTTCCGTGACAGGAGTCGATCGTCCACCGCAGTCGGGGGCACGGCCGCGGTGGCCTTTGGCCAGGCGTTAAAAACGCGCTTTCACATTCGCCCGTTGTTTTGTGTGTGATTTTTATTTTTTTTTGCTCGAACACTCGGGGCAAATTTGTGAGTTTTTGGTAAACAACAAAGGGCTCTTGAATTAAAAAAGAAAACCTATTTTTTTTTTATAACTCAGCTCAAGCCAGGTTTTTGTGTGTGTGTCCGCGTGTGTTCGAGGAGTCTTTTTGAAGGTTGCTCCAAGACAAACCCCATTTTTCTCAAATCCGTCTCCACTGACCTTCCAAGTATGTCCTGCTCACCATCCGCGCCCTGCCCCACCATGGGCGCCCTGCCCCACGTTCACCCTGAACCACGCGCACACATTGCCATAGCACATCGTTAGGACACACACACACGCGAAGATAGCAAAGCAGCGCAGACGCAAGCCTCAGAAAATGTTTATCCCAAGCACGCTCCGCTCCGACCTATCACAAGAGCACATTGTTCGATAAGCACCAGCTGCACGATTTCGCAGAATGCAAACACAACGGCGCTTCGAGCACAGTTTATGCAATTTGTAATCTGCCCGTCTTGACGCTACTCCACTGCGGCGTAAACACGGCCCCCACAACAGGCCGATGTTATGTCCCCCGTAATAAATAATGATCCTCGTGAAAACTCCGCTCTCCACCAAAGATGCTCCGCGCGCGTCGAACGATATCGCGTCTCTTCTACTTTGAGAGTCAAAACCCCGTCTCGGTGAAATTATATTTTTATTTTTTATGGGAAATTGGACTTCTCGCTCAGTACGCACGCAAGCCTCGAGTGAACGAAACCTTTACACCTCGCGTCAAAATGTATCGCCCCGAAATCCGACGCTCCCCGTTAAATATGCATGTTCGGTATTCTTTTCGTCGCTTTAATGGTCTCAATATTATTTGGGGGTCGCGGTCCCTGGCGCTTGGCATGGTGAAGTGCGATGCACACGACCAGCACGGCGTGGGGCAGGGTCCCCATCTTCCTACGGCGGTGGATTGACGCGGGGGGCTGTTGCAGGCACTCCGCCGTCGTGAATCAGAATATTTGTTTGTACCGCAAGAATCCGATGAGCTAAAAGCTCTTTTTGAGAGATGTCCAGTCATGTTTTCCCTTCACCAGTAGCTCGTTGGTCTCTAAACTAAATTTGTTTTTTTCACCAGGTAGTTCTTTATAGTTATTTGTTTCAGAATCAGACCTGGCTAACACAAATGATAATTCAACGAAGTGGGTTGTCGTCACGTGGAAATTTATAGCGGCAGCCAAATACTCTAAAAGCACGCTGATCCTAAATGTGGAGGCGAAAAATCAGAGGACCCGGAGAAAAATCCACACGACCACAGGGAGAAAGAGAGACACGCAAACTCCAAGTATACAGCAGCAGGACTCGGGGTCGGGGTCGAACCCACGACCTCCTGCATGCCAGGCGAGGGAGTTAACATCTCCTAGCCACCGTAATGAGGATGAGAGAGAGACACGCAAACTCCAAATATACAGCAGCAGGCGTCAGGGTCGGGGTCGAACCCACGACCTCCTGTATACCAGGCGAGGGAGTTAACATCTCCTAGCCACCGCGGCGCTCCCCAAGGGGACTCTCACGGTGGGACACGAACGAGCAAACCATCCGAGCCTTTAATGGAAGAGGCATTAAAAAGAAAACCGCTCCTTCCACACTATAACCCTCGCCGCCATGGCCCTCGTCCGGGCTGCCGTGCGACGCATCCAGCGCCATCGGCAAACGCAGGGACGGCACCTGCGAAAACGGACCGGTTGGTTTATGTGTTGTTGTTGTTATTGTTGTTGTTATTGTTGTTGTTGTTGTTATCCTCGAGCCAGGGGCCCAGTTAATGGTGGGCCCCCGACGTCCGCAAACGGGAGGGACGGCGAACGAGTGAAGCCTGGCGCGGCGGAGAGGTGGCGGGCCCTGCGCATCGACGCACGCAAAACGCACGCACGAACACGCGCACAGATGTTCCCAAAGTGCATGCACTGTAATAGGGCAGTTTATAAGCATCTATTTTTAGTCCCCGTCGCAGTAGGGTGCAAGGGCTGGTGCTGCTGCTGCAGGGGATGGCTGGCTGAGAGGTGGTAGTGGGGGTGGTTGTGGGGGGGGGGGCAGGGGCTGGTAAGGTTGGGAGTGCAGGGGGATGTGGAGAGGAGAGAGGAGAAGGTGTGGAAGGTGACTGACAACCATGGGAAACGATCAAGTAGAGGAGAGGGCGCGATGGCAACTGGCAGCGCTGCGACCGCCGCTCCGAGATCTCGGGCGCGCGTGCGGCTCGACGAGACGCCCCGACAACAACAACGACAACAACAACGCGCCGGGACGCCCCAACGTCGAAAAAATAATAACACTTTTTGTAAAAATGGGCGTCAGTCTCGCGTCGTAAAATTAATCCGCGATGGTTCAGGACGAAGCCCCCAAGGTTTTGGGAGCGAAACGTCGGGACGGCACGTGCGCACGAGCCGATGCCGAAGCTCCCATCTCCGCGTTGCGGTCGTCCTTCTTGGGCCGTCTCCCTCCCCTTGGCTGCCGTTCCATCACCAGTCTCGTCCATCTCATACAATTCCTTCCTGGTAACATTTCCGCACGCAGGCCCATTTCTTTTTTTTAAACGGCCAACGTCGTCTCTGATGTACGACGGCTCTCGGATCCACGTTGGTTTTTTTCCAATTTCTGTGCCTCTCGGTGCAATTCTCCCAGTACGCTTCTCTCCACGTTCCACGCTCCACGTTCTCCGTCAAGGGTCCGCGAGTCCGACTCGCGCGTCACCGTTGAAAATGGTCCGCTTTCGGCCGGGCCGGTGTGTGGCGCGTCTCCCGCTGTCGAGCCCGGCTTTCCAAATCTCGCTTCGGTCCCCTGTCGTCCACCTCTGGAGTTCATCGACTTGACCCTGTTTAAACCGGGCCGCCGTTTAAAGAGAGCTCCGTGGCTCAATGGGCCTCATCCGAAGGAAACTAATCTCGGTCTGCTTTCAATACCCGACCTGGATGTTGAGTCCCGCTAATGTGGCAAATCTTTGAACACGTCCCAGGCCTCCCTTAATACGTTGACTCAGCCTTACGCGAGTACCTGGTTTGGTTGTGTAAACATCGCCACTGGGGAAACAAAGGCGGCCGGGGGTGGTGCTGGTCACATCACCTCCCCGTGTGCTGTGCCGGCCTTCATCGCTGCTCGCTAATGGCACTTGCCCCAACAGTCTGTTAAGGCTATACGGGGGATGTTTGTGTTGCCTTTGTCTGCGAGTGTGTGCGAGTATTCATCTGTGTATGTGTACGCGATTGTATGTGTGCGGGGATTCTATGTATTACATGTAATACATGAGTGGGACAAGTAGAACCCTCGGGGCTGGTTGGGGGTGTTGGGGTATGCGGACTTAAACCAAGACATTTCACCAGCATTTAATGGCAACATCATATATATTGAATTGGTTCTTTCGGTAAAGTCACGTTATTATTTCCCTTCTACGTGACTTTACCGAAAGAACCAACAATACGAATCCTTGCAGTCACGAAAGCTTTAAATCGAAATTTAACACCATATATATGCAATTGTTTCCTTTTTTTTTTGTCACGGTTCGCACCCGGCACCAAAATGTACCGCCGCCGCCGATTGCCCCGCATCCATCGCTCACGTGAACCACGACCCCCGCATCTCGAGCCTTCGTCCTGCAGCCACGGGCGGGCGGACTTTCAGCAACAACAAAAAAACAAACCAAGCAAGCCCAGCGATTACTGAAGGGAGACGGCGTGGGGAGGATGGGGAGAAGGCCCCCCCCCCCCACACCGAGCGCTATCGCCCCGCGCGATTGAACAGAAGGTGCCGATACTTCCCCGTTAGCGTTGAACCCCACGGGCCGCCGGCGGGAGCGCGCGTGCGATATTGAAGTCGGTGCTTAGGACAGATCCATGCTATTGATTTTAATGGTCTGCAGCAAGAAGCCCTCTATTTGCATGGCAGATGACTTCCACCCCTCCCACCCCCACCCCTTATCGTGGGTGCCCGTGTCCTTTATGAATTATTATGCAAGTCGGGGATCGGTTACAGTCCTCCTCTCTCCGGGACGGCGGGGGGGGGCGGAAAACCATCAGGGAACATGTTCACATGCTTTGCATTTGCACGTTGAATCTGGCTTTCATTTGGACCAAAAAATTTAATCTGTTGACTCGTACCTCCCTCCCGCCCCCCCTTAAAACTGCCACCCCACAAACACGCCGCACTGTACAGTAGCCTGCAGCAAACAACAGCTCGGGAGAGGGAAGGGAAGAAAAAAGATAAATCGCGGACAATGCTTAGCCTCAGAAATCGGAAAATGACAGGGAAGAATGCGCAAATTAAAAAAAAACATTTAGGCGATGTCCACCGAGAGTGAGGGAAAATAAAGACAAAAACCGCAGGCGAAAAATACAGCAGGCGTGCCCGGTCGAGTTTCTCCTGCTTCGTCGCAGAGCCAGAGTTTGCAAAGGAGTCAAACGATTCGATTCCCGGCTGTCGGCCAGTAACTTCGGCGGGAAAGGGAAATCGCCTAAACCCATTGTCTACTTTAATGAGACATTAAAGATCCTGTCGCGTGATTTGCGAGAGACGGGGGCATTGGTAGGCGCTGCTTTGGCGAGATGTTAACTCCCTCGCCTGGTATGCATGAGGTCGTGGGTTCCATTCCGACCCTGACGCATGCATGTTTCTCTCTCCCCGTGGTCACGTGGATTTTTCTCTGGGTACTTCGGATTAGCGATACATTTCCACGTGATGAGCCAACTGAGTTTAGCTAACATTTGTGGCCAGGTTGCTTCTGAAAAAAGATAGATAGCTCAGTGGGCCTTACCTAGCAAAAAAATAGTTTAGTTTAAATAGTTGTATAGCTTCATCCAGCAGTGGATTGGTCATGGACACCGTTGCTGATAAAGATTATTCATGGGCAAGAACATGCCATCATGCTGCCATGTCATACTTCACAATCTCAAACGTTTAAAACATTTTCCGGTGGATGAAATCGTTTGAAGAAAATCGCCGTCATTATGTAACGGCTGTTGTCCAATTCTCCTTGCAAAATAGATAATGAATCTCTATATCCTCTCACCTGCTTAAACAAAGAACACCCGATTGATTGACGATCGATTAAAATGGCTTCGCTGCTGTCATTAACTACGCACCAGCATCGCCCAACACAAAGATGTAAGCGGCAAATAAACAATTGAGCCGTGGATCTAAGGTCAAAGCGGAAAAGAGACGCGGTAAACCAATAATAACAGGACTGCGCGGAGAGGACTCGCCGCAACGAGACCAAATCAAATCACCGGTGCACTTGCCGTTTGACGCCACCCTTGACGGCACGCGTGGCCGTCACGAAGGAAGGCCCCTGACGTGTCGATCACGAGCACAATCCTGAAGCAGTTTCACGTCGCAGGGAGTAGAGGCAATTTCACTGTGTGCTTGCCCATTGCCACATACATAGCCTTGCTGTAGCTGCTCTCTCGTTTGTTCAGCACTTCCACTGCTGGATTATATTTTGTTCCGCCCGACGACGACCGCTTGTGTTGCGATCGAAACGTCGCGACTTTGTTTATTTATTTTATACCGACGTGACTTTACCGAAAGAAGCAGAGAGTATGGATTCCTGCAGTCACGAAAGCTTCAAATCAAGATTTTTCACCGTGTCGTTTTACCCCAATTAACTCCTTCCCCGTTCCGAGACGAAAAGCTAAACAATGTTTTATTTTTACCAGGTAAAGCCCTCCGAAGCGACCTGGTCACAAATGATGGCTCAACCAAGTGGTTTATCACGTGGAAATTGATCGCAGCCAAATACCCTAAACGCGTGATGTTGATACTAAATGTGGAGGGAAAAACCGGAGGACCCGGAGAAATATCCACACGACCACACGGAGAGGGAGAGACACGCAAACTCCAAATACACAACAGGGTTGGGATCGAACCCACGGCCTGCTGTATACCAGGCGAGGTAGTCAACATCTCGCCACCCTGGCACCCCAAGTTGCCGTGTGGGTGCCGTTCACTGCCGAATGTCGGAACGTGCAAGCGGTTCAGCGTTAATTTGATTTAGAGAGGCATACCGCCGCTGTGTTAAAGACATTGCACTGTACTCATCACATTGAACCGTAACAACAAGACGACCGCACTCTACGCCCTCCAGCGTGTCCTTGTGGGAGCCTCGGTAACGATAAAGTAAAAACTTTCTTCAGGTTCCATTCCGACGACATACGTGCACGTACGTCGTTGAGAACGGAATCGGAAGAAACGGACATGTAAAAACAGATGACGAACACGTATGGCACGTACGTCATCGGAACGGGAAAGGGTTAAGATAAACGTTCGAGTAATTTTAAAATTTTGGAGAAAAAATTTGCACCGTGACGCCGGGAACGCATGGCCCACACCTCGCTTTCGGCGAACATGACGGGATTTCGAACGTCCGCTTCGAAGCAGCCCGCGCGTCTTTCCAAGGTCATTGTTTACGTTTAGCTAATATCGGTACACGGAGGAAAGAAACTGCATCAACAAAAAATAGGAGGGCTCACTTTTCCGTCTCGCAGTATTTAAACAAACAAAAAAACGCCCTTCGCGTTCACGAACTAACGTCGCTCTTCGGTGTGTTTCCGGCGTTCATCAGAGGGGAAGCCACTGAAGTGACAGCGAGCGCGTTAATCCTGTAGAAACGTTGGCTGACAAATGTCCATGAACCCTGCGCCTTAATGTCCCCTCCCTGGAGAGAGACAATCTCACAAAGGCTCTTTCGCAGGCACACTGCAACCCCAAACTCCCGAGGGGTAAAACCATTTTGTTCTGACCGACGCCACAACGCGGCTGCTGACTCCGTGGACGTTCACCCATTGATGAATTTTTTTTTGAGCCGTTCACCCCCCTCCCCCCGACGTCCGAAAGGCTCGTCAAGTTAAAACACAACGAGCTGAAAACGCGCGTGGCCGGCACCGCGCGCGCGCGTCGGGCTGCTGGGGCTCGCGGAGTCACCCCACGACCGCACCCGGGACGAAAGAAAGGCCTCGACGCCGTTTGATTGCGGGGAAAACAGTGGATCTCTCCGTCCTCGTCGGAGATGCCGTTCGCAACCTCCACCGCCACCGTTGCCGCCGCCGCACGCTCGCAAAAAATGCGAGTGCCGACGATGAATGGCAGAAGTGCGGGGGGTGGGGGGAAGTCTCTAAGCAAGCAGGTGCAAAAACCTTTGAACAACTTTCCCAAAAGGGCTGCTTGCTGTGTGCAGCCAGCGCCGAGATGAACACCGTGACCATGCACGTGAAGGGACAGGGTGGGGGGGGGGGAGCTGGCATATTTACAAACGCGCAGTGCGCTCGATGCCAAAGTTCAAAGTTCATCGTTTTGGCTTGGGGTTTTCGGGGCTGCCATATTCTCCTGTCATACGGTGGCGAGAGATGATTGCGTAGAGTTTTTGCGGTTGTGCCGTATCGCTCTCTGAATAATTTTCGCGTTTGTACTGCGCGTCCGATGTCCGACCGTTTTTCTCCCCGCTCTGAGAGCTTCTGCAAGAACCGCTTTAATCCCCCGAACTCGCTCCCTTGAATAAGCTCCCAGGAAGTCGGAGTCCCCCCGAAGATATATGTCAGAGAGTTTTACGATCGTGTGGATGGTTTCTTGAGGACGAGCCTGGTGAATTTGTGAAATGGGGCCGGCTTTTCATCTCGAGCGGCAAGTGGCGTTCCCCTACGCGGTCCGTGGTTTGGGTGCCGTGGTGGTGAAATGTTAACTGTCTCACCTGATTTGCAAGAGGTCGTGCATTCGATCCCGACCCTGACGCCTGTTTATAAGTTGCATGTTCTCCCTGTAGTCGCGTGGATTTTCATGCGGTTCCTCCGGCTTTTGTCCACATTTAGAATCAACGTGCGCAAACAGTATTTGGCTGCTATAGATTTCCACGTTGTAAGCCACTTGTTGAGCGATTATTTGTGATCAGGTCACTTCTGAAAAAGAGCTAGAAAGCTGCCTTACCTTGAAAAATAAATAGTTTGAGATTGGCCACCGCAACTGAGAAGCGCACCGTAGGCACCCACGGACATCAAGTCGGTGGGTGCCTACCGCGATCGCGTGAGCAACTGGCAAAACGTTACAGAATTAATTTGTTCTAGTCTCGTGGTGGACCGGTCTTAGCGGAGGGCTCTTACCTAAGAATATCAGGAGCACCCAGCAGCATTTGATGATCAGGCTTTGCTGCGGTGATAAGGTTCTGAAATTCAAAATCTGTTCAGAGTTTTCCCGCTTCAGCATGCACGGGCTAACGGGACTAAAACGTTGTTATTTTATCTCCATTTGTTGAGGGTGGAGCGGTGGCGCGGCCGTTCACCCACTGCAATGTGAACCTGGCAAGCCTGAGATGCGCGTGGCGAGTGATAGCCGAACCAGCCCTGGGTACATCACCCTTCACTAACCCACGCTGACGAGTGTGGTGAAGTATGGTCAAACAGCCACACCCCCCCACCCCGCCATGACTGACCTGGCACGGGGTGCCCATCTTTCAGATGTGGATTGACTAAGGGCTACAAATGATCATTATCGATCATTTGTGATTAATTTGTTAGCACCCAGCAGCAGTCGTGGAAGGCCATGTTTGCCACGGCACACAAACTCTCCGTGTGGTTTGCGTGATGGACGGGCGAGCGTGTGTGCGGTGTGCGGCACGCACACATGCAATTTATTACCGCAGTGTTGGTTTTCAAACCATCGTGATATAATTTGGGCATTCAGCGGCCATTATCGGGGCAAACTAAACTCAAACTATTTTAGTATTTTACAAGGTAAAGCCCACTACATAGCTCTTTTCATAAGCTACCTCACCGCAAATTATATCACGTGGAAATGTATTGCAGCCAAATACTCTAAACGCGTGATGTTCATTCGAAATGTGGAGGGAAAATCCGGAGGACCCAGAGAAAAATCCACACGACCACGGGGGAGAGAGATAGAGAACGTGCAATCGCAAGACATACAATCGTCAGGGTCGGGATCGAACCCACAACCTCCTGCATACCAGGCGAGGTAGTTAACATCTCGCCACCTTTGTACCTTTTTTAAAATCGGATGTGAGGATATGAGCAACGATGAATGCTACGCCCCGAGCAAGGCTTCCGCTGTTGTAGTCGGGCATGGCGTACGACGTGGAGGGTTGTGCCCATTGCGACCTCCTTTTGTGAACACACAAACGATGACCCGTGATGACGCCGTCCAGATTTGCCATTCAACTAATTGTCCCGTCCACGCGATGAGCCATCTTTACGTCTCACTGGGAGGATAGACGTCCAAAACGACGCGGTTAATTCATAGCACGTCTGCGAACAAATTCAAATTAACCACCGGGACACATTTCTCCCAGAAAAGGGGCCTTGCCAATAAACAGCGGGCAGCTCGCCAACATTGCTTCAAGCCAGCCTGGCTGATATTCAGTGTCTTATCAGACACCGAATGTCAAGACCGGCCCGGATTTTTGCTCGTATTGAACCAATGGGCGCTTGATAAGATGCCGCTCCCAGAAGGCCGAGCGGCATTCGGTTTGTGGGGGAAAAAAAACACATACTTCGAGTTTTAACGGGACAAACATTTGCTCCGAAATCTTCGGAGTCCTGCGCCACCCTCCCTCCGACCCCACTCCCCTCGACGTCCACGTGCCTTCTCACCGAGTAACCTTCCTCCCGCCACCTCCTCTTGCACGCGAGCCCATGTCAGCGCTGCGCACCTGCCGACCGGCACGGCTGGCTACGTACGGCGCGAAAGAAGTTCAACATACGTACATCCATACTACTCGCACAGAGACCCATAGACCCACACAGGAGACCCATTGTCTGTTGTCCTTCACCCAGCACCTCCGATTTGCACGGCTGGCTACGTAAGGCGCGAAAGAAGTTCAACATGCGTACCCTAACGCAGCTTTGCGATCGCGCCGCTGCCGTCGTCGTTTTTGGGGGGCTCACGTGTTTTGGATCGAGCTCCACTAGAGGGCAGCCAGCGCCAAGACTTTGCTGGCACGGCTCCCTTCAGCAAGCCCGCAGACAGGCAGGCAAGGAGGGGGGGGGGAGCTTCCGTCGGTCAGCACCGCCACCGCCACCGCAGCAGCAGCACGGGATCACGGCGTGGCGGTCAGCGGAACCTGCGCTTGCCAACGCGGGCGACCGCCGGAGACCGATTCCCAGCCACGGCTGACATCAGTGGCGAGCGATTTTTGGCGAGTTGAACCCAGCGTTTAGTTTGATACTTTTTAGTTTAACCCCCGGCGTTGCGAAGGGTGCTCAGATGCACCGCCCTACGACCGCATGTCCTGGGGAAGGCCTTCATCCAGCAGCGGATTGACATTGGTGTGCATTATTATCATATACACGGACCTGATGCGATCCCACACGTTGCAGATTTCATTGCGTAAAATCACGTGTTGGGGATTATTACCTCATCTTGGTGGTGCAAAACAACCAACAGGAGATAGTGGCCACAATGGAAGTATACAATGACTGCAATGAGGCAGACAATGTTTCAGATCTAGCCACTGGCACACACACACATCTCTTGAAGAAGCTCCAATCACGTGCAGAGAAACGTCTTCTTGACGAATCTCCCAGCACGTAGAGCGGAACATCTTCTTGAAGAAACTCCCAGCATGTGGATAGAAACGTCTTCTTGAAGAAACTCCAAGCATGTGGATAGAAACGTCTTCTTGAAGAAACTCCAAGCATGTGGAGCGAAACGTCTTCTTGAAGAAGCTCCCAACATGTGGAGCGAAACGTCGTCTTGAAGAAACTCCCAACATGTGGAGCGAAATTTCTTCTTGAAGAAGCTCCCAACATGTGGAGCGAAACGTCGTCTTGAAGAAACTCCCAACATGTGGAGCGAAATTTCTTCTTGAAGAAGCTCCCAACACGTGGTGAGAAACGTCAGATAGTGCCGACAAACGCACTGTACAACCCCAAAACACATCAAGCGGCTATACTTGCTCATTGTATTTTGTTATACTTCATTCCAAGAAATGCTTATTATTATTTCAATATATTTTTTTCACTGCATGTCTCTGAACTACTGCCAGTGTCCTCTGTATCAGCGGTCAGTTGTTGGTTCGTGCGGCTGCTCATGCCCCGCATAAACCACAAAGCAAACAAATAACCCCGAGGAAACTCTGGCATGCCGCGCGCCATCAAGGCCGTGTATGTATGCACGCATGGGGTGTGCCACGGTGGCGAGATGTTAACCACCTCGCCTGGTATACAGGAGGTCGTGGGTTCGATCCCAACCCTGACGCCTGCTGTATATTCAAAGTTTGCATGATCTCCCCGTTGCCGTTTGGATTTTTCTCCGGGTTCTCCGGTTTTCCCCTCCATGTTTAGAATCGACATGCGTTCAGAGCATTTGGCTGCTAGAAAATGTCCACGCGATAAGCCAATTTCGTTGAGCTATCATTTGTGATTGCTGGGTCGCTCCTGAAACAGAGCTGTGTAGCAGCGCAGTGGGCCTTACCTGTCAAAATAAGAATAGTAAAATAGTAAAAATGTTTAACTTCTTCTCTAAGCAGGGGGGGGGGCGTGTGGGGGGACATCCAACTTTTATTCTAACCTGGTGTGCAGCCACTGTTGTGGGGGGTGGTGGTCCCGATACCCCCAACGTTTTTCGACAGAGCTACTAAAGGACGTCAACAATATTTTGGCCAAAAAACCACCGCGTTTCTTTGAGTCCTTGCTCTTCTCCAAGTCAACAACGAAGGCGACATCCACGTCGTTTGTGCCGACGACGGAACCTTGGGGCAAAAGCCACCGACAGTCGGCTCAGTACCGAGTCAGTAGCCAGTGGTTGCTCGGATTTAATACGATCACTAGAGTTCCTATCCGTGTCAAAGCAAGGGTTGGGGGGGAGGAAAGGGAGATTGTGAACGTCAAGGATCCTGTCTGTAATCTCACCCATAACCGCCACGAATCATAATGTCGGTAAGACACCACAAACTTCCAACCAAAATGCGTTGCTGCTTTCCAAAGAGAAGGAAGAAAACCAGCGCTCCATCTATCAAGGCGGAGTTGGGGCGGCTCCTGAGCATGTTCCCTCCACTAAAACAGCGATGCTGCGGCGTTCCCATGACTGGGGAAGTGAGCCGGCCGGGTTCACGAAACCGGGGCAAGGTGGGCTCGCGCGCTCCTTCGATTTTTCACGGCCAAGGCAGCAACAAGCTATTTTTAGTGGGCCGAGTGGCTCCCTTTGCTTAAGGGGGCTTCAAGGCTTCAGACCCGGGGCCGCCCTTGGAAACAGCAATGATGATGATGTTGTCACGAGTATCAACGGCGATGAGAAACAATTGGGGTCCGTTGCAACTGTCGCTTTAGCAAACTTCAGGGCGGTGTTTTTGTAAAAAAAAACATTGAAAAATTACAAAATTGCAACGGATTACGGGACGGTGGAGACGTAGCACAAATACAAGGTAAAAACCTGTAAAAAAATATTTCTAAACATTACAAATTGCTTCCCTGTAGAGGAAGGATGGGGTGAGAGGAGAGGTTCGGAGTGGCGAGGGACCGACAGCACGGAGGGCTGTAGCTAGTAGGAAGCCCCACCACAAGAAATGAGCCGTGCTTAGCAGTTCGATGATAGTGTGGGGCCTATAGCATATGTTATAAAGGGGCCCTAAATAAAAAAAGCACGTAAATATTAAAAAACTAATATTTTACTTTCATTGTAAAGTAATTGTATTTTTTCATTTGCTATACAGCCAGATAAAACGACAAATCGCTAACCTTAAACACCCAGTCGTTCATAAAAGTTGAAGGCAGTATAGTACTATAGTAATAGAGCAAGTGCAGAATCACTGAACCGGAATTGATAGCTTGAAAGCATTTAGCGCGGGGCCCTTGAAAGTGCAGGGCACGTAGCATATGCTACTTTTGCTACGAGGATAATCGGGCAGTGATTGAGATTGATATTTGCTCCTTGACGAGCACCGACTGAAGGCGTTTAAAAAGACGAAGGAACAGCACGTAGAAAAGGGAGCATTCTTCTGAATGTACAGCGAACAGCTCCCTGTCAATCCACTGCTGGATGAAGACCTCTCGTGAGCCATGCATTTTTTATTCTCAGTGCAGGCAGAAAAAAAAGTGGAAGAGTCGGTTAAAATAAAATCTCTAAGGGTAAAAATATCCGAGCGCACGCATTTCAAGAACACCGGATTACAATGTGCTCGGCACGCACCCATCATCCCATTACATAAGTACGGAGGAGGAGGGAAATAAAAAAATGTATAATAAGCAACACATGAATAAATAAATAAGCAATCGAATTCCAACTAAGAGCAGAGACCGCGACCCATCCACCAGAGCTATCCTCCAAGGTCGCTGCTCAACTAAACTGGGGGCGCCCCGTGGCAAGATGTTATCGGCCTCGCCTGGTACGCAGGAGGTCGTGGGTTCGACCCGGACCCTGACGGCTGCTGTTTATTTGGAGTTTGCGTGTCTCTCTCTCTCTCTCCCCGTGGTCGCGTGGATGTTTCTCCGGGTCCTCCGCTTTCTCCCTCCACATTTTAGAATTTTGCTGCTGTACATTTCCACACGATAAGCCGCACTTCATTGAGCTATGAGTTGTGGCCAGGTCGTTTCTGAAAGAGCCTTTACCTGATCAAATACAATTTTTTTTTTTATTAAAGTGGCAGAGACAGGGGGGCGTGCGTGGCCCCACAGGGTCTTCCCTCTGGCTAGTCAACAACCGAGCGTCCGTCCGTCCGCGATCGTGACTCGTACGTACGTTGAACTTCTTTAGCACCGTACGTAGCCGACCACGTGAGTCGGAGGTGCGGGGGAAGGACGACAACGACACTAAACACAAGGCTGCCCCGTCTCGTGCGCGCAACGACCGAACGCGGCAGCTTCGCAACGGCTTCTCTCTTCTGGGGCACCGCACGACCCTCGAACTCCCTCCGAGCATCTATCTTCTCTTCTTGGTTCTTTCGGTAAAGTCACGTAGAAGGGAAATAATAAAATAATAAAAATAAAACATTATCAAATACAATTCTCACGACGTTTCAGCCACAACGCAAGCAGCCGTCCTCAGGTGAAGAACAGGTCTGTCGGAAAGACAGCGTCTGTTCTTCACCTGAGGACGGTTGCTTGCGTTGTGGCCGAAACGTCGTGAGAATTGTATTTTATTTTGTTTTATTTTTATTATTTTATTATTTCCCTTCTACGTGACTTTACCAAAAGAACCAAGAAGATGAATCCCTGCAGTCACGAAAGCTTTAAATCGAAATTTATCTATCTTCTCGTTAACGACTTTGCTCAATTCACGATATCGTATGAACTCTATTCCATTGAACTGGGGGTGAAGTGTGAGTACTCCCACCTCTTGCAAGGTGTCCGAGCAGCGTGGAAGAGTAGGCCAAACACCCTCTAGTGCCCTCTCGTGGAAGCCCTTCTGCCGGCAGTGACGTGAGAAAGATATTTCAGGGCCGCACCATTAACTTTTCGGCTACACCTATTAGCGCTCTTTGTTGCTGGCGTATTGGTGGGCCTTTGGCAAGGGGGGCGGAGGGGCTGTGCTCATCAGCAAGCGAACCCCCCCAGAGATGGAGGCGGCAGCCCTCACCGAACAGAGTAGTTGACAGCTGCGTTGCCGCTACGAACCCCGTACGACTGCGTATGAACCCCGTACGACTGCGTATGAACCGCGAGGTTCCAACCGGGGCACCGGGGCGGCGTTTGAAACACGCGGTCGGCGTACGTGCCAGCACCGTGACGCTCATCGCCACTGTTTAATGTCTTTACCCCGGGGTCGAAGGTCAAGGCTGCGGTACTCACTGTAAAAAAAAAACTCTGCTGCTGTACACCCATAGAAGGGGGGGGGGGGGGGAGTCTCTGGGCAGAGATAGAAAGAAAAAAATCGTCCGTCGCATCGATGGAGGTGTAATGGCTTTGCACCTTGGCCCGTGCGCACCCCCTGTGCTATTTGCCGCTGATTTAATTATATTGGAGTGCACGTGTGGGTTAAAAGAGATACATAATTTACGGGCCTCTGGTTAATCCGCTGCTGGATGAGGGCCACCTCACGGTACTCGCAACACCCCCCCCCCCGCCTCCCCCTGTGTGCCGTGCCGGTTTTTAACAGGTGCTCGCAAACTAACACTCGCCCCAACAGCCCGTTAAGGCTACAATGCGGTGGATTGCAGCTCTCGCGTCCGTACGCGCGCAAATGCATTCTCAGCGGCCTCTCTCCCCACCGTTGCATAGATTTTTTTTCTTTTTTTCTGACTCGATTATAGAATCTGAATATTTATCCTGGAGGAATCCGATGAGCTATGAAGCTCTTTTTCACGGATGTTCAGTAGGGGTGGGTCAGAAAATTTGAACAATACAAAAAAAAACGATCGGAAGAACGTTGCAACAACAATACATGAACAGGAAAGGCAAACCGATCACCCATAAAACATACAAATACAACTCAACTATCCCCGTAGCCCACTGCGGTACCAAAGAATGTTTCCCTGTGGTTATTGGGGACGAAGTTGCCCCCCCCCTACTCACCACCCGGCCCAATCCAGTCGCAGAGTACCGGCATTGAATTAATTCCACGCAACTACCGGCTACCGACTCAACGCCGGTCCCCGCTGTTTGGGCGCTTCCCGTGCATTTCAAAGGTTCCTTCTTCGGCGTAATCAGCATTTAAGACACCTTGGCGTACACACACGCTGAACTTTCTTTCGCACCGTACGTAGCCAACCGTGCCAATCGGAGGTGCGATTGCATATCCGACCGTGCTGAAGGCGGGTTCAGAAACACCACGACGTTTGTCAAAAAATGTTGAGGGTGTCTCTTGGCCATTATCTGCCCAACCTCCCCCCCTCCCTCCCCGTCTGCGTCGCCCCGGCACACCACATCCAGTCCACCATCCTCCACCGTCGCGACGGCTGTGCCGGCTAACCAGTCACGTGCCGCCCGCTCCAGTCTACCGGCGGCCCGGGGAAATGTTCAGTGATGAATGAAGACCTGCCTTCCGCGTAAACAGGGCCGCGCCTTGACTGCTTGACGTGGCCGATAGGAATCAATGCTTATCAATAACCATCGATCCTACTCATCGATTTTGAGCCGTGCTTTTTTTTGTCTAATGTAAGGTTTAATTGTTACCAAGCGTGATCAGATTTATCCAGCGGACCTGCTCCAAATATGCCCATTGCCACGGTGGAGATGAGATGTTATCTGGCCTCGCCTGATACGCAGGAGGTCATGGGTTCGATCCCCGACCCTGACAATGCCTGTTGTATATTTTGGAGTTCGTGTGTACTCTCTCCTTGTGGTGGTTGCGTGGATTTTTTTTTATCCGGCTCCTCCGGTTTTTCGTTCCACATTTTATAAACAACACGCGTTTCGATAATTTGGCTGCAACTATCAATTCCCACGTGTGATGATGATATCAGCCACTTCGGTGCACACAATGTGTGGGGCCAGGTCACCACTGAAAAAGAGCTCATAGCTTCGTGGGCTTTACCTGATAAATACAATTGTTTCGTTTATTGCCGGAGAGTGTGGCATGATGGAACAATAGCAATTGTATAATTCATATGACGCCCTTATTTAAATCCAAGGAAACCTCACTAAATGGCAAACTTGTTATCCATCAGGACAGTCCTGCTTTGGAATGCTGGGCCAATTCCACACGCATGCAAGTGGAAAACCCTGCACAGATAGCTTCAAGAATGCGCTTTACTAACTGCCGTCATTGTTGGCCACATCAGAGTTGGGGAATTTTTCAATTAATAATTATTTTTATTTTACCAGGTAAGGTCCACTGAGCTATACAGATCGTTTTTTCAGAAGCAACCTGGCTTTCACAAATGTTATAAGCTCAACGAAGTGGCTTATCACGTGGACATTTATAGCAGCCAAATCATAATCTAAGAGCACGGTTCTAAATGTGGAGGGATGAAAGCCGGCGGATCCCGAGAAAAATCCACGTGACCATGGCGAGAGAAAAGCAGACATGCAAACTCCAAATATATAGACGTCAGCGTAAGAATAAAACCCACAACACCTCCTGTATACCAGGCGACCACCAACTCTCATTTCCAAAGCACTGGATCACAGGCAGAAACATCTGACACTACCACGATGCACTGTGGAATCCAGTCACCCCAATAACTAACTTAAATTGTTTATGTTTTTTGCTCTGATTTCTATTTTATTGTATAGTTTATTTGTTTAGCTTTTTACTCATTTTGGTGAGCCAGGTCACTGTTGCAAATCAAGACTCAATCCTGGTCTCTGGAATTCTCACCTTGGTAAACAAAATAAATTCGACTTGACTCAGGGTCTGCTGAATCTGATTATAAAACAATTGCCCGGCTAACCCCAATATTTACGAATTTCAACACGTCCACCCTTTATTTGCACGGATTTACAAGTGAAACCAATTACCAACATAACGCGCAAAATCAAAGACCAGATATTAGCGAAAGGCGTCGCATTTCATTGAGCGGAGAGCGCCGAGATCTTGCGAGAACCCACACAAATTAATCACAGCGGCTCCCACGAGCAGCGTCGGCGCACGCAGGCGCCCCGGGTCCATCAGCAACCGCCCGCATCATCGGCTCCTCCCCCGCGTTCAAGGCCTACGCGGTGCGTGCATTCTCCCCGCAGAATCGTTTTGACACAGATGCAACGCTCGGCTGAGCGCTCGCTCGCTCGCTCACTAGCCCGGTCTCTTCATTTACACACGCACTTGCTCACTCACTCAACCATCTGGCTGGTCCGCTCGTCCACTCGCTCGCTCTATCGCTCGCTCGCTCGCCGTAGAGGAGGCCCCGCGACGCGCCTGAACGTGCTTAATGTTGGGGCGTAACGGGCGGCGACAGACACCCTCCTGCCGCGGCTGAGAGCACGGCGGGGTAAGTGCTCACCGCTCACTCGATCTGTCTGCCTTCACCGGCGTAAATTTATTGAGCCACTCGGGAGATCCAATTGGGGGCAGTGGCGAAGTGTCACCTCTTCATGAGCACGCGTGCGCACACACGCGCGCAAGTACTCTCGATAGAGGGGTGGTATTTAATTGCAAACAAAGTCTCAGTGAATTCGGTTTTTTTCATGTTTCCCATTTTTTCTTGTCGCTTTATCAGTCGACTCTCGTTCGGTTAAAACGGAGAGCCGGAGGACGAGAAGGGGGCGAGGGGAGCTGAGGAGGCGGACGAAGGACATGGGGGGGGGGGGGAGCCGAGGGGGGGGGGTAGCCGAGTGAATGAGGGAGGGAGAGAACTCACGTTAGAACAAACCGCATTGTCAATCAGGAAGAAAGCACGTGTTCTCTTCCTTACAATTGCAACCACTTGACTTTGAGTGCACTGAGCCTCTTTTCAAAGTGCTTTGTAAATATGTACTTGAGTTTAATTTCAGACAAAGATATATCGACTTTTACGGACTGTGGGGGCAAGTGCTGTTAGCGAGCACCTATTAAGGCGGGCACGGGAGGGGATGGGTGGCCGACACCATGCCCGGCTACCTTTGTCTCTCCTGCGGTGATGTCTACACACGGCAACCAGGCACTCATTTGAGGCCGAGTTAATTTCAGACACACAAACACACACCCTATACGTATAATGAAATACGGGGCTGCATTGGCAGTGGCACACAAATAAAAACGGAGAAAATACACAGCAGCTTGACGTTCCAGGCAACCGCCCCTTCTTCAGAGCAGAGAGACTTACGTTTTTAAAAACTGGACGACACACACGGGGTGGGTGCCCTGGGATTATCGCGACGTATATTAACAACAACACGCTCAATTGATATGGCGTCTATATTTGGAGATAATGAATAGCCAAAGATACCCTTGTAAAAACAATAGTTTAAATGGCTGAAAATAACAATAATTAGACGTTTACTAATTTACTTCTTCAAATGTTTATTTTTATATTGACGCCACATAAAATGTGTACGAACATCCCCCCCCCCACCAAAATACTTTACGGCTTGTGAGAAAAAAAAACCCAAAGCTAAATCTGTAAACATCATTTCGAAGTTAACGTGACCACGTGGAGAGTTACGTGACCACGAGACACGAACATTTGTGGCCAAAGGCTGCTCGACACCGCGCGCGCGCACGTCATTTATCTTAGCTCAGAGATCATATCGGAGTGCCGCGTAAAAGCTCTGCCCCCCCCCCCTTCATGGGGGAGACGTTGGCAAACAATGGGAGTGTTGTTTTCAAGACGTTCTTCCAAAGCGGCATCAGCAATCATCGTGATTTCACGTGCACACAGCAATCGCACACATGTACAAGACAAAGATGCATCGCTCCACGCCGCCCCGGATAGCCTTAACAAACTGTTGGGGCAAGTGCTGTTAGCGAGCAGCGCCTATGAAGGCCGGTACGGCACACAAGGGGGTGGGTGACCAGCCCGGCCGCTTTTGTCTCCCCAGTGGCGATGTTAACACACCGCACCAGGTACTCATTTGAGGGTGAATCGAACAAGGGGAGGCCCAGGACCGGTTCAGATAATCGTCAATGAAGTTGGCCGTTAGCGGGAATCGAACTACGGTCGCCGGGTTCGTAGCCCAGTAAGCTAACCGCTGCGCCACCGCTCCGCCTTACACAAAGATCCCCCGTATAGCATCAACAGACTGTTGGGGCAAGTGCTGTCATCGAGCACCTCACACATACACACGTGTGTGTGTGTGGGGGGGAAGGAGGTTCGAACAAATGGGTCCCGGCCGCATTATCCGATAATCCTCCGAGGACGGCTGCTTGCGTTGTGGCCGAAACGTCGCGAGAATTGTATTTTATTATTTTATTATTTCCCTTCTACGTGACTTTACCGAAAGAACCAAGAAGATGAATCCTCCGAGTATTTGCCGGGCGGCCAACGTCGCGCAACGGTGATCGAAAGCCTGGTGCCAGCGTCCCGGATGGATTGGGGATGGGGAAAAGGCTTCTCTCGGTGCCCGCTCCTGGCGCTCGCTGCCACCTCCTCCTCTCCTCGCTTTCACCAGCACGGAGGCGTTCGGGGTTGTGCAAGTCTTGTCCGAGCTCGGTTTGACCAACCGCGAGGCGTGGCGCCGGACTTGTCGTTGTTCTGTTCGTGTGGCGAGATGTTAACTACCTCGCCTGGTCCGTACACAGGAGGGTCCGTGGGTTCGATCCCGACCCTGACGCCTGCTGCTGTATATTTGGAGTTTGCGCGTTTCTCTCTCCCCGTGGTCGCGTGGATTTTTCTCCGGGTCCCCCCCGGTTTTTCCCTCCACATTTGGAAACGCGCGTTAACAAACACATTTCCACGTGACGATAAGCCACTTCGTTGAGCTGCCACCAGGTTGCTTCTGAAAAAAAGCAGCGATGTAAGCTCAGCGGGACCTGACCTGGTAAATATTAAAAAAATAGTTTTTAGTTTTAAAACTGCGCCGAGAGTGGCACATAAGCGGAAAATAACTTCAATCTAGATTTTAAGTTAATAACTTGTTACGTAAAAAAAAAATCGCCCAAGTTTTGTTCAATTGCCCTTCTGCACAGCTGCGATCTCTCTGCTATGAAGAGCAGCCATTGCCTAAAACGTCACCTCATTGCTGTTGTTCGTTTCCGTTTAATGGCCACAGTGTTAGCGCGTTCAGTTTATTACAATTCCCAGATATTTCGTAACTTCTTCTCACCGAGTGGTCCCCGCACGAAGATCGGAACTGCTCCGAAAGACTGGCCAGGCTCCAGCGCTATGCCGAGTGTCCTGTGCAAACTGGATCGGCTCAGCCGCATTGGAACTGGCTGCGACCAGGTTAAGTGCAGAGTTAGAGCATAGTTCAAATGAAGTGGAGCGTTCGTAGCCTCGACATGATTCCACGGACGATCTTTCCCACCCAAGCCACGGGACGAAAACGACGAACGTACGCACGCCCAACATGTGCAGAAACAAACGAAAACGCACGCTCGCACACGCACGCACACACACACGCGCGCACCCATCGCGCTCTTCCATTTAGCCTTTGTCTAACGAGTAAGGTGATTAAAAACATCGCGGGGGCGCGGGCATGTCGAAAGAACACGGCTGCCATTTATTTTTAATACAGCTGCACTTAAATAAAACATGACGGGCAACCCTTTGACATTGATCACTTTGCAGTACAAAGGGGGTGAGAGCAATCGCTCTCGTATTGAGTGTTACTCGAGTTGGGAAGATTGTGTGTCTGTTTGTTAATTATTGTTTGACATGCGAGATGCCCCGGAGCCCGTGGGGGATGTCCAGGTTATTTGCCTGCATGAATATTTGATGCGCGGGGGGGGGGGTGTTGAGCCGGCGAGTCAAAACAAGAAACGATCGTCGCTAAAATGCCACGCAGATATACGTGTCGGCACTTAACCCCCTCTCAGCCCCGCGGCGATGCGAAGCAGCCTCCTCGCGGAGTAGCGGGGGGGGGGGGGAATGAGCGGCGCTCCCAGTGGGCGCTCGTTCGTCCCAAAACGCTCCGTTCCGCGGAGCGTCCACGGCCAGCCCGACACGGTCAAGCCAACAGGCCAATTCGCGCGCCGTTCGAGCGGAGGCCAAGCGCCGTCGACTGCGTCTGCGCGAAGACGGCGTCGTCATCGCGAGCGCGCCGCGTTCCGCTCTTTGTTCCAAGGAGCGGGCGCGCGCTCGTTACGGCGGGGGAGGAGGAGGATGGAAAAAAGGCCAGCGTCGCCACGAATTAAAAACGCAAGAGAACGGCAAAAGGGTTAACGGAGCGTTAGGAGGTCTCAAACCAATACAAAAGCAATTCCGCAGTGCACGTTGCATACGCCCTACGCTTTAAAACCTTGACGAGGCTTTAAAAAAAGACACACGCGCACGATTACAGAGAAATAAGAAACAATCCCCCGTACAGATATTCAGAATAGTGCAAGGGCTGTTAGCAAAACACCTATTAATGGAGGCACGGGAAGGTGGCGTGGACACAGCCAGCACCGGCAGCTGACCACCTATGGCTCTTCCCCAGTGATACCCGTACGATGCAGCAGGTACGGTACTCATTCGAGGCCGAGTTGACCTAGGGGAGGGGCCCAGTATCAGTTCCGATTTCAGTCACCACCAGGCATCAGCCGCGGTGCTCTGTGTAATGAACCCCACCCTGACGAACGTAGGTTCGATTCCTGGACGTGGCTGACATCGGTTGAGGGTTAGATCTGTATCAGTCCCCCTGGTCCCCCAATCACACGACCGGACACACCACGTGGAGATGCCTTGACCCAACAACGGATTGACAAAAGGCTGTATATCTGTCACAACCTTTATACACACAACCACATTGATGCATCAACAAATGAAAAACAGATATGTATAAAAAAACACGCACACGCAATTATATTGAGATGCATGCAGAGTAAAGCTGCTTCCCGGCTTAGTAAGAAGTTCAGAATTCCAAGAACATTCACATTCTAACATCAAACCTCCTACTATGTATGTTGAACTTCTCTCGCACCGTAAGTGGCCAACCGTGGTGCCAATCAGCCAGGCCCTCCGATTGCGTTTGCAGGGGGCGTACCGCGCATCGCTCAGCGCGATGTCCGACGTTCCGCTCCACGTCCTGGGATACACCACCCTGGCGTGAAGACATCGTCACCGAGCTACACACAGCACAACACCCACGTGGCACCAGCCGGGTTTGTTCCACATCCTCTCCCAAAACTGCCCGTATTTTCCAGCAGAGACGCCCCACCCCCCCCCCCCCCGTTTATTTAAGTCCTCGACAAAAGAATCTCTATTTAGCAGTGCTCATTAAGTCTCAATTCAAATGTTGCTTGGGGTGTTTTTCTCTCTCTTTGCCTTAATAAAAATACAGGAATCCCTCAGAGGTGAGGCGCGCTCGTTAGTTTGTATATAAACGCGGGGCATTGAATAACTTCCAGAAACACAAGCGTTGATGTAAATTACAACTGCCGGCGCTTTTTTATTAATTTTATTATTATTATTTTAAAGCCAGACTCTGGCACCGAAACGCAGGTGTGCTTTTTTCAGACACACGACCCCTTGTGCCACTTTGCACACGCGCACACACACACACACTTAAGACACCCTTCATGCGCACGTACGCGCGCAAGCAACACACGCGTAGCCGCCCCCGATGCACTCTCACGCACCACGGACGGTCAACCGCAGACACCAGAAGCCGTGGGAATCCGAGGCACGAGGTGGAACCCGCAACGCCAACCAACCAATCGGGGGTCACCCACGCGTTCAGCTCCAGCCACCTTCTTCTCCTCGCTGTGTATCCGAGCGAGCGGTCGGATACGCAGGAACAAAAATATACATTACACTGCCTTGATCAATTCGCTGCTGGATGATGCCCCAACACCCCCCCCACACACCCCCCCCCCGACACCCCCCCCCGACACCCCCCCCGACACCCCCCCCCGACACCCCCCCCCGACACCCCCCCCCCCCGCCACTCCCCGCCCCATAGTGCGAGAGTTTCCTGATGGTACGGACAGAAAAATCAACACGTCCGTCAACTACAGTGGGGCCTAAACAGGAAATGGCCCTTTCTTACAGGAGGAGGGCCTTTGCCCGAAACACCGGCTGCGACATTTCGTATCCAGTTTGGTGCAGCGATGTTCATCATTTGCCCCGTCGACACAGACCATCGCCCCCTTTGTTGTTTAACTGTGGACGTGGCAGGTTGGTGAAATTGGGAGCCGGAGTGGTGGTGGGGGCCGGTGTCAGCCGTGTCGAGTGTCATTTGTCACCCGCCGACGCTTAGCCAGGACCAGGGATCGAACCCTCGGGTGGCCAAGGATTCTCAGCGGCGCAGAGCGAGAAGCGTAACCGCCGCGGCACCGCTCCACACACGCGCTCACGAGACGCCAACATCGCTACTCCTCTGCGCCCGAGCGCCGCGTGTTCAGGTTCGCGTGGTGGAGTGGGGTGGGCGATGGAAGGAGTAGTAGCATGAGGGGTGCGGGGGGAAGGGAGATGGCTGGGAGGTTGCAAGGGCACCAAATGAAAAAACAAACACAGAGTCCAAGCAAAAAAAGAAAATATGAAAGAACCATTTTGGCACTTGGCAGGCTTTAGCATATGTGATCAAGGCATGCTCACCAGCCTCTCAGCCACCACAACGCATGTCAGAAATTGAATCTGGCAGGGATAAATTATTCAAAAACGGCCCTGCCTACCGATATTACTATCTTGCATATTAGGTTCGCTCCGGCCTCTTTTATCCATTTATTTGCCGAAGGGAGTTTGATGTGTCACGAAAGAATAGCACACGCACGCGGGGGCCCGATCACACATTTGTTTTGGTGATGGTAAAATAAAGCCGTTCATAAATAAAACATTCATAAGCGCAGTCATTCGCGGTGCGTGAACACACTCCATCTGCTGCAATCAGTTACCTGCCACGGTTAAATACGATTCCCCTTTAGCCTCCGCGCCGTGCGTTGGGGGGGGGGGGGGGGGCTGTGGGTGGACGCGATCAATCCCACAATTCCACGCGGCGATCGTGACGGCAAAGTAAACGCCTCGTTGTGCTGTACTTCTACGCTGCAGGGGTGGGGGGGGGGGGTCTCTACGCTCTCGTCACCTCCAAAGTTGGTCGGGAACTATTCTGGGATGCGCTGTAGTGCACTTGGACGGACAGGTAACCGCCACGCTTCGCCATCGGGCTGCGTGGTGCCACGTGTCGGGCGGCTTGAAGGCGAAAGAGCGTGCAGCAAAAATTGCGAGCCTTATACTCCGCTTTGTACTCTCTCTCTCGGCCTTCGCCGACACCGCAGCGGCCGGGCATGGCGAAGCATTGACCGGACAAGCTCCCACGACCGGCGCGGTGTGGGGGTGCCGAGGGGCAAGCGGCATCGCATCGCACCGTGTACGACGCGATGCACGCCGGGGGCAAAACATGCGCCTCCGTTTTTGTAGTGTGGTGACGACGCAAACGCCCTCTCTCTCACGGCGAACAGATGACCGCTTTGTGAGGGCGCCGCTGCGGTGGCGAGATGTTAATGCCCTCGCCTCGGTCGTGGGTTCGATTCCAACCCCGATGCCTGCTGTATATTTGGAGTTTGCAGTGTGTGTCTTTATCTCTACGCGGTCGTCTAAAATTTTCTCTGGGTCCTCTGGTAGTTTCCCTCCACATTGAGCATCGACGTGCGATTAGAGTTTTTGGCCACTATAAATTTCCCACGCGATGATAAGCCAACTCACGTCGAGCTATTGATTTGTGATAGCCAGGTGCCTTCTGAAAAAGAGCTACATGGCGCTCAGTGGGGCCTTACCTGATAAAATACAAAAGTAGTTTGAGTTTGGTTTATTCGCAAACAGCTCTCACACACCGCGCAACCCGCCTGCGGGCCGGCCGTAAAAACGCACGGCGCCCCGAGAATTTACGCCGATAAATGCACACAACGGGGCAGCGCTCCACTATATCGCGGATTAGCGCACGTGAGGGGGGGGGGGGGTGGAAGCGGGAAAACCGCGCGCGTTTGCGAGACGTCAACCGTCTTTTTCGACGGAAGTGATCACGACGTCGGGAAAGAAACGAGTCGATCCCATCGCTTCTTCTTCCTCGTCTTCTTGTTGTCGTACGGCTGTAGACGCTAGAGCAACGACTACAATTTCACGTTCAGGTGGTTGAAGCCAGACAACCACGTCAGGAGTAAAGCGGAGTAGTGCATCGTCGCCGCGTTGTCTCATTCGTATATATTTTTGTGGATCGGGTCCATTGCGTCGTTTATACGTTGTTGTTGTGGTGTGTTCTGGATGACCACAGTCGCACTCTGGCGACCACTAAACAGTCAGTCCCATCACCGAACGCCAGGAAGTCCCTCTCCATATTTAGCAGGGTGCTCCGTGCCTACGTTGGGTGACCACCAACGTCATGGGTCACACAGCTCAACGCCGCGTTCAGGGGCACGGTTACCGCGCTGGTGCGGCCACTCGGCAAACGGCAGCCCTGACCTCTGACCCCGAGTCTGATCCTCCCGCAGTATAAACCCTTTGTGACCCGAGGTTTAAAACGCGTAATTGCGTTAGTCCGCCTGTCTGCAACGAGGGGTGATGACAACTGCGGTAAGGAAGATCCATAATCAATGAAACGTTGCGAGATGCCGTTGGCATGAATGACGCAATATAAAATGAAAGTATTATTATTAGAAAATTGTGTTGCCATTAGGTTACGGACGCACCCTATCGATAAACGGCCTAATACATAAGGATGATGCCTCGTCGACCAGGGCAATGGCATCGCACACTCACCTCGCCACGCGATGACGTCAATTGCGTGACGTCATCTCGCCGTGCGGCTGGGGAAGGTATCGTCGTTACGACTAATCACTTCCCAAGACAACCCGAGCACACGTTGGGAAGGCGTGAGAGACTCCACGCGTACGCCTGAAGTGATCTTGCTCGTTTAAAAACAATTGTGGCTTTCCTCTCCACCCCTTAGATCTCGGCTCGGATAACCAGTCCCTTATTAATATTGATTATGACCGCTCCAGTACGTTCTATCAAATGACGGCCTCAGGTGTCAAGTCCCTACCAACCCCACCCCCGCCTCTCTCTTCCCTTTGTCACCGTGGGGGGCGTCACAGCGGCGAGATGTCAACTCCCTCGCCCGGTATACAGGAGGTCGTGGGTTCGATCCCGACCCCGACGCCTCCTGTATGTTTGGAGTCTGCGTGTCTCTCTCTCTCTCTCTCTCACACCGTGGCCACGTGGATTTTACTCCGGGTCCTCCGGTTGTCGTTCCCTCCACATTCAGAATCGACATCACGCGTTCAGAGTTGTTTTGGCAGCTGTAAATTTCCGGGTGATGATTAAGCCACAGTGGGCCTTACCTGGCGCAGTAAAACAAGTCATAGCCGATGGTGATGATGAACACCGTGCGTGCGTGTGTGTGTTTGCGCGTTGGATTTTATCTTTGGCGCCGTACGCAGCCAACCGTGCCAAATCGGAGGCGCGATAACCGTGACCTCGGTAGCACGGGCCACCACCACCACCACCCCCCCTTCGCGACGACGCGCTAATGCGACGTTGTGCGCGGTAGCCGCGACCACGGTGGCGGCAGCGGTGAACGTGGGGCCCGTCCCAAAGAAAACAGGAACCCCCCCCCCCGTGCCCCACCCCACCCCGCCCCCCCCTAATTACGGTCAGGGGTGGCAGCCGAGACCCGGTGCCACTGACGAACGGCGGGAGAGCACCGGTAGCCATCCGCCCGTGCACAGTCGCGGCACTGTTCTGCTCTTTCCGCTCTCGCCCCCGTCTCCCGAGTTGAGGCACGGGGTGGGGGGGGGTGAGAGGGGCGCTCACCAAACCGGCGGCTGCCCCGCGTTTTTTTTTTAATCCTTGCGCCCTGGAATGGAAACAGATTCTTGGGCACGCAGGAGCCGCCCTCCTGCGTGCATACGTGCACTTCGATGGCTTTGCACCGATCCCGATGGCACGGATTCCATTCCCGGGCCGAGCTACCGAGCCATGGCTCCGGGCAGAGCCGGCCAAAACAAACACAAAAAATTTGGGGGGGGGGCGGGGGGAGTACCTGCAGTAGGCGAATCTGCGCATGCGTACGAGAGAGAGAGAACGTACGCCATCGCCGGGGAGCCAAAAGTTGCTTTGGCGCAGAACCACCACCACACCCAACGCAGCCACGCACGTGTGTGCATCCCCGTAACCCGGGGGGGGGCGGGTGGGTGGGGGTCGGCGTGCGTGGGGCGAGGGTGGAGGCTCTGCTGCGGCGGGAGCCGCCGCGTGCTCGCGTCTCGGCCCAAAGTTCACGAGTTCACAACCCCGAGCCTGGCAGCGTTTCCACGCGGTGGGCAAAGGCTTCGTTCGCGGGGGCGGTGCGAGAGGGGGGGGGAGGGGTAGCCGCAGTCAGATGCTGAGCACGCGCCGCTGCCGCTGTCAAAACGACGCCCCCCTTGCCCCCCCCCCCCCGCTCGCTCGCGGGCACCGCCGAGGGGCGCCACCTTCGCGCGCGCGCGCAACAAGAAAACAAAAACGGGCGACGCAAAGTGCCGCCGGACACGCGTCTCCCGCCGCACGTGGGCGGAGGTTATGATTGAGCGTCGTGATGTGGCCTAGACAGTCGGGTGGCAGGGTGCGATTCAGGCGCTCTCCGAAAAATATCTACGAAGTTAGGGTAAGGGGTGAGTGAGGGGGGTGAGTGTGAGGGAGGGGGGGGGTAAAGATGCACAGCCCTGCAAATTATTGCTTGTGCCACTGCCGCTGGAAGGGCATCCTTGAGAGGCAATCGTGGGAGGGTACTTTGGCCTACTCTTTCACGCCGGGCTAGACGTCTTGGCGGAGGTGGGGAGTACCCACAATTTACCCCACCACCACCACCACCACCACACGCAACCTTCCGATCGACTTAACTGTGGTGGTGCGCGATGATCACGCAGGCGGCTGCAGCGCCGTCATTTCAAAGGCCGCGACGGGAGATCGAAAGCGAAAGCGGTGACCTCCGGGTCGCAGGTTTGGCGGTGCGGAAATCTTACGAGTAATTCTGCGGTTTTAAATCGCTGCCAGTTCGTTTATTAGCGTGCGATTAAATATATATCTGTGTGAGTCTGCATCATTTCCCCCCCCCCCCTGTGCTCTTTTTAGAAGGGATCAATTCCATGTCCTTTTAGAACGGGCTGACATTCATGAGACATTGACATTCATTATCTATTTCACTAAGGCGGCATTGGGCAAACTACAGTTACAAGGGCACAACTCTCCGGCTGCAATTGAGCAGGAGGAGGATGATCGCAAGTGGAATCTAAGTGCAAAGTGGAGGCGAGCATGTGACGGCTTAACTTCAAATATAAAAAGGCCAATGTCACCATGCAGTATGTGTTCAGGAAAGCAAACTCGGGACTGGTTTTGACATTGTGGGTCTCACCAGCAGTCAAGCTTGGTCAACTACGGAGTAATCTTGTTGGGCAAGATTACTCCGTATACTCTATGGGAGTCCATTCAAACGTAAAATAGCAATGCTGACTGAGTTATGGATAACTTTGCTAAATAATGTTGATGGGTATTGGATGTTCACGATCCAGCTTAGGTTGCCACCTGTCCTGCTTTTCCCGGGATCGCCATTTTTTGTGGTTACCTGTCCTGGGAAATCTGGAAGTCTCTCAGGGACATAAAAAGTCCCGGATTTTGTCGGTTACATGATGATAATGGGATGAATAGACCACTAAAGACGACAAGTTAACAATACAGTTCTCCCCTATACCGGTATTGTGATAAATTATTCCTACCTCTATGTGTGTCCCAGTTTAATGCACCACATAGGTGGCAACCCTGTCCACAGCAGATGGCAAGTTTCGGCAAATCCCCGCAGAGCATCACTGGCCAGTGGTGGGAATTGAACCTTTGACTTTTGTCTAAAACTGGCTCCGTGCCAAATGTATCACCCACACGGCCATCCAACCACTTATCTTCACCACGTCTCATCAGCACGGACGTGTATGCGTGATGTGATGTGTGATGTGTGTGTGATGTGTGTGTGATGTGATGTGTGATGTGTGTGTGATGTGTGATGTGTGTGTGATGTGTGTGTGATGTGATGTGTGATGTGTGTGTGATGTGTGTGATGTGTGTGTGATGTGTGTGATGTGTGTGTGATGTGTGATGTGTGTGTGATGTGTGTGATGTGTGTGTGATGTGTGATGTGATGTGTGATGTGTGTGTGATGTGTGATGTGTGTGTGATGTGTGTGTGATGTGTGTGTGATGTGTGATGTGATGTGTGATGTGTGATGTGATGCGTGATGTGATGTGTGATGTGTGTTGATGTGTGTTGATGTGTGTGATGTGTGATGTGTGTGTGATGTGTGATGTGATGTGTGATGTGATGTGTGATTTGATGTGTGATGTGATGTGTGATGTGATGTGTGATGTGATGTGTGATGTGTGTGTGATGTGATGTGTGATGTGTGTGTGATGTGATGTGTGATGTGTGTGTGATGTGTGTGTGATGTGTGATGTGTGTGTGATGTGTGTGTGATGTGATGTGTGATGTGTGTGATGTGTGTGTGATGTGTGTGTGATGTGTGATGTGATGTGTGTGCCCGCATGTCCCTCTCCGAGTGGCAGTGCAACGATTAGCGCGCTGCGTCTACGAACCCGCCGACCCGAGTTCGATGCCCGCTCACCAGTGACGATAATCTAAATCGGTCCTGGGCCTCCCCTAGGTCGACTCAGCCTTAAACGAGTACCCGGTGTGGTGTGCAAACATCGCCACTGGGGAGACAAAGGCGGCCGGGCGTGGTCCTAGCCACCCACCCCCTCGTGCGCCAACGTGCCATCCTTCATAGGTGCTAATCGCTAACAACACTTGCCCCAACAGTCTGTTAAAGGCTATGCGGGGGATCTTTATCTCTGTGTACGTATGTATATCTGTGTGTATGTATATATGTGCCTGCCAGCGCGTGCGTACGTTGTCACTAGCAGGTCACACCAGAGGCTACCCTGGCAGTTGCAGGACTCGGGGCTCCTGTTTCGGCTTCTCCGGTTACATGTGGGTCTGTTTTTTTTAAATCAGTACAACCTGCCAGTCTGTTTAAGTTTTCCCCTTCGGTGGGGTGGTGGTGGTTTGGCGGCGTTGGGGGGCGGGGACGCCACTAAACAGGTGTTTCAGCCAGGGCGAGCTAGTGAGCGCGTGTGTGTGTTTGTGCACGTGCATTTTTATAGAACGCACTGTGTGCCCCGCAGAAAAAATTACACACGCACACTTACACACGCAACACTCCACGCTAACGCTGTAACACTACACACATTCGGCCCATTTGTAGTATTTTTCTTTCTTTCTGGGCGTTATCTGGGTTTCAGCCCTTCGCACCTCGCTGCGTGGGGTCGATAAAATTCGCACGGCATTGTGGGGGAAGTGAAGAGGGGCCCCCGCGCCCCCCGCCTCGCCATAGGAATGTGGAATTTCTGCCATTGGATCAGGGCTGTGAATTGTAGACGAGTAACAGCGTCAACGCTCGTGGGAAAGAAATCACTTCGGCTTCCTTGCTTTAAGCGACGCAAACTATTAATTGGAGTAAACACGCACGAGCCGTGCCTATCCGATTGTTTAAGCAATCGACGGCCCCCGCCGATGATTATATCGTTCCGATCGCTCGACTGACTTCACGATGCGAAATATAGTTGGGAGGAAAATAAAAACACCAGTCCCGCGCCGGTTCCCCACGTGTGTGAAGCCGGACGGGAGGCGACGGCCGGGAATTGTTACCGTCGTCACCACCGTCAGCCATGTCACACCGCGCACGCACCGATTGTCGGCGCGGGGTTTTTCCTGTCATCGGGAGGGGTTAGGTAATGGGGTTGACCAACCAACACAGGTACTCTCCGGGCTCAGCACTGTTAAGGCTCAACCCTGCTTGGCTTTCCCAAATCCACCGACATCGGGCCAATTCCTCCCGCCCATGGGAGTCATAGGTGGCTCAAAATGCTCACCGTTGTTTATCTGATTCGACAATACGGTTTGGAAGATTAAAAAAAGGGTTCAAGAGACGTACGTGTCCATTGTTTCGCACCGAGGAGGTGGAGCCGGTGAACTCCGGGTTGCGAGTCCGGTGGGCCGATGACCTTTACACCACGGCGGAGGTGGCAGCATCCTGGCTTGTGGCGGTGGGGCTGAAAGGGAAAGGGGAAACGGGACGACATCTCCCCATTCAGAAAAGCTTCCCCTTGTTAAATATTTAAAGCGTGGCCTTGCGGTGCTCAATTCTGTTTTGTTTGACGCACGGAAACGGCCTCTGCCTAGATGGCTCAGCTGTGGGTCCCTAACCCCCTAGCGTCGGGGGGTCTGAGCCCCCCCCCCATTCCTTGCTGAAGGCTCAGCACCGCCTCTAAATCCTTACAGACAAATACAAACGTATATCTATATAATCTGAGTATATATGTTCAACTTCTTTTGTACGTAGCCAATCGTGCTGATTTGGAGGTGCGATGTTGGAATGAATGCAAAGACAAAGATTCCCACCCCCCTCTCATAGCCTCAACTGACTCTTGGGGCAAGTGTTGTGAGCGAGCACTTTATGAAAGCTGGCACGGCACACGGAGGGAGGGGGGGGGGGTGACCGGCAACGTGCGCTGGCCCGCCTTGGCCTCTCGAGTGGCGATGTTGAGACTCACCGTACCAGGCCACTCATTTGACCACTTCAAACATTCGTCATTGGTGTTGGGCCGGCCGCGAGGAGGAAATCGCACTCGGGTCGCCGGGTTTCGCCAGCCAGCGTTCCCCCCCCGCGTGACTGCTCGCACACAATCTAGATTTGAAGTTTTCGTGACTGCAGGGATCCATACTCTTTGGTTCTTTCGGTAAAGTCACGTAGGTAGAAAATAAAATAAATTAAATCACGATGTTTCGGCCTCTTGTTCCAGCAGCCCTTTTGCCCACTTCAGCAATTGTTTCTTGCTGTGGTTGTCCCACCTGATGACGGACGCTTGTGTTGCGCCCGAAACGTCGTGATTTAATTTATGTTATACCCACGTGACTTTACCGAAAGAACCAAAGAGTATGCTCGCACACAGACAAGACGCACGTCGACTGATCTGCCGCGGTATTCTTCTTGGTTACCGGCAAAGTTTCATCCGACTAGTTGCTATCGCCCGCAAGAGTCGGCAGCGGGCTGATGATGACGAACGAGTCCAATTTAGGCAATGGACGTCACAGGCGTTTCTCGCACACACGGGGGGGGGAGGGGGGTAGGGGGCTGCCAGAGGAGGATGCACGATGGACACTGGTAGATCGCATCGTCACTCTATTCTGTACTTCTGTTTAGTGTTTCACGTTACGTTAAGGTACGTTTAACACCGTGTTCCCCCCTGAGTTTTGCTCCCCCCCTCCCTCCCCATCCCTTTAAACGAGGTCAAACTACATGGGTTGTCGCTCGCTTCCCAGTTCAGGGCTCATCGCGTAAACCTTACGGAGCGCGCACCCCGCGATCTGCTTCGTCGACAGCCGAGTTCGCACAAGAGCAACGCGAGACCCCGACGCGGGCTACAGAGTGGCGCCTTTCCGTCAACGGAGATGCGCGACCATACTTCACCACCCTGGTCAGCGGGTGGGGGGGGGGTAGGGGAAAGCCCAGGGCTGGCTCAAATATCTCTCGCCCCCGATGTTAGCCGTGCTCCCACAATCAAACCGAGGTTACTGGGTTCGTTAGTGCAATGCACTAATCACTGTGCCGCTACTCTGCCACCAAGTAGTGGGAGACGCCAGCCTTCATCACCGTTATCGGTCACGATCAATCCACTGCTGGATGAAGGCCACGAGGCATGCGACGACTTGCTTCCCTTGCAATTCAATAATTACGTGTCACAATTTGAGGTCCCGCTTTGATTCAATCCTCCCTTTGCAAACGGTGGTCAATTTACTGCCTCCAGTGAGTGCAGAAATTAGGCAGGACAATTAACATGCAAAACAATTATTTCTCACAAGCATGATCCAATGCACGTATCATCATAAACTTAACAATGAATTTAAATCGATCAATCAATGCATAGTCACGTGCCTCAATAACATCGACAACTGAGCTACTAAACTGGCCTGAACTCTAGTTCCAAGATTTACAATCCCAAATTTTTTATTGCTTTTTTTTGGCAATCGGCACCGCGTGCCCACGGTTTTTTTCCATTAACTGCTGTATACGGAAGAAAAAGCCCACAATTTGTTCCCACCTGTGCCTGCTACTGCTGTAGCAGGGGGCGGGGGGGTGCGATACAACAGTTGTAGTTACCCTACAACAACAAAAAAACCACGCATCCACCACCCACCGTGGGCGGACCGGTCCATCGAGGCCCCAACGTGCACGCGCAACTGGCCCAGACAAAACAAGCCCCCGTCCGTCCGTGTCGTCATCGTCATCGCCAGACTTGTGCGCTCACGGGGTTTGTCAAGGTGGGGCAAAGATTAAATGTTTCCCCGCCCGTCGCCTCTCACGACCGCTACAATACGTCTGTTGTACCTTTTGCAAGTGTTGCATTTGTATAGTTTGCGCTGCCCGTGTGTGTCGTTGCAGCACTTGTTTGCATTTGTAACCGAAGGCTTCCTTGAAGAAAACAAAAAAAGAGGCTTTTAGATCCGATGGGGATTATTTATCCCCATCAGAAATCAGAATACTGGAGGAGCAATCCGATGAGCTATGAAGCTCTTCTTTTTGCAGATGTCCAGTAGCGGCGGGTCGGAACGTTACAACAAGAAACAACACAACAAACTCGATAGGGGTGCAAAGTACAGGGAAGGCAATCAAATCACACAAAAACACACACATAACACCAAACCATTCCCATCCTTGGCCATGACTTAACTATCCACTGCTGGACAAAGGCCTTCCCAAGCCTCCGCCCTCTGTCACGGTCTCACAATTCAACAAACCACTTGGTTCCTGCACGCGAACATCCCACTCCATCTGCACGGCGATGGATGTGCGCTCTGGAGCTGCAACTCCATGGTGAAGTTCTTGAACACAGACCCAATATTCCTTAGAGCGTCACGTCCAGTCCAAGCCCGCTTACTTTTACCGAACACTCAATGTGATGTCCCTAAACTGGCATTCTGTTCTCCGACTTGGTCCACTCTCACTCGGTCTCCCAATGCAATGGAGAACACGCGCATCTCCACGCTTCTACGCACATGTCAGACGCTGTTCCATTTTCTTGATCGACATCCGTGTGTTTCTGAAGCGCGTCTCACCGAATGAGCTTTCATTAACATTTGGAAATTGAGCACAATAAAATGATGACATTTACCAAGTGCAGAGCGAGGCATCTACACTTCACTCATAAACACCATCTTCATTTTTGCTTCTTTAGAACCGGTTACTTACACGGGGAGAGAGGTGCGAGGAATTATTTGAAAATGCTCGACATGAAAATCAATATAATGATTCAAATCTACGACAGACAAATTCACCCTGGATGCATCCGATCTAAGCAGGCTCGAGCCTGGGGTTGCTACTTGCGGGAGTGACCCAACAGGGCTCGGCAGGTCAGAATCACGATGTTTGTTTATCCTGGAGAAATCCGATGAGCTATGGAGCTCTTTTTCACAGATGCCCAGCAGGAGCACGGGGTCAGAAGGTTACAACAAGAAACTATACAAACAACACGATAGGCACACCCTTGGGTTTTTTTTGGCAAAGTCACGTAGGTAAAAAATAAAAAGACACACTTAAGCGGTTGAGCTTTCGCCGCGTTGTCCCCACCTGAAGACGGACGCTTGCGTTGCGCCCGAAACGTCGTGATTTAATTTAGTTGTTTTCATTTTAAATTTATAAAAATTTTTACCTACGTGACTTCACCGAAAAAACCAAAGAGTATGGAACCTTCCAGTCACGAAAACTTCAAATCTAGAATTAACACGATAGGCGTCGCCAAGTATAGAAACAGCAAGCAAATAGCTACAAGACGTAAAATAGATAAAGCACATAGGTTCAACTTCTTAGGTTTTTTCGGTAAAGTCACGTAGAAAGTAAAATAAAATAAAAACAAAAAATCACGACGTTTGTTTTTATTTTATTTTACTTTCTACGTGACTTTACCGAAAAAACCTAAGAAGATGATTCCTTGCAGTCACGAAAGCTTCAAATCTAGAATTAACACATAGGTTCAAATTGCACAAGTACACCTATTCCCAAGCTTGGTGGGGGGGGGGGGTCAAGGCAGCAAAACAACAGCGACGACAGTGCCAGACCACAAATCGCCGCTGGCTACGGTCCACGGCGATTTGTGCCGAGCGTCAAGCCCCGCCGCCCCGCCCCTCGTGCGCGCGGTGGGTTTTGCTCCGAATTCTCGCGACTTTCGGTCACACGAAGCCAAGCTCTCGTCGACAGACTCGGCCCAACGTGTCAGTTCAACAGGTGAACAAGCGTCATGAGGAGGAGCACGTTGCGGGGGTTCACGTCCACCGAGGAGGCGGACGTGGTGAGATCTGCTCGCTCGCCTGTGCCAGGTGGATCGATCATGGCCGGTAACGATCACCGCTTCCGAATCACGGACATTGACGTTAACCGTGTTCCCCCATAGCATGCCGTGAGCACCATTGGAACCTCAAAGGAGGTTCCAATGGTGTAAATGCTTACCCCGAGCTCTCATACTCTGATGGTGCATTGTCGTTGAGTTGTGTGCCTTTTGGCGTCATCTGGTCCAACCCATGTGAGACTAGGCTCTAAGGAAAGCTGTCTCGGGTGTGGACCAATAAACTTCAAGGACAGTGCATACATGATCAGAGTTATGTTTTTTGTTCGCATTATGACTGCAGGCATTGTGGTCTATGCAAATATGACTCCTTGTAAAAAAGGTGTCAGTTTTGTTGCCAGATAGAAGGCTAAAAAAACAATTATCACGCCGTGAGCACTCGCAACGCAAAAACTGCTACCGGTAAAAGTATCGAAGCCAACGCGGCCGGAGAGAATCACGCGCGCAGGTTGTCACTTTTTTTTTGTTTGCTCTGAAAGACGATCTTCCCCCCCAAAAAAAAAATGCATTTCAGGGAAATGTAAAAGCGCATTGGCCATTGTTCTGAGAATACTCTGAACTCGGACCCATCGAGAAGGGAGTGCGTGCACGCGGGAGGAGATTGGGGGGGGGTGGTGGGGGTCACTTTTTATTGGCCCATTGTTTCTCGACGGCCTTTGTTGAAGCGACAGATTCAGATCAGTTGCTTACACGAGTGGAAACAAAAGCGAGCGCGAGGGCTTTCAAAAGAACGAAAAACAAAAACAAAATTAAGCGAGCAGGCGTCACGTGGCTGCTGCTGCTGCTTGCTGCTTGCTGCTGGACATTTCATCTGTCCGTCGCACTCCCCATTTACGAGGCGTCCGCGCTGTGGACAGACGTTTCCTGCTGCCAGCGATGGTCACCGGGAACTTTGGCAGGAGGGGCGGTGGGAGGAGGGGGGGGACATGGGGGGTGAGGGATGTTCAATTGTGCTGGGAGTCAGAGATGAGGATCGTCGTCCGCTGGAGTTCATGGGAATGTGCGTACGCTCAACTTCTTTCGCACCTTACATAGCCGTGCTATCAGAGGTGCGGGGGGGGGAAGGACAACAAACTGCGGCCAAAGAATCCGACTCGGGTTCACACGACTGGACGAGGGGGTCTCCCGCGGCGTGCGGGTCGCGAGGGTTTGTGTGTCCATACTTCACTGCGCCGGTCAGTACGGGGGGGGGGGGGGTGTAACACTGAATGCTGCTGCACCGTCGGCTTCCGTCCGCCACGTGGCCCCCCCTCTCAACCGATGAAACACGAAAACAGAAAGGCAGCGTGCGAAAGAAAATGCTGAAGATGCCCTCCCTCCATGCAGGAATTTACAGGGTGATCGACCAAGTGCTGGTCACGAGCAGCACCTATAAAGGCCGGTACTGCACACGAGGGGGTGGTGTGGCCAACACCACGCCCGTTCCACCTACGTCTCCCCAGTGGCGACGTTTACATGTCGCACCAGGTATGAATTAAGGCCGAGTCGACCTAGGGGAGGGCCCAGGACCGGTTCAGATATTCATCACTGCTATTGGCAGCACATATACTCAAGCTGGAACGACACAGTGAAGATTGGCGTGGCCTCCGCGCAAGGATGACACGCAAATGTGCGTAGGCGCCACACTCACAGCCACGAATGCATATCCCAAGAGTACACGGATTTATCCAGGATAAAGAAAGATTGATACTGATGTAGCCACTATGTATCAACAAACGAGGAAAAACTCCTTTCACTCATGTTCCAATTGTGTGATGGTAATCGTGAAATTAAAAATTTGGGACTGCAGCTAATAGTGCATCACCCTGTGCCAGAGAACAGCACTGGAAGAGGTCACAGAACTACTGCAACAAGTCCCTTGTATTTACATCTTTATCCACATTAGGAGTACACCTGTGCATCAAACGAATGCGCTTAAGTGTCAGGTGGCGGGGGGGGGGGTGTTAGAATATTTGTATATTTATTGACAAACTTTCGTTGAAATAAGAGCAACAAAAATCTTATTTGACGAATGTGATATTTGTCAAGACCACCAACGCATTACACTTGGGAATACGTCTCAATCGGATGAGACCGGAACCCAGGCTCGAACCCAGGTTCTTGACAGTGCTGGGCTGAGGGTTTCCCCGACCACAGAAGAAGGCAACACACACCGGCCACTTCAACAAGAAGATGTTCAAGCAAGATGCCAATGTTGGAGGACGAGTGCTTTTCACGAACGCAGTATCAATGTCTGGGGCAACGTCAAGCAACGCAATCGCAAGTCGAGCATTCTGACAATTATACACAGACCATTCTGTTCCCACACTACGAGGCTGTGGAATTCTTTACCCGAGGCTATCAGACACTCGCATGTTGTGGGTAATTAAAAAAAAAATCTCAACCCAAAACATTTTTTTTTTATTCGCTGGCCTTTTTAAACGATGCGTTCCGTCTTCCCCTGTCACATGATGGTAATTATTTGTTCCGCTTTTTGCGATTTTATTCTGGTTTTGATCGCACAGCGCTTTGGGACCATTTACTTTACTTTTGCAGGCACTGCTATGCAATTAATATTATCATCCATAATAAAGAGGTTTTTTTTGGGTTAGATCGCGCAAATATAAATGTGCCGTTAAACCCGCCACCACCCGATACAACCAATTAGTAAGGCTTGTCACGTAAAAACAAAAACGTGCCAATTAGTTACTAGTTCAGCACACTTGTGTTTTGGAGAGTAAACCCACGACATTTACAATTGGAGTACGACCTTTTTCACTGGCGATTACAGCCAGCTTCATCGGGCGATATCCGGTATTGTGGATATTGGCCACGAAAGCGACCAACATTATCTGTTCTTTCTTCGTGAAAAGGCAGAGTGGCAGCTCGTTAACAGAGGCCCTTGGGGCTGCGTGCGCACAGACACACACACGCGCGCACACACGCACACACGAGTAAAACATGGAAAACCTGAACAAGACTTTCAAGTCCAAGTGATTTCTTGCACCAATCAGCAGTTGAGGGTTTTCGGTGCTCATCTCTTTGCTTACGGCAGTGCGCAGAGAGCCAGAGGTTGGAATTTCGCTTTGCTACGGCGGGGGCGAGTCTATTTCATAGGGCAGCCACTGTTGAATTCCCCCCCTACCGTCCCAAAGGTCGTTAACCCAAAACCAGAATTTGAAATTCCAAACTTGTGATTGTGAGTTGCTGCCCTCTGTCACTGGCTCACTTGGCTGGCACATCATGATACTTACTTCACGTGTGTGTGTACGCTGCACTTCTTTCGCACCGTACGTAGCCAACCGTGCTAATCGGAGGTACGGGGGGGAAGAACAACAAACCAAACGCAACAAACAGTTCTAAAGAATCCATAATAGAGGTGTTTTGGGTTAGAGTGCATCAATATAAATGCGTCATTAAAACCCGCCATCACCCGACACAGCCAACTAGTAAGGGTTGTCACTTAAACAGAACGTGGACAATTCGTCGCTAGCACAGCATCACCGGTGTGTTGGAGAGCCAACACGACGTTTCGACAGTAATTACAACTAGCTTCATCAGGCGACAGCCAGATTTGTGGAGAAGTCTTACGGTTTCGTTCCTTATATAGAGGCGTAGATGTGGTGACCAGGCTTCTGCGCTCTTGCGCAAAGTGGCGGGGGGGGGGATTAATGAGTCAAGATACATTATGCATGTGCATTATGCGAGCCCTTTGAGCTTGTCCTTCCTGTCCATTGTGTGTATTAAAATAACCTTACCAACGTTAATCCCTATTGAAGTATGGTGGCCTGTATAGGCATGCATTTAAACAATGTATTATTTGATGATTCGCTTCCACGTAGCACTAAGTTGGTAGCTATCCGAACGGTTCCAATTATTTTTTAAATTATTTTTATTTTAACCGTCGGGTGGTGGCGGGTTTTAACGACACATTTATATATTTGCACGATCTAACTCAAAAAACCTCTATTATGGATGATATTGGTCGCGAAAGCCTACGTGTTAAACGGTTAAAAAAAATGAGTTTTCAATCTAGTGCTGTATAAACATCTTACACCCCCCCTTCCCCCCGCCACGCCAGTCCCCTTCTTCCTTCCCTCATGGACTTCCGTGCCCCACCAATATATACATTTGGCCACCAGCCAGCCACTGGACAGGACAACTATATGCGACGTGGTCAAACACGAAAACAATGAATGAACCGCAATACCTTGCCGATCACGTCAAGGAGCGTGAACCATCACGCGACCTGCGGTCACCATCACAGCGCCCCTTGGGTTCGGCCGTCAAACAAAGATGGCCATCGCGCGGCGCTTTTAGACGAGCTTCAGCGGCCGTCTGGAACGCTCTTCCTTCAGATATTAGGAAACCACTGGAAGCTATGTCACTTTTAAATCTTAGATTGAAAAACGAATTTCTTTAGAACTACTTTTGTGTTAGTTTGTTGTCCTTCCCCCTGCAACTCGGCTGGCTACGTACGATATGCGGAAGAAGTTCAACATACATGCATACAGACAATGATGAACTAAATCAGTCTGCGCCTATAAATCAACCGCGGTACTTTTCCACTGCATTCTATCGTGCGACGCCTGTAATTCGGATGTCAGCATTCACCAGCTGATTGACAACAATTTCGCCAAACTGCCCCAAGAAAACTGTTTGGAGCGTGCACATTAAAACGGCAAAAGTCAAAGTAATTTGTCACTCAAAGCAGCTCGGGGCGGCGCTCACTTTTTTTAATTTTTTTACTGCCATCCCTGACCCAGTAGTGGACGCTCCACATTCCTATGACAAGGGGCGAGTCTATATTCATAGGAGGACCGCTTAAAAATGGCCGCTTCGTTTCGTCGACATCAGAGGAGGGAGTTGTGGAGGGGACGATTCGGAGGGTGCGGGGACACTTGTAGGAACGAGCGCGGATTTAAAACGCGCGCAACGTAACGTCCACACTGTTGAAAACCGTCGCGCGGCACGCCGCTGGAAACCAACCGCCGGTGCCATCCGCTCGAGAAGGTCGACCAAACAAGGGCGACTCAATCCCCCCTCGTCACTGCGTATCCCTCCGCATGGACACACAGGCGGTCAGAATTAACGCATTAACTCTACGAAGATTCCCCCCCCGCCGTATAGCCTGTAACAGACCGTTGGGGCAAGTGTTATAAGCGAAAACCTTCGATTATACACATGGACAGGGAGCTCCTGAGAATAACAAGACAACAACCCCCCCCCCACGTCCTCCCCCCTTTTTTCCCCCCATCTCCCGCACCGGTGGCAACCCGGCACCAACCCGGCACCACGGCGAGAAAGGAGGTCGTGCACCGGATTGGTTCAGGCCGCAACAAGGTGGCAGGGCGTGTGGCAATCTTTGTTGTAAAAATGTCTGCGCCTGATAAAGAAGGCGCCCCCGCAAAACCCCTACCCCCCGCCACCCCTTCTGACCAATTCCCAGCCCCCCCCCCCCCCCCAAACTCAGCCCCCTTCCCCACCAACCACCGACCAGCCGCGAACCTCCTCCTCTTGCTCCCCCCCCATGCCTCCCCGGGCTGCTCTCCACCCCCCCTGCCGCCCCCCTACCCCCCCCCCCGTACTGAGTGATGCATCATTGTTCTTCTGCGAGCGCTCCTCCTGTTTTTTCTTCCTGCTTGGCGAGAGCCTTTGATGTTGTGTGGAAGTCTCCAAAGCCCAGCCACAAGGGCGCTTGCTCCCATCATCATCATCATTAAAGCAGGACCGCTCCTCTTTGGCGGGGGAGGGAAGGGGGGGGGGGGTTTGAGAAATAAAATAAAATATTCTCCAAATCTTTTAGCACCTTTTGTTTTTGGGCAGATAGCGTCAAAAGAAATAAATAAGCGAATTAATTCATCAAATGAGCCCGCCCATGCATTAAGGACATTAGAGGGATTTTTTTTTTGCCGTTGTTGTTTTGTTCGTTTTGTTGCTTCCAATCACTCAGTTGTGGGGGGGGGGGGGGGAGTCTTATCGGCAATAAATTACGAACGCGCATCCATCTATTGTTGCGGTGCTGTTGTCGACGGACTGCGGGACCTGCTAATTAAAGGATCGTCGAACACCGGGGGGAGGTGTGGAGTTCTTTCAAATTTACCAAAAAATACAAACTTCGAATCCTAAGAGTAATGAAATAATAATCCTATAGCTAAGCCTCTAATGGAAAAATTCAAGAACAAATGTACGAACCTATTGCGCGCCGATAATTATTCAGCAACACGAGGGACGCAACACAGTTTGGAAACGGGCTTTGTGCAAAACTGCGCCTTGCATTTCCAGCGTTGGGCGATTCGCAAAAAACATGTTGACAGCGCTGCGACGACGACGACAGCGCCGGGGTTCTGGTCCGCGCTGAGCGACCCGCGGAACGATGCGTGCGTGGGAAGTGGTAACGTCTACCCAAGCGCCAGCCAGCCAGCCCCGTGCGCCCCCCCCGTCGCCTGCTGAGCCTTCCGATGCGGGGCCTGGCCCGGCTTTATCTCGCGCGCGCCATCTCCACGACGTCGCTCGCCGTCTCCACGTCTGCCTCACTCATCTGTGGGACCCGAGCACAGATTTGCTCCCCACCCGAGCGGTGGGGAGTGGAGGGTGGCACCTCGTGATCTCAGGGAGGGTGGCGCAGCCCTTTGAATCTCCCCCCACCCCTCCCTACTCATCCGTCTCTGTCGGCTGCCCTTCGTTCACCTCTCCCCCTTCTGCCACTCACCCACCCTGCCACTCACCTACCCGCCAACCCCTTATGCACTCACTCAATTACCCGTCCCGCCCATAAAGCCACACAACCACCCTCCGACTCTCACCCCCCTAATGCCTCACCCACCTCATCCACCCACATTTCACTCACGAAATACCCATTCATCCACTCGCCCACCCATCCACTCGCTCACCTACCTCACGGAATTATCCCACCTCACCCACTCACTCATTGAATTACTCATCCACCCTTCCACTCACCCATCCACTCACTGAATTATCCATGCACTCACCCACCCACTCACTCACCCACGCACTGAATTACCCATCCTCCCCCTTCCACCCACCCACCCACTTCGCGGTTTAACGCTATTGTTTCACGGTCGGGTTGGCTGTGGTCATGTCCATGATGGGGGGGGGCAGCCAAGCGTGAGCCAGGCACCACCATGCTGGTCTGTCACGTGCACTGGATGGGGCAGGCGTGAGGTTGCGATTCGTTTGTTCAAGAATAAACTTAGAAACCTATTTCACAAGGCAAGTTTGGCACGAAAAAAAAGACACGTACGTGACGCAACCGTTTTTTTAAATATAATAGACCTGTAAAACTGGCGAGGGTACATTTTAGCAGAAAAACCACAGGGAAAATTCTGAAACAATGAGGCCGCGATGTGATTCATCACCGATGTAGTGCTGGCGTTTACACACCTTTGGCAGGCCCTGTCGAAATCTGCAGATGGCTTATGTTGTTGGCTTTGTCTGAACTCACAACGAAATCAGAGAATAACCCACACTGGAGAATGGCCTGCGAAGGGAGCGATCACAGAACCGATTCTGAAATCTGTTCAAGTGACCTCGGCGCCACACAGGGATGGGGAGGGGGGATGGAGGGGGCACTTTCTCACCTGCTCCTACAGATACACAAATAGAGAGATGTTTAGTGCATAACAAGTCAAATTCGTATTTTTCATTCTCAGCACTGAAATTCATTCAGCGCTGTACCAAATGATGGCTTTTTTTTTCGGGGGGGGGGGGGGGGGGGGTGGGGGGGGAGTGGGCTGCCAATTCGGGACAGGAGCCAGAAATCTCCCAGTCTCTCTTCTCGTGCAGAAATACATTTCTGGGAAAGGCCTGCCCGACTCCCATAACCATCCAAGTATATCGCAAAATCATGCCAATGTGTATGTATTCATTTTAGCACCTCAAGCGGTCAGTCAACCCAACTTTAGAAACATGCTATCAGAGTATTTGGCTGCTTATAAATTGCCACGCGATAAGCCACTTCGTTGAGCTAACATTTGTGGCCAGGTCCCTTCTGAAAAAGGAATATATTAGCTCAGTTTGCCTTACCTGGTAAAATAAAAAATAGTTTTTAGCGTAACTTGTGGGAGAATTCAGGTCAACTCGAGTTCACTGCCCATGTAAAACGAAACACCGGAGTCAGTGGTTGTTAAAAAAAAAACAAATTTTTATTCTACAAGGTAAGACCCCCTGAGCTATTTCGCTCTTTTTCAGAAGCGACCTGGCCACAAATGATAGCTCAACGAAGTGGCTTATCGCGTGCAGCCAAATACTCTAAACGCGTGATGTTGATTCTCAATGCAAAGGGAAAAACGGGAGGACCAGGAGAAAAATCCACGCGACCACGGGGAGAGAGAGAGAGAGAGAGACATGGAAACTCCAAATATACAGCAGGACTCGGGGTCGGAATCGAACCCACGACCTCCTCCTGTATACCACGCGAGGCAGTTAACATCTCCTCGCCACCGTGGCACGCAAGATCTGGAGCATTATAGGGGTACGACTGGCAGACACTGACAACTTCTACTGGGACCACCCACCCATGGGCACCCCCCTCCTCCGCACCCGTTTCAACTTGAACAGATTTTTTGTCTTCTTACATCTTGATTTTTATTTATGGAACCGGGAGCTTTATTTAGCACTGCGGGGCAGGGGGTATACGTGACGCCATGCAAATACAGCGGAGCCTGTCTGCGTCGAGATCCCAATCTTGTTGAAGGAAATTCTCAAGCCCGCGTGTACTTCCACTGGAGAAGCTCAGCTTATCGACGTTTGTAACATGCCCGCGCTTTCACAGGTGCCCGAGTGGAGCGCTTGGAGCTTTAAAAAAAAAAATACAATCAAAAGAAAATCACTTAATCTTCTTACAGATACGGGCATGCCGAACAAGAAAAAGCAGAAATACAGCCTCGCCTGGATCTATGATATATATTTTTAAAGTCAGCTGACTGCTGCTAAACAGATGTAGATCCAGATCAGGAGGAACAAGGCATCGCTCCTTCAAGGATTGAGTTCCTTCCACAATCGGCTCTCACCCTGCATGCCCCCGAGTGCCGCGTGTCGGCCGAGTTGAGTCGTCACGTACGCGAGGTGGCCAATGTCCTCGGCGTCGCGTGAGTGGCGTCACCACTCCCATGAGGCGAGTCGGCTTGTTCCTTCAGTAAAACAACAATCTAAGTGCATGTGCAGAGTCTTAATGCAATGAGCATCTCCAGATGCTGCACAGGAAACATTCAGTGTCAAATGGGATATTTCGTCATGCGGACAAAACATCAAATGGCGTAGAGACGACATGCATAGGTTGTAGGAAAACTTAATAAGAAATTGAGTCAAAATAATATAAATGTTCACGCAAATTCCGATCGTCCTCACAGCAGCTTTTGGCTACAGCCATCGAGCAAAGACGGTGGTCACCGCGTTGCGCGCTTTCAGGTGCGCTTCTGTGGCCGTCTGGAACGCTCACCTTCCGATATTAGGAAGTCACTGGGAGCTATGCATGTTTAAATCATCTAGATAGAAAGCTAATTTCTTTAGAAGTGGTTGTTGTGTTTAGTTTTCTGTCCTTCCCCCGCACCTCCGATAATTAGCAACGGTCGGCTACGTAAAGCACGAAAGAAGTTCAACATATATAAATACAAGTCGGATGAATTATTAAAATCAAAAGACACAATTTGTCCAGACGTATAACAAACTAGATACCTTATGACATGACGGGTACCCAGGATGCAAATTATAATTTCACTCAATACAAATGGGTTAACGTGTGACTTTTGAAGGGTCCATCTATCTTGTTATTAAATATCTACTCATGGGAAATGATGCACATGCCACTATAGAAGTGTTAATTTAGAGATAAAAAAAACACTGAAAATTATATCAGAAAATATCAGGGCCCCGTGGTGTCTATTGCAGTCTCCCGCCACTACTAGAACAGACCGTACAACATTAGACAATATAAAGCCCGATCCAAAAATACGAAAGAGAGATTAACAGCAATACACTCCGCACAGTTGCCCGGCTAGACCACCTGAATGTGAAATTGCAGTTGTTGCTCAGTGACTACATCAGCAGCTGTACGACAACAGAAAACTACTACTACCATTTTTCTTGGTTCTTTCGGTAAAGTCACGTAGAAGGGAAATAATAAAAATAAAACATAATAAAATAATTCTCACGACGTTTCGGCCAGAACGCAAGCAGCCGTCCTCAGGTGAAGAACAGGTCTGTCGGAAAGACACCTGAGGACGGCTGCTTGCGTTGTGGCCGAAACGTTGTGAGAATTATTTTATTATGTTTTATTTTTATTATTTTATTATTTCCCTTCTACGTGACTTTACCGAAAGAACCAAGAAGATGAATCCCTGCAGTCACGAAAGCTTTAAATCGAAAATACTACTATCATTATTATTATTAACTTAATTTCTGTGGCCTCGATATCTCTCCGATATGAAAAATAGTCATCGTCCCGGACGTTGCCTTATTATTACCACCATAGCCTCTGGTTTATAAGACCATACTCTGTGGTTCTTTCGGTAAAGTCACGTAGGTATAAAATCTAATTAAATCACGACGTTTCGGGCGCAAAACAAGCGTCCGTCATCAGCTTTTCCACCTGAGCGTCGTGATTTTTTTATTTTTTTATTTTCTACCTACATGACCGAACCGAAATAACCAAAGAGTATGGATTCCTGGAGTCACGAAAGCTTTAAATCAAGATTTATAAGACCACCTTTTACCCCCGTACATGAGTGCAAAGGTTGAGGAGTGCTTCAGAATCATCTTCCGGAAGATATCCCTCGCCATTACAAAGTAGCACGCGCGTCATCGTTAACCATCTTCTGGAAGACGTCGTCCCGTATTCTCCAGGTGTTTAAACACAACGATTTTGTTGTCATAAAACAGCTCCAAAGTTTTGGGGCGCGTCATACTTTCGTTTTATATTTTGGTGAATACGGTCCTCTTTAAGGGTGGCGCCCCTGGCAAACGCGTCGATGTTTAGCCGAGCGGTTGCGATCGTTGTCACATTTTTATCATCTCGAATTTTACGCCGAGAATATGATGTGTGGGCGATCCTGTTGTTGCGACAGCGGTGATATTTTCAGCGGGAGATCCCAAATCCCCACGGAGGGAATAGCATGGCAGGGCGTACGCGAGTTGCTCCGAGGCTTGTAAAAAAAGAGAGCGCTTTTTTTAACATTAAAACAGATGTCTTCTTGGTTCTTTCGGTAAAGTCACGTAGAAGGGAAATAATAAAATAAGAAAAATAAAACATAATATTTAAAAATAATTAAAATAAAGCATAATTATTTTATTATTTCCCTTCTACGTGACTTTACCGAAAGAACCAAGAAGATGAATCCCTGCAGTCACGAAAGCTTTAAATCAAAAATTAAAACAGATGGTAAATGTGCAGCCCTGCACAACTGCCCGTTCACACCACCGCTGGCAGAGGTAGCCCTCGAGAGTCCCCCCCGAGGGGCTTTTTGGCCTACTCTTCCACACTGCCCATGCATCTTCAAGGAGGCAGGCGCCCACCACAATTTTACCCCCAACGCACGCGGCGTGTTAATGTTACTCTGCGTCCGCCCACTCGCACTGCTGGCTGGACAAGAGTTTGGATGTTCTCGTCACATCACGGATGTGATTAAGCCCAGTGTGCTAACCGTGGACCCAGCGCGATACACCCCCCCCCCGCCACATATAAATACACAACGTTACAAGGGGCGCCGAAATAAATTTATAAAGGTTAAAAGAACGCACGGAAACACTCCTCGTATTATGCAGGATTCAAGTTGACTTTAAATGCACTTCACTCCTCACCGCCTGCGAGAGTATTCACCACACCCTCCCCAAGGTATTCATCACCGCATCTCTCCTGTCGTCGCAAAATAAAAAAAAAAGCTTCACTATTTCAGCGGCTCCCCCCCCCCCCCCCCCCCCGTGCGGTTTCACACGCGTTTACAGGTGCAATTTACTCAAGCGAAATCGCGCTTCGCGGATTAAAAGCAGCCAAGTGGAACCCGCCCCCCCCCGCTAACCCTACGATTCAACAAGAAACCCGCAAACTGATGAAGGGGTGGGGGGGAGGAAACTGTTTGAAAGAGATACATCAACTTGGCGATTAAACGGTCTGACAATCAGATGTTGTCAAGCTATTCAGTGCCCCCACCGTCCCCCCCTCCCTAATGATATGAAAAGTTTCCGCCTATGTATTACAACGGAGACAATTCATCGGCGCGCGCGTGCCGACGATTTAACTCGCCGTGCCACACCTGGGCCGCTCTCACCGCAAAAAGGTAACGCGACCGCAGCGGCGGGGACAGCCAGCGAAAAAAAAAACAATCCCACGTGAGCGGAATACAATAGGCCCAACGGCGGAGGTGTTGGACGCGCAAAGGGCCCCACCGTCGTCGCTGCCAAGACCAACAAGGGGCTCTCTTCCCGCCGCGTGACCCCCCCCCCCTGCCCCCTCCCAGCTGCTCTCTTGCCAAAGAGCCTCGCCGTCGTCTGCGCATCCCCCCCCCCCCGAAACCCTCCGTGCGAAAACTGCGCCCCGCAGCCTGGCCCAATCGGATGCGCTCGCTCTCACGCGCAGCGCTGAACTGCTGCTGCTGCTGCCTGTTGCGTTTCGTTCATTGTCTGTAACCCCGCGCGTCCGATTTAGCACGGCTGGCTACGTAACGGTACGAAAGAATCTTCTTGGTTCTTTCGGTAAAGTCACGTAGAAGGGAAGTAATAAAATAATAAAAATAAAATATAATAAAATAATTCTCACGACGTTTCGGCCACAACGCAAGCAGCCGTCCTCAGGTCTGTCGGGGAGACAGCGTCTTTCTACGTGACTTTACCGAAAGAACCAAGAAGATATGAACCAAGAAGATGAATCCCTGCAGTCACGAAAGCTTTAAATCGAAGGTGCGAAAGAAGTTTGATGTGCGTGTGTGCCGCTGCCAGCCTCTCGGTTGAGATGCGCCAGGGCGTTGGGCAAAATAGCCATTAAATATCCCGGGCCCCGCGGCGTTTCCATTAATTTTCGATTGACGATCGATGCGTCGTTGCGCATCGAGCAGCAGCAACCGTAACGTAAGTAACAACAACAACAACAAAACCAACTACTTATCAGAGCAGCAGAATCACCAAGGAGGGAACGGGAGGGGTTTTGCTGATTGCGTAGGCAAAGGAAATAAAAAGGGTTAGTTGAGGAGCTCTGAAAGAACCGTGGACAAGGGTGCCTGTTACGAGAGACCTCAAGAGCCAGAGAGCGTTTGAGATGATTTCGTTACGCGGTTGACGGTTCTCCCGTGTATCCAACTGCCCAGTTATTTTACGCGGGAGATCCGTGGCGCTGCGCAAGCCACAGCAGCAGCAGCATGAAACAAAGACAGAGACATCAACATTGTAGAGATCGAGCACATCAGGGCCGCTTAAGGACCAGCTGGGGATTGCCTGTAGAGGAGGTTTCAGAAAGGACTGCGTCCCCTCCTCGTAAGCATATGACGAACTCCTCAAAATCATCTAATGAAATCGATGCTTACGCTCACAATGCACGCTCCCGAGTCGAGCGCGTGTGACAAATCGATCATTCGCAATCCGCGCGAATTATTTGCCGACCGGATGTCAGCGTCAAAATTCTGGGGAAAGGAAACAGGAAAAAAAGAAAACCGCACAAAAAACTGGAAAAATCCCAGAACGGAGGTGGAAAAACGACACTGAAATTTGTTTTACCGATTCTTGCATCGAATCGCCACCGCGAACCGTTACAATCCGTCGAATCTCCGTGGGAGGTAAATGTTTGCATGGCTAAGCAGTCAGTCAGCCTTGGGTGGGAGTCCCGGAGGGGGCAGGGCAGGGATTGGGCTGACCAGGGTGCTGGGGTGAGTGACACTGCCCTTCTCGACAGAGCCTCGCAGGAGCAAATGGCCATACTTGGGTCTCACGCAAAAAGTCGGATCTCCCCACCACAACTGACTATTGGATGGTCGAATGATGGCAATTCACTACCTTGCTCTCATGCGATAAGTGGGATCTCCCTGCCGCAACCGACACGTGGATGGTTGAATAATGGAAATTCACTACCTTGGCCTCATGAAATAAATGGGACCTCCCCACCACAACCCACACGTAGATGGTGTAATAATGGGAATTCACTCCCTTGGTGTCATGCGATAAGTGGGATCTCTGACACATGGACGGTGGAATAATTGGGAGGGTCCTTCCAAGTAGAAACTTTGCTACATTGTCACCGGAAACCACTGGGCGTCCCTGATCCTCGACGTGAGGGACAGCAACGCTCCAGGGGGGGGGGATCAGACGTTGCCTGGCAGAGTAAGAAGGGGTAACTATAAATTAACCCGTAAAAACAAAGTTTTTCACTATAAATCCTTTATATGCGTGGCGGCTAGAGTCCTCTCGTCCTGTGGCTTGAGATGGCTGTCACTTATGGGTCAGATGATTGTCTGCCAACATTAAGCAATTGGTAATTAAATATTTAATTTGTTTTCCCTAAACAGTGTAAAATTTTGGAACAAAAATTTTCACGAAAATTAATTGTCACGCACAACGAGTTTGTGTGGAAAATGTCAGCTCGATTGGATCACGGGAAGTGGGTTAAAAAACGACCGAAAGATTTGCACGGTCGTAAGCAAGCAAGCAAGCACGCAAGCACGCAAGCAAGCAAGCAAGCGAACTTAATATAAAGGATTTAAAAAGGGACCTGCACTCCGGGCGGTGCCGGCATGACACTGGTCGCTGTTTTTTTCCCCCAACCTTAAAGGAATGCTTCATACGCAATCGTTGAACTTAACCGTGACCGCGCAAAACAATCGTTACGATTCGTCAAAATTTTGCTGGGAGGGCTCGGGTTGCTAGATGCCTGCAAGTCCCTGTCGGCATCTTGCCATGACGAAAAAAGAGAACGAAGCTTAATGGTTAGTGTGCCTGTGGTTTGCGTGTCCTAGTGAATATCCGGCACGACAGCGACGCTCGGAGCAAGACTGACGTGCAGGTTGGTGAACGAATGAACACTTTGGGAAACAGGTGAACAAAAAAGTGAACTGATGCACACAATGCAAAATTTATGAAAATACGATCGGATGATTGAACACGTTGACGAATGAGTCGACACGTTCGAGAACGAATGAAAACATCACGGAAAGAAACTAACACAGCGAATTAATGAGTACGTGACCAAACTAATGAACACATTCGGCAAAGGACGCACATGTGAACGGGTGAATCAACTTGTCTGCAAATGAATGACTTGAGCAGGTCAGCGGCAATTATGAACATGCTCGCGAATCAATGCATGGACGCGTTAGAAAACAAACACATTGGTGAATGAAAGGGCACTTGGGCGAATGACCGAGCACAGGAGGGAATGAATGTGCGTGCTTGCGCGCAAATGAGTGAACGCATTAGCGAGCGAGCTAATCACAAACAGACCAGTGAGAGAAGGCACAACTTCACTCGTCAGTCTAAACTATAAACTAAACAATGTTTTTTATTTGACCAGGCCCCACTGAGTTACATGTCTTTTTTTTCCATAAGCGAACTGGCCATCACGAATGATAGCTCAACGAAGTGACTTATCACGTGGACATTTATAGCAGCCAAATACACGAAAACGCATGATGTTGATTCTACATGTGGAGGGAAAAACCGGAGGACACGGAGAAAAATCCACGTGAGCACGGGGAGATAGAGAGAGAGAGAGACACACAAACTCCAAATATTCACCGGGCGTCAGGGTCGGCATCGAACCCACGACCCCCTGCACACCAGGGCAAGCTAGTTAACATCTCATAGCCACCGCGGCGCCCCAGTCACGGGACAGACCGCGCGCGCGCGCACGCAAGGGATTTTATTTCTCACGTGTTGCTCCTGCCCCGTGTGTAACACGAACCCACTTACACCGCATCATCTCGCAGCGTGTCGGCGAGCGTGCGGGCCGGAGATGGTTTCGCAGGATAGTGTGGCGAGCGATTTAACGCGCTGCAAGCCGTGGCTCTGCCACGCATGCGCACGCGCGTAAATATGTGCCTTTGAGCGCAAGCACGCGTGCGCCCTCGCACGCGCACGCACACGAGCAACCGGCGATGTATATGTTTACCCATGTAAACATATCACACTTCACGTCACTAAAATATAAAGTACTGGACTATAATTTATCTTAAGCAAGGTTATCCGCAATGAAAATTGCCCCAGGTAGTAATGCACATGACTGTGTGTGTGTGTGTTTATATAAAAAATAAAATAAAACTACTGTAACGAATGCCAGGCACACATATCTGAGCCAATCCTGGGGTCACACCCATCGCCACCTTCATCAACCCGTATCAACGATCGCGACGATGATGATGAATCATGTGTTCCGACAACAACCGCCCAGGACTGACACAACTTGGGGAGGCCTTCATCCGGCAGTTTGATTGACATGGGGCTGCGAAATTTTGATTTTGTCAAAAGCTAAATAATGTGGGAGCTATTTCAGCTGACCCTGGAGCGTTGTGCCTTTGGGCAGGGAGTAGTTGCTACCTGTTGCCGATTTAGAAACGCAAGTCTGAAAAATCATGGGTTTGGTCGTGATGCATCCCATGCAGATCGATCGCAGGGCACGCAACAGCAGAGATGCAGACCTTTGCGATTAACAAGGTTGGCTACGTACGATGTTAAATAAATTAAACATACATACATTTACATATGTTGAACTTCTTTCGATTGGCACGGCTGGTTACGTACGCTGCGAAAGAAGTTCAACATACGTATGTCTGTTGAACTTCTTTTGCACCGTACGTAGCCAACCGTGTTAATCGGGGGTTGTGGGGGGGGGAGGACAACAAACTAAACGCACACAAAAAGCAGCAAACCCTTCTCATTAGGCGACGCACGCGCTGGGCCCAGATGGAACCTTGGATGACAAACGTGATTTAACGATATTATTGAAAAATAAGAGTTGATCATTTGAACTTGCGTTCAGAAATACGAGCACAATTCATCGTGAAAGGTTATCGCCGTTGTGCTGTACATCTCACCGATGTACTTTGCAGTTGTGCCGTAAGTACATTACCGCATTTACGGCAAACCTCAATCCACCGCCGGTTGAAGGCCTTTCCCGCGCCGTGGCGGTCGTTTGGGTTTCACCGCGTGAGCTGGAAGCTTCATCAGGAATTCAGTTACTGAAGAAGCTCCCAGCATGCGGAGTGAAACGTCGGACATGGTGCACACCGATATGCGATACAGCCCGATAACACTAGAGAGAAGACGACAGCCGAGCTGAGTTGTTCAACACTGCAGAGAGAGGGAGTTGAATCTGAACATTCAGAGAGGAGCATGTTTTTTTTCGCTTGCACTAGCCTACATTTTGTTAGAACCTAGCGAGTGTGTGTTGTCAGTGTGTGGCGGAGTGGTAGTGTAGGGATTAGCTTACTGCGACACGAACCCGGTGACCCGAGTTAATTGTCCACTCGCGGCCAACGAACGCATCAGTGGTGAATATCGTCCTAGGCCTCCCCCTAAATTGACTCAGCCTTAACAAACAAAAAAAGAGACCCCAGGTGTGTTGTGTAAACATCAGCACTCGTGCGTGCCGAGCCGGCATTTAACAGGCGCTCGCTAACAGCACTTTCCCCAACAGCCTGTCCGCACTACACGGGGGACCTTTGCCTATGCCTCTGTGTGTTGTTAATGTAATTGGTTTAACGCTGTGGGCAGACAGCGATGGCATTATTTTTTATTTTGAGAGCGAGTCGGCTGCCTGGGGCCCACAGGTTGCACACACGGCAGCGCGTGTTTCCTTCATTTTACATTTAAACACAGACGCCATGGCTGACGGACGTCCGCAGAACCGCCGCCTCCGTGTGAATGAACCAAAACTTCGTCTTAAACCCCCTTCCCCCATGCCTCGCAGGAAGAAGCACGAAATTGATGTCGGTACCCACGCGGACTCGTCTCATAATCCCGAAAAAATGTTCGTCGTAATGATAATTATAAAGCGAATGCTCAAAAAGTAACGCAGCACCGGAGATCAATTTCGTTAAATAATGAAAACTAAATTTGAATTTCTTTATAGCCCTTCCACAATCAACTGGTATCCCCGTGAAGCAAGTGTGCGTCATGGGAGCCGTGTCACCGTACTCTTCACAGCCACAACGTGCTTTTTGATCACGCTCTTAAATTGTATAGAATTGTTCCTTTTCGAACGCTTTGGGTGGAATATGTGCGACAGAGAAAGGCGTAACATGCAATAAAAATTGACAAAATAAAAATAGTTCCTTGCTTTAGCCCACCGGTGTGTTGCAAGCGTGAAACCACAACATTTACAATTTTTGAGTACGACGTTTCGCTGGTAATTGCATCCAGTATCATCGGGCAATTCGCCAGAATTGCTGATTGGCCATGTCGGGTGGTGGAGGGTTACGACACATTTATAAATAACGCGATCTAAACCCAAAAAAACGTTGATTATGAATAATATTGGTCGCGAAAGCCTACGTGTTAAACTAATAAAAATTGACTTGACTTAACCTGACAAAGTTCACCGCCCTGGTCAGTGGAGGTTGGTGAAGCGGTGACCAGGAATGGTTCAGCCGTCACTCCCCACCGATGTTTGCCCAAGTTGGGAGTCGTTTACTTCGTAAACAGGAATTGCCCATTAGGTCTGCGTGCGCGTCTCTCTTTTTCTCTCCCTCCCCATGGTCGCGTGGATTTTTCTCCGGGTCCTCCGGTTTTTCCCTCCACATTTAGAATCAACGTCACGCGCTCAGAATATTTGGCTGCTGTGCATTTCCATGCGATGATGATAAGCCACTTCGGTGAGCTCTCATCTGTGATCGCCAGGTCGCATCTGAAAAAGAGCTACATAGCTCAGATGGGTCTTACCTTGTAAAAAAAAAATATATTGTTTAGTTTAAAAAGAGTACAGGAGCTGCTTGCTAATTTCTGCGTGTACCTGGTGACCCTAAAACACTCGGACCGAAACTTCTCCCCCTAGATCGGTGCCACCAGCGCTTACTCTCAGATGGAGCTGTCCGGGGATGAGCTCCAGAACATACTTCACCCCCACCCACCCACCTGACTCCCCTGCCTCCACTCTGGGGGCTTTGGTGTGGGGGTTGAGGATTGTTGGGGGGGGGGGCCTCGGAAAATATTCAATGAGAAAGTGCCAGGGGCAACACGGGGAGATCAATGAACGCGAAAGGGTGGAGAGGGAGCGACTACACCAGAGGTCGCAACCGGGTACCCGATACCCGTACCCTACCTGATACCCGGCTACCCGTACCCGGCCGGGTACGGGTAGCCGTTTGCGACCCTGGTGCGGCCGGGTACGGGTAAGGAATCAAAACCCGTTTGTGACCTCTGGACTACATCCAGCGCCTTACTGACCAAGTCGTAGGGCAGTGAGATATGATTTTCGTTGCGTACATTTTGAACCCTTTGAAGAGGTGGGCAGTCGTTCATTTACGCGGGTTCGGTTTGTGCGACTTCGAGCTGTGCGTGCGGCTACCCTTTTTTTATCTACCCAAAATTCGTGACATTATGCAGCAGGAATTCACTCTGAACGCGGCTAATGCGGTCAGACGCGGGACGACGTTGCGTTTGTGTGTGTGTACTGCGTGTGTGTACTGCGTGTGTGTACTGCGATCATTGGAAACGACATTATTTGTCCACATTTCCTGGTCGTGGAGAATGTCTCATCAAAGACCACGGCGCTGGTGGTACTCGAACTGACTTTGTCACCCACACCGGGATGGCGAGGGTCTATTCAGCTTCGTCGCTGTATCAAACCATTCACTTTTGCCAGAAGCCATATTTTCAAAAACAATATACATCCCCATACATAATAAAAAAACAATATACATCCCCATACATAATATCTGTAAAAAAAAAAAACTGATATTTGTAAATAATACCGTTGCCTTAAAAATTAAATTACAAACGTTTCAGGCAATGGCCCTTTTTCACAGCACATGAAATGGCAAACATTTATCTTTTACCTGTGCTTGTGCACCACTGCCAACTTTCAACACCTTTAGGATTATTGCAAAATGCTGACGATGATTTTGCCTCATCCGTGAAACTGCCCTGTACAAGTCTAGAATATTTTATTCGTCTGACATTTATCGTTCCGATGTTTAACTAGACATTTCAAATTACATAAGGGGGTGTGGGGGGGGTGAGTAGCAGAACCAGTTCAGATATGGCCCACCACTGATGTCAGCCGCGTGCGGTACTCAAACTCAGGAAGCTGGATTCGTAATGCAGTGCGGCGCGCGATAACCACCGCACCCACCACTCCACCAGTGGCACATTACGTTATTAGCATAAAACACATAAACCTCACGGAGATTTGAGTGACCCTTCTCCCCGCCACCTTCTATGGCTGCAACCCCCCCCTCTGCCTGCCACTCAGTGCATTTTTAAAAAAATATGATTATTTTTTTTAAAATCCGAGATGTGAAAACTCGTGTTTGCCCAAAATGGAACCAATGTCCCTTTTCGCCGGGGGAGGCAGCGAGGCTGGGGACAGCAGCGGGCGTTCAAAAGGAACTGCGCAGAGCACAAAAAAACAAAAAAATCACAGCAATGCTTGCGACACAGACAGATCACACCCCACTTGAGAATTAAAGTATGCTACGGCCTAGGTTGACATTTAGAGAATTGTGTATATGAAATGAAATAATGCGAGATGAATAAAAACGTAAACTTTTCACATTTTCAATTGCGGTGCCTTCTAACCTCCCTGTTTTTGATTTTGCACTGCTCGTCTCAGAGTAAAGTGCTGATCAGCGCAACTTACTGGTGGTGCAATTCAGAATCAGAATATTTATTTAAACTCCAGGAGGAATCCAATTTTCTATAAAGCTCTTTTTCACAGAGGTCCGGTAGTAGGGGTAGTTCAGAAAGTTATAACAAACAGTACAAAAACACGGAGTGCAAAGTACAGAAAAGTTAAGCAAATAATTTTAAAAAATTCAAGTAAAAATTTCTTTTTTATTAGCTTCTTTTTCAGGAGTGACCTGGCCACAAATATGAGAGCTCAAAGTGGCTCATCACGTATAAATTCATAACAGAAGCCAAATATAATTCACCAACTCCGGTGGTACAAATCCAGTGGCACCCTTTGATTGGAATCATGGGATTACCCTTGACGGAGGAGGTAGATGGATGTATTCGTGTTAATTATCTTTCGCACCGTACGTAGCCAACCGCGCTAATCGGAGGTGCGGTGGAAGGACAACAAACTAAACACAAAAAGCTGTTGTAAAGAAATTCGTTTGCAATGTAGATGACTTAAAAGTGCATAGCTCCAGTGGCTTCCTAACATCGGAAGGAAGAGCGTTCCAGACGGCCGCAGAAGTGCACCTGAAAGCACCGCTCGATGCGGTGACTACCCAAAAAGCCGCTCCCCCCGCCGCGGCGAGGATTACCGGAGTTTGCGTGACGGTTTATTCTCCTTGGCATCATCAGCAAGATCAGCAAGGGTGTTGTGGTCCGTTTGTGTCAAGCTCTTTGTGTGGCCATCTGCCTCAAGTTAAAGCTGTTCAATACCTTTTATCCACTTTATCTGCACACTCTCAGCAAAAGCCGACTACGTTCTGGGCAATGATATGTTGAGGTTGTTACCAAGTTCCCCAAGGCGTGCGGGATTATATACTTATTATTTATCCAGGATAGCTACGCCGAGTCATAGGACTCTTTTACAGGAGGGTCCTGCCAGCTTGCATTGGGTTTTTATATGAAGATGTTTTCAGCCAATTGATGACGCGTTGTGTTGTTTTTCTATACACGTGTGGGGAGGAAGCCGGAGCACCCAGAGAAAACCCCACGCTCTGCGCCAGGGGGCCACGCTCTATCCCCGTACAGATGTAAACAGATGGTAATTAGTCCACGCGCCATAACGCCTTCTACTGGCGAGCCAGGGGTATGATGTTCCCTCCACCGACGCCCACGGGAGGAGGTAGTCGCTTCACAACGCCCGAGTGCGACACACCAATCCCCCCTCATCGCTGCCTGCGCAGTGCGGGACTACAGACAGCCTGGCGCAGCAGCGGCGTAGCCGTTGCCCGGCTCCTCATTTTGGAAGACCGCAATAAGAGAGACGTAGATTCTGGCGCACGCGGACGAGACGGTTCGAGGGGGGGGGGGGGGGGAAGACGCGCCTGCTTTGTTAGATGGATGCGGAGAAAAAGAAAAGAACAGCAGCATCATAAAAAAAATTTGTAAGCACTTTTCATTGAGAAGGCTAGATCCGTGCGCACAGGCTTTTAATTCATCAGCAGGCCTTCTTTCCCACCAGCACTCAAGCGAGAGACGGAGAGATTGGAGGAGGAGGAGGGGAATGATCGTCGGTTCGACGGTCGGAGAAGAGTTAAAACTTGGCAACATTAAATCCGGCGCGGCACAGCCTTGCTTTTCATATCGTGATCAGTGGTGTGTGGAGCGAGAGAGAGCAGAGGTATAGCCAGCGCCGTGTACTTTGGTTCAATGAAGTAAAAACAAACATCCCCAGTTATTTTTTCCCCACTTGTACACAAGTGGAAATAGCAGATGTGCTATGAGATTTCCCATTGTATTTTTCTTACTTCTCTCTCTCTCTGCATCATATTGCCACGAAGAAATACATCATGCCCACCGCTGCACTTTGAAAATGAAACAATGCATGTTTAAAAAAGAAAATTATAATATGTACTTTTATATATAATATATATTTTTAAAGTTATGGTCTGAAAGCCATAATGATATTCTTTCGAGAGCTACACATGAGCGCATATGCCGTAAACATAAATAGGATGAGGTACCGAACTAAAGAAATAAAATATATAATTATTTATATTTTAAAGCCCGACATTGATGGCCTCATCGTATAATGGTATGCGGGTATTCGTGTGAGGCATTAACGTGATTTATTGGTTATTATTATTGTTGTTGTTATGCTTGTTTACCCAGGAAAGCTTTAAAGAGTCTCAAAAATATTTTTCAGGAATATCCGCACAAACCATGGCCGACGCGGATACCTGATGCACCAACGTAAAACTAAAAGACTCTCCCTCCCAGTAGCGTGCCACTGTGGTCATCCAGAACAGAGACCGCCCGACCTGTAACGGACGCCAAGCGCCGATCCGCAAATGCGACGGAGACACCACGGCGACTCGCTCCGCTTACTCCTTACACGGTTGTCTCGGCTTGACCACCCGAATGTGAAGTTGTAGCTGTCGGGCGCTGTACCACTGCGCCACCTTCTTGGACTGTGGTGAAAAATAAAACACGTGTGCGAGTCCGTGTTCACGTTTGATATCCTGCTTTAAAAAAACAACAACCTTTGACCGCCCCTTGCAGATGCGTGCAGTCGGCTTCACAATGGACAGAGCCACGGCCTATGTTGTTTTCAGTGTACACTTACTAAACAACAACAACAACAGCTGCCATTCACCACTGCCAGTGACATCACCAGCACTTGCTGTCCTGGCCAAACGCGTTTTCGTATTTGCAGATGAGAATCCTTACTTGCTCGCGTTTGTGTCTCCAAGTTGAGTAAAACCCTTTGATGACTTTGTTCGGCTTTCTCCAAATAATATCAACACAAATCTGACTATCCGCCTGATGATGCGGGTTGTTATTACTGGCGAAACGTCGTACTCAGATTGTCAATGTTGTAGATTTTTGCTCTCCAACGCGCACCAGTGGTGGCGGGTTTAACGACACATTCATACAATTACGCAATCTAACCCCAAAAAAACCTGTATTATGAATGATATTGGTCCCGAAAGCCTACGTATTAAACTGGCATGTTCTGTTTACGTGAGAAACCTTACTAATTGGCTGTGTCGGGTGTTGGCGGGTTTGACGACATATTTATATTTACGCGCTCTAACCCAAAAACAACTATGTTACGAATAGCAACACAATTTTATCGTGAATTTCAATTCATATTGTGTCGTTACACGAGTTATTGTGACCCCCCCTGCTCCCTCCCCCGTTACAGCCAGACAGAGTCAAGCGATGCATAAACGTTTTCACGGCCTCAAAGTGACGGAAGGGAAAAAAACGCAACAACCAATCGTCGAAGTGCGTGCAAAGGAGCCACACTGCTCCTGAAAACGTCCAACGGGCAACGATAATAATAGTTCAATTTGTAACGCGCGCAAATTTGCAGACGTAGTGGCCGCAACTCAGAGGCGCGGAGCCAAGCTCAGAGTCGCTCGAAAGCACGTGGTTGTAGAGGTGAGTTTTTAAGTCTCTCTTGAAGGAGGCGATTGAGGTGATGCTGCGAATGTGCAGAGGGATATCGTTCCAGACTGTTGGGGCTGCCACCGAGAAGCGGCGCATAGACACGATGACCATCCTGGATCTTGGTATCAAGAGGAGGTCGTGAGTCGCGCTGCGCAGGCATCTGCCGTGTGCTGAGATGGCGAACCTCGTCGCCCGCTGCTGCCACCTTTTCGTTCCTTTGCCTGGGACGCGGGGCCATCGCCGAGACCCGAAGGCTCCTTTAGCCCTCGGGCTCGCCCTCGCCCGCTCGGAGCCCTGTGAGGTCCGCGCGGAGGCGCTCAAAACGATGAGTGATTACTTATCGATCCAGCGAGTACCCGTCCCGGTCACGGATAAGGGCGGCTGTCACTTTCTGCCACACCTCCACGCGCGCCCGCGTGCGTTTGCTTGTGCATCCCCTTTTGTCTGTCCGTGCGTGCGTGAGCGGTGGCGCCAGTGGTCAGCGGGCTGCGGCACGCACGTGGCAAAGCCGGCGTTCGATTCCCGCGCTCGGGTGAAACAGCGGTGACGATTATCCGAACCGGTCCTGGGCCTCCCATCGTTTGACTCGGCCTAAAATGAGTACCTGGTGCGGTGTGTAAACATCGCCACTCGGGAGACAAAGGCGGTCGGGCGTGGTGCTGGCCACCCATCTCTCCGTGTGCCCTGGCCGGCTTTCATAGGTCGCGCTTGCGAACAGCACTTGCCCCAAACAGCCTCAGGTTACACGGGGGATCTATATCTTTATAGTGGTTAGCACACCGCGACGCGATCCCGACAAAGCCGTGCTCCATTGCTAGCTAGGGTACGGAACACATCTGCAGCCGACGGAATCTGAACCCGAGCCGATCCAAGCCTCTCTATGGTCGACTCGGCCTACGACGAGGGGCCCACCTGGTGCACCCTGCGTGCGCGCATGTGTGTGCATGTGTGTGTGCGCATGTGTGTGTGCGTGTGTGTAAGTGGGGAGCGGTGGTGCAGCGGTTAGCGCTATGAACCCGGCGGCCCGAGTTCGATTCCCGCTAACGGCCAACACCAGCGACGATTATCTGAACCGGTCCTGGGCCTCCCCTAGGTCGACTCAGCCTCACATGAGTACCTGGTGCGGTGCATACACATCGCCACTAGGGAGACAAAGGCGGCTGGGCGTGGTGTTGGCCACCCACCCCCTCGTGTGCTGAGCTGGCCTTCATAGGTGCTGCTCGCTAACAGCACTTGCCGCAACAGTATGTTAAGGCTATACGGGGGATCTATGTCTTTTGTGTGTGTGCGTGTAAACACCAGCACGAGGGAGACGGCCAGGTGCATGACGCAGCCCTGGCTGCACCACCACCACCGCGCGTACCTCGTTGGCCTCAATGAGCGCTCCCTAACAGCACTTCCTACAACAATCCATAACGCTGCTGCAGGTGCGGGCGCGTTCCTATGTACACGCGCTTTCTGCCAGCGACCATGTGTGTGTGCGCGCGTGTGGAGGAGCAGTAGCGTAGCGGTTAGCGCGCTGCGCTACGAACCCTGCGAACAGAGTTCGATTCCCGCTCACGGGAAACGCCAGTGACGATTATCTGAACCCGACCTGGGCCTCCCCCTAGGTCGACTCAGCCTCAAATGAGTACCTGGTGCGGTGCGTAAACATCGCCACTGGGGGGAGACAAAGGCGGCCGGGCGTGGCACTGACCACCCACCCCCTCGTGTGCTGAGCTGGCCTTCATATGTGCAACTCGCTAACGGCACTTGCCCCAACAGTCTGCTAAGGCCGTACGGGGGGGATCTTTGTGTGCGTGCGTACAAATGCACCCTTGAGTCCACGCACCTGTGCGCTCGGTCGCGCGTCGGGGGAGTGCACCTGGCGCTCGGCGAGAACGGGGTGGGCTTAGCGGCGCCCGGTGACACTTGTAAAAAATTGGAGCACTCAAGAGGCTGCTTCCCCACCTGCGCGGCCTCAAGAGAACCACTGTTTGGTGTGTGTGCAAGCGGGGCTCGGGCATTCAATTACGGTGTGTTCACCAGTTCACGAGGGCCAGTCAATGTGTTTACAGTCCCCCGGGTGCGATCACCGGACAAACGCGTGCGTGCGTGCATGCGTGCGCGCGACCACGTGCGCTGCGCTTAAGCCACGTGTGCATGCGCAACAGCGGCAACCGTGCGGCGATGTCCGCCTAACGCCAAAGTGATACGGCACGGCTCTCGTGCCAACGCAACAACTCAGAGAGGTCTAACGACTCAACCTGGCACGTGAACCGATGGCATTTATATTGCCGTCCTAACAAGGGCAAGATAATTTGGCCTGTGCATAATTGAGGATACGCTTACGGGTTGAGCATGCGCCCCGCAAGCAACTTTTTTTGAATCTGGGCCTCAAAAATGTTGGCCCGAACGGTCAATTGGTTTCGCTCATAGGGCAGGGGTCTAGCACTCTAGCCTCACGCTCTGTACTGCTGTACAACTCGCACTAAACAAACGATTTATACTCGACGCCCTAAAGCCCAAAGAGAGAACAATTTCTGGCAACGTTGAACGCTCGTCTTTTTTCTCTCTGTCTCTCTCTCGCGTAATTTCCGCCACCCTCTTGGTCGCCGTAGCCTTGTTTGACGAAGTCGAGTGACGAGCGAGGTGTTGACGTGCGGCGTTATTTTCCGTAGGACGAAGCCCACCCCCCCCCCGCCGAGTCACGCGCACTGCCATGCGCGCTTCTTGCCTTAGCGCTGAACCCGTTCAAAGACTCCGGTTTAACCCGGTTTCTACGTGTCGGATTTCTTCCGATGCAATCTTCTCGTTTCCCACGAAAGCAACGCCGATCGCGTACCGATGCGCGGTGGAGGGGAACGGGAATACTGGCAACTTCGGACATTATCCGGGAAAGAGCTGTGGAGGGGTAAATTATAAGAAGCCTCCACCACCCAATCTCAGCGCCACAATGTGGATTTCCAGCTGCAAACGCGATACGACGAAGCCACTGGGAGCTACGCACTTTGAAATCATCGAGATTGAAAAGTCATTTCTTAGAACCGCTTTTTGTGTTGAGCTTGTTGTCCCCCCCCCACACCTCCGATTGGCTACGTACGGTGCGAAAGAAGTTCAACGTACGTGCGAGCACACGTACGTACACACGCAGCCATTGTGTCAAACCGCTGCTGGAGGAGGGCCTCCGCACGCCATGGAGGCCGTGGCGGTTGTCTGACCACACAGTCTCCTAGAACGCGGGGTGGTAGTATGGGAAAATCGCGTTGTGATAAATAATATATAATGTAGGGGTAAAGCAGAGTCCGCGATAACACCGTGAGATGCGTAACGCAGGACGAACAAAGACCGAGGCGCGTGGGCAACGTCTAAAAGCATCCAGCAGCATCCCGATGCCTCGTACGACGACGCTACGCGGAGGCAGCCGTACAAACCCCATTACGTTCACCGCATTGCATCCGATTCGCGTGATGAAAACTCCACGCGGCGTCACGGGAGAACCGGCTGTAGCTGGTTCCGCTCGACGGTGCGGGTTCGTGGCGAGGAGCAGCGGGGGGGTTTCGTGAGTGAAGGGAGGGACGGGGGAGCAGAGGCGTTGGTTGGGAGCATAGACGCGCAGTACGACACTTGGATTTCGCCACGCTGCCCCTCCCCCTAAACCGCGTAGGCCCGCAGCAGCCTACGCCACTCTGTTACATCGTGCACCTGCGGTGGTCACCCGTCCAAGCACTATCCAGGCTCAATTCCAGCCGAGCTTGAGAGATCCGACAAGCTGAAATACTACAGGCCAAATACGTAGCATTTAACAAGCAAAAAAATTAAACCACGCGACGATAACATTATGCGTCTGTGGTAACACAACAACAACAAAAACTAAGGAAATTATTTACGACAACGATGCGAAGAGAAAGTTACGTGGTGATGAGTCACAGGCCCCAGTCCCATCCTGGGGCCGGTAACCCACCCTGACGTGCTGTCCCATTGCATCACGGGGAGGACACCTAAACTGCCCTTCGCTCACCAAGGGCAACAGAACCCTACGACCCGGCGCAGAGGGCGGTGTGGGGAGATGAAAAGGGGAGGAGTGGGACCCGATGGGGATGAAAAGGGGCCTCGTACGATGCACCTTGCCCCCCTCACGGCGGAGAACTTAACGGAGATGACGCCGCCCTATTCAAAAACGAAAGACGTTAGTTACGCCTTTCAATTGTTCAAATTGTTTGAACGCAGTACTGCGACATCGTCGTGTTTACCGCTTAGCAAAGTGGGCTCGGGGCGTGAATCGTCACCACAAAGGGTTGGAGGCCGATGGTCAAGACCAGGGGGTCCCGGCAACCTTCCCTTCCGGCGCCGCACGCGGCTCTTCAAGGACCGCTGCGTGACCGTGCAAAGCGCGCCTCTTGAAATATGGGGAGGTTGTTTTTTTTTCTTTCACCGAATTCGAAAAAAAACTAAATTTGTCTCCTCTTGTTGTTTTGGTTTTCCGACCCCTGGTCAAGACCGACGGCTGGAGGTGGCGGCCGAAGGAGGGCACATGTCCGGGAGGACGTTCACCACGGAGATGGAGCGGAACGCGTCCCACAGCTGCACGGGTCATTGCATCGTGGGAGCACGAGGGATGGCTGCAGCTTGGGGGGGGGGGGGGGGGAGCCCTTCATCCAGCAGTGGATGGATCGTAGATAGACAGATGTAAATTGGGCAATTACAATAATTATTATAAATTAAGGAGGCATCTTCTGATTTATGTTTTGGTTTTTTTTGGGGGGGGTGGGGGTTGATTACATTCATTCGATAGCGCCATCTCCAAACATGAATTATTAGTTCATGCTAATGATTTTGTGAACTGAATGATTTTTCCCCTGATGTTCCGTTTCCATCAGCCGTCAGTGCCTGCCGATATATCGTTTATCATTCATCACGCGGCTTTTCGGCCATCAGTAACCTGCTCCGTTACTGTCCAGTTCGGAAGCTAGTTTACCACGTTATCATCACCCCCCCCCCACAATCCTGCCGATAATTGCCGCCACCCAATACAAAACACAAAACAATTTGGTGCAGAGCACTGGAATACATTTCAGGGTACAGGCGCAGCCCTGGAATTCCACGCCCGTGCCACTGCTGGCGGAAGGGGCCCGCCACGAGAGCGAACGTCTACAAGTCACCTCTGGAGGATGTTTGGCCTACTCGTCCCCACACTGGCCGAAGATCTTCGAAGGAGGTGCCAGTTACACCACATCCTATCCCACTCCACGTGACCTGCCGATTTACCGACTGCGGGGAACCCATCTTATACTCATGGGCGGACAGAGGTGGTGGTGGTGCATTATAAGAAACACGCACCAATGTTTCACGCACGCACGTTAAACTTCTTTCGCAACGTAACTAAGCCAACCACGCTTAACCGGATTTGTGCGGAGGAAGGGCAACAAACTGAACACGAGAAGCAGTTCTACAGAATTGAGTTTTCAATCCAGATGATGTAAAAGTGCAGCTCCAGTGGAAGAGAGCATTTCAGATGGCCGCAGATGCGCATCTGAAAGCGCGCGATGCAAGCGACCGTCTTTGTTCGACGGCTATAGCCAAAAGCCGCCGCTGCTACCGCGAGGATGACCGGAGTTCGCGTGATGATGGTCCATGCCCCTTGAGGACAGCAAGCGAGTGCAGTGCCCTCAGGACGCTGCCCAACACAGCGGGACGTGTGTACCGCGCGGCACACGCGTCCGCAAGGAAATCACCATGACTGGCGCCCGTTATCGATATCAGAACCTTCGTTTAAGACCGCAGGAGGAATCCGATGAGCTGTGAAGCTCTTTTTCACACATGTCCAGTCCAGTTTGAGCACGGGGTCAGCGAGTTACCAACAGCAAACAATATGAAAATAAAACCGACAGGAGTGCAAAAGAGAAAAATAATGGATTTAAATTATTATTAAATTAATTTTTCTAAGTCAGATGTTATCAAGCTGGGGCAAGGCAGCAAACACAACAACAACAAAAACAAAACAGTTCCAGACCACACCAAGATACTGGCTTATCTTGGACGGTCGATCTGTAGGGGCTTGCCAGGTGTTGTAGGCGAGGTACTGCGAGGTGGCCGGATGGCAGGCCCGAGCGTCGCCCCCTCGTTTTGTGCGGCGACTTTTCTCCGAGACCTCCCGTAATTTCTCCGACACGAAGACAAGAAGTCATTCGTAGAATTGGCCAAACGTCAACGCGAGATGCACCCGAAAATGGCCTTGAGGCTCAGCGAGGCTTTTGACGGGATTGCAAATCCAGTGTGCTAACCGTTATAGCACCATGGCGGCATTCGCATTTCTCACAGGCAATATTAAATAGGCCGTTACGACTCATGCCGTCACACTCATTCCTCCCTGTCTCAAACGCGTCGGCTCGCAGACACGTTCGAAGTTGCTCTCGCACCAACTCGCACAAATTTAACAGCAGCAAAATTCACGCTGGCAAAATTCGACCTGCAAGACAACTGCCGCAGGATATTTCACGAGACCCAAAGCGACTTACAGAGACTCTCTCATAAACGCCACTCATTGCCCTATAATGCGCACATCTTGATGGTCAAAATCCCAGAGCGCATTTTTATCAAAATTACACATATACAAAAACGATCCGGGCACTCATTTCGCCGGCAGACACGCAACATTCACAACGTGCGTGTTTTTTAACATTTTATATTTCGGTGGCGGCACAAGATGAGAGAGAGAGATCGGGGGCACGGGGAGGCGGCGGGAGGCTTGCGATAATCGTGCCTATTGACGATTCGTCCGATAAGCGGGAACGGGGTCCGCCGCCGCGCAGTAGTGCGGCGCGTGCTCTGGATAGCGATGGGATCTCGTGGTCGGCACTGCCGGCGAGCCGGCCGGCCAAACCGTCGCTCACCGCTGTCAGCGCTCGCCGGGGGATGCTAGGCTTGAAAGGGAGGCCAAGTCCGCCCGTGACCATTAAAAGATCCTTCCACATCCGTCGCGGAGAGAGGCGCCCATTGTGTTGTAATGTCGCGGCCAAATTAACCACCTGCGAAACCAATATATCCCCGCTCCGCTTAAAAAGCGATCTTCGATTGAGTGCTATACTGCGGCAGTGTGCATCCCTGCGAATTCAATACGGTAGTTAGGAAAAGTTAACAAATAATAAATCAATTTCTTGAGGTTGGGGCCGGGAAGGCAGGGAAGGACGTGGTGGGGGGGGGGGGGAATGCCACAGAAGCGTCAACTGGTTTGTCCTTGAAGAGCTGTCCTTTCGACCTAAGTTTCGAGCCTCAGTGCGGGGATTTTAATAACCACGTGCGAATGAACGATTCGAATAAAAACTTGGCTTATAAATCTTGGGGCGGAGTTGAAATAAAAATCAACATTTTTTTGGACAAAATTTCTTCACGGGCGAAAAACAAAAATAACCTACACAGTAAGAATTGTCCGTTTGCGTTTTCATACTTTGCATGCGAGCTTGGCCATTAATTCATCTTGATATAGATTTCAAGGTAGGTTAAGAAAGCGTTATTCGTAAAAAAATAAAAAAAAGTTAGTGTTTTTTTTATATTATTTTAAAGCTCTTCATCTTTTGAACTCCGAGCTTTCATACATATCCAAAGCAGCCGAAGAAAAAGACAAAAAATATTCTTTTACGAATCTTTAGTAGTGATTTTCTGCGCCGAGACATCTCGCGACACTCGGGGGAATGCGATTCGGTGTCAACGCGTCCGTACGCCATTCATCCTCCCCTACATTTAAATCCAGAGCTAAAAACTTGACATCAACTCGCAAACTCTACCCAGCCGCCCCCACCCCCCTCACCCCCACAGGAGCCCCCCCCCACCTGCCCCGCCCCCACCACACCAGCCCCCCCCACCCGCACCCACCCCCACCGATTCTCATCCCCGTCAACGACGTCGCCTTCCCTTCACTCAAAAGTCACGCACTTAACGGTCACGATGCAATCTCCAGCAGCATCCATCACACGGACCATTCAGCTCTTGGGTACCGGAGTTAAGTACGCGGGCGTGTGCGTGCGCGAGCATGTGTGCGTGCGTGCCTCAAATGAGTACCTGGTGCGATGTGTAAACATCGCCACTGGGGAGACAAAGGTGGCCGGGCGTGGTGCTGGCCACCCACCCCCTCGTGTGCCGTGCCGGCCTTCATAGGTGCTCGCTAACAGCACTTGCCCCTACAGTCTGTTACAGGCTATATGGGGGATCTTTGTCTTTGTGTGCGTGTGCACACGTCATCATCATCACAATCCAGGGGCAGAGTAGCCCGTAGTCGGTGTCCACTGCACATCTTGTCATGTGTCCACTTTCCTCTGTCTTGTGCCAATATGCTCAAATAGCGTGCACACATTTTTTGGCACCAATCTCTTACGTCGTCTTCAAGCCATTTCCTGATAGGTCCTCTCTTTCCAGTTCCTTCCATCTTTCCCGAACAACGCACTTCAGATTTTCCTGTTGCTGTTCATCCGACGTGCGCTGAATAAAATATATCCCGGCAAATCTCAATCCATCAATTAATGATGGCCTTCTCACACCAGGTCAGTCATGGGCATTTTTTTTGTTCTCCCGACCGTACTTCACCACGCTGGTCAGTGCGAGATGGTTGAACGGAGGAGCAGCACCAGTTCTGATGTCACTCGCCACTCACGATAGCAGTGGCCGGAAAAAAATCGAACTGGGGTCACCGGGGTTCACGGCGCGACGCGCTAACCGCTGCACCACCGCTTCTCCCGCATACGCTACACACTCTATGCACTACCGTACAACTGCACACACCTCGTTTCACCGAGGTCGGCGGGACAGGTTTGCCGCGACAGTCTATTGGGCACGATTCGCGTCTTTGGCGAATGTTTCCCCGTGCCCGTCGAAAAATGTACGCTGCTGCCAAAAGCGTGTCGGAATCTGGGGCAGATCGCCAGTGCGTTTCGTTAAAGATGTGAGACAGCCTCTAACTCAGCGATCTGCCAGTGGATTCTGAACTGACAAGGGGGCAGCCCGCGGGCATTCGCAAGGGCCAGTCGGCTACCAGGGTGGGTTAATGGCTGAGCCACTTGCCCTGCTCGTTCAGATTATGTAGATTATTTGGCTGCTATAAACGTGCACGTAATAAGCCCACTACGTTGAGATACTGTACCACTTGTGGCCAGGTCGCTTCTGAAAAATAACCCAATAGCCCAGTGGGGCTTTACCTGGTAAAATACAAATAATTTCATTAAAAAATCGTTTTTTTTGTGATTTGCTTATCTTTCCGATACTTTGCACTCCTATCGTGTTTTCGTACTGTTTGTTGTTGCAACTTTCTGACCCACCCCGACAGGACATGTGTGAAAAATAACTTTATAGCTCATCGGATTCCTCCAGTGTAAATACACATTCAGATTCTGACAAAGCGGGGGCACAATCCACATCGGCCTTTCACCGTATGGATCATCCTCATCATCATCAGCCGTCTTATCCATCCACTGCTGGGTGAAGGCCTCCCCGAAGCTGGTGGGCCATCTCTCTCACGATCGCACGATGCAACTGCCCACCGAGCATTGACACGCAAAGCCGCTTTTTGATCGCTCCTCCTTTCGCTGCCACCGCTACGAGTCCCTCCAACACGCCATCCTGTCATCCCTTCGAGCAAAATGTCTTCCGCCCAAGCCCAACTTGCTTTTCTCAACGTACGGGGGCGACGACGTTCAACACCCTTGACCAAACGTGGCGAAAACAACCCGCAGCACCGCGCCGGTTTGCTGCACTGTCGGGGGACGGGAGGGGATTTTTAAAATTTATTTTCGCCGTTATCTGACGGTCGGAAACAATCTGTGAACTTGGCCCGAGGCCTATCTAGGTTGTGCGGATCAGCCTCACGCACGGCTCCTTTCGCTCGCTCGCCCATCCGCCCGTCCCGCCCGCGCCCACCGGCCGTGCCGTTTAGGAGCGCTCCCAATGGAGTCGGATACCCACGCAGTCCACCGCGGGGCCACCCCGGACATCAGCGCCTCGTTGCGCTCCACCAACGCTGCAGCGCGACACTTCTGCCCGTGCGCTTTTATAACGCAGATAAATAATTAAGGCGTTCGGCGTTGTCGTGCGATGTCTTCTCGAGCCACGGCGGCAGACGGCGAGGTGCGATTTTATAGTTCGCCTCCTCTATTCCTCCCACGTGCCCACACGCCCGCACGCACCCACACACACACACGCACACACGCACACACGCACGCCTACACGCACGCACGCACCCACACACACAAGCACACACACACACACACACGCACACACGCACGCACGCACCCACACACACACACACGCACACACGCACGCACACACACACGCACGCACGCACACACACGCACCCACACACACACGCACATACGCACGCACCCACACACGCACGCCTATACGCACGCACCCACACACGCACGCCTACACGCACGCACGCACCCACACACACACGCACGCCCGCACACACGCACGTACATCCCCTAACCCCCCCCCCCACCTCCGCCCCCCACCACCCCCAAACCCCCGGCATCCTCCCGAATTTATATTTACCCGCGATGAATATTAATTGTGGCGCTTATTTATTTATTTGCGTTCATTACACAGGAGACAGCTGCACAAGGACAACACCCAGGGCTACGGGGCTGGGGGGGGGGCAGAACTCATCCCGCGCGCAAGCCACCGCTCGCTCAGGCGCACGTGGTTAAGTCCGCGGCGCGTTGCCACCGCTCCGCCGGCGACCCGGGTCACTCGAGCGTTCTCAAGCCGCGTGGCACGGAGCGAACGACGGCGACGTTGATTAGGGAGCCGCTGGTGCTGAGCACTTTTAAATCATCTCGATTGAAAACTCACTTCTTCAGAACTGCTTTTTGCATTTAGTTTGTTGTCCTTCCTCCAGCACTCCCCCCCCCCACCCCGCACCTTCGATAAGCCGCGGTTGGTTACGTACGGCGCGAAAGAAGTTCAACGTGCGTACGTACGAATGCCGATGTCACGGCCACGTCGTCGCGGTTCGCGATATTACGCGAGACGCCGTTACCGCAGGGGATGTATGAGCTTTACACTGAATGTGAGCAGGTGGCCGCAGCCTTAGAGAGGGGGGGGGGGATATATTGGACGTGGTGAACCTGGTGGGGATTTTTTTAGTTTTTCGCTGGTAGACTGGGAGTAGATGCCACATGACGAGAAAGCAACCACAGCAGGTAGCTAAAGTATATAGGACCTGGAGTGCCGGGGCGCGTCTCAAAACAAAGCCCTGGTTATAGCCGTTGCCTAGCGTAACCGTGTATGTGCTGCTGTTGTCAATACACGCCAATGGCGTGAGAACGACCGCTCGCTGCTAATGCCACCGCTATCGTAACGACGACGTTGCATCGGCAGTAATTGTCGATCGCGGCAGTCATGCTGTGAACTCGCGCAATGATAACGCCGCTACCGCGGGGCCTTTTGGCACGTTCACGTGCTTGCCGGTTGTGGCCACAATTAGACCACCGTCAAACAAATTACGGACATCGAGGCTGGGCGGCACAGCGGTTGACAGCCCGAGGGGTCGCGGTCGCAAGGCTGCCCGAATTCCCACAAAATCCGGTCGGTGGTCGAACTCGGCCCTTCATCCTCCGCCCTGGGGTTGACGATAGAAGAAAAAAAATGGATAAACTCACACGGCTCTCCACACCTAAAGGAGCGCGGCATTTCTGCCACCGACTCCAGAGGCGTGAGAGAGGACACGAGCGGAAGCCCATTCGAGCAAGAGCACTCTGGGCGTTCGAACTCCAAGCCAACGGGCACAATTGCTCGCGAGTTGACCCCGCGGTGACCCTTTGCGAGGAAACGAAAGCCCCCCCCCCCCTGCCCGTAGGGGTTAGGTCTGCTGTTGGTGCCGTGTCCATCAGTCCGCTGCTGGACGTCGGCTTGCCCCCCCCCCCCCCGCTTCGTGCAGGTCCGTGGGGGTTTTATTATTTGACCGCGATGGGTCAGTGCGGGTCGGTCAAGGCGGACGGCACGGTGCGTCGGAGCACAGTGAGGTACAACAATAGATTTGGCCGCACTGCTCATTGCTGAAAACAAACTAGACTTTTTTTTTTAACCAAGTAAGGCCCCGCTGGGCTATATAGCACTTTTTCGGAAGCGACCCGGCCACAAATGAATGACAAATTAAGTCGCTTATCATGTGGAAATTTATAGCAGCCAAATGACCTCCTGTAAACCAGGTGAGCTAGTTAACATCTCACCACCGTGGCACTCATACCCCGAAAAGCAGCCTACAACACCTGGTTTATAATGCACGCCGCTTGCAGGGCTGACGTTGATCATCGGTGGCGAGTTGTTAACTCCCTCGTCTGGTATACTGGAGGTCGTGGGTTCAATCCCAACCCTAACGCCTGTATATTTGTAGTTTGCTCGTTCTCCCCGTGGTAGCGTGGATTTTTCTTCGGGTCCTAACGGTATTATTTTCCTCCACATTTAGAATCAAAATGCATTCATAGACTATTTGGCTGCTATAAATTTCCACGCGACAATAATCCACTCCGTTGAGCTATCATCATTATGTGATAGCCAGGACGCTTCTGAAAAATGAGCTCGGATAGAGCTCGGTCAAATAAAAAATAAAGTAGTTTCATAGTTGAAACCATCCGAACCCCCGCGGATAGCCCACGTCGGTCCTGCTCGGCCTGCCAGGTCGGACGGATCCCTCCTGACGTGGCCACGTGGCACCTTCAGAGTCCCCACGGCGGCCTCCGCTGTGGGCAGCATTGCCGCCACCCTCGGAGTTGAAGAGAGCGAGGGAACTCTACTTCCGAGTTTTACTCTGCCCCCCCCCCCGCACCCGCACCCCCGTGCCCTTGGCTGTTTTGTTGGGGGAGACGGGCGTGATAGTAAAAGTTTTGGTGCCAAATCAATAAAGTAATTTGTTACGTTAACCTTGTAATGTGTACGCCGCCCTGATTGGTGTTAATTTATGCAGTCCTTGATATCGCCCAACAGAAATCCCTTTAATTTAGTGCGGCGTGACACACTGGGTCATTTCTTTCGCAGTTATTGATTTTAACATTTTTAATTGCTCCATACTAAATATAAAGTGCCCAATCAATCGATGCGGCAGGAGAAAGGAAGGAAAGATTAGAACTCATAACAGAAAATGAGTAATAACTTCAAAAAGTGTGGACGCTGGAGATTGGGGGGGGGGGGGGGGAATGTCAAAATTACACACGGCAGTGCGAGAGCGCGCGCGCGTTTTTGTTTGTAAGGCGTGCGCGCCGCTGCCCAGGCGATTCTCGCACAGATTGGAACATTTCTGGTAATTAACCCTCAAGTGGCCTCTTTGTGTCGTTTTAATAGAACCCACTGAACCTTTGGCCCGAAAACCAAACGGACCGCTGGGCCGCTGTGAAAACAGGGCGACTTGTTTCGTGCCCCCCCCCCCGCCAGCTCCCCCCTAACCCTCCCTCCCCCCCGAAACACTGTCCCAGCTCTGTATTAAAAGTTTTAACAAGAAAGAGACAACAGTGAGCTCACACCACCCGAGTGTGAAGTGGGTGGGGGTTGAGAAGACACAAAGTCCGCTCAAGAAGCAGCAGCGGGGGTGGCAGCAGTAGCCGGGGAAGGAAGGAAAGCGTTAAAAGAAAGAAGGGTCGGAAGGAACGCAAAGCAAAACGAACAACTCGCGGCTAACGGGGCCCCCCCATTGGCAGGTCGACAAGAATTCCGGTATCCAATTAACGAAAAGTGTTGCTCGCTCCTGGCTGCCGCCTCCTGGCTCGCTCTCTCTCTGTCCCTCCCTCTCTCCCGTGCCGGTGTTTGTTGTCGTTGTTGTCGCTGTTGTCGCTGCTGCTGCTGCTACAGAGAAGCTGCACCATGTTTGGGAAAATTCGGGTTATTATAACGATTCAAAAAATAAATTGCTCTCGCTCATCGTGGAAGCCAACACACGAGCTACGTCGCATTGGAAGCCAGCGGTAACGGGAAAACAACGACGACGACAACAAGTGGGTGGCAGAAAAACGAAATACTAAACAATGCTCAACAATCTTAATTTTACCAGGTAAGGCCCCCCATCAACTTGAGCTACGCAGCTCTTTTTCAGAAGCGGACCCGGCCACAGATGATAGCTCAACGAAGTGCCTCATCGTCGTGTGGAATTTTATAAGCAGCCAAATACTCGAAGCGCACGTTGATTATAAGTGCCGAGGGGAAACAAAAAACGGAGGACCCGGAGAAAAATCCACGCGACCTCAGGAGAGAACACGCAAACTCCGCATACACAGCAGCAGGCGTCAGGGTTGGGATCAAACCCACGACCTCCTGTATACCTGGCGAGGTCACTGACATCTCGCCACCGTGATGATGATGAGAGAGAGAGACACGCAAACTCCGCATACACAGCAGCAGGCGTCAGGGTTGGGATCGAACCCACGACCTCCTGTATACCTGGCGAGGTAGCTGACATCTCGCCACCGTGATGATGATGAGAGAGAGACACGCAAACTCCGCAAACACAGCAGCAGGCGTCAGGGTTGGGATCGAACCCACGACCTCCTGTATACCTAGCGAGGTCGCTGACATCTCGCCACCGCGGCGCCCCAAATAACAACAATTGACATTGATGTGCCTCACAATTACTTCAACACTTACGAACCAACGCACGCTGGAAACGGGAAATCGCCATCATCGTTATCGTCAGCCTTGGTTCTATCCACCGCTGGATAAAGGCCTCCTCCCCAAAGCCACCCGGCCACCCATCGCGATCTAACGATGCTATATCGAGAAATGGCCACGACAACCGCGGACGCGCTGCGGCGGTTCTCCGCTGTGGTTTGGGGTCGTGCCGCGTGCCGTTCGGCGCGACGTCCGACGTTTCGCTCCGCGTGCTGGAAGGCGATTCGAAGAAAAAAAACCTCCAGGAGATAAGCGGCGACGGTCGTTTCGGCCATTCATACTAAACTCACTCGACTTGCCCTAAAGACAAAGATCCCCCGTATAGTCTTAACAGACTGTTGGGGCAAGTGCTGTTGGCGAGCACCTATGAAGGCCGGAGTGGCACACGAGGGCACGGGGTGGCAAGCACCGCGCCCGGCCGCCTTTGTCTTCCCAGTTGCAACGCTTAAAAAAAATTGCACCAGGTTCTCGTTTGAGGCTTACTTTACCTAGGGGAGGCCCAGAACCAATTCAAATAATCGTCTCACACAGACACACACAGACACAGATTTGGCCAGAGGATGCACATCACTGTGGGTTGCATGTGGATTGATCCACTGCTGGATGACAGCCTCCCGTAGCCATGCAACACCACGCATCACTCCTCCACCGCCCTTGGAAAAAATTTTAGTTTAAAAGTTTTCAAATCCGTTATCACATTTGGCAGGGGCGGTGTGCAGGTGCTGCAGAGTAATTTTGTCATCGTCATCATCAGCAGCAGCAGCCACTGCGAGATGAAGAGTTTCCCCAAACCTTTCACGATTCTGCCATTCATTAGAAATAGCCACGAAAAAAATGGCTAAAAAATTTGACAATTCACACGCGATTTTTCCTGAACGTGGCCACGAAGACAAAGATCCCGTGTATAGCCTTAACAGACTGCAGGCGCAAGTGCTGTTTGCGAGTAGCACCTGTGAAGGCCAGAACGGCACACGAGGTGCGGGGGGGCCAGCATCATATTCGGCCGCCTCGATCTCCCTAGTGGCGACATTCACACATCGCATTTGTACGTACTGTATGTTGAACTTCTTTCGCACTGCGCGTAGCCCAATCAGAGGCGCGGGGGAAGGACAATAAACGAAACACAAAAAGCAGCTCTAAAGAAATGAACTTTTCAAACCAAATTTTAAACTGCATTTTGATCCGAGTCGACTTTGCGGAGGTCCAAGGCCGGTTCCGATAATCATCACTGGTCTTGGCCACGGAGCGAGAATGGAACTCGGTGGGGGGGGGGGGCGTTGGGTTGACTGCTATGTTAGCGCTCCCCCCAAACGTAGCCACATGCACCCTTGCACGTACGCACGCTCGCTCTCACGCTCTCAGGCACGCTCGCTCTCACGCTCGTACGTGCGCGCCTTCTCACGCTCGTACGCGCGCACTCTCGTACGCTCTCACGCACGCTCGCTCGTACGCTCTCACGCACGCTCGCACGTACGCTAGATCTCACGCTCGCACGCACGCTCTCACGCACGCACGCTCGTACGCACGCTCTCACGCACGCACGCTCGTACGCACGCTCTCACGCACGCACGCTCGTACGCACGCTCGCTCGTACGCTAGATCTCACGCTCGCACGTACGCTCGCTCTCAAGCTCGTACGTGCGCACTCTCTCACGCTCGCGCGCACGCTCGCACGCACACTCTCACGCACGCTCAACTGGAAGGAAACGGAGTGCGAAGGCGGACGGTGGCTTTGGGCCGGGCGCCCGACGGGCGTGCAGGGGCTACGGGGAGATGGTGCACCAGGCAGGGTGTTCATCCTTTAAAAGGCAGTGGGGGACTCTGCCTGACGTGCAAGTCCCGTGGGGAGCCCCCCCCCCCCCACCGCCGTCGAGGATAAAGCAAACACGAGTGTTTAAACAACCGCCAGGCCAGGCTCTGCCCCTGCACTGCTACAACAACAGCAGCAGCACAGCGATTATCCCCGCAGTTTGCGGCAGACTGGACACCCAGCAGGAGCAGCACCCAGCGTTGTTGTTGCTGTTTGCGAGCAGAAAGAAAAACAACAAATAACACCGATTTCGAAACCCCATGCGGCACAAACATAATAATAATAGTGCCCGTCGTTACTGCTTATTTGTTTTTACTGGCAGCTACAGTTTTGAGAGGGAAACAATACGGCGATCTTGACCTGTCGTCTCAGCCACGGGTTTGGAGGTGGGAGGGGGGCAGGTGGGGGCGTGGGCTAGCTGGTGGGGGGTGAGGTGGGGGCGTAGGCCAGCTGGTGGGGGGTGAGGTGGGGGCGTAGGCTAGCTGGTGGGGGGTGAGGTGGGGGCGTGGGCTAGCTGGTGGGGGGGGAGGTGGGGGCGTAGGCTAGCTGGTGGGGGGTGAGGTGGGGGCGTAGGCTAGCTGGTGGGGGGTGAGGTGAGGGCGTGGGCTAGCTGGTGGGGGGGGGAGGTGGGGGCGTGGGCTAGCTGGTGGGGGGTGAGGTGGGGGCGTAGGCTAGCTGGTGGGGGGTGAGGTGGGGGGGAGGTGGGAGCGTGGGCTAGCTGGGGGGGGGTGAGGTGTGGGGGGAGGTGGGGGGGGGCGTGGCCACGGTCAATCCTCGACCGGACGAAGCCCTCCCCCCCATCGGGAGCATTGGTCATAACCGAGGATGTTTTCGTTGGGTTAGATCGCGTAAAAATCATTGTCGTGAACCCACCACCACCCCCCACAGCCAATTAGTAAGGTTTGTCACGTAAACACAAACGTGCCAATTTGTTGCTACTCCAGCACACCCGGTGTGCTGGAGAGTAAACCCACCAACGTTTACGATTTGAGTAGCGTGACGTTTCTCTGGTGATTACAACAATAACCAGCTCCAACAGGCAACTTGCCAGAGTTGTGGCAAACGACAGATTCATGTTAACGCCCTCGAACCCAAAATGCCTTCATTGCGGATTATATTGGTCACTAAAGCCTAAGACTCTGCTACTGTGTTCATCTAATGCACTGGTACCACCCAATCGTTTGCCGGTTGTGTACCCCCGCTGAAAATGAGGCCTAGAAACTGTCCCCGCACATCGCCCCCCTACCAGCCCGAATGTTTAGAATGAATAACGGAGTAATTTTAATGAAGCAATCTTCATATCCGGGGTGACCTTAATTGCAAGGTGGTAATATTAAGACCGCGATAGCAACAGCAGTGGTCGTGTGCGTTGTGTAATTATTTTAAACGGCTGAATCTAAGTGGAAATAGATGACTGCTGCCTTATAAAAATGGGCAAAAATTTTTACTTAAGCTAATTAAGTAATTAAGATGTTTTTGTTATCAAATTCTAGATGCTCTGATAGAGCACAAGCTTGCACGATGGCATGGAGGCTACCAAAACGCTGCAAAAAAAAACCACACACACACTTAGCCTGCCAGAACGCAGTATAAATACAAATATAAATACAGCCGGCGAGTGTCAATCAACTGCTGGATGAAGGCATCCCCAGGCCATGATGGTTGTTCAGAATCAGAATCTTTACAACACCACGAGAAATGTGGTGCGTCTGGGCTCTGGAGACCACCTGGAGAAGATCCCAGGCCACGCGTTGACAACGATGGCGAACAAGTGGAGACTCATCTTCTTGGTTCTTTCGGTAAAGTCTGAATGACGCTGTCTGAATGACGCTGTCTTTCCGACAGACCTGTTCTTCACCTGAGGACGGCTGCTTGCGTTGTGGCCGAAACGTCCTGAGAATTGCATTTTATTATGTTTTATTTTTATTCTTTTATTATTTCCCCTTCTACGTGACTTTACCGAAAGAACCAAGAAGATGAATCCCTGCAGTCACGAAAGCTTTAAATCGAAAAAAAAAAGTGGAGGCTCTTTTACTTTTTGAAGCTATTAACATTTACATTTGTTTTCACGTTACAGTGCATTAGCCGTTCTTTTTCCATTCAAAACGATCCGTCCTATACAATCTTTATATACAAGTGTTAACATTGTTTTGAAGCACCCTGTATTTCGACGAGAGGAATCCCATGAGCCACGAAGCTCTTTGATCACAGACGTCCGCGTGCGACCATGTTCCACCAGGCTGGAGGGCGTGGGGGGGTTTCGGTGACACGGGAGTGCCCCGGGGTTTGGCTTTGCGAATCCCGTGGCCAGGGCATCGAAACTCAAGTCGCCAGGTGGGAAGCACAGCGAGCTAACCAGAGTGCGCCACCACCGCTCCGCTCTGCCAAAACATAAATGCGTGAAATTAAAAGGGCGAGAGATGACAAATGCGCTCGCGTTTAAAAACGCGCGTTGGCATTCTCAGCGACAAGCCTGGTCGTGCTCTACGCAGCGAAGAGCGAGGATTAATAAAGGGAAGAGTAGGTATATTTTGTCTAACCTTTACTAAATATAACACGCGCCATTCATCAGGATTCGTGACAAATAGCAATAGCTCATACCTCTGGGACAGCACACACACACACGCACGCCTCCCCCCCCCACCCCGTCACCCTTAACAATTGCGTTAATTGTTGATTTATTCCAATAAATTATTAATTGAACCATTTAAACATAAATAAAACATCCAGAGAGCGGGCTCACCATTCCGAGATCCTTCAGTGCGGCGAGCACTTTCATAGTTTAGTAATGAAGCCGTTGCGTAGTTAATAAGGTTAATAACGGTGTCCCTATGGGAGGGGGCACGGTGGGCGGTGGCGCGTGGGGAGGGCGATGGTGGCCAGGCGCTGCTGGGAGGGAGATGGAGAAATCCGCTCCTTCCTCGTCTCAAAACGCCGCCACCACCACCGCCGCCGCTGCTGCTTCTACCCCGCCGGTGGAAGAGAGGGGGGGGGCCCACTAATGGTCAATTCTGGATGGATCTTTTTCTATGCGTGTGTGCATAATTTAGAAGTCTCCATAAATGTCCCGCATGATCAATATTCTGCAGGGGCTGAATTCTGGATTGCTACGCTGCGGAGCTCCTGATCTATAAAGAATAAACGACCTTTGGCGGGAGTTTTTTTCCCTCCCCCCCCCCCCCACAAAGGGCCCCCCGTGCCAAAGATGAGCCTTTTGAAACATACTGCTTGTCTTCGCAGTTTTTGCCAATTACCCACAAGTCACCTTGGTCCATCAAACTGAGTCCCCAAGACAAGACAGCAGAAGAGCCCCAATAAGGCTCCCTCGATTTTTTTTGTGCTCCTTTTATTGTGTTTCATTTTTTTTCTCTCTCTCTCTCTCTCGCGCCCTCTCTCTCTCCTCTCTCTCCTCTCTCTCCTTTTTACCCAGCGCTGTCTCGCGAAGGTGAGCAGCTGCTTGTAACTGCGCACACCAGGAAAAACGCGGACATGGTGACCGGTTGTTGTAGTCACAAAGACAGGGGTTTGTTTTTTTGCAAGTTCTAGGATACGCGCGATCGTGTGTATACTTGTGTGTACGTGTGTGTACGTGTGTGTACGTGTGGGGAGCAGTTAGCGCGCTGCGATGCGAACCCGCCAACCCGAGCTCCATTCCCACCAATGGGCAACACCAGTGACGATTATCTGAACCGGTAGTGGGCCTCAAATAAACTCCTGGTGTGATGAGTGAACATCGCCACCCACCCCCTCCTCGTGTGCCGTGCCGACCTTCATAGGTGCTCGCTAACAGCACTTGCTCCTAACAATCTATGAAGGCTATATGAGAGATCTTTGTCTGTCTTGTATGCGACATTTACAAATGGGGTTATTTTCCAGCCTGGCTATTCAGAGTTGTGTCACAACTCTGGCGGACCGCCTGATGGAGCTAGTTGTAATTACCGGCGAAACGTCGTACTCAGAATGTAAATGTTGTGGGTTTACTCTGCACACTGGTTAGTGCTGTACTAGTGACGAATTGCCATGTTTTGTTCACGTGACAAACCTTACTAAATTGGCTGTGTCGGGTAGTGGCGGGTTTAACGACACATTTATATTTTTATTTAAAGCTTTCGTGACTGCAGGGATGCAGACAAAAAGGCATACGTCCCATGCACGCACGTACATTTGTGCTCCGCGTCTTTCGCAATCATCAGGTGCGTGCAGCACGCAACGACGTCATTGGCATTGTGGGCGGGGAAGCTCGGCAAACGCGGAGTGGGTGGACCGTGGCGGCGGTGGTGCTGGTTGTGCCGCGCGGGAGATTGGGGGGGGAAAAAAACCTGCCCGTAATTCATTCCTTCATTGTTTTAAAACGTTGCGTTGACGTTGTTGCCGCGATAATCGCGGTGCGAAGGCCCGGCCGATCGCAGTGTTTGTGCAACAAACGCTGTGATCGGCTGTAATTAACGTGAGCGTCATGCAATGGGACAAGCGATTCATGAGCTTTTGAGGCATTGCGAGTTTGAAGACTGTGCAGATGCCGTTTCGGCCACAGCAATCTGCTGGTGCGACACTGAAGCCCTAATCTGCGCGCGTGCGTGCCCGACGTAGTTGGGGAGCGGCTTTGTAGTGCAGCGTTCTAACCGCCGCGCGACGAACTCGACCGCCCGAGTTCAACTCCCGCTCACGGCCAACAGCAGCGACGAATGTCTGAACCAGTCCCGAGCATCATGCCAAGGCGGCTTGGCATGATGCTGGCCACCCACGATCCCTCGTGTGCCCTGCTGCCGTTAAGGTGCTGGTGACCAGCACTTGCCTCAATAGTGTATTACCACTATACGGGGGATCTTTGTCTTATCCAACAACCCGAGTTCGATTCCGGGCCACGGCTAGCATCAGTGGCGACGAATATCCGAACCGGTCCCAGGCCTCCGCTACATCTATTAGGTAAAAAGTGCATCCTAGCAATTGCTTATTCATGCTACTGCTGGCAGAAGGGTCTCCCACAAGACAGGAACTCAAGAGAGTCTCTATAACGGGTGTTTGGCCTACTCTTCCATGCTGGCCAATGTCTTCGAAGAAGTGCCAGTCGCCAAACATTACCCCAACTGATGTGCGGGCAGACGTGGCGGAGATGTGAAAAGCCGACGCCGGTGTTTCAGGTGGCGCCCCGACGGATCGAATTGAGCCGGCGATTTGTAAGTCAGGCGTGCTAACCGTCACACCAAGGCAGTAGGCCTCTCCTATATCAACTCAGCCTTACGCGAGCACGCTCAGTTCCTCCTATGCCGCCGTGTGCATTTCACAACGCCAATTGGATGTAACGCGAGGAGTGTATTCGGGAACACTTTTTTTTTTAAATAACGCGGATGCGGATTGGATAGAACGCGAATGAGCGTGTGGAACTTCGTCGCGCGAGTAGTAATAAAGTGGTCGTACGGCTGCCTCGGCGTAGCATCACACACGGCGGGATGCTGCTGGATGCTTCTAGATGCTACCCACTCGCCTCGGCCTTTGTTCAGCCTGCGTACGCATCTCTCGTGTGATCGCGGACTGTGCTTTACCCTACATTATATATTATTCATAACAACGCGATATTTCCACAATGCGGCGTTATTCAGGAACGCAACTACTGCCGCCGCGTTGTAGGCGAACACGAGACCGCACCTGGGGCAACGTGTAAACAACAGCGGCGGCGGCGGCAGCAGCAGCAGCGGCGGCGAGACAAACACGGCGTCCATGGCGCTGGTCGCAACACCTCTGGCCCTCTCTTCGTGCCGGTCCGGCCGTAACAAGTGCTCGCTCAAAAGAGCACTTGCCTCGCAAGCAGCTGAGGGCTATACAACGGCGGTAGGTTGGGGGGCGGCTTTGCCTATGTGTGCGGGGGACCGCGCACGAGAGAGGAGGAGGGGAAGCTTGTGGGAAAGCTGCGGAGCGAAGTGGAAGACCGTCGGATTAAACAGAAAAAAATCCTCACTCACATTCGCGCGTAACGTTTACACGACTCCGTTTAATATATACCCCGTAAAGTGTGAGTGCTAGTAAAAAGAGTTTAAAGAATCTCATGTGAAAAGTGCATAATGCCACGTTTTTATACAACGCATTAGCCCCGAACAAATATGGACGTGAGGATATAATCAGGAACAAAAATAATTGGTGCTTTAAAATGAAATTCAACGGGGTATCTCTTTTATGTTTTTTTTCTCGTACCGCCCCACATATCTGCCAGTAGCGTTCAGCCTCATCGTGTTGACCTTCGCCTCTGCTGAGATTCGATGAGGGGAGAGAGGTAGCACAGTGACTAGAGGGGAGCAGAGTGACATGAGAGGGGAGAGGAAGGAGAGTGCGTGGAGGGGAGCAGAGTGAGATGAGAGGGGAGAGGCAGGAGAGTGCGTGGAGGGGAGTAGAGTGAGATGAAAGGGGAGAGGCATGAGAGTGCCTAGAGGGGAGCAGAGTGAGATGAGAGGGGAGAGGAAGGAGAGTGCCTGGAGGGGAGCAGAGTGAGATGAGAGGGGAGAGGCAGGAGAGTGCGTGGAGGGGAGTAGAGTGAGATGAGAGGGGAGAGGCAGGAGAGCGCGTGGAGGGGAGTAGAGTGAGATGAGAGGGGAGAGGCAGGAGAGTGCGTGGAGGGGAGTAGAGTGAGATGAGAGGGGAGAGGCAGGAGAGTGCGTGGAGGGGAGTAGAGTGAGATGAGAGGGGAGAGGCAGGAGAGTGCGTGGAGGGGAGTAGAGTGAGATGAGAGGGGAGAGGCAGGAGAGTGGAGTGAGATGAGAGGGACGAGCCCACAGATGATCTTGCAGCCGGTGAGTACGGTCTCGTAGTCGATTTGGTTCGGGAGCCATGTGGAGGGATCCGAGGAATGGAGCGACGTGGTCCAGTTGACGGGCACGGGCGGGTGTGACGTCCCAGCTTCGATTGACACGGCTGTCCCAGGCAAGCGGCCCTATCGTGCATCACAAAACTCCCCACCCGGACCCCCCTGACCCCCCCTCCAACCCCACCCCCCCCTTGTTGCAAAACATGCGGCAATGCCCAGCCATCACGGTTCGCATGCTCCAGTCCTTCATTTGAGCCCCCTGTGCAATTTTAATCATGGGTACCCATCCCATGAAAACTCAATTTCCCTGTACAGGGATATGGTTCACCCCGTATTCCTATACAGGGAAATTGAGTTTTCAGGTCCAAAGGGCGTATGGCCGTTTCAACACGGGCAAACTTTGTTTTGTCTTTTTGTTTGTGTTTCTCGCTTGTGATGGGACTCTGTAGGATGAACGCTGAGATGTTTAAGGGGCACGGGTTGACCAATAAGGTCTGAATTGGTCTGTCATAAGGGTAGGGTAACGCAACGACGCCGTTTCAACGGGCCACGCGTCGTCCCGTGCAATGGGAGCTCCCGCCGGCGCGTCAGGTCACTTCCTCGAAAACAAAACAGAATGCGTTAAAGGGACGCCCGGAGTGAACAACGCCCGTTGCAAATGAAGCCAGCGCTTGGGAGAGGGAACAAGGAGATATTGATGGGAACCCTTGAAAAGTTAAGTTTTACGCCACCGTTGACGTACGTGTCTGTAAGCGTTGGCGGCACGACCGCCTGCACAATGCGACGACAGCGAGCATCCTTCGCGCGTGACGCGAGATTCTGCCACGGTTGGCGCACTGGACTTGCGCAATCCAGAGGTCAACAGTTCAAATCTAACTCCCGTAACGGATGGTGCAAGTGTCTTAAAGCACCCCCCCCCACTCCTTACCCTCGTGCGGTGGGGGGTAGAGCGTGGGGTACTACCACCCGATGCAGAGACGTCCGGCCGGCGTGGAACAGTTGGCCAACAAAGATGTCCTCACCAGGGGCCCTCTCCAGAGCTCATCGCTCTGGTGGAGGCCCTTCCACCAGCAGTTGTGCGATACGGGCAATTGCAGGGGCTGCGCCCATCTTCACTTGCACCTCCAATTAGCGCGGTTGGCTACGTACACGGGTGCGAAAGAAGTTTAACATACGCGCACGCACGCACGCACATACACGCGCCTATAAACTCGTACGTGACACAAACACTCGCTTATGTAAGCTTACCGAGTGGGACACGTGTGTGCAGCAGCGATTGCTTTATCTAAAAAAAAAAATATTGAACAAGAGCCCGGTACAAAGCGAGAGCGGTAAGGGTGGGGGGGGAGGGTACAGATATACCGTGGACGCAGTGCCGGATTGAGCTAGTGTGGTGTCTGTAGCATATGATGTTAAATATTAAAACACAAAATTTGAACTTGCATAGTAAAGTCATTTTATTTTTTCATTTGCTATACAGCCAGATAATACGACAAATCGCTAACCCAGTCGTTCATAAAAGTTGAAGGCGGTATAGTACTATGGTAATAGAGCAAGTGCAGAATCACTGAACCGGAATTGATAGCTTGAAAGCATTTAACGAAGGGCCCTTGAAAGTGCGGGGCCTGTAGCTACGTGTAGCTACTTTTACGACTAGGACCATCCGGCACCGCGTGGACGAAAGCCCGAGTGAGGCCATGTGTTCACGGGGGCAGGAGAAAAGTAAAAGGGTGGCTCTCTGAGCAGCAGCGACCGTGCGTGTCGGTGAGAAATGTACCAAAAACCCAGCACAACCAAACGTTACGTGCAGAGGCGGTGTGTGCTGTACGTACGTATACGTACGTTGCACTTGTTTTGCACCCTACGGAGCCGAATGTGCCAATCGGAGGAATGCATGCATGTTGAACTTCTTTCGCGCCGTTCGTAGCCGACCACGCTAACCGAAGGTGCTGGGGAAAGGACAACAACCACTAAGCACAAAAAGCGGTTCCAAAGTTTTCAATCTCGACGATTTAAAAGCGCACAACTCCGGCGGCTTCCTTAACACGGGCAGCAGACGCGTCTTCTCGACAACGAGCACGAGACGGCCGTCATCGCCGTCAATTGCATTTATACAGGTAGGAACAACAGTTCCACACTGCCCACCAGGGATTATTTGTCTGTCTGTCGTGTATAGCCACGCCCCCGATTTGCATTTCATAGAGCGCTTCGGGCGGGCTCAGCACCACGTGACGCGCCGCCCCACGCAGCTTGCGCCGCGTGACACGGATCGCACGAATGCGCTGTCCAACCAAGTTCCTACCTGCCCACACCGAAACAACGTGTTTTTTGCACCCATCAGCCAACCAGGGTCAGGGCTGAAGAGATCTATCTGCTCTCGTGCTTGCTGCTCAGTTGTGAAATGAATGCACTCGTGCGTGATTGCATATCCATACGACATGTCTCAAAGTTCCATAGAAGCTGCCGCTCAAGGATCAGCAAGCGTCGTGTCTCGTGAGCCGGTGGTGGCAATTGCACGTCCCTATGGTGGTCGGTGGCAGTTTATTCAGTGGGTAATCTCTGTTGGCTTACTACCAGGTAGTGCACTTCGTAGCTACTTGCTGCACTACCATCTTACCCGCTCTACCCCACCCCCCCCTCCACACACTCTCCTCTCATCTCACTACTCCCCGCCGTCTCTGCTCCAGCAACCATGGCTTTCCGTCCAAGCTCCCGGTCACCCTTCGCTCAGTGGGCGGGATGAAAATCCGGCCACACCACCCCTCCACCATACGCACATCGCGGCCTTAATAGGTGCTCCCCCCCATCCTCCCCCGCGTCCCACAGCCTGTGTAGGCGATACGGGAGGAGGACGATGCCTTAGTGCCGCGCGCGATGGGGACATCGCTTCAAATGAATTAGACGTCACGTCGGGACACGTTCACGGCGGCGGCGTGTGCAGGGAGGCCGCGGTGACTTCATCTGCATTCGTACGGAGGGTGATTTGCACTCTTGAAAAGGTAAAGTTTGCGAAGACCGGCGATTCGAGGAACCTGCACGAGCGGGTGAGAGGGGGGGGGGCGTTGGTGCACGAACAAAGTCAGGCTAGCAGTCCGCGTGCTAATGCGCATCCAGGCGTGCACCTCAATGGGCTGTGTAACTTTTATTTTCCACCCCAAGTGCTCCACTGCGCTTCTCTCCCTCTCTCCCCCTCCCCTCTCTGTCCTGTCCCATTCACGCGTCTCTCCACCCCGTCCCCCCACCCCCGTTCTCCTGTTTCTTCAGCGCGAAAGAAAAGGGTGGAGATCCTGACCCGTGGCCCGCTCTGTGGCGCGGTTTATAATTAGCGGCCTCTGTTTTCCCTTCACCTGTCAAAGCGCCAAAGGACAAACAAGGGGTTTTAAGCGCGGAGGAAAAAAGGTGGCAGGGTTTGCAAGGTCGCGCGCGCGCTCGCTCGCGCTCATCCGCGACGCGCCACGGCGGAGCGCATGCGAGCGTTAAGTACGCACGCATGCTGCCCCCTTTGTTCGCTTGAAAACCAGGGGGGGGGGAGGTTTGGAGGAGCAGTGTGTGTGGAGGGGGGGGCAGACGTGGTTAAAGGGGAGAGAGCGACTGAGAGAGAGCTAGGGGGAGAGAGAGAGAGAGAACAGCCCTTTATTTTCTTTGTGGACTTTTCACAGACCATAAAAGATGTATTAAATGCTCTAACAGAAACGAGTAAAAGAGGGTGATTTTTTTCTTACTCTGGCCAGAAGAGTGAAAGAGTTGTTACAGATAGATTTGTGGGGCTTTGTACTTGTGTATAGACCGAAACGTAACCTATAAACCCGGGCGAGTTGAACATTGTTTTTTTTTTGGGGGGGGGGGAGTGGGGGGGGGGACGAGGAGGCCAAACAGAAAATAAATCCGTTGATGTTAAAAGATTAATGACATAATTACCGCGTTCGAATTCTAGAGAGAGAAAGAGAGCAGCAACAACAACAAAATGAACACGACCCCTTTCTCGTGAAGCCACTTTGTAATAAGAGTTGTGAATTGTTCCTGTAAAGGGCACGATCCCTTATGAAGAGACATTGTAATAATTGTTTCGAATCGTTCTTGGTGGGAGGCCACGCACCCAAAAATAATTAATCGCCTGAGTAAACGAAGACAAAGCCAAAGATCCCCCCAAGTAGTCTACACAGGCTGTTGGGGCAAGTGCTGCTAAGAAGCAAATATGAACGGCGGCATTGTGTGGTGTGGTCAGAATTAAACCCAGCCACCTTTGTCTCCCCAATGCTGACGATTTTTGCTCTCACATCACCGAGTCGATCTCGGCAAGGCCCGGGAATGGTTCAGATAATCACCACCGACGGTAACCATGGCCGAGAAGTTGAACTCGGGCCTCCGGGTTCATAGCACACACACACACACTCAGTAGGGGTGTATAAGAATGCATCAAATAATATCGCGCCGAAACCCACACCCATCCCATGGCTTCCTGTTCTGCTCAACATAATCTGGAGACTTGCAACCGACACAGGCGTTCACAAGTATGTATGTTGAACTTCTTTCGCACTGTACATAGCCAACCGTGCAAATCGGAGGTTAGGGTGAAGGACAACAAACTAAACACACAAAAAAACTACAACTACAATCACCACCACCACGATCAACCAAGATCCCAACGACGTCCTTCGGCGCCACCAATTAAAGTCCCGATACCCCCTTTCTGGGATGGATGGCGCTGCAGTCACCATACCCTAGAATCTCACCCAGATGCGGAGGAACGCCGGGCGACGAACAAAGAGTGGAAACAACGCGCACGACCGAAATAACAAACACCTCCAATCGAGACCCAAACATCATCGCGACTCCTGACTTTGAAATTCCTCCTCCTCCTCGACGACACCGGAGTTACCATCAACTGCATCAGAACATCAACAGGCCAATGTGCACATCTCCAACTTCAATGTAAAATTAAAGACCCATAACAGGAGTGCGATTGTGTCCGTGCAACCCAAACTATGGCCCATATAGTTAAACCCACAGTAAGTCTGCGCTCTTTCAAGGGAGGAATCACAAAACTACACAAACTTTCCGCTCCTGAAGCACCCTCTCGTCGTGACGAGCAGATCTCGAGATTGGCAATTAGCTCCTGAACCACATTGCTGTCAGACGCAATAATTTTTTTTTTACCAGGTAAGGCCCACTGTGTTATATAGCTCTTTTTCAGAAGCTACCTAGCCATCACAAATTATATCTCAACGACGTGGCTTATATCACGCGCAAATGTGTTGCAGCCAAACACTCTGAACGCGTGTTGATTCTAAATATGGGGGGGGTGGGGGGGGAAACCGGAGGTCCAGGATAAAAATCTACGCGACTACGGAGAGAGACAGAACATGCAAACTGCAAATATAATCTTAATTTTAGAACTTTCGTGACTGCAGGAATTATTATTTGGTTCTTTCGGTTAAGTCACGTCTAAAGATAAAATAATAAATTAAATTAAATAATAGAATACGACGTTTCGATTGCAACACAAGCAATCATCATCAGGTATAATGAAATAGCGACATAATATCTAACCAGAAAACTATAGACAGACATATTAGCAGACATATATCACAAGATACATACATAGCGAGAGCAACACAGGTGACAGAGAGGGGTGATCGTCTCTGTGGGGTGGCCTTAAATAGACAGAGGGGGGGCGGAGGATTTGACTGCAAATATAGTTTGTTCGAGCACCGATACATGCGCCGAATAGCTGCGTAAGAATGTATATATATTTTTTACTTATCTCTCATTTGTTGCGTGTGCGTTGGATTCATGCGACAAATCCCGCAAGCCACTTAAACGCTGCTGCGTTCACAATGGTAAAAAAATGTACCCGTAAAAACAAAGTTTTTCACTATAAATCCTTTATATGCGTGGCATCGGTTTTATTTTATTATTCATTTCTGTTTTTCTTGAGTAAGAGTTTCAATTTTATCACATTGATATTTAAAATTAAATATGAAATTTTTTCCCCCCTAAAAAGTGGAAAATTTTGGAATTTTTTTTAACCAAAATAAATTGTCACGCACAACGAGTCTGTGTGTAAAATGTCATATCGATTGGATCACGGGAAGTGGGTTAAAAAAACGACCGAAATATTTGCACGGTCGCAAGCGCGCAAGCAAGCAAGTGAACTTAATATAAAGGATTTAAAAAGGAGTCGATTCTGGACTCGACGAAACCACAGCGCCAATTGACAGACCGGTGCGCAGGTGACGAGGGGCGATGAGTGAGTTTACCTTCTGCACGTTGCTTGTCGGTCCTTTAGTCAAAGCCAGGCGATCGCCCAGAAGAGTCTCTTGCCTTCAAGGGAGACCTGGAACATTCGTGAAGCAAAAAAAAAATCTAAATACTCGACAGAATCCACAATAAGAAAAAGGATTTAATTAAATAAATAAAAATTTCTTAAGTAACAATCTATGGGACCTTTCTGGCAGTATTATCAGAGCATGTTTGTTTACATGTTTTGCTACAAGTATGTGTTGGTTATTGTACATTTGATGCCTTAGAAATTGTATCTATCTTAACACCTCCGTGTTTAATATCCAGAAAGGTTCAAACCTATTCTTATCTTTTTCCATTATTAAGTAACACGTTATCATTTGGATACCTTTTAGAACGAGGCACTTTTATTTGTTTTCAACCCTTTGCCAATCCACTGCTGGATGGTCATGTTGAGTTTTTTTTACCATACTTCACCATGCTGGTCGGTCAGGGTGAGTTGTACAAGATGATGATGGTGATGATGGTGTGGTGGGGTGGGGTCAGGACTGGTTCAGATTTTATTCATCACTGAAATTAGCCAAGGCCTGGAATCGAACTGGTCACAGGGTTCGATTTACCAGAACTCTACTTCCCAAAATCATGAATACAGTGCAAGTAGTATATAAAGCATTGCCGGGAGCAGTGAATCAAATAGCACTGCAGTGTTTAAAAAAAATTACGTCTTATAATCTAATCCTAAAATATATGATGGCACGTACGTATGCTGAATTTCTTTCGCACCGTACGTAGCCAACCCAGATGATTTAAAAGTGCACAGCTCCAGTGGTTTTGTGGCACAAAGTGTGGTCAGTGTGTATTATATTGATCGAGAACATCGAAAGGCAGCATAGTCATACGTTTGATAATTGAACACGCTAAATATCGCTTCATTTCATGCTTTTATGTTGTTGATAACCGAGGGCTCGTTGAATACGTTATTGAACGTTGCCGATCGTTGACGATATACGGCACCTGAATGCGTTTCTGAAACGCATTGCCGACAATTGAACATATAGAGTACAGTACAACACAGCAACCACAGCAATACGTATTACATACACGGGCTCGCATCTCCTATATACGTACCTCGGCTTTGTTGTGTCGGGCTGACGTGAGTTTACATTAGTATTAACGAGAACCCCCATTCAGGTCCACCTCTCTACTTTTAATTACAAATGGACCCATTTAGAAGGCCCGCCACGTGGCAGCCTGGGCCCCCTTCCTCGCCACGTGGGACTTTTAAATCGTCGACCAATAAGAAGCGAGCAGACGGGCACGTGATTCCCCCCCCCCTCCCGGGGGGTGGGGGCAAAGAGGCCAATCGGCGTGCGTGGGGATAGTCACGTGGGGTTGTCACAGCTGTGAGAATAAGTGGCCAATAGTCCAGTGGACTTGGAGCACGTGGGTTTGCTTATATGCTGCATAAATACACACGCACTGCTGTTTATACATTTCACGTCGTTTTAATAGTTTTTGTCATTCCGTTTAACTCGGTTGGAATTTGTATACGTTCGTGCCGACGTTTATCGGTACGTTCATTATTGTAATTAAATTATTACATCATTTTTCGCAGTTTATCCATACCATACTCAATTACGGTTTGTGATAATACACGAATCAAACAGTACGTGTATATACTGAACAAATCAAGACGTCACCGAGTCTCGAGTGGGTCCTGCATCAAGTTAAGAGTTATTTGACCTAATCCATTAAACGACACACGAGTCAAATCACGTGATGCCATAACGACAAAAAAAATTTCACCTGAAACAAAAAAAAGCAGCAATGTACGGAAACACATTCCTGCGGAGGGAGCTGGTAGGAATGTTGGGTTGCTCGGTCAATGGCCAGGGTCAACGGCGGCGTGGTGTATTTCGCAAATATGCCCGACTGTGAGGGCGGGCACAAGCCGGCGTGAGTAGGTTTAAACGTTGAGTTTTATAAGGGCACCACGGGGTGACCAGCCCCTCCCCACCCAGCCCCACCCCTCCCACCCCCCACCCTCCCCACCCAGCCCCTCCCCACCCTCCCCTCCCCACCCAGCCCCTCCCCACCCCTCTCCACACAGCCCCACCTCTCCCATTTTTGGATGCACGACGGACGGGCACAATAATTCCCTGGTGTAACCAGGAGGTTCCTACCAGTATAATATCTTGATTTGAATGTACGTAATGTGCCCGAAGATGAACATTTTCAATCCAATTGCATGGATCTGAACCACCGATTTGAACAAAAGGAAATGGTTGGAAGTGGGTGAGGAAGAGGGAAAGCATGGGCATTGATGCATCCTGGGAATGACACTGTGAGAAAGAACACGTGGGCTCAGAAGACTGCACAGAGACTTCCACTTAACAAGCACACGTGCGCTTGCGTGCGGGTTGCCGAAGGCAGAGCAATAGAGAACCCGGGAGCATAGAAGTACCGTACAGCCGATGGATGTTGCTGCAATGGGGCCGTCCATAAATGACGTCACGCACTTAGGGGGGGGGTCAGACATTTGTGACGGGGGGGGGGTTTGAGAGATGTGACGTCACATCAAAATGCGCAACTTAATTAAATATAATTTGTAATAAGTGTTTCTACAACATCAGAGTGCAGCGCCACATTAAATACGCACTACAATGACTAGGGGGGGAGGTGTTAAAAAATCGTCCAAAATCGCGTGACGTCATTTATGGACGGCCCCATAGCCACCGCTGGCTACCTGCGGTACCCACACGGAGAGCCGCCCGTCGGAGCGGGACACTCCAGACTCGGAGATCTGACAAAGCCGCGCACATTCCGAGGTCGCCAATCTCAATCTCTTGTTGAACAACAAGGTCGGGTTATCTCTCACCCCCCCCCTCTCTCGCTCTCCCCCCCCCCCACTCTTGTTTCCGTATAGCAGCGTTAGGGACGAGGAGAGGGAGGGGGGGGGGCCGCCACTGGAGATGAAACGTCGACAGTTCTCAGCGCCGCCGCTCATGCGCGCAGCCCGCGGTTGCGCGATGGCAAATTCGCAAAGTTCCCTTCTCAAATGTCCTCGCATCTCACCCCACTCCCCCATCCCACCCCCCATCCCACCCCCCATCCCATCCCCCTGTTATAACGCGTTGCACTGCGACACCCGGCGACCCGAGTTCGATTCCCGCTCACGGCCAACACCAGTGACGATTATCTGAACCGGTCATGGGACCCCCCCCCCCCCCGCTAGGTCGACTCGGCCTCAAGTGAGTAACCGGTGTGGTGTGGAAACATCGCCACTGGGGAGACAAAGGCGGCCGGGCGTGGTTGCTGGGCACCCACCCTCTCGTGTGCCGTTCTGGCCTTCACAGGTGCTCGTTAACAGCACTTGCCCCCTACAGTCTGTACATGCTATACGGGGGATCTTTGTCTTGTGTTTTTCAAAGTGCACCTAGCCTGGTACAAGCGCCGTGGCGGCGTCACCGTCACTTAAGTGGCGAATGGGCGGGTATTGCTATTGGTTGAAACACGTGGGGAGCGGTAGCATAGCGGTTAGCACGCTGCTGTACGAACCCGGCCACCTGAGTTAGATTCCCGCTCACGGCCAAGGGGCCGTCCATAAATGACGTCACGCACTAGGGGGGGGGGGGGTCAGACATTTGTGACGATGTGTGACGAGGGGAGGGGGGTGTTTGAGAAATGTGACGTCACATCAAAATGCGCAACTTTAAATAAATATAGACAACACGTTCTACTTAATTAAATATACGTTTCAATAAATGTTTTCTCCTACAACATCAGAGTGCAGCGGCACATTAAATACGCACTACAATGACAATAGTTTAAAGCGATTTGAAGAATGTTTTTTTTTGGAGGGGGGGGGGGCAGAGCTTTGTGACGTCATATTTGAGGGGGGGGGGGTCTGACTTTTTGTGACGCTGTGTGACGAGGGGGGAGGGGGCAAAAATCGTCTAAAATCGCGTGACGTCATTTATGGACGGCACCTAAGTACCTGGTGCGGTGGCGTTGGCCACCCACCCCCTCGTCTGCCGTGCCGGCCTGCACATCGGCACGCTAACGCCACTTGCCCCAACAGTATGTGCAGGCTATAAGGGGGGTCCTTTGTCTTTATTTAACACATGCTTAGCCACAGGCTTAAAACGTCAAGCGTCCAGCAACCGCGTTATCAAAGGTTACAACGGCACTTTTTAAATCTAAATTGAAAACTCATTTCTTTTGGAACCCTGTTTTTGTGTGTGTGCGTCTTCAGTTTGATGTCCTTCCCCCGCACCTCCGATGAGCACGGTTGGCTACGTACGGTGCGAACGAAGTTCAACACGCATGGAGTTGGTGGTGCTATCGTGTCCTCGCCTAACACTCGCCAGCCGGCTATAAAGCACAACACAAAATGCCATTCCTTCGCATCCACTCAACAGACTCCCCCCCCCCCGCCGCTGCGGGTAAAAGAAACGAGCTCAAAGGAGACACAAATCGTGCCGCGTCCGGCCAGCAGCCCAGCGTCAGAGTTAAACATCATCAGAGTGAACTCTCATTAAAAGCGCGGTGCTTGTGTGCGCGTGCGTGTGTGCGCGTGCGTGTGTGTGTGTGCGCGTGCGTGCGTGTGCGCAGCGCGCGAGGTTCAACCCCGCTCATCGGCGGCCCTCCTGCAACACAACGAAAGGTCGTCGTCGTTTGAAGGTTATCGTGGCCGGTCCCGTGTCTCCATTACTATCACAGATGGCGACAGGGGGGGTGGTGAGCGGACAAGGGGTGGCGGCGGAGACACCGGGCTCAGAGGCTGTTCACGCAGCTGCTGCTGCTGCTGAAAAAATAGCAGCAGAGTGCTCACCCCGTGTTTCTTTTCCACCGCTCAAACGAGCTACGCTGGGACCCGTACCGAGCCAGCCCAGTGCTGCTCAGGGGGGCGCTAGTTTTTTTTTCCACCAACACGTGCCACTGACGGATTTAGATGATGCGAAGACGACATGTCGTTCATCTTCCTCACGTGATACCGACTGCCGTCAGTCACATCAAGGTCCCGGTCCTGGCCATGTAATTAGCCAGTGGAAAAAAAACCCACCTGTGCCATGAGAGGCCTGGCTCGGCTCGGATGTGCCAGTGGAAATAGAGTATCATCTTGGAGCTTGTTCATTCATTCATTAAATCGAGGGCGGGTGACCATTGTTTTTCCTTACTTACGGAACGAATGGAAAGAGAGCCTTAGCGGAGGTCACAGATATTCTCGCGCAGGTGGAAGAGGAAAGGTGGGGGTGGGTAAACGAGACACGAGGACAGTGGATGTGTGATGGGAGGAGAGGCAGGGGAGTCGGGAAGCACACGGGGAGAGACAATCCATGCAGCTGAATCCATTGGAACAATGTGAGGTTTTGACGGAGGCAAAGAATACGTTTAGAGGGCCACACAGTTGTCCAATAATAATAATAACACGAACAATAATTAAGGCTCGCCTTTACCGAGCCCGCTGGAATTTAGAATCCCACTCTTTTCAAGGCCAAACAATATCGCTCCTCGAGTGCTAACCCTGATCAGCGAGGTTAAGGTGCTGGGAGCGACGGATAAGTGTCGATTGTGAGGTCGCTTTCAAGTGGTAGGCGTCACACGGCCGGCTCCAGGCCGCACAAAATAAAGTCGCGAGGTACCGGGTCCCCCACGCCTGCACTCAGCCAAGGACTTAGATCGTTTGTTTATCTATACAGTGTGTGTGTGTGGCGCGGATGGTTTCTTTGTTTTAACATATTAATTTTCCCAGTGTTTATGTGCGCGTTGTATGTGTACATTATTCAACGGTGTTATCGTTCAATTTTGTGTAATACTTTTCCACTTTTTTTTGTAAACGCAGCGCCCGCGGCATTCTTTCTTTGCTTTTCAACGCGCTCCATCTCACTCTGAAAGCGTTTACGCATTTGGCTCCCCTCGTCCGGTCCCTGACGGGGGGGAGGGGGGGTGCACACGATTACTCTCATAAGGAATGGTCCAAGAATGAACCCCAACCTTCATTGTAAATTAGCATTTCTGTTAGGAACTCGCGCTAAATGAAAACCCGGCCAACTTGATCGAAGCTTTGGCCAAAACCTCGGAGACACAATCCAGAGCGGTGCCCACCACCAACAGCTTGCCCGTTGGCTTCCGTAGCCGCTGAACATTTCCGACGACAAACGCTCCGCTGGAAGGCATTTCGTGTACGCACCAGCAATCATGGATTTATTTTCTCTCCCCTCCCCTCCACTTCATTTTTTTCAAAACTGTTTTATTTTCATCATCCGAACGCAGCGGCGCTTTGGCTTCCACGTTTGCCCCCCCCCCATCTCCCCCCTGCGAGAACGTGTTTTAGCACGAGGGCCGTTTGTTTCCACCTTTCTCGCGGAAGCAAACCACAAAAATCGCCGCCGCATCGAGGCGGTTCGGCTCAACGTCCCGGATTGAAGGACGACGCGCGCGATGGATTCCCGTTGCTGACTCATAGCAGCACCCAGCTGTGGTTACGTCCTGAGCCTCGGCACCCCCAAAGCCACAACCCACTGGCCCACCATCCCCCACCCACTGGCCCACCATCCTCACTCACTGCCCACCATCCCCCACCCACTGCCCACCATCCCCCACCCACTGGCCCACCATCCCCCACCCACTGGCCCACCATCCTCACCCACTGCCCACCATCCCCCACCCACTGCCCACCATCCCCCACCCACTGGCCCACCATCCCCCACCCACTGCCCAGCATCTCCCACCCACTGGCCCACCATCACCCACCCACTGCCCACCATCCCCCACCCACTGGCCGCCCATTCCCCACCCACTGGCCCACCATCCCCCACCCACTGCCCACCATCCCCTACCCACTGCCCACCATCCCCCACCCACTGCCCACCACCGCCCTTCTCTGCGCCATCCCTCCGGAGTGACAGGCGACCCGTGCCACCTCGCAGCCGACCCAGCGGGGTGTGCCCTGTGGGCCTGGCACTTGTCAATGAATTCTCAGGTTGCCCTCTCTCCTTTCGTGGCACCCGGGGGTACCTAGTGGGGAGCGGTAGTGTAGCGGTTAGCGCTACGGCCAAAATCATTGACGATTATCTGAACCGGTCCTGGGCCTCCCCTCGGTCGACTCAGCCTCAAATGAGTACCTGGTGGGGTGTGTGAACATCGCCACTGGGGAGACAAAGGCGGCTGGGCGTGGTGTTGGCCACCAACCCCCTCGTGTGCCGTGACGGCCTTCATAGGTGCTGGCTAATAGCACTTGCCCCAACAGTCTGTTAAGGCTATACGGGGGATTCTTTGTCTAAGTAGGGGGCACAGGTGGTGCATCAGCCAGTCATCTCCGTCAGTCCACCCATGGCACCTGCTGGGTCTGCCCCGTAACCTCCTGCCAGTGTGCGTATAAGACACTTCACATGGCCTCAACGTGCACGTAGCCTGGCACGAGCGCCGTGGTGACGTCACCGCCACTTAGTGGCGAATGGCGGTTGTTGTTGTTGTCTGTCTAAAGAACAAAAAAGCAGTTTTCCTTTGTTTTGCGTACGAGCAGAGAGATCTCTTCAGCGCTGACCCTGGTTGGCTGATGTGCGCGTTCCACGCAAAAGGTGCAAAAATAAATACAATAGACGGCGATTACGGCTGTCACGTGCTCGTGGTCGAGAAGACGCGTCTCCTGTCCGTATTAAGGAAGCCGCCTGCACTGTGCGCTTTTAAATCATCGAGATTGAAAACTCTTTTCTTTAGAACCCCTCTTTGTGTTTGATGTTGTTGTCCTTTCCCCAGCACCTCCGATTAGCGCGCTTGGGCTACGTACGGTGCGAAAGAAGTTCAACACACATACACTACACTATACACTACAATTCACGCCACACTACACACACTACGCTATACACTCCTATACACTACACCACTATATTTGATTTAAAAAAAAAATTTAGGACGGATTTTGTGTTTAGTTTGTTGTTCTTCCCCGGCACCTCCGATTAGGGCGGTTGGGCTACGTACGGTGCAAAAGAAGTTCAACGCACATACATATTAGTGGGACCCCCCCCCCGATTCACACACGATCCACTCTGTCCCATTGCACTCCCACCACAACCCCCTCCCCTTCCCTTCACCCCTCCCCTCTCCTCGTTCCCCCTCCCCTCCCCCCGCTCCCCCCTCTCCTACCCATTCACCCCCTCCCCTGTTCCCCCTCCCCTCCCCCCCGCTCCCCCTCCCCTCCCCCCTCTCCCCCTCCCCTCTCCCCCTCCCCTCTCCCCCTCCCCCTCCCCGCTCCCCCTCCCCTGGGGCTCGGGTCAACGACTGCTATCTGGGTGGTTTGCACATCACACGCCGGGTGCCCAATTAGACGTGGGAGACATTTACTCGACGTTAAGGAATTGTTGTTGCTGTTAATCCAGTTCTCATGCACTGCGTCTGCAAGGTATTTAAACTGTAAAACAATAACAATAATTTATCGATACTCTGGTTCTTTCGGTAAAGTCACGGAGGTAGAAATAAAATAAAATTAAACAAAATTGATCGCATTGCCACTGTAATGCAGGGTAAAGGCTTCATCACGTTGTGCCGGTCACGGCGTTAGCTTGACTATACTTCACCGCGCTGGTCTCTGCAGATTGAACAAAAAAATGCTTCTTAGCTCAGTGGTCTAAGGTTGGTTAAAGTGGGGGGGGGGGGGGGGGGGGCTAAGGACCAGTGAATTGATCAACTGCTCGCTGACAGCAGTCGCAAGCCACACAATTCAACTCGAGTCCACCGGCTTCTTCACACACAGCGCACTCTGCACCACTTTGCTCGTCAGCACTGCGTCACACTGCCGGGTGGACAGGGGCCGTTGGGGGATTCCACGACCTGCCGCGCCAGGAGATAGCACCGGCGACCTCTTGACTGCGAGTCCAGCTGGATAGCCACTGCACAATGGCTAGCATACGGCTTTTGCTGGTAACTTTTCAAAGTAAAGTAAAAAAACAGTAGCTACATGAAATGTAATTTTTTTGGCCAACCCATGCCTGCATATAAGTCTCGTACCCCGCATCTTCCACCCCCACCCGACTCCCTGCGGTAGATAATGGCACAGTGGATGCAGGTAGCAACACAACGTGATCATGGCAGGCTGGCCCTCAACAATGTTTTCCGGCTTGCGAAAAAAAAAACCCATGCCCTCAAGCTCGATGTTCTTGCAATGGAAAGTCTTGACCCGAGGTGTGCTTTAAAAGTATCGGCATCGTGCAAGACATCTATCTGGTCTGTGCACCGTGTCCAAAAAACACGCTCCAGATACAAAACATACGGGCAGGCGTTGCACAAATACGGCATGTTCTGGCGTCCTGACCTGTCGTCTTGGGTCAACGTAAATCTCGAGATCATATCCATCCGAGTGTTAGGTTACTGCAGTGGCATACGGGACGTTCCTGTATTGTATTATGCGCTCACGCGCGCTATTTTTACACCACGCGTGTTCCTGCGCCATCCAGTTAGCGCAGCTTTGGACAAAAAAAAATTCCAACCCACCCACCCACCCGCCAACCAACCAACCCCCCCCCCCCCCAATCTGCTCTGATCCATTCAACCGTACAGCCCATTGTTGTGAAACGGGCTTGGCGATGCTGATGAGACCCCGAAGGTTGAAAGCGGTCCAGAGTTTGCCCGCTCGAGAACATTTGTTACGACGGAATGCAACACGCGGTTGGCATCTTTTTTTTCGTAAAGTGGCCCCAAATGTGCGGCGCGTGTCTTGACTCTGGACAATATATCGCGTAGTTTTAAAGCAATCGCACCCACTCGATTTAACAGGCTGCTGTTACCCTACATGAGCCATATATACCTCTTCGAGCCGATATTTAAAAAATAAACGATTTGGCTCTAGATTAGAAATGTGTAACACAGCGTTGTCATTACAGTGAACATTCACCATTCATTCATTCGGCACTGTGTGCGATCCGGTACACAATCGCTGGAACCTGTTTGATAAAATTCATTCAAATAATTTGTCCTCATCAGACGAAACTGCCGCGGGAAAACGCTTAGCGCAAAATATAATTACCGAATAACTCCCAGCAACCCTCCTTCTTGCACAAGGTGCACACACGCAATGTTTTCCTTTCGCTGGGAGCCTCACACACACACTGACATAAGCTGATTTTTTTTTAATTGTCGCTAAATTAACGTGAGTCTTGTGGGCCTCTTTCGTCGTAAATCGCTGCACGGCACCACTACACGGGTGGATGCTCCAGCGGTTTGTCCCGTGAGGGTTTTTTTTTATTCCCTCCCCTACTCACAATTGCCTCCCTGGGTTTATCCGGCCCCCCAGCTCCCAGCCCCCCCCCCCCCCAGCGAACCGCAGCTACCTGGACCACGCGCCACAAGGCTCCGTAGTTAAATTAGACATCCACGCGTATATCTGCGGAATATATGAATATACGCGTGGGGGGGGGGGGGGGTAACGCCTTGATATACGGGACAGCCTCTCAAACGCCGGTCCTTGCACTTTTCCCCGCCCCGTCACCAAGGTTCTCGCACACCATCCCAAGGTGCAGATGTTCCACGGTCACCGTGGTTTTATTTATTTTAGCGTTGCATTGCCTTCCCAGGCCCTTTGCGATCGTTATCATTGTCCATAACGCAGGGTTGTTTTTTTTTGTTTCGATCGCGTAAATATATAAACGCGTCGTTAAAACCCGCCACCACCCGACACAGCCAATCGGTAAAGGTTTGTCACGTGATCAGTGCGTGCCGGTCACGATCTGTCCACCGCTACATGAAGGCATCCCCAGGCCACTGCAATCTGTCACGGTCTTGTGCGACGCAACGACCCCGCGGTGCGCACCTGCGCACGCACGAGACGCGTTCGATCGCGCCCCGTCTCAACGGCGGGGTTGTCCACCCTCTCGGGCGAGCCGTCGCCTTTGGCCTGGCCACTCCATCATTGGTCTCGACCGCCCGCCATCGTCATCCTCTCGAGCAACGTGCGCGCCTCCGCGCCACGGCCCACTTAATTTCACCAACGGTCAATAGAGTGTCTCCAACTTGCATTTGCTCCTCTGATCCACGTGTTCTTTCCTCCTCACCATCCCCCCCACCCACTCCCCCACGCGTCCACCTCTCCGTCCTTCTCTGCTCACTGTTGACCTTTGGTTCGATTTTCTTCGCCGGCGTCTGAGTTTATGATGCACGCCATCGGATGTAATGCCCACCGATTAAAGCACGTTATTCGAGGCGCGTAATCGTTTCACCCCTGTCAAGCGATTCGATGCATTGTGACAATTCAGGGTGGCCGTTTAATGCAAGAACTGATTCTTCTTGTGCTCATAATCTCAGTTGCGCTGTTTCTCAGTTCGTATCCATCTCGTTGGTACGGTTGACTATAACAAATCGGACAAAATGTGACATCGGCAACCATTTGCGCAATAACTTGCATTGATTCTGAATATTAAATTGTCACATACACTACCCAATCCGATGTATTTGACATGAGTGTAAAAATCGATTGTAGTCGATGAATTGATTTTTGTCTTTTCATGGCAAACCTCTTATTTTTCCCAGCATGCAGACTTCCTTTATTTACTAAAATTAAACTAAACTATTTTTTTTATTTTACCAGGTAAGGCCCACCGAGCTATGTAGCTCTTTTTCAGATGCGACCTGGCCATCACAAGTGATATCTCAACGAAGTGCCTCATCACGTGGGAATGAATAGAAGCCAAATACTCGGAACGCGTGTTTTCTAAATGTGGAGGGAAAAACCGGAGGACCCGTCGAAAAATCCACGCGAGCACGTGGAGAGAGAGACACACGCCAACTCCAAATACACAGCAGGGGTCAGAGGTCGGGATCGAACCCATGACATTCCTGCATACCTGGCAAGGGGGTTAAGCTCTCACCACCGTGGCGCGCCATCAACACCATCCTACAACACACAGTTGCAATGCCAGGCAGCTCCCAGTGTGGATTGATTACTGGAGTTCATCCCGGTTTGCAGAAAACATGAACGTGTGCGTGCTTGCACTCAAACACAAAGATCCCACCCATGTAGCCTTTAACGGACTGTTGGGGCAAGTGCTGTTAGCGAGTGACACCTATGAAGGACGGTGCGGCACACGAAGGGATGGCTGGCCAACACCGTGCCCGGCCGCCGTTGTCCACGCCGTGGTGGAGTTTACACACCGCGCCAGGTACGAATTCAGGCCGACCCGACCTAGGGGCATCTCGGGACCATTTCGAATATTTTGCCACTGCTCTTGTTCCGCAACACTACCGCACGAGCGCGCACAACGGAGATGCACGCAGCATAGGATCAAGCGACAAATATAGGATTTCTTCCCCCACCGCTAAATCTCTACTTTTCAGCCGGGCGGCCTTTCCGCGGGACCTTGTGTGTGCGCTTGCTGAAGCTGCAACAACTCAACTTATTATACATGTATACGTGCATGTACCGGTGAGCTTCTGCACTTTCTCGATCCTCCCCTGGGATATACATATATGCAGGCACGACCTTTGCTTTAATTTTACGGTCGTGTAACATGCACGGTGTATACGCGATGCAAAGAGACGGGAAGGCACGAGGGCGCGCACTGGGATGAGCCCCGAGGTGCGCCGGCCACCTCTCAAGTACGCGCAAAACGTAGAGCGCAGAAGATGCGAAGCGCGCGTGCAAGCGAGGAAGGGAGGCTACAACGCAAACTACACAGGCCGACGGCAAACAGAAATTAGAGCAGACAACCGCACAGGGTCCTCAGACGCCGTCAATCGCGCGACCTTGCTCGGAATGTCTATCGATACGCTTTCTTCTCTTCCCCGTTCCATCCATCCACCCCGCTCACACACACACACACCGCCCCGGAATATACCCCCCCCCCACCACCACCACCATCACTGCCGCCAACCCCACCCCACCCCCCCACCGCCCCCCCCCTCCCCCAACCCGGCTGTGCGGAGGATGCGCAGAGGAAGCCGCTTTAAAATTTAAATAGGGACGGGGCGTACTGATACGATCAAGGTGAACGGGAGCAGGGGAGCTGATAGATTGCACCCGAGGGGCTTTGCAAACCCATAAGGGCGAGATGAAGGTCGATAGACGCCGCGGTGCAGCGAGCGCGGCCCAACGTGCGGAATTCATTACCTCGCTCCCCTGCGAGCGGCCCCCGCTCTGCCACTCGCAACGAGTCGCGCCAAAAAGGAGTTTGACGGGACGGCGACAAATCTCTCCGCTCGCTTGCTTCGTCGCGAAGCCCGCTCCGCTCCGCCCGATCGCCCGCTCGCTCGCTCCTCGGCGTCGGTTGTCGCCCTCCGACGACGACCAGCGGCGGTGCCGTGATGGCGATGTCGTTCGGGAGGCGATCGCGAGAAGCGGAGGATGGGGGTCCGGGTGGACGGGAAGGGTTTGTCGTTCGGGAGGCGTCGGAGGAGAAAGCGGAGGACGCGACGCCAAACGACGTCGTCGTCTCTGCGACACGAGGAGACGGGAGCGCGGCCGCCGATTGCGGTCCAAGGAACCCGGCAGCATCCGCGGAGGCTGGAAGAGAACGCACAATGGGAAGAGCGATGCGCACTCGGCTTTTGTTGAAAAAGAGCTTCATAGCTCATCGGATTTCTCCCGGATAAATAAAACAATTCCGATTCTGATCGTGAAATCCGATGGCAACGCTTCCTTCCGGACGGCGTCCCTTTTTTTTCTTTCTTTCTCTCTGGTTTGTTTTAAACGCGTGGATCTAAATTGCGTTAATGTTTCCCATCTGATTTAAGCGGTTATTGCGCTGACTGATGGGTGTTAGTTTTTGAGCTAAATGAAAAAAAAAAAAAGGGGGGGGGGAAGAAAAGATTAATTGCCCGTATCTCATCGTGCCGCTGCTTATGCGCTGTTATTCCTAATGGTTGGCATCTGTTGCAGTCACGGGTGATTGATGCCAGCCCGTGTCTGCACCCGACACGGGCTGAGCCACACCTTGCCACCCCTCGCTGCAGGACACCTTCCTGATCAGTAATTATACGCATAGAAGTACATCGCACGGGCATATCTCCTCCCACGTGGCTGACAGGCTCTCTCACTGCGGGAGCGTCTTCATTTGCTCTCCTTCGCTCGAAGTCACCCGTTCTCTCGGCACCATAGTTGTATTATTTGGGCGAACGCTTTTCGCGAGCGACTTTCCAAGCAGAGCACCAGATGCACGAGAGAAGAAAAAATATTGACGCCAAATGAGCGTCACAATCATCTTCCCCTTTAATGTGTCACCCCTATTTGTGCGGCGTTCACAGATGTGGCCACATTCGGACCCTTTATAAGCCCACGTTCCTTTGCAGTGCGCATGTAAAATAGGTCGCCTGGCAGTCGGTTTCTTGCCTATTTACAACGGAACAAAAGTGCCACTTGATAGTGAAATGTGTAAGGGCCATGCACAATGTAAAACGACTGGGCACTGGAGATATGCCACACTTAAGAGTTGATTTAATAAGGAATTCAGTGCAATAGCAACACATTCAGTGTTGCACTGCATGTACACGTTGTTGTCTGTTTGATAGTCACCTTTTAAAGTCTACAAACAAATGAAATAAATTTGCATTTTACGTCAACTCTTATTGTTCAATGGCTTCCTAATCTCAACAAATAACTTTTGAATAAGAACAAAATAATATTTTCACCATTACCTCCATCAATTAAAAGCTATCCACACTTCACATACCATCAGTGCATTCAACATTCTTGTTACCACGTGAACCAAACACCCACAAATCTAGAAACACAACAACAACAACAACGCACAAACAGACAAACAAGTGCAATATATCAAAATCAATTATATCAGAAATCTGCCCATTTTATCTTACGGACGTGCAACAGCCATTAATCCACATCTAAAATAAAAACCAAAAAAAAGCCCGGTGAATCGAGCTTCAGTGGGCTCGCGAGAACAGCCGACGGACTCTCCACCGTGGACCTTGGAGGGCTCATTTTTCCGAGCGGCCACCGCGCTCGCAGATGGCGTGCTCATTAATTCATGGTGTGGGGCTCCAGGAGCTTAGATGAATGTGGACGGCGAAGGTGGCGGGGCTGGTGGACGTGAGGAAATTGCCCCCGCGCACACCTTTCTCTCTCGTGAGCGAGTGCGAGCGCGCGTTCACTGCGGCGGGATGAACACGTTCCGTCCTGCAACCCATCCACGATCGTCTACACGTCGACCGAAAAGCAAAAATAAAATACAAATATCTCGTCGTCTCCAACACTCTGCAAGGAGTTGACGCGTCTCCTACAGTTGCCTGCAGCGTGAACGTACATTGTTTTGTAAAGCCACTAGGAGAGAACACGTTGCTCTGCAAAGGGAATTTAAGAGGCTGTTGTCGCTTTTCTACTCTTCTCACTAATCCTATACTCAAAGCCAACCCTAAAAACTCCGATTAGCACGGATGGCTACGTAACGGCGCGAAAGAAGTTCAACATACATAAAAAGTAATCTGCTTTTTTACGTGCTAAAATGGCAAGATGATATGTATTGTGAGATATATATTTATATGCTCTAGGTTTTAAAGAATATTCTTCAATATTTGTTATTAATTGTCTTCCGAACTTCATCTTCTTATGCCATTTCAACGCTAATCAATGTTTATTTGTTACACGGTAAATTCCGTGTAGCCAGTTACCCAGATAGTTTCGGTGGCAACGGCCCCGAAGCAGCAACTAACAACAGAGTTACTCCATAATAGAGGTTTTTTTTTGGTTAGATGGCATGAATATAAATGTGTCGTCTAATGAGGCTGGTTGTAATTACCGGTGAAACGTCGTACTCGAATGGTAAATGTTGTGGGTTTACTCTCCAACATACCGGTGTGCTGAACAAGTAACTAATTTGCAATGTTTTGTTTACGGGACAAACTTTTACTAATTGGCTGTGTCGGGTGGTGCCGGGTTTAAAGATACATTTATATTCACGCGATCTAACCCAAAACAAGTCTTATGGATAATACTGGTCACGAAAGTCTCCTACTACATGTTAAACAGAGTTACTGATGGGGTGGACAGGAGCCCAGCAAGCAGCCAGCCAGGAAACTCGAGGCATCGATTTTTTTTAAATCGTAGTACGATTCTAAAACTACTACTCTGTGTGGGGTTTTCACTGTTGTTGATGTGCAGCATCTCGGGTCATACCGCGCGCTGCTCAACACGACGTCCGACGTTTCGCCCCGTGTGCTTCGGAGCTACGTCAGGAGTTGAAGCGAAACGTCGGACATCGTACTGTAGGAACACTTGGCGCGAATTCGAACACTCTTTGTAAATGGATGGGAAACTCACCCGACGGAACGGCGTGTGTGTGTGTGTGTGTCTCTGTCGGCTTAAAACGAACGTAAATGTAATGCAACAAAAAGGTGATTTCTATACAGCAAAAGGTGTGACTGTGACCCATTGGCTTAGTCTTCCTGATCTACTGGGTCAAAATCGTGGCCCCTTTCGATCCGTGTTAAGGAAGCAAAGCGATTTACAATGTCCTCATTGTCCTGCTGCTGGTGTCAAAAATAGCGTGGCCACAATTTTGCCCCTTTTGATGAGTTGGCGATTAAAAGCGCAAGGCGGCGCTTGCCTTAATACACGCGGGTGCGGTGACGTCACGTGACACGCAGGGCATGATGGGACTAAAAATCACCTGGCGCGTGAATTGTCACTATTGTTTAGTTATCCTGTTGCTGTGCGGTGGGGCCTACCCAATCAGTCGTTTCATTAACGCGAACTTATCGGCCGATAAAAAATACATGCATATAATATATATTTCATTTTACCAGGCAAGGCCCACCAAGCTATGTAGCTCTTTTTCAGAAGCTACCTGGCCACAAATGACGGCTTAACGAAGTGGGGGCATCACGTGGAAATGTATAGCAGACAAATACTCTAAACGCATGAAGGCCTGGAACAAAAATCCACGCAACCACGGAGAAAAGATGCAAAACTCCACATATACAGGTATCGTCAGGGTCGGGATCGAACCCACGACCTCCTCTATAACAGGCGAAGGAGTTAACATCTCGCCACTGCGGCGTCTATGTGCGTGAGTTTGCAGAATCCTTACATGTACTGTGGACATATATCTAGGTGTGTGAGATGTACACTAATGGGGAGGAGGCTGCAATGTTAAATAAATTCAATCGAAACTTCTCGGCGCGGAGAAGCCTGATGAGAAATGGATCAAGTATTCAGTTTAAAGTCGGATAGATTTATGATAATGCTGGAGCAAACCCGGGCGAGCTGACCTTCGGCATAAAGCCACGAGCATTACGCTCGCCGATCGCTAGTGTGGCCCAGGGAATTAAGGACAAGCTGATGTTTCCCCCACTCCGATTCACGTGAAATATTTAACCGAGAAGAATCCCACGCACACTCGCAGAGATGGCATCGGAGGTCATTTTCGAATGGGATCAAACTTTTTAAAAAATTTCTCCCAAAAAAATCTGAAATCTACAAAAATGTACCGCTGTGTATATGTCGTCTGAAATCCCACCACCCCCCGCCACCAAAAAAAAGCATGTTTTGGTACCGCAGTCTATTAAAAGTAACCACCATTTATGATCTCACGCTTCAGGTGGTTATTTCTTTTTCCGTCGGCTGCGAAGTTGATGTTCAGCGCTACCAAAAAAGAAAATGCTCGCTGTATTTTTGCGTTAATGTGGAGCTTGACAGTGACAAATGCATTTACAGCGTGCAGTTTAGATTCCGGGAAGTAATCCGCTGATTTAACCAACTTGGGTGGCTTGTTAATAGACTAAAAGGACAAGTGAAAAACATAATAAGAGAGGAAATATATTACATTATTATTGCACGCGTGTGTGTGTAATCGAGCGTGCAAATTGAGTTTTCGCAGAGTTAAGAAAACAGAAGAGGTGTTTTACAAACTCGTGCCAGCGCGGTGCTCTATTACCTGTTACGACTCAGATCAAAAAACCATGGACAAATGGCAAATAATGTGAAACAAACGCTGAAGGGTGCACAGAGAATGTAAAACTGCATGCTTGGAATTGCACTGTGGGACAGAGAGAGGAACACGCGGATCAGAGAGCATACGCAAGTTCGAATGTCCGCATCATACTGACTGTTGGAAGAAGCGAGTGGCCTTGGGTAGGACACGGCTCAAATACTTTATTATTTATTTACTTTACGAGGCAAGGCCCCACTGTGGCTACGTAGCTCTTTTTCAAAAGAGACCTGGCTATCACAAATGATATAGCTCAACGAAGTGGCTTACCACTTCGCTGAAATGTGTAGCAGCCAAATACTCTGAACGCACGTCAATTCTAAATGCGGAGGGGAAAACACCGAACGACCCCCGGAGAAAAATCAACGCGACCAAGGGGAGAGAGAGACATGCAAAGCCCAAATGTACAACAGGCATCTGGGTCGGGATCGAACTGACGACCACCTGTGTACCATTCATAATCAACGTTTTTTGGGTTTAGATCGCGTTATTTATAAATGTGTCGTAACCCTCCACCACCCGACACGGCCAATCAGCAAAAAAGTGTCACGTTGACAAAAGACAAATAGTTCACTGCTTTAGCCCACCGGTGTGTTGAAGCGTGAAACCACAACATTTACAATTTATGAGTAGCACGACGTTTCGCTGGTAATTGCATCCAGCATCATCGGGCAATTCGCCAGAATCCAGCATCGGGCAATTCTGGCGAATTGCCCGATGCTGATTGGCCGTGTCGGGTGGTGGAGGGTTACGACACATTTATAAATAACGCGATCTAAACCCCAAAAAACGTTGATCATGAATAATATTGGTCGCGAAAGCCTACGTGTTCACCTGTGTACCAGGCGAGGCAGTTAACATCTCGCCACCGCGACGCCCAACAAGAGTTGATGGCCGGTGGTCGAGACGAACGACGGACCGGCGGGCAGCGGAGGCGACACGCCGGAGAGCGCGACAGCGTGGCCCCGTCGTGACGAGCTCGTGCGCGAGGACCCCGAATGGGATTGTGGCATTGCGAGACCGTTGAGGGACGGCGAAGGATTGGGGGGAGGCTTTCATCCAGCGGCGGACAGATCTTTGCCCGACAGATGACGATGAACGCCACGCGACGACGACGCCCGTTCGGGGGGGGCGAGCGTGTGAATCGACGCCGTGCGCAGAGGAGCGTCCTTCCTGTCACCTGCCCTTCTCTGACGCTGCACCTGCACTGCCGGTGCTCTATCACAAAACTGCCAATCACAACAAACCGCCAATCACCCACGTGCCCCCCCCCCTCCCCACCGCCACCCCCCAACGCCGCCACCACCGCATTACCAGAAACCTCCTTCAAACTTAGCCACGTCCGGGTGTGCATTTCCTGCTGCTGCTGCTGACGATGACAAGAAAACAAAGCCAAAACGCAGATATGTTAATTTTAAAAGATATAAAGCCCAGTAACCCGCTGGTCATGGCAACTGAAACACATGGCAAGTTTATTTAACCCCGCGCACCCCTGCCTACCCAGCAGTATGAATGGGTACAGAGTAACACGGTTAGTCGGTCGGCAGGACATCTGTGAAAAAGAGCTTCATAGCTCATCGGGTTACTCCAGGATAAATATTCTCGCACCTCCGATTAGCACGGCTGGTTACGTACGGTGTGAAAGAAGTGCAAACATACAATCGACATTCTGATTTCGATTCCGCGTGGGGTCGGATGAGCGTTAGGTAGCCACCATCTTTCAGGTCGTCCCGCCAGCGTGGAAGAGTAGGCCAACGGTGCCCTCCGGAGGGGCATTTTACAGCTCACCTCTGGTGGGGGCTCTTCATCCAGCAGTGGTGTGGGTAAGTAACCGTGGAGCTGCACCGTTACCTTCATCACAGAAACGACAACTGGAATTTAGACAGTAATAAGGAAGGACGTGGATCGCAGAACATACACACGGCAGAGACACAGTGAGAACATACACACGGCAGAGACAGTGAGAACATACACACGGCAGAGACACAGTGGGAACATACACACGGCAGAGACACAGTGAGAACATACACACGGCAGAGACACAGTGAGAACATACACACGGCAGAGACACAGTGAGAACATACAAACGTCAGAGACACAGTGAGAACATACACACGGCAGAGACACAGTGGGAACATACACGGCAGAGACAGTGAGAACATACACACGGCAGAGACATAGTAACGGTGAAGGAAAGCCAAGAAGCTTGGGCAGGAAACATCGCGAGAAGAGATGATGGCTGGTGGATTGGGCAGCCAAATGCGAGAACAACATCAATAACAGCAAGCTAGGAGATGTTAACTACATCGCCTGGTGTACATGAGGTCGTGGGTTCGACCCCGACCCTGACGCCTGCTGTATATTTGGAGTTTGCGTGCGTCTCTCTCTCCCCGTGGTCGTGTGGATTTTCCTCCAGGGTCCTCCGGTGTTTCCTTCCACGTTTTAGAAACACGCGTTTGGAGTATTTGGCTGCTACACATTTCCACGTGATAAGCCACTTCGTTGAGATGTCGTTTCGTGGCCAGGTCGCTTCTGAAGAAGAGCTACGTAGCTGAGTGGGCCGTACCCAGCAAAATAATAGTTTTAACAACCGCCGTTTAACACAACAGTCGCTCGGTGCCACACTAGGTGGCCGTTGATGAGAGCACACACCCCGACGGGAGATGGAGCAATTGAAGTTCCTCTTTTCACCGCCGCCGCTCGTCAGACCGCTCGAGCGCGTGACAGGGACACGCGGACCACGGCTGTGGGAGGCCCTCATCCGGCAGCGGATAGACCACGGCTGACGATGACGACAACGAGGATGCCAATGAATTCATGAATGAATGAATGAATGCATAAATCAGAGGGGATGAACGATTGAATGAATGAGTGAGTGGGGCCGTGCCCGTGGCGACGTGTCCCTGCGCGCGAGAGGGCCCAGGGTGTCGCTTGGAGTTGTCAAACAGCCCATTGATTGCTTTATTAGGAATTAATCAATTCTTCGTCCGTGACTGAAGGGAAACGAACCGGTCGGGCCCATCCAATAAGTGGGCCTTCAACATTTAAATTTAAAGTCAATATTTTGAATGCATTGCGGGCAAACGGGCAGTGTTATTCAAAGCGGTCGCCCAGGCTTGAAAAGTAAATTAACTCTTTCGACTATGAGACCTCCTTTACCAGTGGCAAAATATAGTAGTAGGTTTTTACCCTTTAAACTGGTACAAAACTGACACCTTTATAACCGCAACACAAGCAGTCAAAATGCAAACAAGCGCCCATCATCACCTGATGATGGATGCTTGTGTTGCGCCCGAAACGTCGTGATTTCTTTTTTTTTTTTATATACCTACGTGACTTTACCGAAAGAACCAAAGAGTATGGATTCCTGCAGTCACGAAAGTTTCAAATCAAGATTAAATAACAAACTCTTAAAACTGAAAACCAGACGGGGGCTTTGCCACGGCCGCGCGGTTGCCCGGACCTCCGCTCCCTTAACGTTCCACCTTTCAAAAACGTGCACAAGACGAACCGGAGCGAGGCATGCTCCCATTTAGCACGGTTGGCCACGTGCGGTGCGAAAGAAATTCAACACACACACATTCACACACACTGCCTTGATGCTTTGCCACCACGTAGCCCAGGGGTCGGCAATCATAATAACAAGAAGAGGTTTTTTTTTCGAAAAAAAACTACTCATCAAATATTTCAAGAGACGCAATGCCCCGTGGTGAATAGGAGACGGTGGGTCCGAAATACGAGACGGTCAGCCCCTCACCCTTCCCCTGTCCGATTAGCACGGTTGCCTACGTGCGGTGCGAAAGAAGTTCAACAAACATACACATACGTCAACCAACCACCACGACTCCCACGGCGTTAGGGGTGGGGGTGGTGGTGAAGGGGGGGGGCAGGTGAAGGGGGTCACCTCATCCAGCAGTGGATCGTCAAAATGGACCGGGCATCCCACACGTGCAGTGACCGTCGCTGGGAGGAAACGGCCGCACGTGGACGTCGCAATGAGCGCACGGACAACATCGGCGTTCCGTGATCCACCACCACCACTACCACCACCACTACCACCACCACTACCACCACCACTACCACCACCACTACCACCACCACTACCACCACCACTACCACCACCACTACCACCACCACTACCACCACCACCACCACCGTTCTACAACACAAGCCGTCTGCACCTGGCTCGCTGATATCAAACCAATATTCACAATCGTTCTTTTGGTGTCTGTTGTTCTTGCTTTTGGTCGACGGAGATTTCTTCTCCCTCCCTCCCCTCCACCACCACCGCCCACCTGATCCCCACCCTCATCCTTCAAAAAATGTATGTGTACGAAATAAATAAACTAATAAGAATGTAAAGAAAGTGCGTAGTTCTCTGACGGCGGGGAGCCGGTGTCCGCCCTGTGATGACTATTTCATGCGCACGGGCCATGCCGACTCCCCTGTGGGCGGTATCGATCGCGTTCGGTGATTGAGAGCGGGGGAGCGGTGCTCATCCGGCGAGCGAACAGAGTAGCCCCACCACCACCACCACCGCTAGCCTCACCACCACCACCAATACCACCACCACCACAGCTAGTCTCACCACCACCACCACCACCACAGCTAGCCTCACCACCACCACAGCTAGCCCCACCACCACCACCACAGCTAGCCTCACCACCACCAATACCACCACCACAGCTAGCCTCACCACCACCACCACAGCTAGCCCCACCACCACCACCACCACAGCTAGCCTCACCACCACCACCACCACAGCTAGCCTCCACCACTACCACCACCACCACCACAGCTAGCCTCACCACCACCACCACTACTACCACCACCACCACCACTACTACCACCACCACCACCATCACCAGAGCTAGCCCCACCACCACCACCACCATCACCTTTTCCAGCACTGCAATCGACACCGCCACAACAACTACCACCACCACCACCAAAGGCAGCGCGTACAGAGGCGGTCACCGCGTCGCACGCTTTCAGATGCGCTCCTGCGGCCGTCTGGAAACGCTCCTCCTTGCGACATTTTGGAAGCCACTGGAGCGCTGCCCGTCTTCATCGTCGACCTGCTTTTGCGCGTGTTAGTTTGTTGTCCTTCCCCCTCGCGCCCGCACGCACCTCCGATTAGCGCGGTTGGCTCCGTGCGGTGCGAAAGAAGTTCAAGGCGCACGCGCAACGGCTCGCGTGCTGCAGGAGCAGCGGCGATGCGCGCTGACCTCCGGCGCGCACCGCCCCCGCTCCTGTGACCTCCTCGCGAAGCGGCCTTCGCGAATTTGTAACCTTTGAGGTTCTCACGTGGGAAACCAAAAAGCTCGCGGTCTCTCGTCTACTCCCAACATGCTCAGGCTGCTTCGAGAACAAGAGACCGCGTTTTGGGAATAGCACGTCAATCCGCTACCCCCCCCAAACCCCTTCACCCACCCAAACCCTCCTCCCCCCCAACCCCCTCCACCCCCCCAACCCCCCCAACCACCCAATCCCTACACCCGCCCTCCACCCCTCCCCCCCATGCCCGTTCAAACCACAGCTTGGCGCGTCGACTCTTCCCCCAGAGGCGCCTTCCACGCGCGCCACATCGACCCGCAGCGCGCCGCGCGGCTCGCGGCCACGTGGGGGGGAGGGGGGCGACCCCCCCCTCCCCCCCGGCTCGCGACCACGTGGTCGGTGAGACCGAAGCGTAAGTCGTCGCCTTGGGCCGGTCATTCGATTTAAAAATCGATTCGTGTTTGATTTTTTTGTTGGCCCCGTTTTTATCGGATCGATTATATTGTTTCTTGGGGGGCGGTGGGGGGGGGGGGTTCACACTGTCTCGTTTGTCCGGTTTCGTTCGCTCCGTCTCTACTAAAAGCATTTCGGGCAACATTTGCGCACTGTTCGTACAAAATGATAAATAATAGATATGCTTACACAGAGGTCATTCGGCGCACACACGGCGTGCGTGCCAATCGAGTTCAGGCTGGGTTTTAGTTTCACCCAGGTCTGTCTGGGTCAGTGACCCTGAACAACATTTACCACGCCCGGCACACCACATCACACATTTTTCTTTTTGTGCTTCGTGTGTTGTCCTTTGCCCCCTCCCCTCCCCGGCACCTCCGATTAGCACGGTTGGCTTTACGTACGGCGCGCACGAAGTTCAACGTACCGTGCACGAGGGTTTGCAGCTGTGGCATAAGAGTCGAGTGCTAACCTGACGACCTGGACACAACAAAAATAAACATTGAGCGAGGGAACCCAAGCCCTGATTTTTAAATCGACGGATCTTTTACGCAATTCTCGTGTTGGAGAGTTTCTCAACCCAGGTGCCCCCCCCCCCACCGCGGGTCTCCACCGAGGACAATGGATCCCGGAGAGCTTTTAATTCAAAGGAGGCACCATCATCATCATCTGCTCGCTGACGCAGATGAAGAGCTCCTGGGACGCGTTCTGTGAGAGCCAGAGGGCCGGTCGTGTTAGCGCGCACACACACACACGCGCACAGACAGAGACGTCGATTGAGCTTCATAGCTCATCGGATTCCTCCTCCGGTGTAGATAAATATTCTGATTCTCATCGGGCGGGCCGCGTGTGAATCGCGGGGACGCGAGGCTGCATCGAGTGGGGAGGAATCTTCGGCCGTTTACGTTTGGCGCAAAGGGCCCCCCCCGCCCCCCCTCCGCCCCCGCCCCACAAACTCGGAATTCCTGTGGAGCCCCCTACCCCCTAAACAACCACCACCCCCCATCCCCAGCCTCCCCATCATGTTCTCTCATTGGCACAAAATGTTACCAGCAACGCACCACCACGGCACCAAGACCAAAAAGGTTCCCTACAACAGCCACATAGATGGCTGGGGGACTGAGGTTGCTGTGGAGCACATTACGAAGGTCGGCGTGGGGGACGAGCGGGGGGGGGTGTGCCTCGCCGTCTCTGTCTCTCCAGTGTTGATGTTTGCGGCTGAGTTGACTTAAGGGAAGCCCAGAACAGGTGCCACCACACCACTCGCCGCTAACATTAGCGTCACACCGCTCCCCACCAACACAGACACACAAATACAAAGATCCCCCGTATAGCCTGAACAGACTGTTGGGGCAAGTGCAGTTAGCGAGCGCCTGTGAAGGCCGACGCGGCACGCGAGGGGGTGAGTGGCCAGCACCACGCCGGGCCGCCTTTGTATCCCCAGTGGCGAGACAAACGCACACACACACACAGGCACCTTGTGTCCAACTGATTTCCGCCGGTGGAATGGAGGAGGCGTCACTTTGACGCGCACTGCCGTTCAAAAAAAAAAAAACGGCCGCATAATTCGATACAAAAAGGCGCGCACCTATTTTGTAACGGGGATACGCTCCCCCAAAATCAGATTAGAAAAAGGGGGGTGTGGGGGGGGGTGGAATTAAATCAGTCGCCCCTATTCGTGCTGCACACACACAAATGCAAATGTCCAAACGAACTTAGCCGCCGAAGCGACGGTTGCCGTTGGAGGCTTTGGTCGAGGTTACGATGATGTGTGTGTATATATGTAAAACTAAAAAAAACTATGAATATTATACAATCGGCCACGTTTAAGGCAGTAAGCCCCCCCCCCCCCCCCCGCTTGTCTTCACTCGCGAGAGAGAGAGAGAGCGGAGAGGGTCATTGCCTCGAAACGTCGCCAATTATAGAGTCCCTTCCTCTTAAGGGCAGAGTGCGACTGATGAAAAGCGTTGGGTTTATGCTGCTGTTATTTGTGTCCGCCAGTGCGATGGTCAAAACAAAACGAACGTTTCGTCATTTTCTCTTAAAGTGTTAAATTAATAAAAGGAAAAAAAAAGCGTCAATTTCCAGCACTTGACCTCGCAGTTACGAGCAAAACAACAAAAAATCCGCCTTGATTTTTTTCTTGGTTCCGGTTTGAGGTTCCCTTTAATGTGTTTTCATCACCAACAGATGTGGAGCAAACGCACACAACAAAAAAAACGCTGTCATCTGGCGCTTGGCCGCTCCCAGGAGCCTAGGTGGCAACTCAAGTGGAAGAAGAGCGGTGTGGGTTGGTTCTGTTGTGTTGGGTGCGGCAGTGGATTTCAGTGCGAGATGAGAGGCTGCTGGTGTCTATGCAAAAATGTTTTCGGGTCAATATTTCGTACGGGTCAAACCCCCCCCCCCCCCGCAAACACTCTTATCCTGGGTTTGTTCCAAAGTAACGCGCCCTTTCTGGACACTTCAATATTTGTTTCCTATTGACCCCCCCCAACACAGCTGAGCGCAAGGGTGCCATGCACGTTGTGGTGCCCTCGCTGCGGCGTCTTACAAGCCACCGTGCATCGCCACCGTGAGCGCGCACTCACTCACACTCACTCGCTCGCTCACTCACTCGCTCACTCACTCACACTCACTCACACTCACTCACTCGCTCACTCGCACTCACTCACTCACACTCACTCGCACACTAACTCACGCACTCGCTCACTCACTCTCACTCACTCGCTCACTCACTCACCCACTCACACTCACTCGCGCCGTGAATCCACTCGGAGGTGTGGAGCCGGGTGAGGGTGAGTCAGCTTCTCCCCCCCACCCCCCACCCCCCATCCCCCCCATAACCCATACCCCCCACCCCCCATACCACCCCCCCCCCCGTCCGCGTTGCCCGAGCCAGGTGTAGCCAATTGCGTTAATTGACACCTCAATGTGAACTGCTGTGTTTTTTTATATTTTATCTTCTATATAAAACTCAATTGTCCGCACCTGATGAGGTGAATGTTGAGAACACAGACGGAGATCGTGAGGACCATGGGCTGTCTATGTCCAGCCGTGGTCCACAATCAGCGAAGGTCAGCGGACTCCCCCCCTACCCCCCCATGTGTTAGACTGATTTATTGGCCAAGTCTTCTAAGACATCTGGCCAGCATGGAAGAGTAGGCCAATGTGGCCCTCTCCTCCACTCTCTCCAGTGGAGGATTCTTCTGACAGCAGTGGCGTGAGCGAGCAATTGCAGGGTTGCACCTTTAGCTTGTACTGCCCAGTGTGCCACCCTTCTGCTGTACAGCTCTCCCGTGTGCTTTGGTCGGCACGACGTTTCGCTGCACGCCCTGCACGTGTTTCGTCACGAACTCAGTCAAAGCGTTCAACTAACGCCCTCAAGAGGGTCCCTCCTCGAGCTTCGAAACGTCGGACGTTGTGACAAACAACGCGCGCTAGGAATCGAAACACGCATCTGACAGCTGTCCACACCTTGATTTAAATGTCCTTAAACACTTCGATGCAAGGTGCGAAAATTATACCTTTGTCATGCGCGTAAAATTTGATTTAAGACCCCCCAAAAAACAGGCAATGCATGTACCTCACCCACCTCTAAAAAAATAATGACACTTATTTTAGTTTTATATGTGTCGGTGCATTATGGTCACGTCGAGGAAATTCCAGTAATGCCCCCAAAGGCTCGGAAGCCTTTTATTCAGTTGTTTTTTTAAAAATTGTATATATATATGTGTGTATAATAAGTAAAAAAATGTAATGCATGTACGTTGAACTTCTTTCGCACCGCACGTAGCCATCCGTGTTATTCTGTATCGCGTTGCACATCCAGAGGTTGTGGTCCACGCATGTCTTATCAGTGCTTCCGTGGAAAACCCAAAACATTTTCGAAAAATAACAACGCTGCCCGAGTGAGAGGGGGGGGATAAGGCAACGTTTAGGGCAATGACCCGAAACGTTGCCTATTATATATACAATGTCGTTGACTTTTTTGTTATCTCGTGTGCCACTGAGAAATGCAGCGTCATAACAAAAAAAAAACCCAACGTGGAACATTCAACAACAACAATGCAGAGAATTGCATCCTTGCTTGCTGGGTTTCCTGCCTTCTTTCCTTCCTTCCCTCCCCTTTTTTTCATTTCCTCCTTTGATTGTCAGCTAACGATCCCAATTACCAGAATACGATCAACGATGCTAATTTCAATTCCATAGGCTGCCGATTGCCGCCCCCGCCCCCGCCGCTGCGTCCAACTTGCCGAGCCTCATTCGTTAAAATACGAGATTGTCCGGGCGGATAGTGCGAAGAGGGGGGGGGGGCAGCCGTGGGATAAAGAATAAAAAAGTATTGATCGTTTCTCTTCAAACGCCACGGCGGTTCTGGGCAACGCGGTCCGTGCAGATCTCTCTCTCGCTCGCTCGCAACTCTGGACCCTGCATAATTGGGCGCGCAATACAAACGAGATTCCATCGCTCCCGGGCAGAAGCAAATAATTAAAGCCGCTTGCATGCGAAATGAAATAGGAGGTCGCTGCTACGAGCGTGGCAAGGAAAGCGAGGAGGCGCGGGGAGGAGCGGAGAAAGGCCGTCGTAATTGGGAGAGTTCCCGACGAGCAGGGGCAGGCAGAGTGAACTTATTTCACAGAGGCATAACCGTGGTTAGGGCTGGGTCCTGGTGAAAAGAAAGGCATGGGGGGGGGGGGGGGGCGTCCCTGTTTAAATTTACCCTGCTCGTAAAACGAACGCCTGGGTTCTTACTGCCCATAGGCCACAGTCCAAGACGCCACGGTGGCGAGATGTTAACTACCTCGCCTGGTATGCAGGAGGCCGTGGGTTTGATCCCGACCCTGACGCCCGCTCTCTTTCTCTCTCCCCGTGGTCGCGTGGATTTTTCTCCGGGTCCTCCGGTTTTTCCATCCACATTTAGAATCAACATCACGCGTTTAGAGCTTTTGTCTGCTATGAATTGTCCACTTGACACGTCGTTTAGCCATCATTTGTGGCCAGATCGCTTCTTGAAAAGAAAGAGCTATACAGCTCAGTGAGCCTTACCTGGTAACATAAATAAATAAAATCGCCTGCACAATCGACAGCCCACGTGCCACTGTTCTTTCACGAGATCCATCCGCGGGCATCACTGCACGCCGGGGCCCTTGGTGCGCTAACATCATTTTGCGTCCTCTGGTCTAACACCGTTTGAGACGAGGCTCAAAAGAAAGCTGTCTCTGGTGTGGACCAATCAGTTTCTGGGACAATGCATATATCATCAGAGTTTGTTTTTGTTTACATTCTGACCACAAGCATTGTGGTTAATGCAGACACGATTCCTTGTAAAAAGGTTTCAGTTTGGTGTTTAAACATCTTAACACAGATGCTTTGTTACCAGAAGAGAGGGGAAAACCCTATTATCATCTGAGTGAATGTTTTCCGGGTCGCTGGTCGAATGCCGGCGGCATTTGACGGGCGGTCACAGCCTGAGCGAGAGAGGCGCGCACTGGGTGTGGTGACCAGGGAGGAGGTGGGTGGTGGTCGGGTGCGGAAATATTTTCCGGGTCGGTGACCCTGAGAGTGCCGGCTGAAATGAGCCCTGGGAACACCATCGAAGCCCCAAGCTTTCTCCACTTTAACCAAAAAAAAGCTTAGAAATGTTGCTCGGGACGGGCACGGAGCCACATAAAAATGCACTTGCGTAATTATGATAAACTGCTGTCACACTGGTCACGTGTGGGAAGGGCAGGGTGCAGTGTGGCAGCAAGGCGGGGTGGTGCTGGAGACCCCGAAGAAGAGCCCTGGGCTTTGTTCACCCCAGCGCTTTGCGGAATTGCTCCTTGAACGTCACATTTCGGTTCGGTCTCTCCTCCCCACTCCCCCCTCGCTCCCCACTCAATCGAGCGTCATGAGACAATCCTCCACGCCCTGAGTTGTCAATGTCGAATTGATGACGGCGATTGATTTGCTGGGGTCGTTTGTCTGCAGCTATGCCACCCCCGGGGTATGAACCCTTCGAACCCTTAAGACTCCGAAACGTGTCTTGTTCCGGGTTCTGTGAGCCCCAACCCGCTGCAATGCTGATGGATCCCTAAGAGTACGAAAAAAGTTGCCTCCTGGCTCTGTGAGACTCACGCAATGAAAGTCATCTGGTTCAGAGCTCTGTGAGATATCGTGTCAATCCGTTTGTGCGCGCGTATGTGTGTCTTGTGTAATTGTATAGAATGAACATTTCATACGTACGAATGATTCGAGGAATATGCCACCAGTGCCGTCCACAGGAGATGATCCCCCCTACCCCCCCCCACGTCAGTCTTGGTTGACCAGTGCAACTTGGTGACAATGGGGGTGGGTGGGAGGCACAGGAGCGGTTCAGATATCACTCGCCACTGATGTTAGCCGTGCGTGGGGTCAATCCCGACCCTGACACTTGCTGTACATTTTGAGTTTGCGTGTCTCTCTCCCCGTGGTGGCGTGGATTTTTCTCCGGGTCCTCCGGTTTTCCCCTCCAGTCTAATCAGAGCAGTAACGTGATAAGCCACTTCGTTGAGCTATCATTTGTGGCCAGACAGACACACATACAAACAGACAGACACACAGACAAACAGACAGACACACAGACACACAGACAGACAGACACACAGACACACAGACAGACAAACACACAGACAGACACACAGACAAACAGACACACAGACAGACACACAGACACACACACAGACACACACACAGACAGACACACAGACACACAGACAGAGACACAGACACACACACAGACACACAGACAGACACACAGACACACAAACACACACACAGACACACAGACACACACACAGACACAGAGACAGACACACAGACACACAGACACACACACAGACACACAAACACACAGACAGACACACACACAGACACACACACAGACACACAGACAGACACTGCCACACAGACAGACACACAGACAAACAGACACACAGACAAACAGACACACAGACAGACAGACACACAGACACACACACAGACAGACACACAGACAGACACACAGACACACAGACCCCACTCAAGCATTCACGGAGAGGGGCTGTTCAGTGGCCGCTCTCAATCACGCACAAGTGAGCAGCAGCACCACGTTCGTCGCTCACTCGCAGAGTGAAGATGCTTACGGGGAAAGGTCAAGCGCGTGCGTGTGTGAGTGTGTGTGAGTGTGTGTGAGTGTGTGTGTGAGAGTGTGCGTGAGAGTGTGTGTGAGAGTGTGAGTGTGTGAGAGTGTGAGTGTGTGAGTGAGTGAGTGTGTCAGTCAGTGTGTGAGTGAGAGTGAGTGAGTGAGTGTGAGTGTGTGAATGTGTGAGTGTGTGTGAGTGTGTAAGTGTGTGTGAGAATGTGTGAGAGTGTGAGTGTGTGAGAGAGTGTGAGTGTGTGTGAGTGTATGTGTGAGTGTGTGAGTGAGTGAGTGTGAGTGTGTGAGTGAGTGAGTGTGTGAATGAGTGTGTGAGAGTGTGTGTGTGAGTGTGTGTGTGAGTGTGTGAGTGCCTGCGTGTGTGAGTGTAAGCGTGTGTGAGTGTGAGCGGGCATAAGGGGAGCGGTTGTTTAAAGATTATCTGATCCGGTGCTGGGCATACCCCTAGGTTGACTCAGCCTCAAATTAGTACCTGGTGTGGTGTGTTAAACATTTGCCGCTAGGGAGACAAAGGCGGCCGGGAGTGGTGTTGGCCACCCACCCCTCGTGTGCCGTACCGGCCTTCATAGGTGCTCGCTAACAGCACTTGCCCCAACAGTCTGTTAAGGCTACACGGGGATCTTTGTCTGTGTGTGCAATTACACTACATTACCGTGGGGAGCGGTAGTGTAGCGGTTAGCGCGCTGCGCTACGAACCAGAGTTCGATTCCCGCTCACGGTCAACACCGGTGACGATTACCTGAACCGGACCTGCGCTTCGCCTAGGTCGACTCAGCCTCAAATTAATATCCAGTTGCGGTGTGTAAAGATCGTCACTGGGGAGACAAAGGCGGCCGTGCGTGGTGCTGGCCTTCATAGGTGCTCGCTAACAGAACTTGCCCCAAAAAGTCTATTAAGGCTATGGGGGGATCTTTGCATTTGTGCATATAAATATTTTAAACAGATGGTTGTTCATCCACTTGTTCACACAGGTCACCCTGAATGTGCCCGATCCCGTAAGATCTTGGGGGCTAAGCGGAGATTATCCCAGTTCGTACTGGGATGGGGAGCTGCATGTACACACGCCTAGGCTGGAGTTGCAAAGCGGAGAAGAGAGGCGCATCCAGATGAAAACATGCACATCCAGATGAAGAGATCTACAGTACATACAGATGACGAGATGTACATACATCGATTCTCAAACCTCTCCGTGCAGATATTTGAACGCGAGCTGTGGGTTCTGTGAACATGAGCTGTTCAGATTTTCTCCGGGTGTTCTGATTTTCCTTTCCGCACTCCAAACGCCCTCTTGCTGGGATTGGCCAAACCCACGGCAGTGCAGCAGCAGCAGCAGCCTCCTGCACAGAGTTCCTTGAGACTCAGTGAGACTGCCATGAGTAAACGATTGGCATTACTTACATTCTAGATTTGAAGCTTTCGTGACCTCAAGGATTCATATTCGAAGGTTTTTTCGGTCAAGTCACGTAGGTAAAAAAATTAAAATTAATAAAAGTAAAATAAAATAAAAATAAAAATAATAAAAATCACGACGTTTCGATTGCAACACAAGCAATCATCATCAGGTATGCCCCCTGATGATGATTGCTTGTGTTGCAATCGAAACGTCGTGATTTTTATTATTTTTATTTTTATTTTACTTTTATTAATTTTTATTTAAATGTTTTACCTACGTGACTTTACCGAAAAACCCTAAGAATATTACTTGCATTATAATTAACGTAGCATTGGTCGGTGATCATTAACCCTTCGTAGCTCACACAGGGATTCTCACTGCGGGCGAATGAAGGCATGCAAGTTTGAATTAGTCATTATTGTAGGAATCGAACTCCCTCCTCCCCGCTTTGAGTGACGCAGTCGCGCACTCTCAATAAAATGACGGAACGACACTGCCACGTGATATCTCCATGAGGGCAGTTCCACACGTGTGGGAGGGGGCCCCCCAGTCGAACCGTTCAGGGCATCCCAGTCGTACAAATGAGGCGTCGCTTGAAAGGTAGGCGCGCACGGTGTGGGCCCTCGTCTTAACGCGGCGGTAGACGTTGTTCCTGGAAAGTGGCGCGTCAAGCGGGACATGGCGTTCGCCGAAAGCAATTGCCAAGCTGAAGAGTATACACGTAGCAACGGCAACGTTTGGCGAGGTGAGACGCGCTGCGACGCACACGCGCAGTGCGATGGCGCTCAGCAGCTCAAGAAAGTAGTTAGCATGAGGACAGTGCGCGTTCAGAGTTATAACGATGCGCCTTGCACGAAAAGTGTTCCCGAATTGAAGAACCGCGTCATGGGGAAACCGCATTGCGTGAAGAACGCGCGTCAAGCGAGGGCTTACCGTGTTTGCAATGCTGGTAAACATCGGGGCATTATGGTTATTCGGTTAACAGTTGTATGTAAGCACAGCTAATGTAAGCAAAGTTCAGGTATGAAGCTCCACATGCTTACTTTAGAATGGTCTAGGGGAAGGCGGTAAGTAACGTCTGATAAAAGCACACTTAGTGTATAAACACGCCAATTCTTGCTCTCGATGGCTGTGCTTATATCCATCGTTTGCCCTCTTGCAATGAAAACTAAAAAAATGTGCGGACACAGCAACCGTGGCACCGCTCCGGCAACTCAAAAGTTGAGTGTTTGTTTCGTGTATTTTTTTGTCTCCTCTTCTAAAAATAAAACACCGATGCCTGAGCGTTAAAGGGGATTCCACTCCGCGCACGGTGGGGGGGGGGGGGGGAATGAGCAGGCCCTCGATTCCCAGCCACGGCCACAACTCAGACACCCGGCGAGAGCGGGCGGCGTGGTGGTGTTCTCCAGATAAACCATGAAACGGAGCCGCGTTAGATCATCTCGTGTTATATCGCTTTCACTGCGGGGCACGCGATTTTTTTTCTCTCTCTCTCTCTCTTCTAACCCTTCCCCTGCCGCCGCCAATGCTCGCGGATGAAATGGGCCGGAAAACGTGATTAGGCGATATCGCCATGGAACACGACGGAATCAGCCGATGCGAGCGCGCTCGACTCGGGAGCTGAATCAAATCACCGTACCGCCAATATCCCGCCATTGAAGGGTTTATCTGCGGCGTTTTTCTTTTTTTGTACTTACACCGATATCGAGGTGTTCGGTGCACACATTTGTACAACGCGGGATTTTAATGATGATATTTACATGGATAATGGCGTTTATTTATCCAGGAAAGGATCATTGAGCCTCAAGACTGTTGCTTTACTTGGGGGGGGGGGGGGGTCCTGCATTAATTGGGATGGCTGGCCAATCCCCATTTAACAACGACGGCATTGATCGTGAGAAAAAACACGACCGCGCGTATCGGGGGTTTACACTCAAAGCACCGCACAGATAGGTTCAAGAATCCATCATTGCACTGCCATCGGTTGGTCAAAGTCTGCAGCACAGGATATTGCCATTCAGTCTCTGATGAAACAATTTCGTCATGCTATGGATTTACTGGGCCGGTTACCTGCTGGCTGTGCCACCCCGGGTCCGAAACCCTGAGGACGCTTATAATTCTAAAGGTGCCTTAGTTTGGGGCTCTGCGAGGTAGCTCGATCTCCTGGTGCGTGTGCACGTACACACAGTGGGGAAAGGTGGTCACAACTATCGGAATATTTATTCATACTGGAAGAATCCGATGACCTATCAAGCTCTTTTCCACAGACGTCCAGTCGGGGGAGAGGTCGCCGGTTGAATCTGATCTCTAGGCGTGGCAGCTGAAACGATGGTGCAAATTCCTAAAATCCCACCACAATTAAATTTCGATTTAAAGCACCACAATTATTCACGCGAGCGGGATGAAGCGTGGGTACTCCGACCGTTCCAAAGGCGCATGGGCGGCGTGGAAAAGCAGGCGACAACAGAAATCATGCCTCCCAGAGGGCTTCACTAGAGCCGCTCTCTCTTATTGCGTCACAGCGTGAAGATAAAACAAGGGGCTCCCCGGAGCGCCTTCTAGTGGAGGGCGCCAAGCGGTGGCGAGAGAGGGCGAAATTGCAGGGGCTGCGCCTCTGCGTTCAACCGCCACCGGCGAGATGTTAACTACCTCGCCTGGTATACAGGAGATCGTGGGTTCGATCCCGACACTGATCTTCTTCTTCTTGCACGCGATTGTCCCACTCACGTGGTGTGTGTCCGCTGTCCTTGCCAACCTTCTCCACGCTGCCCTGTCCTGCGCCCATCTCTCTTCCCACTCCTCGGGCCACCGTGTCCCATAGCCCCACATCGCCCCCCACCCCCACCCCCCACATCTTCTTATGCTGCTTTCCTCTTGATCTCTTTCCTTCCGCTTGCATCACTCGCAACCTTCTGACACACATAATTTTCCTGCTGTCTCTCCACACCGGCCTTTTCTCTCTCGTCTTCTCTGTGATTTCTACCACCTCGAGTCTCCCTCTCGCTTCTTCAATTCTCACCCCCTGTCCTTCCTTGTTACACTGACGAGACCTGTATGTTTGGAGTTTGCATGTTCTCGCTCCTCGTGGTCGCGTGGATTTCTCTCCGCGTCCTCTGGTTTTTACCTCCACGTTTACAGTCACCAGCTTACACAACAAAGGCTCATTCCTAGCAGCGTGCTTCAGCCGCACCGAACCTCACAATAATCATATTCAGGGCCTACCTTGGATCCTCCCACCCTCAACCAGTATATATACAAGGACTGTTTCTTGGAATGTCTCTCACTTGATACAGCTATCGTGCTGTGACGGTTCCACCTGAAGACGGAAGCTTGTGTTGCCTCCGAAACGTCTTGATTTTTCTTTATTTTTATTTAACTTTTATTAACTTAAATTTTTTTACCTACGTGACTTTACCGAAAAAAACCCTAAGAATATAGTCACCAGTATTTGGCTGCTACTATAAATGTCGATGTTATGATAAGCCACGTCGTTGGGCTATCATTTGTGATAGCCAGGTCGCTTCTGAAAAAGAGTGATATAGCTCAGTGGGGCCTTACGTGGTAAAATAAACAATAGTTTTCCCTTTGATAACAGGGTTTTCCCCTTTCTTCTGGCAACAAAACAGGTGTTAAGATGTTAAAACACCAAACTGAAACCTTTTACACGGAATCATGTCTGCATTAACCACAATGCTTGTGGTCAGAATGCAAATAATAAACATACTCTGATAATATATGCATTGTTCTTGAAACTGATTGGTCCACACCAGAGACAGCTTTCTTTTGAGCCTCGTCTCAAACGGTGTTAGATCAGAGGACGCCAAAATGATGTTAGTGCATCAAGGGCCCCTGCGTGAGAGAACAGTGGCGCGTGGCTGTCAATTGTGCAGGCTATTTTATTTTCAACATCTTAACACGGCTGTTTTATTGCCAGTTATCATATTTTGGTACTGGCAAAGGAGGTCCCATTAAGTTTTCCTTTTGTTTTAGCATTGCAGGCCGCGCCAGAAGGCGCGCTGGCACGCACGGAGAGAGTCCTAACGGCTCTTGGGCCCCCAGCGACCACACTTAGCGCTGCGTATCCCCCCGCGTTATTGACACCCTGGGGCACTGGGTCACGGTAACGCAATGCCGCCGTTCAGACGAGAAGAGCTTCCCCACGAACGGCGGGGAACCGTGGGGGAAGGAGGGGAGGGGGCAGCGGTGGGGGTGTCTTCGCTCAGAAGGGCAAGTTCGTCACGCGAAACGTCGGACAAGGTGGGCGAGGAGAGAGCGGCGCGTACTCCGTGCTCCTTAACTGGACATCCGTGAAAAAAAAATTGCTTTGCATCTCATCGGATTCTTCCAGTGGAAATAAATATTCTGATCCTGATTGGGTCTCAAACCAAATGGTAGGCGCAGCACGTGGGGTAACATCCACGATGCCTTTTGCCTGCCTGTGAACCTGGCCACCTGAGTTAAATCCCTAACTGCGGCGAACATTAGTGGCGAGTGATATCGGAACCGGTCCGTGGAACCTTCCTCGCCACCAACCCACACCGCCCAGCGTGGTGAAGTATGGTCGACCCACCGTTTGTAGCTGCCCTTCATCCACACGCTTACCCACGCATCGTGGGGAGGCCTCCATCCAGCAGTGGAGTGACCAAGGACTGTAACTTATTTGATTTTAGAGCCGATGCCCCGTTTGTCGCGCGCAAAATTCAGCGCGCCGTGTTTTACGCGGCTTAAATTCATCAATAAACACGCCGACGCAATTCTCTCGCAGGGTTCCCCCCCAAAAAAGGCTCCAAATTAACACCGGAGAACCCCTGAAAAGCAATACAGCGCTGGGCAGGAAGGGAGAATGGTGTACGTGGGTGTACTGGACGTGAAACATCGGCTTGTAATGAACGTATTCCAGTTAAGAACCCGTGTACAGCGGCGCAAAGCACTCTTTAAAAAATGCATTACAGCAATACATTACCATTCTTAACCACCCTTCGTACATCAATTCCATGTATCCACAAAAGCGGTGACTTTTCTCCTGAATTCATCTACTGTGTCTCCCCAAGCACTTAGGCAATCAATGTCTCACTGTTTAATACATTACGAACATTACTGCACACATGTATTTGTGTGTGCGTGCGTACGTGTGTACGTGCGTACGTGTGTGCGGGGAGCGGTGGTGCAGCGGTTGGCGCTATGCTGCGTTACGAACCCGGCGGCCCGAGTTCGATTCCCGCTCACGGCCAACACCCAGTGACGATTATCTGAATCGGTTCTGGGCCTCCCCTAGGACGACTCAGCCTCAAATTATTTGTAAACATCGCCACTGGGGAGACAAAGGTGGACTGGCGTGGTGCTGGCCACCCACCCCCTCGTGTGCCGTACTGGGCTTCATAGGTGCTCGCTAACAGCACTTGCCCCAACAGTCTGTTGAGGCTATGTGGGGGATCTTTGTCTTTGTCACATCTATTCTCTCCAAATTGGTCTCAATAAACTGGACTCTATTTGGAAAGATTAAGTGAAATTGCTTCTAATATTATTTCAACTTATTTGATTTAACCTACATTCTGTTTGTGATATTATTATATTTTCATTGGTTAGTGCTTGAAAAATATGTTTTTCATAGGGTTGGAGCAGTGGCTAGTGCACTGCCCTATAACCCTGGCAATTTGAGTTCGATTCCCAGCCATGGCCAACATCATTGGTGAGTGACATTGGCCCCGAACCTGGACCTCTCACCTCCTCTTCCTCCGAACCAGACTGACCAGCAGAGTGGAGTATGGTCAAACCTCAACCATGACTGACACGCCACAGTGAGGCCTGCATCTGCGAGTCGAGTGCCCGAGGCCTGTAAATAGTTCTGCGTGCGTAGAAAATTTGCGTTTGGTACGCAATTGAATTTCTCTTGGCCGAACTCTCTTAGTTCGATTTTAATTCGAGCCTTTATTGCTCTGCGCTGCCTGCACTTGTATCTCACAGGTCTGCTTTGTAAACGAGACCCACTTGGGTTGCCACCTGGTGAGATGATAAAACAAGTTGATGATAATGATGATCATGATGATTCTTTGCCATGTGTCGTGATGATTGCTGCCAGATCCAACCGTGTTCATCCGGTGCTCGCCAAACTGCTTTGGCTTCCGCTTGCTGCATGAACGAATTTAAGGTCACACTCATTGCACACAAAGTGCCACAGATGTAACCACACTACCTTGATGATGTCGTCAATGAGCGTCAAAAATCACGCGAACTCCGGTCACCCTCGCAGCGGCTTTTAGCAAGCCATCGCACAAAGGCGGTCACCGCGTCGCGCGCTTCTGCGGCCGTCTGGAAAGCTCTTCCTTCCGATATTAGGGAGCCACTGGGAGCTATAGCACTTTAAAATCTCAATTGAAAACTCATTTCTTCAGAACTGCTTTTTGCGTTTTCTCCGTTGTCCTTCCTCCCCCACGCACCTCCGACTAGCACAGACGGCTACGTACGGTGCGAAAGAAGTTCAACGTACGAATGAGAGACGCGACGCAGAAGAAGGAGTAGCGATGCGATCTGCTTGTGTCCGACGCGTAATCTTCTCCGGCTGTGACGCCCGTCGCTGGACACACCGTTCCAAGCTCTACGCACGTGCATACACGAAGAGGTTTTTTTATTTTTTAGGTTAGATCGCGTAAATATATAAATGTGTCGTTAAACCCGCCACCACCCGACACAGCCAACTAGTAAGAGTTGCCACGTAAACAGAACGTGCCAATTCGTCACTAGAACAGCACTAGTGTATAGTGTAATGTATAGTGTAATGTATAGTGTAGTGTATGGTAGTGCAGTGTATAGTGTAGTGCATGGTAGTGAAGTGTATAATGTAGTTTATAGTAGTGAAGTGTATAGTGTAGTGTATAGTGTAGTTTATAGTAGTGAAGTGTATAGTGTAGTGTATAGTGTAGTGTATCGTGCAGTGTATAGTGTAGTGCATAGTAGTGTAGTGTATAGTAGTGAAGTGTATAGTGTAGTGTATAATAGTGTAGTGTATAGTGTAGTGTATAGTGTCTAGTGTAGTGTATAGTGTAGTATACTCGGACAGCACGCCGGTGTGTTGGGGAGCAAATCCACAACATTTACAATCCGAGTACGACGTTTCGCCAGTAATTACACCTAACTTCATCAGGCGACAGCCAAACAAAAAAAACCCCTCTATATTATGGATGATATTGCTCGCGAAAGCCTACGTGTTAAACATACACGAAGAATAAGAAGAAGAGGAGGAGGAAGACGACGACCTTGCGTTACTTTCAGAAGCACTGGGGATTTAAAAGAAGCCTCGCCACACGTGCGCGCATCACCGCAGCCTCACGCCAACAACTCCCCGCTACACTCGCTCCTCTTCCGCCCCCACCGCGACCCACGGCGACCGGGACTCCTCCGCGTGCAATTGTAGTCTGGGCTGTTTAGCTCTTCCCCTTCAATCTGTCCGGCAGCAGCCGGAGAGGGATTGATGCATAATCAAACCGTCTGCGAAGCTACGTGGCCCCCATCCCCCCCGAGGGGGTTGACCCTGGCTCCAAAAGGTCAACACTGAGGGATTCGCCAGCGATTCCAATCGATGCTCGGGATATTAACCCCGTCCATGCCAACCCCCCCCACCCACCGCCCCCCAAATCTCCCCTCCCCCCTGAGCCCGTTGGGGCTCTGCTATCAGGTGCGTAATGGAATTACCGCCGTCCCGGGATGAATTCCGCTCAAGCGACGAGACTCCTCGGTTTGGCTCCCGTCGTCGGCACCGGCGGCGGCGAAAGGAAAACGCCGCTCCCGTGTCGCAGGAGGGGACGGCGATTTTGTCCCGGGTGGGAGGCCTGTGGTTAAGGTGTTTAAGGTGTTTGTAAACTTGTAAATAGCGCACGGAGCTAAGGGGGGAGGGGTAGAAATCAATGCAGATCATACCTCTTGAACTCGGGAGGAAAGATAGCCACCACTTGAGACGGTTCGGCAGTTCTCTTTGTGTGTGTGTGTATGTGTGCGTGTGTTGTTTGTGTGTGTGTGTATGTGTGCGTGTGTTGTTTGTGTGTGTGTGTGTGCGTGTGTTGTTTGTGTGTGTGTGTGTGTGTGCGTGTGTTGTTTGTGTGTGTGTGTATGTGTGCGTGTGTTGTTTGTGTGTGTGTGTGTGTGCACACGAGTGTGTGTGTTTGTGTGCGTGTGTTGTTTGTGTGTGTGTGTGTGCACACGAGTGTGTGTGTTTGTGTGCGTGTGTTGTTTGTGTGTGTGTGTGTGCACACGAGTGTGTGTGTGTGTGTGCACACGAGTGTGTGTGTTTGTGTGTGTGTGTGTGCACACGAGTGTGTGTGTTTGTGTGCGTGTGTTGTTTGTGTGTGTGTGTTTGTGTGCGTGTGTTGTTTGTGTGTGTGTGTGTGCACACGAGTGTGTGTGTATGTGTGCGTGTGTTGTTTGTGTGTGTGTGTGCACACGAGTGTGTGTGTATGTGTGCGTGTGTTGTTTGTGTGTGTGTGTGTGCACACGAGTGTGTGTGTGTGTGTGCACACGAGTGTGTGTGTTTGTGTGCGTGTGTTGTTTGTGTGTGTGTGTGTGCACACGAGTGTGTGTGTATGTGTGCGTGTGTTGTTTGTGTGTGTGTGTGTGCACACGAGTGTGTGTGTATGTGTGCGTGTGTTGTTTGTGTGTGTGTGCACACGAGTGTGTGTGTTTGTGTACGTGTGTTGTTTGTGTGTGTGTGTGTGCACACGAGTGTGTTTGTATGTGTGCGTGTGTTGTTTGTGTGTGTGTGTGTGCACACGAGTGTGTTTGTATGTGTGCGTGTGTTGTTTGTGTGTGTGTGTGTGCACACGAGTGTGTGTGTGTATGTGTGTGTGTGTGCACACGAGTGTGTGTGTGTATGTGTGTGTGTGTACGGAGAGCGGTAGTGTAGCGGTTAGCGCGCTGCGCTACGAAACCTGGCAAGCAGAGTTCGATTCCCGCTCACGGTCAACACCGGCGACGATTATCTGAACCGCTCCTGGGTCTCTCCTAGGTCGACTCAGCCTCAAATTAGTACCTAGTGCTGTGTGTAAACATCGCTACTGGGGAGACAAAGGCGGCCGGGTGTGGTGTTGGCCACCCACCTCCTCGTGTGCCGTGCCAGCCTTAAGAGGTGTTCGCTCACAGCACTTACCCCAACAGTCTGTGCAGGCTACACGGGGAATCTTTGTCTTTGTTTGTTGCAAAGTGTACGAGCGTACGAGGCAAACGTGCAGCCCTGCAAGTGCTTGCTCACGCCACTGCTGTTGGATGGGCCTTCACAAGCGCGAGGTCGAGAGAGCCAATCTAGATATTTTGTTTTGTTTTGGCCTACTCTTCCACACTCGCCAGATCGACAAACTACGGTCGACTCATTTGTACTGCTGGACGGACAGAGGCGATGTGGGGGGGGGGGAGGTGGGGGGAGGTGGGGGGGGGGAATGGATTTAAGAAACGTGCACCCCATTCTGTTTATCTTTCGCGCAGGGAGATCGAATCACCCTTGGCGACCTCTGGATTGCAAGCCCAGCCTGGTGACCGTGGCAGGGCCCGTTGGGTCAAGTCGGACTCAAGTGCAGCCCGTCAAGAGAGACGCGGTGTCGTCACGTGTTCACCGCCTGCCACCCAACGCAGATTGCTCGAGACCAGGGGGGGGGGGGGGGGGGCAACCTGCGGCTCCGGTGCCGTGCGTGGTGGCCCCTTCAAGGGCTGCAGTGCGGTCCTTGAAATTCGGGGGGGGAGGCACGGGGGGGGGGGAAGGCTCTATTTGTTATGTTGCTTGCCGATCCCTGACCTTGGAAGTTCAGTTTATCATGGGAGTTCAGTTTACCATCGGAGTCCAGTTTACCATGGAAGTCCAGTTTACCATGGAAGTTCAGTTTACCATGGGAGTTCAGTTTACCATGGGAGTGCAGTTTACCATGGGAGTACAGTTTACCATGGGAGTGCAGTTTACCGTGGGAGTCCAGTTTACCATGGGGTTCAGTTTACCATGGGAGTACAGTTCACCATGGAAGTCCAGTTTATCATGAGAGTCCCGATCGCATCGGATCATCGACCCTGAGGCTTGCTGTATATTTGGAGTTTGCGTGTCTCTCTCTCTCTCACCGTAGTCGCGTGGATTTTCTCGGGGTCCTCCGGTTTTTTCTTTCCACATTTAGAATCAGCATCAGGCGTTTAGAGTATTTGGCTGCGATACATTTCCACGTTATAAGCCACTTCGTTGAGCTATCATTTGTGGCCAGATCGCTTCTGAAAAAGAGCCATGGGCAATACCTTATAAAATAAACAAAATAGTTTCGTTCTAGTTTGATGGAGAACAATTCACAAAATTTAACGGTGAATTCTAAGTGCGCTTCCATATGTTATTTCAAGAGGGTTCTTTATTAGAGACGTTTAACGAATCCCATTAGTAAGTGTTTTACTTCATGCGGGCAGAAAACACAGCAACAAGAGAAGACCCACATCAAGGCGGGGAGGGGGGGGGGAGTCACATGCAAAGCTCTGCACAGATAGATTCAATAATCAATCGCTGTCCTGTTATCTCCCGTCTACCTTGCCAGCAGTCCACTTTCTAATAATACCGTGAGATTTGTTCAATTGCTCTCAAGTGATGAAGCAGCGACTCGTCTTGAATCTTCTGCCCGGAGGATGTAAAATGTCACTTTGGAGAATGGTTTTCCATCCATTGTTGTCTGGGAGGAAATACCCTGCTGTGTAATGCCATTGAAGTGCGGCAAACGTTTTCTACTGGGGTTTCCAGTGGGCTTGTTTGCTTGCAAAAGTGTCAATTCCTTCAATTAAAGCCGTTTGGGGGGGGGGGGGGGGGGAGTAGACTGTATAGCATTCTAAACAAAACCATCCTACTCACAAACAGGATAAATACCTATCAGCATTAGGAGAATATAGAATCACACATTCTCATTTAATGATGCATCATCATTACTCAGGGTCGATCAATTGCAAGATAATGGCCTCCCCAAGACGTCATCCTTTGTAACATATGCGTTATTTATATTGTATATGTGATTATAATAGTAATAACAATGCACATATTTACATAGCGTTAGTCATACAACTGCGGCTCGCAATGCGTAAACATCACGTTAAGAGGTGTTCAGCCAGTTAATGAGCGTTTACACACGTGGGATGAAACAGGAGCACCTAGACAACAACCCATGGGTGCGAGGGTGCAACACTCGATCCCACACAGAAGAGACAAGATGACAATCGTTCGCATTTTTCTGTACCGTCTTCATCCTTAACTTCATCTCGGACTCAGTGAGTGAATTTTAAGTAGAAATTATCTCAGTTCGACCGGAGCTTAATTTCAACTGGGTCTGCCTGGATCGACAATCTGGACAGTATTTCAGTACCCGGCACACCGCATCCATAAACCCTCTCCCCAGTGGCTGTGGATAACCAGTTACATTCTAGATTTGAAGCTATGGTGACTGCAAGGATTCATACTCTGGTTTTTCGGTGAAGTCACGTATGTCAAAAATAAAATGAAATAAATGAAAACAATTAAATTAAATCACGACGTTTCGGGCGCAACACAAACGTCCTTCTTCAGGTGGGGACAACGTAGCGAAAGCACAACCGCCCCCTGCATCACAAAGCTTCAGTTTGAACTCCATGCGTTGCCTCCCAGCGCCCCCCCACCGTGCCTCACAACGTTGCCTCCCAGTCCACAGCTCGCCCACACACTCACCATGGCCCCTCCCCTCCCTCCATCTCCCCCACCTGCAGAAGGACGCTTGTGTTGCGCCCGAAACGTCGTGATTTAATTTAGTTGTTTTCATTTATTTTATTTTATTTTTTACCTACGTGACTTTACCGAAAAAACCAAACAGTACAACTAGTTACATGCCCACTCTCGTCTACCGGAGACCCATAACACACACACACATTTATTCGGTGAAACATTTATTTGTGATGGATTCCATCGAAAACAAGTTATCATCACGCCGCTACTTTCAAAAACAAGGCGGAAATCACATCATTAGACCTCCTTTGCCAGTACCAAAATATAATAATAGGGTTTTTCCCCTTTTTTTCTGGTAACAAAACTGAAACCTTTTTACTAGGATTCATGTCTGCATAAACCACACTACTTGCAGTCAAAATGCAAACAAAACACACACTATGATAATATAGACATTGTCCTTGAAACTGATTGGTCGACACCAAGGGACGGCTTTCTTTTGAGCCTCGACCCAATTGGTGCACGACCAGAGGACGCCAAAAGGCGTACAGCTCAAAGACAATGCACTATCTTTGTCTTTGAGCTGTACGCCTTTTGGCGTAAATCACAGCACACGGCGCAAAAAGTGGCCGCTCAAAGAGCAACACATCCCCTTTGGAAAACCGTAAAAAAAATATAATTACTTATTCGGATAAGTTAATCAGCTTATTACGAACAAAAGGGCCAATTCTTATTTGAATGAACATCAATGCGGGGAAGTTATTGCGGATCATATTCACTGAAGGATATCCACACACACAAAAATCGACCTTCTTAACCACGTGCATTGTACAGCTCCACCGTTGGATGGGACCCCAGCAACAGGTCATCTCCGTATCCTGATCACACGATGGAGGGATTACCCCTCGACAGCGATGGAATCAGCACCGCCTCGTTGGTGAAGTTGCCTCCCCCTTTCCACGCACGTTTAATAGGTCGCGCGCGCGCGTGTGTGTGGACGTCGTAGCGACGTTGTGAGCACACGCGTCTCGCGTGTTTGCTGCATATGCTGGCAATGCGGGCGCGCGCGTGAACTCGTGCACACACACACACACACCCATGCATGAACGCACGCGCAAAACAAATGTTCGTCTTCGTGCACAGGCATACGAAGACGAACATCCTCCCCGCCACCCCGTATGGCCTTTACAGACTGTTGGAGCAAGTGCCGAGTAGCACTTATAGAGGCCAATACCAAAGGCCGGCTGCCTTTGTCTCCCTAATGGCGATGTTTACAACACCACAGCAGATATTCCTTTGAGGCTGAGTCAACCTAGGGGAGGTCCAGGACCAGTTCAGATAATTTGTCACTGGTGTTGGCCGTGAGCGGGAATCGAACCCGGGTCGCCAGGTTCATAGCGCAGCGCGCTCCCCACGCACACAGACACGCACACAGACACGCACACAGACACGCACACAGACACGCACACAGACACGCACACAGACACGCACACAGACACGCACACAGACACGCACACAGACACGCACACAGGCACACACACAGGCACACACACAGGCACACAAACACACTACACCGTGAACTGGCAGAATGTGATTTTCAGTGCCACTTCCTGCCACGACTCCTCATATTTATTTACATATGTTTCAAATATAGACACGAAAAGAAGACATTAAAACGACATTCGTACTGATTGAGTATGTAGGCATTAAGTTAAGCACACAGCTACAAAGATGGAAACTGATAGATAATCGTAAAAAGACCTAGATACCACACATATGGGTATTCAAGAAGGTATGTGAGCTGTTCGGCTGGTCTTTTATAAATGGGAAAAACTGTTAATTATGCATCACTATTATCAACATCACCCACGGCCAATCCGCGGCTGGAGCGAGGCCCTCAAGCCGAACCGTGCCACAAGCCACCAAGCCAACTTTCTCGCGATCCCATTCCATCGCTCCGTCTCCTGAACGAACGTCTTCCCCGACGAGTCCCTGTCCTCGGCTGCCACTCCGCCGTTCTTAGCCGCCGGCTGTCAACTCCCCCCCCCCCGTGACTCGTCCTGTACGAGGCCACCCACGAACCGGCGTTCAACGTGACCGCCTCCCACGTCTCTGTGTGATATCCCTTCAGCGAGCTTGCGTTTCGTTGTGCCTCTCAATGTTGACGATTATGAAACGCATTGAAGCGAGTTGCAAATTGGGACTTTCCCAATTTGATCCTACAATCTATTTATCCATGGGTCATCTTCATGAGAGTTACCGTGATTCCTCCCGCGTTACAGATGGACGAATGCTTAGCAACTTTAGCAGATAAAAAAAATCGCGGGTGATGATGATGACGGTGGTGGCTGCGGCTTTTCCGGATGCAACGCTAAACCGTTCACAAGCTTGTGCTTGAGCAGATTGTCGCGATTGCTAAATGCTACGATTTGTAATTGCAGACGGCCAAAATGAATATCACGCATCGGTCGTAAACAGACTCCACATGGGCGGTTCCACACCACATGAGGTCACCTCAAAAGTGTCACGTCCTGCGCATTAACATATTTACGATTTTTTTAAACGTGTTTCATGCCATCATCGCCACTTAAAAGTCCCACTTTTCCCTCCCTTAAAACATCTCCGCAGCCAGTCGTGGCTGTAGCTGTGATGGGCATTTCGCCTCCGGCCCTGTTGAAGAACACCCACCCCCCTCGCTCTGCCTTTTAACGAGCAGTCCAAGACGCGCAGGAGGAACGAGGAAGGCGAACGGTAAAGGGACAGATGCGGTCACAAGTGCAAACACGAGCCCAGAGCTAAAAATTGCCACGATGAATGGCTCCGTGCCTTCGGCCTATCCTGGACGGGGAGATCCCCTGTCAGGGTCTTAACCCTGCCCACGTTTGAAGTGAGGCCTATATTTAAACCTCCCGTTTTTCAAAGTCCGTGTGTATATATATGTATGTTGGGTTTTTTTTTCACTGAAGATTTTTGTTTTTTGTCGCTACGATAAAGCGAGGCTTACGAGAACGAATTTCTGAAGGGTGTCAATGTGCTCAGTCGGCACGCCGAACAGTCAGGGGGGCGGGTCGCCTGTTTCGATTCGATTTTCCGGCGCGGCAGTTAACATGACGTGGTCATCTGTCTTAAGTCTCCGCCGCCCCCCCCCCTCCACCAGCCCCCCCCGTGACTGTCCCACCCATAGTTGTGGCTAGGAGATGTTAACTACCTCGCCCGGTGTACAGGAGGTCGTGGGTTCGATCCCGACCCTGCTCTATATTTGGAGTGTGCATGTTCTGTCTCTACGTGTCGCGTGGATTTTTCTCTCCGTGTCTTCCGGGGTTTCCCTCCATATTCAAGACGTGTGCATACTGAACTTCTTTCGCACCGTACGTAGCCAACCGTGCCAATCGGAGGGTGCCAGGAATTGTGCGTTTTAGAGTATTTGGTTGCTATAAATGTCCACATAAGTCAACTTATTTGAGCGATCGTTTGTGGCCAGGTGGCTCTTGAAAAAAAGAAATACACAGCTCAGGGTGCCACTAAGGGGGGGTGGGTGGGGTGGGGGTGGACTTTCTGAAATCTCTGGGACTCTCCCAGCTAAACCGGAACGTTTGGGAGCCTAAAGAGACAGACTCTCGCAATCCACTCGAATTCTCTGCACACGTGGGGTTCGCACGCTAAGCCACGGGTGCACACTCGGCCACGCGTGGGGTAGTGGGGGGGGGTAGGTTCAGGACCACCGCATGAGAAACACCTCGCTCGCCCTAACAACGCAAGAGGCGTGGAGAACTGCCCGCGTCTCCCTGGGCTTGTGACGGAGCGTGGGAGGATCCAATGGAGCTGCTTTGCTCGGCGGGCTCGGAGGCAAGGAGCACGTGCACGTTCAAAGCTCGTCGGCCACCGATCGCAGCCCTCGCGTGGGTCACAGTCATCACACGTAGCGGTGACCCTCCCCCCTCTCCAGCCACCACCTCCCCCCCCCCTCCACACAAATCGTTACAGCGGCATGCGGGGAGCGCTACCTCTATGGCCGGCAACTTGCGGCCGCTTTAAAGAGGGGGGGTGGCGGGGGGGGGGTAAACAGGCAAATAGCGCGACCCTGTAATGTGACACTACTCAACAACAACAACAAAAAGCCGTGTTTGGGACGTGTGTACGGTGAACTTTTTTTCGCACCATCGGATGACTGCGGCGGCGAGGATAGCAAATTAAAAAAATCTCAGCTTTAAATCTTGACACAGATTCAAAAGCACACAGTTTGTGTGAGTCAAAAAGTTCAGTCTGAAAACGTGCTCACACAGAGGCCAGCACTCAAGGGAGCTCTCAAAAGCCCCTGTCAAAGTTATTTTGGTTTCATCTTCCACGGTCAGTCAGGCGTAATATGGGGTGCCACGGTGGCGAGATGTTAACTACCTCGCGTGGTATACAGGATGTCGTAGGTTCAATCCCGATCATGACGCCTGTATATTGGGAGTTTGCGTGTTCTCCCCGTGGTCGCGTGGATTTTTCTCCGGGTCCTGCGGGTTTTCCTCCACATTTAGAATCAATGTGTGTTTACAGCATTTGGCTACCTTAACTTTTCACGGTAACAAGCCGCTTCGTTGAGCTATCATTTGTGGCCAGGTCGTTTCTGAAAAAGAGCTATATAATAGCTCAGTGGGCCGTACCTGGTTGAAAAAAAAAAATTAGTTTCGTTTTAGTTAAGAAATTAGAGGAGGCAGCAGAGGTGTGGACTCGAGTCATGTGACTTGGACTCGAGTCAGACTCGAGTCATGAATTTGATGACTAGCGACTCGACTTGGACTTGCATAACAATGACTTTGTCCCACCTATGAGATGTGGACTCGAGTCATGTGACTTGGACTCGAGTCAGACTCGAGTCATGAATTTGATGACTTGCGACTCGACTTGGACTTGCATAACAATGACTTTGTCCCACCTCTGGGAGGCAGTACCCACACTTAACCCTACCACACACGACCTTCCGTTTAACTTGCTGTGGCAACATCGATTGTGACCGCTGTATGGACACTTTGAGAAACCCGTGTCGTAATTTCAGCTCCCACACCGGGAGAACAAACTGGAAGTGCGCATCCATGAGCGATCTTCACCGAGATGCAAGTGGCATGTTTGATATTTTCTTCAGTATACGATTTACACACACGGCGAAAACACAAAAGAACCCAACAACTTGTATCTGCGTTAAGATTTTGTCTTTGTTGGGTTCATTTCCAAAAGATGTCTTGGACATTCTGCGTAAAAAAAAAAATTTAACACGCCAATTACTTACACAGGAGCCCCCCTTGTAAACATTCTGCTGGGGACACTAATGGAGTCACCGAGTATAAATAAATGCAATAAAACAAAGCCCTCTTGAAAACAAGCTGCACCTCGCTTAATGAAGCCCACCATTATTAAAATGCTGGGAATAAATAATTTAATTCCACTCGATGGCCTTCCTACCCTCTACCACCAACCCCCAATGCTCAGTTCACCCCCCGCCCCCCTCCCTCTCCCCCGCTGTGTCTTCTCTAATGCTCCCCCCCTCCCCCACTTTTGTCCCACCTACTCGGAAAATATTAGCAACAAAATGAAAAGAAAATCCCGACAATACACCTCCTACACCTTTCTGCTTTTCCACGTTTAAAAAGTAATTTTTACACATCCTATCAGCCTCACAAAAAAATACCCCATCGTACCTCCGATTAGCACGGTTGGCTACGTACGGTGTGAACAAAGTTCAACATACACACATCAGAAGCTCCGTGCATCCTATACTCATTAAGAAACCTAAAAGATGTAATTAATTACCCATAATGCACCACTTCGATGCTCCCAAATCTATAATGACTTCCGAGTGATATCCGAGCCAGTCCTGGGCACCCTCCTTCACCAACCCACGCTCACGGTGTGGTGAAGTATGGTCAAATAACCCCTACAATCAGCAGGCCGTGGTACGGCGGCGGGGGGGGGGGAGGCGACATCCAGTCGTCGACTGACAAGGCCTGTCCATGTGCAGCCCTGGAGTTTTCTTGCCAACAAGTCTGACGTGGAAGGTTCAAAGTTGAAACCAGAGAGCAGTCTTAACAAACGCTGCTGGATAGCGAAGGCTCAAAGACTGATGGACTACATTTCAAAAAACATGTTTTTTACTTCGAGATGAGAACGAAAGTATATTTATGGCATACTCATCAGCCATAATCACTGGGAATAAAAATTTAATTGGAGAAAGAAAGACATAAATCTTAACGGAGAACACATTCACCATCTCAGATTTGCTGACGAAATAATCATTATAACATCTATTGGGAATGAGCTTGCAGGGTAATGTTAGACAAAGGCTGCACTGTTGCGGCTGAGAATGGAGATGCGAGCAAGCACAAGGACCATGCACAACACGTCTGCTCATCAACTGGAGATATGTAGCAGACAAAGATCCCCCGTGTAGCTTTAACAGACGGCCGGGGCAAGTGCTGTTGGCGAGTTGCACATGTGAAGGCCGGCACGGTGCACCAAGGGGTGGGTGGCCAGCACCGCACCCGACCGTCTTTGTCTCTCCAGTGGTGATGTGTACACATCGCACCAGGTACCCATTTGAGGCTGAGTCGACCTAGGAGAGGCCCAGGACCGGTTCAAATATTCGCCACTTGTATTGATCCTGGTGTCGCCGGGTTTGTAGCGGAGCGACGCTTGCCGCTGTCACCGCGATCTAACAGAGATGCTTCAACTGACAAGCAGCAGCAGCAGCAGCAACACGACATGTAAACCTAGAACAGCAATTGAAAATCAGCGCTGACTTTATCGTACATTGCCTTCACCCAACAGCGCATACCGAGCGTTTACACCGTTGCTGCGAAGGACCTTCAAGCATCCAATAAATGATCCAGCTGTTATGAAGGAATTCGGGGGGGGGGGGCGTGGGTGGGTGGGGATAGATGATACTAAGTCGGGAGAAGAAGTGTAAACCCAACGAACAAACCCTTGTGGCCGGTCGGCTTTGGTTTTTGTTGTTGTTGTTTCTTTTTTTACTCGAAGAACCACAATTTTTATTTGAGCGATTATTTATTTAAAGGCAGGTTGTTTTAGCATTAGCTATAGGCGCGTCGTGCCGTCAATATTTGGCAGCCGCTCGGAGCTGTTTAGTGTGGCAGGCCGGCACATGCCGTTAGATATGAAGAGCAGAACCTGTATCATTTGAAAAATCAATTATGCAGTCTGCACATGGGAGGCTCTGGGAGGGGTACGCCGATGGTGCATGCGGATGCCTCTTGCGAAGTTGCGTGTTGTCACATTCATTTGCTTTTTTCTCCCCTTGGATTGTCTACAACGTGAACCCTCGCGGCTCTGGCAGTCGCCTGACGTGGCTGGTTGTTGAAATCACCGGCGAAACATCACGGGTACTCGAATCGTGAACGTCGTGGGTTTTACTCTCCAACACAAAAGCGGTGCGTGGAACTCGGAACGAATTGGCGCGTTTTGTTTACGGGACAAACCTCACCAATTGGCCGTGTCGCGTTGCGCTGGCGGGTTTCAACGACACGTTTATATTTACGCGATCTAATGCAACAAGGAACCGCCCTCTATGATGAACGTAAACCGACTGCGCGTGTGAGGTCAAGGCTTCAAAGGTGCAGCCCTGCAATGGCTCGCTCAATCCACTGCTGGCGTTGGGCCAAAGAAGCCTCCGGTTAGACGGAGCTCCACGGAGCCCCCCCCCGCCACCCAAGAGGGTGTTTTTGTCTACTCTTCCACGCTGGCTGGACACATCTCGAAGAAGAACGTGCGAATGACCCGCACTTGACCCCACCGCACACGACCTGTCGTTCGACTCACCGTGGCTGTACCCCATCCGTACTGATGGAGGGGAGACAGAGGTGATTGGTGCGGTTTGGCTACCTACGGTGTGAAAAAAGTTCAACGTACGTACATACATACGTGGTGGGGAATGGGGAGGGGGGTGGGGGGGATTTTAGAAACGTGCACCATTGTTTCAACTGCAGTGGCAGGATATTGAGCTGGCTCCGCTCTGTATCGCAGTGCGCTCACAGTTACACCACATAATAATTCAGCATAAAGTAGTTTTTTGGGGGGGTTAGATCGCGTAAATATATAAATGTGTCGTGTGCCCGCCACCACCCGACACAACCAATTAGTAATAAGGTTTGTCACGTTAACAAAATGTGCCAATTTAGTCACTGCTTCAGCACACCGCTTGTGTGTTGGAGAGTAAACCCACAACATTTACCATTTGAGTACCGTGTCGTTTCGCCAGAATTACCTTATTAATTGGCTGTGTCGGGTGGTGGCGGGCACACGACACATTTATACTTACGCGATCTAACCCCCAAAAAAATGTTTATTATGAATATCATTGGTCGCGAAAGCCTAGGTGTCAAACTTGCACCACAGCAGCATAACCCCGTGTGTGACAGAAACGAAACACCTTCCCCAACATCCTCACAATGCATATACCTTCAAAATCAATTGCCTTTGAGAAGCCACGGGACCGCTAAGTTTGTGTCTCATTCAGATGATGAAGCTGACCAGCGTTGTGCCGGCTGCACGGACGTGACGGCCTTCGTGGGTTCACGATGAGACGGGAGGTCAAACTGGTATTGCTTCTAGATTTGAAGCTTTCGTGATTGCAAGTATTCATATTCTTAGGTTATTTCGGTAAAGTCACGTAGGTAAAAAAATATATAAAAATTAATAAAAGTTAAATAAAAATAAAATAAAAAATCACGACGTTTCGGAGGCAACACAAGCTTCCGTCTTCAGGTCACAGCACGATAGCTGTATCAAGTACTTGATACAGCAATCGTGCTGTGACGGTTCCACCTGAAGACGGAAGCTTGTGTTGCCCTCCGAAAGGTCGTGATTTTTTATTTTATTTTTATTTTACTTTTATTATTTTTAATATTTTTTTTACCTACGTGACTTCACCGAAAGAACCTAAGAATACTGGTATTGCTATTTTACGTTCTACCTTGAGAGCAAACCTCAAGCCTCGCACCACGCGGCTGCGTGGACACGCTGGAAAGCACTGCAATGTGGCGAGCTGCACTTATTGCGTTGGCGGTAGGGGGGTATAAACACATTCCTTGCCCAGACAGTTTCATTACGATAAAAATAAACAAAGCTGTAACAAACATGCCTCGCTTTCTGTTGCTTCTCAAACAGCAACAATCGTTCAAAACATTCCATGATTACGTAAACCTTCGTCTTATTAAAACATTAGCTCTTAATGATGATGATTGCCGGTGATTTGTTTTACTCAGCCAAAGTTCAGAAAGTCTTTCTGCAGCGGCGGCTCGTAGGCTCACCACTAAGGCTGTGACATGCATTCCCATTGTCATGGTCAGACGCGGTCTTATCCACTGCTGGATGAAGCCCTCCCCATGCCGTCGAACATCCAGGTGCCGTTCCGACGATGCCACACGATCCAACCTCGCTCCTGACAGGTGATCTCATCTCATCGCTGCCATTCCATCAGCGGTCTCGTCCACGGGCCATTATCGTAAGAAAAAATGCGAATTTAAATTAATGAAACGTAAATAACTTGTTATGATTTACATTCGATTTTAGATTGTACTTATTTCAGCAAGAAGGCCCCAATCAGCATCTAGGCTCTATTATTTGACGAGCGTCCTGCAACTGCACAGATGTTATACAGTACAGTGCACATCATGTTACGCAGTACAACAAACAACACGCGGTGCCTACGATGTTTCAAACATGTTCTTGGTCTTCTGTTTCCAAATTGTACAAATTGTGCTTTAGGCGTCACGGCACGAGAACGACCAATCCGTTCAGAAATCTCGCAAAGGGCAGAGCAATGCCTGCAGAAGACATTGTTCCACGGGACATATCCCAAACATTACTTTCGAACAATATTTGTTATGCTGTACACGGTAGGGGGTGCACTTAACCACGCACTCTGCATTGAGTTCGTCGCATTCCAGTCCAAACAAATACAGTCTTCTCCTATAATGCGTGCATCTTCATAACACGATGTGGATATTACGCAATTGAGTGAGCGGAACTACGTCGCGCGAGTACGAATAAGCAGTTGTCGCGGCTGCCTCGACGTAGTAACACACACGGTGGGATGCTGCTGGATGCTTCTAGATGCTACCCACGCACCTCCGCCTGCATACGCATCTCACGTGTTCTAGCGGACTGTGCTTTACCCCAATATTGTATGTTATTTATTATAACGAGATGTTTCCATAACGCGGTGAAATGCCTAAATTTTTTTTTGTGGGCTTGACACATTTGAGAACCCGGTTTGACCACGGGCGGTCGCCCCAATCAGAACCCGGATTTTGGAACCCTCAGTGGGACCAGCTGACCTCTGACCTCTCCCGCCACCTGAACATCTCCAGTGCCAGCAATTGATCACACGCAAATAATTGCAAAAGAATGATTCGAACAGAATACTGACACTGGAATGGGATGTAAGGCATCCTAAATGTAACATGAGATAACAATAGCAATGACAATTTCACGTGTAATAGGCATCGTATATGAAGCATGCACAACAGTTGAATAAAGCGGATGGACAGCCGCATCTTCTGTTTTTTGTGTGCGTGCACCCCGTAAATAGGGAATCTCTGGAAATGCACGCTACATGATGTACAACTGTAATTAGTTATTCGTATACTTTAATTAGAACCACATTGGAAGGAGGAGGGGGGGTTCCAAATGTGGCCTGGATTTGCTAACGAGTCGTGCACATGGTGCAGCCAACTAATTGACCTTCACCCCCCCCCCCCACCACCGTACCTCAGCCCTTGCCACTAAAGGTCAAACCGCAGGTACTTAATCCGTTACACGTAAAGATGGGACAAACAATATAATCTTTCACCAATGGACTATTTCACAACCGCGGTTACTTACACAAGCCGCCCATAGGCACTCTAACCTCGTTAATAATTGCAAACCCCTATCCAGCGGGGTCCTGCCAGTGCACAGACAGCAGTGGTGCTCCGCACATAAATATTGATCCGGCGATATAATTTATGAGAAAAAGGAGAAGGTAGGAAATGGAGGAAAATGACTATAAAATGTAAGCATTATTTTTTCCGTTTCAAAATTTCGCCCGCGATGGCGCATGGGGCCGTGCGCGATATGCGCGCGCGAAAAAAGGGCTCGCGGATGAAACACGGCGGCAATCTTTAGCGTGCTGTGCATGTCAAGATGACATCATTGTCCTTGCTCGTTATTCTGTACACAGCCTTTGCGATAGCCACCACCACCTCCGCCACCACCACCCCCACCTCCAAACAAAACCAAGACTGTGGACTGTTAAAGTTGAAGCGGCGAAGGGGCCAATAAGGAAACCATCTACCAGTTTGTGTACTCATCAGTACAGTATAGCCATAATTACCTCTCGGCTGCTTTTTTTTCCAGACCAAAGGGACCTGTGTCTCGGCATCTCAGGGATGGGGGCACCGCGAGAGAACGGAGCGACGAAATTGACCGGCGCGCTGGGCGCGAGACTGTGAGAGGCGGCGATGGCCGAGGGGAGGGCCTTCGTCCAGTGGTGGAAACGTCGAATATGATGATGACGATGACGAATGTATGCACGTAATGTAGTAGAATCAGTGGGGGATAAAAGAAGATGCATTGAAAGATAATGTCCTTTACTTATCTTGGCAAGCACACACCGAGATTAAATGATCTTTAGTGCAGGGGGGGAGACCTGCACATCTGACTGTGAGGGCAACACACGCACTTAGGAGTAGGAATTACAGCATTGCATATAACCCGTTTGAAGTGGCGAGTAATGTTCACACTTGGGACATTATGAGGTGTAATAAGACAGTGACTCCGACCTCCGCACCCCGCACTCTTACAGAACGATATCACGGGAGTTGTTAACATACCCCTTTACAAGTAAACACCAAATAATTGGGCCAACCGTGGCTCAATGTTAGCTCAACGCTAGTCCACCACGGATCCAACAACCACATTCTTACGGTTGGCTCAACGTTGTTCCACTACGGTTCCAACAACCACATTCCACCGGTTGGTTCAGCGTTGCTCCACCACGGTTCCACAAACCACATTCCTACGGTTGGCTCAACGTTGTTCCACCACGGTTCCAACAACCACATTCCCACGGTTGGCTCAACGTTGGTCCACCACGGTTCTACAAACCACATTCCACCGGTTGACTCGGCGTTGTTCCACCACGGTTCCAACAACCACATTCCCACGGTTGGCTCAACGCTAGTCCACCACGGTTCCACAAACCACATTCCTACGGTTGGCTCAGCGTTGGTCCACCACGGTTCCAACAACCACATTCCTACGGTTGACTCAACATTGTTCCACCACGGTTCCAACAACCACATTCCACCGGTTGGCTCAGCGTTGTTCCACCACGGTTCCAACAACCACATTCCTACGGTTGGCTCAGCGTTGGTCCACCACGGTTCCAACAACCACATTCCTACGGTTGGCTCAGCGTTGTTCCACCACGGTTCCAACAACCACATTCCTACGGTTGGCTGAACGTTGGTCCACCACTGTTCCATCAATCACATTCCCACGGTTGGTTCGGCGTTGGTCCACCACGGATCCACCAACCACATTCTTACGGTTGGCTCAACGTTGTTCCACCACGTTTCCACAAACCACATTCCCACGGTTGGTTCGACGTTGCACGTTCATTCGGTTGCTCATTTGGTGAATAAACCATGGCCTTTTGTAATTTCCCTGGGGCTAATTGGTGCTGCCCAAGCCGCCCCCCCCACCATTTGTGCTACCTCAGCTGCCCCCCATGAGTACTGCCCCAGCTGCCCTCCATTGGTACTGTCACCAGCTGCCCCCCCCCCCATTGGTGCTGCCCCGGCTGCTTTGTCCCGCGCTGTTCTACGGTGTCACTCTGTCTCTCTGCATCCACACTCCCTCTCTCCCTAATGGAGCTGTGTACACGTGTGTGCTTTCTGATCGCGTTGAGATGCGATCGTATTTAGCCACTACACAGACTGAAATTGCTGCTACTGCTGCTGTTGTTGTCGTCGTCGTTGGAGAATGTTCACTGTCACAATCCTCTCACGGGCTGCAATTGGGAATACAACCGTCACCTCCATGGACAAGCTGGCTGGGTGGCGAGGGAGCTGTGGCACTTTGAAATCTAAATTTATTGTTGTGTTGAGTTTGTTGACCGTCCCCCGCACCTCCGATTAGCACGGTTGGCTATGTACGGCGCGAAAGAAGTTCAAACATAGACACATACAAGGCTCACCGAGCTGTGTGAACAGCTCAACGGCCACATTTCCAAGGCCCTATTTTAACTAATGCTCCTGTTATCTTGTCCTTCAAAACGATCCGTAGAAACTGCCTTACCTGCAGATATATCCTTCCTATCAACGGCAATTATTCACAGATAATACGAGTCACCTAGAAGTGGAATCAAATTCATCCCGACTGTCCGAGTTTAACCGAGGATTTGTCATGCAGAAATGGTTTCTGGGAAACGCTGTACTAATCTTATTCTCCGAGGCTTTTTAGCCCTGGCCGGGAAAGGAACTCGGGTCGCAATTTTTACAGCAACAGTGCTCTAACCGTTGCGCCACCACCCCCCCCCCCCCCCCCCCCCCTTTACACGCATTGGACACATCCATTCGTAATGCTAATGAAGCTGTATTGTGCACAACTTTTGGACTGGTTGATACAGAGAGCAGCACTTTATTGCTGGAGGAATGGCATTTAATTATCAGCACTACGCTTGCTATGCAGACGTGTTGTATATTTAAAAGTTCAAGAAATAAAACGTGTAAATAACGAGAATGAGCAATGCGGCAAACATTAAAAAAGCACAATTATTTCTCGCCAATGGTCATAGCCCTTAGCTAAGGCCAGGAATCGAACTCGGCTACCAGCTACACAGCAGCAGTGTGATAGTCAATACTCCACCACTCCAGAAATTAGGGTATTCATTGTCATCATCAACCTTGGTCAATCCACTGCTAGATGAACTAAAATATTTTTGTTAATTTTATCAGGTAAGGTTCACTAACCTATACAACTCTTTTTCAGAAGCGACCTGGCCACAAATGAAAGCTCGACGAACGTGGCTTATCGCGTGGAAGTTAATTCCAGACAAGTACTCTAAACGCATGTTGATTTTAAATGTGGAGGGAAAAAACAGGAGGACCTGGAGAAAAATCCACGCGACTACGGGGAGAGAGACACGCAACTCCAAATATACGGGATCGAACCCACAACCGCCTGTATACCAGGCGAGGGAGTTAACATCTACTAGTCACCGTTTTCGGTTTCAGTTTCATTTATTAGATATAACCCTGTGAGCCATGAGGCTCTTGACTCGGGTGCAACCGCAACAAAACAAAAACATGAACAAGGCACATCTTAAAGTGACTACACGCAACGGAAAAATCCAGGAAAAAACAGCAAAGTTTTCCAGAAAAAACACCGTATTTCAACGCTGTGTGCAAAAATCCCAGTGGGATGCAAGTCAAACAGTAACAACCATAAGACAATGTAGATTAAAGTTATCGGGCTAACTCTATACTACAACAAACAAACATGGCTCAACCAAAACGTGATGATGATGAGAGAGAGACACACGCAAACTCCAAATATACATCAGGCGTGAGGGTCGGGATCGAACCCACAACCGCCTGTATACCAGGCGAGGAAGTTAACATCTCCTAGCCACCGGCTTTCACCCACGACCCTGCAACAATCGCACTTGTGGTGTCGCACAGTTGTTCTTCATTGTTGCGGTGTGCTGTGGGGGGCTAGTGGCGGTGTGTGTGGGGGGTGGGGGAAGGGGGGGGCGGTGGGGGCACGGCGGGCGGGGGGGATTCACGTAGGTTGCTCGGTGGTGGTGGGTGGCAATTAAAGGGCGTGCGGCCACGGTGGGGGCAGAGGGCGGTTCTATTTCGGTGGGTTATGTAAGGCGCTGTCACGCAACGCGGCGCGGGGCGCAGAGTGCGCGCGGCGCGGGCGGCTCTCGTCTCGTGTTTGTCATGCAGGGCCGAAGTTCAAGCTCAGGGCTGCCATCAGGTTGATGGCGGGCTGGGGGTGGGGGGTGCAGTCTACTGAACTTGGTCTGTGGTGACGTGATGTGAGAATCAGTGCCGGATTAACCCAGCGGCTTTGGAGGCTGTAGGAGCCCGAGGCCTCTGATTTTAAAGGGGCTCCCCCCGCCGCTACCGCCTGCCGTTTCCCAACAACAACAACAAAAATGTGTCTTCTTGGTTCTTTCGGTAAAGTCACGTAGAAGGGAAATAATAAAATAATAAAAGTAAAACATAATGAAATACAATTCTCACGACGTTTCGGCCACAACGCAAGCAGCCGTCCTCAGGTGAAGAACAGGTCTGTCGGAAAGACAGCTGAAAGAATTGTATTTTATAATGTTTTATTTTTATTATTTTATTATTTCCCTTCTACATGACTTTACCGAAAGAACCAAGAAGATGAATCAATGCAGTCACGAAAGCTTTAAATCGAAACAAAAATGTGCTTCATAACGGTTGAAACGCAATGCTACGGGCGCGCGATGGTGGCTCCTGGTGGTATAAAAGTTTTTCAGGTGAGATGCGTTCCCTCGTCGATGCTCCAATGAGCACCGAGGCGGTGTGGGCATCTCCTGTGGTGGAAATTCGGCATTCCTATGGCAGGGGGTGGGTTTATCCACAGGAGAAGCAATGTTTGACTGACGCACAAAGCGGTCTCTCCACTCATTGCGCTTCAACAATTGCTTTACAGCGGTCGAATATGCGATGCTGTGGCGCGGTGATAATTCCTTTGAGTTTTTGTGTGTGGTAAATTAAGCCATCGCATTACTATGTGCCTTGCTTCCTGTCACGTGCCACAAGGATTATATTCATTTCAACGTGAATAACGACGGCGCGTTTGGTATCGTGCAGGGGTGGTGGTGGCGGTGGTTGAACCGTCGAGGGAAGGCGATTCATTTACGAATAGGGCTCCCACCAAAACTATAACAGCCCTGGGCCCCCATCAAACATCATCCGGCCCTGGCTATGTGGGTGGGTGAGTGGGTGGGTTGAGTGAGTGAGTGGATGGATGGGTGGATGGATGGGTGGTGGCAAATTTTGACGAAACTAAACTATTTAAACTTTTACCAGTGGAGAACTCGCAAACTCCAAATATACGGGGCTGTCAGGGTCGGGATCCAACTCACGCCCTCCTGCTTACCAGGCGAGGTAGCTAACATCTCGCCACCGCGGCGCCGCTGTTGTCAAGGCTGACAACAGAGTGGCAGCCCACAGAGAGGACGTCGACTGCGGAGATGGATTTATGAAATCGGTCCACGTGCTCGCTGCTCGGTGGATTCTTGCAGCGCCCCGGACCGCGAGAGATGTTGTCAGCTTGGGGGGAGGCTTGAGCTGTGCGCAGCGAACGTAAAGATCAAAACAAGAACAAAAAAACGTGCAAATGTCACCGCGAGCTCCAATCGCGGAGATGCTATTTGGGGGGGGGGGGGGTAGGGGTGGTTGGGGTGCCCCCCTTCTCCGCACCCACGCCCACTGCCACCTCTCAACTCGCGTTACCGAAAACGAAGACGGAATGAGACGTCCTGTTCCTCGACGTGCCTCCCCCCCCCCGGGCGATGGGGCAGGGGGCGAGCGAGCGGCTTTGAGAGAGAGAGGGGGGGAGAGAGGAGAAGGACTCTGACCCCCGACCCCACGAAGACTCTCGCGGTGACGACGTCATGCGTGCGGGCACAAACCGGTCACAACCAGAGTGCGGCTTCGATATATTTTTTTAATAATTAAAAGTCACGGTCTTCCCCTCCCCACCCACCCCCCGGAGTGGCCCCAGTCAACCTCATATACACAAAAAACACCCACCAGCTCCACTCGTTCGCTCGCTGGCTCAACCACCGACCAAACACGCGCACCTCCGATTAGCAGGGTTGGCTGCGTACGGTGCAAAAGAAGTTCAACGTACGTAGGTGCCACCAACCCCCGTGCATATCTTACATACACCGAGTTCGGTAAACTGTTGCAGTGTGACAATAGTCTTGTGCAATCTGACTTGAAGCAACCTTCAGCCTGTGCTCAAGCACGGCGGCCCAGCAAAGGCAGGTCCTTATTCACTCCAAAGTATACGTTTTAATCTACCGTTATTGTTTGGTGAATCCGCACAAGTTCGCGTGACAAAAAAAACTAATTCAACCCAATCGTCAATAACACTGCTTTGAAATAAAAAAAACAAATGGCAAAGTTTTGGAGTATCTGCCCCAAGGTGCCGTCCCCCATAGGACGAGGGTTCAAAAAGTATCGGAGCTGGTCTTCTGTTCACCACGAGAATTACACATCTTCATCTCCTGGGCCAAAAGTCAAAATCGGTGCATGCAGTCAGCCGCTCGTCTTCACTTTAGCCCGTGCTATACCATGTCATGCCTCTTCTCTTGTCGCATTTCCTCTCATCGGATAGCAACCAGGTTCATCGCACACTCCTTGAACCGGTGGTGAGACGTTAACTACCTCGCTTGGCATACGGGAAGTCGTGGGTTCGATCCCAACCCTGATGGTTGTATATTTGGAGTTTTGCGGTGTCTCTCTCACCGTAGTCGCGGGGGATTTTTCTCCGGATCCTTCAGTTTCGCCCTCCACATTTAGAATCAACGTGCGTTGAGAGGATTAGGCAGCTATAAGTTTTTACGCGATAAGCCACTTTGTTGAGCTATCACTTGTGGCCAAGAGTGATGTCGCTCAGTGGGCCTTACCTGGTAAAATAAAATTAAAATCGTTTAATAGTTTAACAGACTATTTAACGTCCTGCCTGCGCCGGTGTGAAAATCCGTCCTTGCATTTTTTCCAAAATTAATTTTGGCCTTCCAAAATTAGGGGGTGGGGTGAGGGAGGGGGGTGCCATGGAAATACTTGGTAATACACATCGATGTAAGGTAACCCAATTTACCATCCACTTGCGATGGATGTAATACATCTCCCCACCACACGTGGCTGCACAATGAACTTAATAATTAACCTTTTTCATTCCATCCACTCAAATCCACCGACATCTCCAGAAAAAAAGGCTACTGACTGGATGATGAGATTTTGTGGGGTTATCAAGTTTTTATGGGACACCATTTTTCATTTATAAGGCAACACTAATGATGGACGTGGTAGTTTTTTTTATTCTTCTTCTCCTCAAAACGTTGGGCCTCCACCCCACTGCCAACGCGGTTATTCGTATCGTTGTTTAACCAAGCACGTGGAGTGCAAGATGCCAGCGGCCTTTCCCGTAGCCCACTCTTGTCAAGTGAGAGATCACGACCAATGCCCATCATCAACCCGGTGATCACCGAACATCGATGGAACGATTTCCCCCCACCACCCCCCCCCTCTCGATCGGTCGCCAGAGAAATAACTAAACCGAGCACGCGCTGCCACGTGCTGGATGGCCCGAGCTCGGCAACCTTTGATGATCGCTCAACAACGAGAACCGAATGTAAATGAATATTTTATTTTTTATTTTCTCACTCAAAACCCACGGTCGAAACAAGCAGTGTCCGCGTGGCGGCCAGGTCCACGTGACTCACGCGGATCTCGCCGCCGTTGTTGTCAAGGGCTGCGACGCACATTTCACCCCGTCCACGCGGGTAACACACACACGCACACGCGCGCGCGCACACAACAGAGTCAAACATTAATACCGCTAACTTACAGGAGATCGACAAACAGATCGCGCAGACGTTACCTATGCAAGTGCCGAGAGAGAGAGAGAGCGAGAGAGTGGGGGGTCACTACTCGAAGCGAAGGAGACTACAAACAAGCCACCCACGTAAGATATGGGGCCATTACACAATGCCAATTTTTATAGCGCACAGGACAAGCCAGGGCAAATTGGAGGGTGTGGTGGCGGCGTCGGGAGAGCCCTGCGCTCTGGACTTACCTGTCTGCCGGGGGCGGAGGAACTCACCTGTACAAGTGACCGACTATTTGCGCAGTTATAATTCGAATCATTCGAGGGTTGTAAGGGCACTGACGGCTATTTCTAAGGGCCTGCTTTGCAAAGATAAGCCGCTATCTAATTGGAGGAGTGCCACAGTTCAATGGAGGTGGACTGGGTGGAAGGTTACGTGCCACCAGAGCACCCCCTTCGCTGATATGCCATGAATGGGCGACCTCCAATAATTAAAGGTTACGCCACGGCCGTTGCCTTAAATTTTAGTTTATCCTGTTCTCCGAGAAGAAAGACATTATTTAGGGCCATCGAGTTGACGCGTAACGCTTTTCTTTTGGGGGTTTTCTTTATTTTTGTCCAGCCTGCGTTTGTGACCATCAGATCACATTGAGATACGGTATCGTAATTGCCAGGGGATGGGAGACACTTGCACTCGTGGTGGGATCAGTAACTTACGCCTGCAGATTAAAGCTTCACCCGGTGTTATATTTTCCACCATTAAACCATACGATGCACACACCGTAAAGTATCGATAGAGCTGATATAAAATTATGAAATGATAATTCGCAGCCTTTTGTCAATCGCCTGTTGGATGGTGGCCTCCCCCATGCCATGCCAGTCATGTTCGACCATACTTCACCATGATGGGGTGGAGGGTGGGGGCAGGATCGGTTCAGATACCGTTCGCTAACGATGTTAGCAATGGCCAGATATAGAACTCAGCTCGCTAGATTCGTAGTGCAGTGTGCTAACCACTGCACCACCGCTCCAAGCCCTACCCCGTCAATAACTGATGTCATTCATGGATAATAATGATGGTAAATAATAGAATTAGCTAAGACAAGAATAATTAAAATTAAAAAAAGACGTCTATATTTTGTCTATGCCTGGGTGGGCACGTGACGAAAAGACATCTCCATTAATGTTCGGCCAGCTCCTCTGATCCTCCATCACCCCCCCCCCGCCCTCTGCACCCCCACCCCCGTCCCTCCGTAGGGTTCAGCGCTTAAACATTAATGAGCCATTTGCGCCCACGCTTCGTGGCGTCCGGGAAAATATTAACGCGTGCAACCCATCCGATCATCCACCACCCCATGGGAGCAGCCGCGCCAGGCCTGCTCGCGTCAAACTGCGATCAGAATCGGAATCTTTATTCATTCAAAAGAAAGGTTTTTGTGTTAGATCGCGTTATTTATAAATGTGTCGTAACCCTCCACCACCCGACACGGACAATCAGTAAAAAAATGTGTCACGTCACCGTGCTGCTTTATTTAAGCAAGTAGAGGGCCTCACCATTCTGGCAAATTGCCCGATGATGTTGGATGTAATTACCAGCAAAACGTCGTGCTACTCAAAATTTTCAATGATGTTGATTCACTCTTCAATACACCGGTGGGCTAAAGTAGTGAGCTATTTGTCTTTTGTAAACGTGACACATTTTTGTACTGTTTGGCCGTGTCGGGAGGTGGAGGGTTACGACACATTTATAAATAACGCGATCTAACCCAAAAACCTGTATTATGAATAATGTTGGTCGCGAAAGTCTGCGTGTTAAACTGATCTTTATTCATACTGGAGAAATCCAATGAGCTCTGACGCTCTTTTAGCTTCAAAGATGTCAACTCCTCGGTCAGCTTCCTCTCTAACCGAGTCGCATCTCGCCATTCCGATTATCAAATCAGTTTAATTTTGAAACAATCTTTTTTGAGTCACTCTCCCTTACCATCTCCCCTCCCCTTCACCCCCCAACCCCACCAATGTTACCCCGACTGTGGTATTGGCATCTCCCGCAGAGCTGCATAACCCCTTCGTGTTAGAGAACGGTCCACAGAAGTGGATGTCACAGAGTTGACTCTGAGACCTCTGATTTACAATTCTGGATGTCGCCTGATGAAGCTGGTTGGAAATTTCGTGCGAAACATCGCACTCGAATTGTTAATGTTGTGGGTATACTTTACAACACACCGGTGTGCTGAGCTAGTAAGTAATTAGCATGTGCTTTTTTACATGACAACCATTACTAATTGGCTGTGTCGGGTGGTGGCGGGTTTAACGGCACATTTATATTTACGCAATCTAACCCAAAAAACCTCCATTTTGGAGCGGGAAGGAATGTTACCGCCCACGTGAACACTTTCGAGTAATCTTCGTCGCATGATTTTCATGCCGATATTTGGATTCCTAGAATAACAACTTACTTTTAAAATAACAACTTCGTTTTAAAATAGCAATTTCCGTTTCAAGCCGATGGCCAATGCGAATCCGAATGCACGTGATATTTCAGATCTCGGAGGCGAAACTGAATGGAGCCCTGACAGTACTTGGATGGGCGACTGCCACGCATAAAACACGTGTCGTATGCTTCTGCCAGGCTATGCAAGAAGGCACTGCAGCAGAATACGTTGTTGTACTGCATTATCCTGCAACATCTATGCACCAGGCGTTCATCAACCCAGTGTCCTGATGTACGGTCAAACAGCCCGCACGGCGTGGGGAGGCTCTCATCCAGCAGTGGAGCGACAAAACGGTGCGTGCAAGTACGCGCCGTGCCGACGCAACTCCAACGGGACGGTTTCATTCCTTCGCATCGAGACGGCGTGACACCTCCCTCTCTCTTGCACAACCTCATTTCTCTCTTTCTGTATCATCATTATTATTATGTTTGATTGCCGCCAAAGGCCCTCGTAAAGAGATTAGCGAGACGCGGCCGAGTTAAACAACAAGAATGGAGCGGCGATGCAGCAAGCGAACTGCGAGCGGGGTCCCGAGCGTCAACTGCGAACGTGCCCAGCCAAACGCGCCGCACGTCCCACGTGGGTTAGCGGCGCGTGGATCACTTCACGCAGGTCGCGCCGCCACGAGCACGAGACTCCAAATGTCGTCTGCGCATCCTGGAAAGTCGTTCCTAATGAGCTATGGCCCACACGCCTCCCACGAAGCGGGGGTGCATCTCCGCTCGCTCTCCCTCTGTGATCTCCCTCCTCTCTCTCCGCTCGCTCTCTCCACGCTCTCCCGATGCACTCTCTCTCGACGCTCTTTCTCTCCGCGCGCTGTCTCTCTTCGCTCTCTCCTCGCTCTCTCCGCGCTCTCTCTCCACATTCTCTATCCGCTCTCTCACGTCTGATGTCGCAGCACGTTGTGTGTTTGTCGCCCGCGCGTTGAACACGTTCTACGCGTGTGGGCATCGTTCCGTTGAAAATAAAATTTGTGATTTTTTTTCCGTGGCATGTCTATCATTCCACGTTTACGGCGATGAGTCCGTGGCCGAAATTCCACATTGCCATGGCAGGGGGAGGGAGGAGCCTGCCTCCGTAGGTCAGCCAATGTTGACCTCCACTCTCGGGGTGCTATTTTTTTGTTGCCAACTCTAAAAAGCTAAAAGCCCCCAATTATATACACGCGTTTGAATTGTGTCACGAACCCTGAAACCCGAGTTCGATTCCCGGCCACTGCTAATAACCTTGCAGCAAGTGATATCTGAAGTTGTCCCAAACAGCAGCCCGTACAGGTCAGCATGGTGAGGTATGGTCAGCTTGGCGAGAAACCCTCATCCAGCAGTGACATTACAAAGTTCTGTACGTGACATATTCATATTATCACGCGAAAGCTGCGACAAAAGGCTCGAAATAATGTAGGTGACCTCTTGACCTGAAGCACATCTGAATAAATAAATAATGCAATATTTATTTTACCCGGTTAGACCCGACTTGGCTACATAGCTCTTTTCCAGAAGCGTCCTGACCACAAATGATAAGCCAAACGAAGTGGCTTATCACGTGGACATTTATCAGAGCCAAATACTCTAAACGCACGTTGATTATAAATGTGGAGGGGAAAACCGGAGGGACCCGAAAAAAATCCACGCGACCACGGAGAGAGAGAGAGAGAGACACGCGGAAACTCCAGGTATACAGCAGGCGCCAGAGATTGGGATCGAACCCACGCTCTCCCGTGTCGCTGGCGATGTATTTAACATCTCACAGCCACCGCGGCGCCCACTGCTGCACCACCACTGCTCCACGCGTCTCTTCGAAGCCGCTCGAAGCCCAGTGCACCGAGTCAACAACGCGGTGGGAGCACAATCAATGAACGCGCAGCAGCCCAGTCACGGCACAGGGCCGTGGCACCGGCTCAAGTGGCCGTCACCGGCGTGCCAGCGGTTATTGTTGCGATGGGTGGAGGGGACTCAAGATTGTTTTTTTGGCTGACGTACAGAACTGCGCATTAAGGCGCCGCAGCAACTACACAGGACACCGCAGTTGAGAATATTTCTCGCTCGCTCGCTCGGGCTCACGTGTTTTGGAAAGATAAAAAAAAATTACTCCACAGTCGCGAGCTCTGAAACTGGAGAGGTTTTTTTTGCTCTGCTGCTGCTGCTGCGGCGGAACAGTATGTCATAATATTTTCACAAATTCAACTCGTACATGTCAGGCGTAATGCCTGCTCCGTGAGTGGCGGTCGCGCCGGGGAGCCGAGAGCAGAAAGCTCAGCGGTGGCGAAAGTAATTGCACCTGGCAGAGAAACCACGCGTTTCCACCGCTACTAACAAGCAGCGCTCAGCTCCCACCTCCCCTCCCCTCTCTCTCTCGCATTCTCGTTTCTTTAGGAGGGGGGGGGGCGGTGGAGGTGGGTGTGTGTGTGTGTGTAATAGGCAGCCAAATGTAAATGTGTTTGTGTGTATGCCTGTCGGTTATTGTGGGGGGCTTTTGTGTGTGTTCATTATACAGCGCCACGTTTCTGCAGTGTTGCCATGCTGCTACACCCTGTGGTGGGATGGTTTAGGCACGTTGCTGGACTTGCAATCCAGAGGTCGCCGGTTTCAATCTCCAGGTGCGGCACTTGAAGCAATGGTGCACGTTTATTAACCTCTCCCGCCCGCACCCCGCCACCCCTCGCTTCTGCCCACCCAGCCGTTGTGCATGGGTGTCATCATGGTTTTAGTCGATCGGAAGGTGAAGTGTGGGTTACTCCCACCCATTTTGGATCTGTGAAAAATAAACAGTGGACATCGATGAAAAAGAGCTTCCTAGCTCATCGGATTCTTCCGGTGTATTATAAAAAGTATATCACATTCGATGACGTCTGACTCAGCGGGGAAGAGGAGGCCCAACACACTCTCTGGAGGGGTTTCCTAGAGCGTCATCTTGTGGAGGCCCTTCCACCAGCAGTTGCGTGAGCAAGCCATTGCAGGGGCTGTGCCTTTACCTTTTAATAAAGCGGCCAAGTTCAAACGCGCGTGTGTGTGTGTGGAGGTAATTGTGTTTTTTTGATTGGAATTTATGTACGTGATGCGGTAGTGTAGCGGTTATCACGCTGCACTACGAACCTGGAAACCCGGGTTCGATTCCCGCTGAAGGTTAACACCAGTGACGAGTATCTGAACCGGTCCTGGGCCTCCCCTAGGTCGACTCAGCCACAAATGCGTACGTGGTGTGTAAACATCGCCACTGGGGAGACGAAGGCGGCCGGGCGTGGTGCTGGGCACCCACCCACTCGTGTGCCGTGCGGGCCTTCATAGGCAATCGCAAACATCACTTGCGCTATACGGGAGATCTTTGTCTTTTTTTAGGGTATTATTTCTCACTAGATATTTTCCGGGTCGCTGGCAGACTGGAGTTGAGGTGGCAACGTGGTCAATTGTGGCCAGAGCCGTAGCGAGTGAGGTATTCTCGATGTGGTGCGCTGAATGTGTCCATAATTTCCGCGTTGCTGACCCGAACAAACCTGTCTGAAGTTAATCGGTTCGTGTACGTATGTGTGTTTTTTTCTCTTTTCATTGCCTTACAGGGTTACGCACGACTCACACGACACAATATATATTTTTTAAAACTACTGTGAGATTACAACTCTGAGCGGTGTACGAAGCTTAGCCACCATCTTTTTGGGTTCAGTTTTCACCCTTGGCTCGCTGACCTCTGGACGCCACTCATCCGATGGCGGTCTCGGTCTCCTGCCCTTCTCCTCCTCTTCCTACACGCTACACGCGTGTCCCACCCATCGCTACACCGCCCCCCGTCCCCCACTCATGGATATCCCTCCAGAAAACGCCTTCCATTAGCCACGTTCTCTTCAAAGATATCAAAGCAGTTGCACTCTCCTATCCTGCCTCTTGCACAAACACACAATATGTACCGTATGCTGAACTTCTTTTGCACCGTACGTAGCCGACCGCGCTAATCGGAGATAATAATGTTTTGCACTACGTAGGAGGCTTTCGCGACCAATAGTATCCACAACAGAGGTTTCTTTGGGGTTAGATCGCGTAAGTATGTGTCGTTAAACGCACCACCACCCGACACAGCCAAAGTCAGTAAGATTTGTCCCGTAAACAGAACATGCCAATGCGTTACTAGTACAACACTAACCGGTGTGTTGGAGGCGACAGCCTGATGAAGCTGGTTGTAATTACTGGCGAAACGTCGAACTCAAATTGTAAATGTTGTGGATTTACTCCCCAACACACCGGCGTGCTGTCCTAGTAACGAATTGGCACGTTATGTTGACGTGACAAGCCTTACTGATGCGCTGTGTCGGGTGGTGAAGGGTTTAACGACACATTTGTATTTACGCGATGAAACCCCAAATAAACCTCTATTATGAAGATAATATTAAGAACAATAATTGCAGCTTATATAGCCCCAATATCTCAAGGCGCATGTATTTTAGATGCCATCTTCTGTTCATGACTCACCCAGCTCTTTGGTGAAAACAAAGAGAAAGATCCCCCGTATAGCCTACGTAGGCCGTTTGCGGCAAGTGCTCTCGCACGGGAGCACAAGACATTACACCCCGCCTCAAACATCCATCTCCGAACATTAGCGGCGGAGTAAGCTCCGGTTTTCTACCGTAACTAACGATCGGTGATCGATGTGCGCGCCGGCCGGCTGTACGCCGCACCACCGGGCGAGCTCGCGCGTCCGTGTTCGAACGGAGCGGTGGGGGGGGGGATTTGTGAAAACAGTTCGGGGATTCATCTTCTTGGTTCTTTCGGTAAAGTCACGTAGAATGGAAATAATAAAATAATAAAAATAAAACATAATAAAATAATTCTCATGACGTTTCGGCCACAACGCAAGCAGCCGTCCTCAGGTGAAGAACAGTCGTCTCGACAGACCTGAGATCCCTTCCAGTGAACTCTGGTCCAGGCAGCAGCGAGCAGCGCAGATTTTTCCCCTTCCGCTGAACCGGCCGAGAGTAATGTACGTCGCGTCTGCGCGCAAGTCAAACGGGGCATTTGTAATTCTCCGCGCTGGAATTTAGCCAATGTCAGTGCAGAACCACTGTGGTGCGATGTTAACTACCTCGCCTGGTATACGGGAGCGCGTGGGTTCGATCCCGACCCTGATGCTTGTATATTTGGAGTTTTGAGCGTCTATCTCCCCGTGGCCGTGCGGTTTTTTTCTCCGGGTCCTCCGGTGTTTCCCTCCACATTTAGAATCTACGTCGCGCGTTTAGCGTATTTGACTGCTTTAAATTACCACGTGATACGACACTTCTTTGAGCTATCATTTGTGGGCAGTTCGCTCGTGAAAAAGAGCTATATAGTTAAATGGGCCTTACTTGGTTAAAATAAACATATTATAGTTTAACAGTGCTACTGGCAGGTACGCTCCACCCACTCACTGCACCTGAGAACCCGGACCGAACCCAGCGTCTCAGCGGCACCGACACGGCACTGACCTCCGAGTCAGCCAACCACCTCGAGTTTAAACTGCTCCCATAACTCCGTTACCGAGGACTTTGCGATACATACGTTGGTGGTGGTGGGGGTCATTTTGCCTTCGCTCTCGAAGCCTCTGCAGCCCGCCCACTTATCCCCCAAATATCAACTTATCAATCCCTGGGTGATACCCCCCCCCCTAGCCTACTTCATCATCCCCCCCCCCCCCCACTTTACCCCACCCCCTCCTTCCCTTCCACACGTGCCGACACGCCGTGTCCCTGGTGTGAACCTCGCAAGCTGCGGTGGCGGTGGCGGGGTCCGTGGCACGGCGGGGCTAGACTGGCGTTGTTTGTCGCAGCACGCGGCTACGTGCGCGTTTTATCGCCCCTGCGGAGGGCTTTTATGAGCGCAGACCTTCAGATAGCTTGGCTGCCTCTTTGTCCTCCTTATCACGCTACCTTTATTACGCGGCGCGCTATATTATGCCATTCACCAATGCGAGCGCTCCGTTATCTCTGCAGGTCTCCCCTTCCCCCATCTCGTGAACCAACCAAGGGGGCCCCGCATTCGACGAAGCTAACTCGCCCAAGCCAGCCCAGGCCAGCCCAGCCCAGGCCAGCCCAGGCCAGGCCAGGCCAACTCAGGCCAGGCCAACCCAGGCCAGCCCAAGCTAGGCCAGTCCAGCCCAGGCCAGCCTAGCCCAGCCCAGGCCAGCCCAAGCCAGCCCAGCCCAGCCCAGGCCAGCCCAGCCCAGGCCAACCCAGGCCAGGCCAGGCCAACTCAGGCCAGGCCAGCCCAGGCCAGGCCAGCCCAAGCTAGGCCAGCCCAGCCCAGGCCAGCCTAGCCCAGCCCAGGCCAGCCCAAGCCAGCCCAGCCCAGGCCAGCCCAGGCCAGCCCAGGCCAGCCCAGCCCAGCCCAGGCCAGGCCAGCCCAGGCCAACTCAGCCGAGGCCAGGCCAGCCCAGGCCAGCCTAGCCCAGCCCAGGCCAGGCCAGCCCAGCCCAGGCCAGGCCAGGCCAGTCCGCACGCCAGGATAGTGGCATCACTCAAAGACGTCAATAGTTTTTGGTCGCCAGCGACTCGTGTGTATACGTTGAACTTCTTTCCCACCGTGTGGAGGAGCCAACCGTGCTAATCGGAGGTACGGGGATGGGTGAAGAACAACGGTGACTCAGCCATTCATGAAAGCGAGCACTTTGTGTATGGCGCGCAAGGCAGTGTTCTTCACTAAATTTCAGAGGGTATGTTGGCCACTTTCGCCGATAATACATCATCAGTGTGAGGGCCACCACACCATTTGAAACCATGGAGGTTTTGACAGTAGCACTATGATAATTGGGACTATTTTCACTATTTGTGTCTTCCATAATACAGGTTTTTAGTAAGGTTTGTCACGCAAACAGAACATGCTACTTCGTTACTAGTACAGCCAGATTTGCACAGTTTTTTTGATACCGGGGCACAATATTGGCGCGTGTCTTGCTTCCTGTCTACCCGGCACGTCTTACAATCTGCAGCATGACATCGAAGTGTTTTCCATAACTCGTCAAACACCGGCCCTGCCGAAACAATCGCCTCTTGAACTCCATTCTCCACTGCCCCGTGCATCAAGCTCGCGTTACTTGCCTGTCCTCGCTTTGGGGGTTGTATGGGTGGGTTTGGTGGGTGGGTGAAGAGAATTGGATTGGGAGTAAACTAGAGGTTAAATTTCGATGATTATAGACTCATTATATTCATGGGCAACGTTCCACTCGTTTGAGCAACGAAAATCAAAGTCGCGAATCTCTCCTCACTCCTCCTGAAACTTCGCGGCTTCGTGACTCAGCGACTTTCGGTGTCGATGTTCGTGGCTTTGTCGCCATCGGCCTGTCTCTCCGCCTCACGGGTCCGCCAGACCTCATCGAGATTAGACGGAATTATCATCGCGACGGGTTGTGGGTGTTACACCGGCATCAAAACAAAGTCGTAAATGCTGTAATAAATGAACGAGTCTAAGGGGGGGGGGGAGGGGGGGGGGGTTGGTGGTTATTTCTGCAGAGGAGATCTGCTGTGCAAGGGGAGGGCATCGCGCGCAGTTACAAAGGGTGCTTGGAATCACGGCGAGTAGGACTGGTGTGGCGCTGCACTTTGAAATAAAAGTCAACGATCCGTCTTCGTGCGGTTTAAAAAAAAAAATTTTGCCAAAGAGTTTCATCGCCGTCGGGCACACAGCTCCCCCCCCTCCCACCAAAGATATAAAACGTCAAGCGGTCAGTGACGAAGAGACGCCGCCACTAGAATTTGTGACGAGACGAGAGTTGAACACGCGTTCTTCAATTGAGCGAGGTTACCAGAGATTGGGAGTTCTAGAGTTGAGCAGTTGCCAGGGCAGAACGGAGAAAGAGCATCGTTGTGATCTTCAGCGTGGTGGTCAAGCGAAGCGTGCAGGATGAGACAGCGTACTTCAACATGAGTGGGAGAAGTTTTCTGGAGAACGGTAACCCGTGGTAGTAGTCGTAGTAGTAGCGATAGAAGAGTGATAAGTCGATGACTGACCGCCGGTGAGTGAGCAGGTAACTGGAGTGAATCAGTGAGTGTTGGATCATCATTCACTCCGGCTGCTACTTCACTCTGAATGCTACTAGGCGGATTGGCGAGTGGGTGACTGGGTGAATGAGTGAGCGGAGTGAGTGGGTGAGTGAGTGCGTGAGTGGAGTGAGCCATTGTGAGCTCGATTATCAATCACCCCGACTGCTGTTTTACGTTGAATTATGTTAATTAAAGCGAAGTGGCAACTGGGTGCTCATCCACAGATATGCCAACAAACTCCCGCACAGATGTACTGCTGTGGTATGAACTAAAAAACGAAAAAAAATATTTGTTACCAGGCAAGGCCCACTCAGATGTGTCGCTCTTTTTTCGAAGCCACCTGGACACAAATGATAACTTAACGAAGTGGCTTATCTCGTGGAAATGTATAGCAGCCATACACTCTCAACGCGTGACATTGACTCTATATGTGGAGGGAGAAACCGGAGGGCCCGGATAACAATCCTCGCGACCACGGGGAGAGAGAGCGAGAGACACCACAAACTCCAAATATAAAGCAGGCGTCAGGCTTGGGATCAAACCCACGACCTCCTGCATACCAGGCGAGGTAGTTGGGATGAAGGGGGGGGGTCTATATCACGCTCCATCTCCTCACCTCCTCGGAACGTACGTCCACGCGGTGAAGCAGCATCTCCATCCCTTTTCCCAGTTTCCCTCTCGACGACCGCCAACATTTTGCACGCTTAAAGTATATATGTGTGTGTGTGTGTCTTCCCCACAACATACCCCCCTCCTCCGCCGCCGCCGCCGCCTCCTAAAAACAAAGCCCCAAAAGGAATGAAACACGGGAAGAAAAAGAAAATCCCCCCCCCCAAACCCCCAAACGCATTGCGATAGTTTCGGTTCGGCCTTACTTGGTCAAACGATTGCAGAAGGATGGCCGTAATTTCTGAGGCCTAAGGGAGCAGGGCAGTCCATTCGTCATAATTACACGCGCGCTCCGTGGCCCACGGTAAGCCACGCAATAACTTAATTACTCCATTTATCAGGACGGCGACGGTGTGAGCCCGCCAGGGGAATACGGCACGGGGCTGCACACGCACATGATCTTTGCATCGGCGGGCACTGAGCAAGACTAATGGCTTTTATTAATGGACTAAGCAGGTCACAAACATTGGCCGTGCCACAGTTCCAGGTCGCTTCCATTTACTCTCCTCTCCCTCCCGTTCGCTCGCTCCCTCCCTCCGGCTCCCTCCCTGCCCTATCTTTATCTTCCTCTCCCGTCTCGATCGCCGTCTCTGTTCCTTCCCATCTACGACGGTCGCCTCGCCGCGTCTCCCTCTGCTTCTCAGTTCGAGCGCCCTCTCCCACTCCCGTTCAAACCACGCATCCATTCATCTCTCGCTGCCTCTCTAATTCGCGTCCGTGTCGGGTGTGCGTCCGTCTCAATCGCTCTTCCCTTCTCTCACTCCCCATCACCCTCCCTCCCTCCCTCTACCCACTTCCTCGCTTCAACCTTCCCCGTCCACAGCCACCGGTGGTCTCAGATGCTCAAGGTCCTCAAACTCTCAAGGTTCTCAGCGTCAAAGTGGCGCCGCCTCTGGCCCGCTGCTTTAGCGTCTTAGTGAATATTTCCCCGGGTCGCTGGGCAGACGCGGAGGTGGCACGCGACTTGGAACAACAGCCCCGTCGACGGGTATGCTGGATGCGGTGTGCCGGGTGCGACAGTGTCCTCTTTTTTCCTGGTCGCCGCCAGCCTCCCTCCACACCCCCCCCCCCCACGCCGGGAAACAAGAGCCGGTCGAAATGAAACACCCTGGGCTCCCCCCCCCCCCGCCCTGACTACCTGTGAAACCGATTTAACGAAGCCAAAATCCATCGTTCCGTGGCCTCCTAACACCACAAGGCTGGGGACAAATTGTGTGGAATTTGCACCTCGTGTTTATTGCGTCGGGGTCTCTTTGCCCGGATCAAGTGGGCTGAGATGGTGCTCTTGATACCAAGTTGACGTCAATGCGAGAGATTATTCCACCCGCCAACCAACAACAACAGAAAGTCGCCTTGATAACGGGTGTCATCACGTGCCGAATCCCCGATAATCAGCGTGCGACTGGAAAATCCGTGAGCAAGACGGTTCGAAGTGGAGTTTTAAGGACAAGCCAAAAAAACACATTCATCACGTTCATCATTAACACCCTGTTAAAGCAGAAACACAAAGGCATATAAAGTTACTTTGAAATAGGGCTGTTGCCCAAAACGTTGCCTTATTACAAATGTTTTATGTTCTCCGAGTTGACAACGACTACTTTGGTTGTGTTTTTTTTTTATTCCGTGCCAAATATCCACTTCCTGCATTATTTGCGCATTTCTGATGTTTTTGTTTCCCGAGATATTTCATCAGCTTATTGTAATGCTGGATATTAATCATATAAACTACATTTGTAGTTTTGAGGAGTATGAAATGTGTGGGAAAAAATAGAATTCCGGAGCGTGGAGCGGTGGTGCAGTGGTTAGGCGCACTGCACTACGAACCTCACGCTCCGAGTTTGATTCCCTGCTGAGGCTAACATCAACGGCCAATGATACCTGAACCCGATCCTGGGCCCTCTCCTTCATTCACCAAAGCGGCGTCGACCAGCGTGGTCAGGTATGTAACAGAACAACATCAAAAACGAAAACGCACACGGTGTAGGGAGGCCTTCATCCAGCAAGCAGTCGAGTGACAAAGAGCTGAAAATTATAAGAATTATTTATAACAATGTAATAACTCATGCAATTGCTCCAATGAAGCGACGATCAGTAGGAGAGGACATTTTATGAAAACAGACAAGGCAATTTGCGCGTAAATAATGGAGCAATACGCCCATGTATATTTTAAATCCCAAAGTATAGATAAAATAATCCATTGTATCGACCGCGGTGTATCAATACCAGAACATGCGCTATCACTAATCACAGGCACTGACTCTCATGGCCTCTCTTCCCCATCCCCCCTCTGGTTTTGCCGCAGCACTTCGGAGTTAACGAGCCTCCGTGTAGGTTAGATGTGTAATGGCAGCAGAGGTTGCACTGCTTGCATACATCAATTTCAAGATCGCACTCGCCGTCTTAAAGATCCTCCATGGACCCGCGTCTGCCTGCCTCTCCCCCCCTCGTCTCACTGTACTCCCCTCCACACTCGCTCCTACCTCTCTCCTCTCATCTCACTCCACTCACCTCCACACACTCTCCTATCTCTCCCCTCTCATCTCACTCTACTCCCCTCCACGCACTCTCCTGCCTCTCCCCTCTCATCTCACTCTACTCCCCTCCACGCACTCTCCTACCTCTCCCTCTCGTCTCACTCTACTCCCCTCCACGCACTCTCCTGCCTCTCCCCTCTCATCTCACTCTACTCCCCTCCACGCACTCTCCTACCTCTCCCTCTCATCTCACTCCACTCCCCTCTACTCGCTCTTCTGCCTCTGCCCTCTCATCTCACTCTACTCTCCTCCACACACTCTCCTACCTCTCCCCTCTCATCTCACTCCACTCCCCTCTACTCGCTCTTCTGCCTCTGCCCTCTCATCTCACTCTACTCTCCTCCACACACTCTCCTACCTCTCCCCTCTCATCTCACTCTACTCCCCTCTACTCGCTCTTCTGCCTCTCCCCTCTCATCTCACTCTACTCCACGCACTCTCCTACCTCTCCCCTCTTATCTCACTCTACTCCCCTCTACTCGCTCTTCTGCCTCTCCCCTCTCACCCCACTCTACTCCCCTCCACGCACTCTCCCACCGCTGCCCTCTCGGCGAGTGGGTGAGTGTGTGAGTGGGTGAGTGTGTGAGTGGGTGAGTGTGTGAGTGTGTGAGTGGGTGAGTTTGTGAGTGGGTGAGTGTGTGAGTGTGTGAGTGGGTGAGTGTGTGAGTGGGTGAGTGTGTGAGTGGGTGAGTGTGTGAGTGTGTGAGTGGGTGAGTTTGTGAGTGGGTGAGTGGGTGAGTGTGTGAGTGTGTGAGTGGGTGAGTGGGTGAGTGTGTGAGTGGGTGAGTGTGTGAGTGGGTGAGTGGGTGAGTGTGTGAGTGGGTGAGTGGGTGAGTGTGTGGTCGCGATCCGGAGTGCGGTGGTTGACCGCGGTGTGGACGAGACGAGGCAGCGAGGCCGGTCGAACGCGCGTGGAGGACGCAACGTGAGCGGGGGGGGGGCAAGAAAGACACACAAACAACGGCCACCACGAGCCGTAGCGATGTTCGAGTAACAAGGAGGCGACTGATGGCCGGTGAGGAGCGAGCACCCCGGAGTGAGTCGGCGAGTGCTGGACACCTGTAGTACGCGATCTTTAGATTTTTTTTAATTTAACCCCCCCCCCCTTCGCGTGTCCACACCGCTTCCTAGGCGCACAAGCCCCCAGAAACTGGGGACACGCACCGCAGTGGAGGTCGCCACTGACGTCTACGCTGAATCGTTACCAGCAGGGTCCACAACCCCCCTCCCCCCCCACCACCCCGGGCACTCACCACTGCCTTTCCATTTTAATAAACCCTCTTGATAACATTCAACTTCACTTCTCTGCAGGCGTCCGAATTATAAGCTCCACTTAATACGCTTTAATGGCACGCGGCGCTTGCAGGTTTCATTTGCTGCTCGTCGCTACAACGCGATGCCATGGAATTTGGAATTAACTCAAAAGTGTGTGAGTGCCCGTGCATGCAACCTCAAGACGCTGCAGTGACTGGCAAATGAGGGGTGGGGGTTTTTCTCTCTCACGGCCCAGTGACATGACAGTGCATTGGAGATGCGAACGAATGCACTCCATAGACAGACACGGTCAGCATCAATCGGAATATGTTTTTATATACTGGAGGAATCTTACGAGCTATAAAGATCTGGTGTCACAGATGCCGAGTCAATCATAGGGCAGAAGAGAGAAGGAATTCTCGAGACTCAGGGGGATTATAGACAAAATGAATAATATGCACGCAGTTCTGTTGAGCTGGTGGTTTAGACAATGCTGACAGCACTGTACATGCAATGTAGTGTTCACATAACATGGAGGCAAGGCATGATGGGATTCGTGCCTCTCGACCGTGTGGAACCACACGCACGCAGTGGTGTGTAGTTACATCTGTCCATATCCAGACTGCACGAATTCTCCCGCCGAGATGACATTTCTCGTCATTTGTGTAGAGCACGCTGGATTCCGAAGGAAGGGAATTCTTCCACACTGACTGCACGATAGGGGCAGCAGAGGAGGGTCCTCATATCGAGCGAAGTGAAGGTTGACCGACCGAAGGTCTTGGGCTGCCGGAGTGGAGGACAGAGTGAATCGTTTATTAAATGAGTGGACACTGGACAGAATGGTTTGCCGGTGAAGGCTTGCCTTTCTGGGAATTCCGCCACAGCGGTGGTGCAACGGTCAGTGCTTTGTGCTACGCAAGCTGCCGTGTTGAATTCGATTCCCCGGCCGCGGTGAGTGACGTCTGAACCGGTCCTGAAATCCCCTCTCTCCACTCACCCACCCACCCTTCATCAATCCACCCTTCTCCCTCCTTTTCTTGTCGTAAGGCTGCTCATGTAGATGCAGAGCAACATCCTACAATCTCACATTCGGGTGGTGGTCACGCCAGGTGACCCACGCTGACGAGCGTGGAGAATCGTGGTCTACCAAGCCTCACGACAGAAACCGCACGTGAAGAAGCCTTGGACTGAGCGAAGGTTGTCTGTACATTACGTTACATAATTACAGTTGAACCTGGGATATGAGCACGGGACTTGGGAGCAAGGCCACCCCTGCTTACGTGCGGAATTTCGTGCTTGTATCAGAAGTTGACCTTTGACCCAACCCCCACCTCCTCCCATCCTGCCAGTGCAATGTAAACAGGTGTTGCCGATGCCAGAACTGTGCCGTATATCAGGCGTGCTTATATCCAGATTCTTCTGCGGAAGAAACGGGGGGAGGGGCGGGGCTCGAGTTGAGCTTTAGGTCGGATCGCGCGAACACAACGTTGAGTTGTGCACCCTCCTCCACCCGACACAGTGAATTAAATAACAAATCGGGCGTTTGTCTTCGCTCCAGCATGCCCGTGTCTTGACGAGCGACTCGCACACTAACGTTACATTGAAGTGCGACATTTCGTTGTCCCTAATTCACCGCTTTGATCGACATCTGCAATTGAATTCTGGCAATCGCCTGATGGTGCTGGCGGAAACCAGCCAGCGAAACGTCGTACCTAGTTTGTCAAATGTGTGTGCGGATCGCTCTTCATCACACCGATGTGTGCTGAAGCAGTCCATAGAAACTGGTGCTCTCGTTCCGGTGACGACACGCATTTGGTCGTGTCGGGTGGAGGAGGGATGCAACAACACAACAGTTGGCATCGGCCCTCGTGCTATCCGACCCCAAAAAACAGTAATCAATTATGATTCGTAACATCGGTCGTAACATTTTTTTTTATTGATCCCGACGTATTTCAAGTCGCAGGCTTTGTTAAATCCTCCTTCTGGAGGCCATACATTACAACGTAATAACATTAGTTTGAGCTCATTATCACAATTAGGGCGTTTAATGAACAACAATGCGGGTTTACAGAAAACCTGAGAACATCATAATTGGACGGGCCCACGCGAACCGGGCAATTTCGCGACAAATTTAAAAACGTCGCGGGCGTTTACTCTCGCTGTCCGTCTCCCTCCCGTCTCCACTTAACTCTTTGCATTCTCTCCGCTTCCCTCACCACACTTCTCTCTCCGGCTCTCAAATCGCAGAGCCTCTTTTGCATGACCACCGATCGTTATCGTCATCAGTCATGATCAGTCCACTGCTGGATGAAGGCGTGCTCCAACCCTTGGCCATCATTTCTCACAATCCCGTACATTTTGTGACAATCCACCCACTCAGCTACTCATTCTGCATAACAAAACTGTACGCTCAAACGTAAGTCTTATGAGTGTGTGTGTAAGGCACAAGGGATATGAATAATGTGCATGCACAGACCGTTTATCAATCCACTGCTGAATGATGGGCTCCCTATGCCACGTGGGGTGGTGGAGGGTTATTTGACCAGACGTCACCACGGTGAGTGCTGCTGGTAGGCAGCGTAGATGTTGGGGGAGGGGGCGGACACAGAAGTATAGTACAACGGCAGATATGCCGCACCGCCCTCCGCTGTCCGTCACGTAGCCCCGCCGCCTACACCACCTGCTATGCATGGTGGCTGACCAATATCCAAAGCCCTCTTCGCCAGGCTCAAAACCCGGCTTAGCCTCCTTGATCCTCATGAGCTCGGGCGCAGTGCGGAGCGATTTGGTCATCAACGCGCCCATAAACAACGCCGACTTGAATGTGTTTCTTAGCGCTAAGGAACATGAGAAAATATTACAAATGTAAAGTGACGCAATGCCGGTGAAGAAATATAATTACTTTCATCGACCAGACTCTCTTCAAAGATAACAACAACAACAACATCTACAATTCCGCAAAGCGTCTGGCAAATTCTGCCAATTGCCTTGGAGGCAAACGAAGTACATTTCTGTGAACGCGCCGACTTGAAAAGTTAAAGAACCATAAAATAAAAACAAACATCGCGACGGGGGTGACGCCACGGCCGCTGCAGGCTCGGTTTCAGAAAACGTCTTTAATTAACACGGCCTTAATTAAAACTGATGCGAGCATAAACCCACCTCCGTCCATTATACCGCGTCGGCTGTGAGCACATTGAAGCAGGTATTCCTCGTCGGCCTCTTCACATGGACATACAATTAGATGTTTAGTCGTCATCCACCCACTGGCTTTCGAGACGATGTTTTTTTTTCAAGCAACATTTGTTTTCTGTAAACAAATTCTGGACTGGTTTTGACCTTCGTGGTCTCATCAGCATACAGATAGCCTCGTTAAACAAACGCTGCTGGATGATCAGATGCCTGTTGGGACGGGCACACTATGAAACTGTGTCTCTGAGTTAAAAAGCGTGGCCTAAACAATAACAGGGGCCACACGTTCAGCCCTTCCGAGTTGGTGGCTGAGACAAGGCTGAGTGAGAAGTTCTGTGCATGTGATGCGGTGGTCACGTGACACGCACACAAGGCATTATGGGAGTCGTGCCTTCCCTGCTATTTAGAGGGCACGGTGGCGAGATGTTAACTACCTCTCCTCGTATACAGGAGGTTGTGGGTGTGATCCCGACGATGAAGCCTGTATATTCGGAGTGTGCATGCTCTCTCTCCCCGTGGTCGTGTGGGTTTTTCTCCGGGTCCTCCGGTTTTTCCCTCCACATTTAGAATCAACTCGCCCTTAGAGTATTTGGCTGACATACATTTCCACGAGATAAGCCACTCCGTTGAGCTTTCATTTGTGACCACAGGTGGCTTCTAAAAAAGAGCTATATAGCTCAATGGGGCCTTACCTGGTAAAGTAGCTTAGCTTAGCTTGTGAGCAGTAAACCATTGGGTGTGTCCTTGTTTATCTTAATTTCCAGCCTGCCAAAACAACTCTCCCATCTTGAGATGGGGGTTTTTCATCATTTACAGAAATTGGGCTGGCCGGACTTGTATCACTGAATGCCGTTGGCGAGAGGGCTTCATTTTAATTCTCGGTACCTCGTTCAGATGACCGTCGTCGGGTTTTTGTCTTGTTCGAGCCAGAAGCGAGGAGGCCCATTAGTGACCTGGAGAAGCTGTTGTGTAGCCAGGTCAAAGGTCAAGGAGGTAGAGTCTTTCCATTGATTCTGAAGGAGTGGCACGTTTTAGCAGCCCTTTGCCCTCCTCCTAATTAAACTTAAAGGCAATATCTGTGTTTGATGACCATTAAATAGATACAATCAGATAATTTAAGCCAAAATAAACAATTCTAAAGTTGTGCAAGGTCTATAAAGTCACGTGCAACTCGTTTCACGAATGGTTAACCCCTTGGCGTTGGCTGACGGATTAAGAAGCTCACCACTGCACACAACGCTTCGCTCCCAAACGCATTGCTCCGAATTCCTGCGCTCAACGTGGCGATTCGTCGACGAACATCGCTCACAACGGCGTGCGCGCCATCTCGTCGCGTACGTGAGAGTGAACCTTTCGTCGATTCACGCAAGCCATCCGCCGCCCTCGGAATTCGCGCGGTTGGCCACGCACGGCGCAAAAGAAGTTCAACATACGTACAATCCGAACGTTACATTTCGGCCAATGGAGCAAACGCAAGTGCAAAAACGGGGCAGAGAAAAAAAGAAAGACATACGGATGAGTATTGGTAAAAATGTTTTATAATAAATCGTTGAATCGAATCGTGGCTCTGAATTGTGATAACTTATCGGATCACCGAGAGGGGGTGAGATATCACGGCACGGGTTTCCGCGGCTGTGCTGCTGATTCGCTCTCCAATGCGTTTTTGCTTCGTACCGTGCGTTGTTTCAGCATGCATGTCCGACGTTTCGCTTCCACGCAATGGAAGCTTCATTGGGAATTCAGCTTCTCGAGATCCTAAAGAAGCGACCCCACTCCCACCAGCTCCCCCGGCACGTGGTAGCGAAACGTCGCACATCGTGACGAAAGGATGCGCGGTACAACCCGAAAACAAATCCGAGTGGGAGACGTGTAATAGTTACGCCCCTTGCTCAAATCACAGACGAGGAAGATTTTCTCGAGCGCTAATTTGGGAGTAACAATTACGTTACGCCACGGTAATGTTTATATGATGGAGGTTTCTTTGGGAGGTTAGATCGCGTAAACAGAACGCGTCAATTCTTCACTAGTACAGCACACCGGTGTGTTGGAGAGCCAAGCCACAACATTCACAATCCGAGCACGACGTTTCGCCAGTAATTACAGCTAGCTTCATCAGGCGGCAACCAGACTAATGGAGAAATCCCCTTGTTTTGTTCTTAAACCACGTAATGTTTCTGCGATTGCTCTCTAAATCATACGGGTGAGGGCCTCCTTAAACGTCTGCATGCTTAATGGCGTGTTTTTTTTCTCTCGTACAGACACAACGCTGCACTTACATGTTTGTTTAGAACGTGCAGCAAACACACACACGTGCGCACGTCTCAATAGAGTCACTCACTTGTTATTAATCTCCTTTACAAGTCGCCGGGACACATTACGAACATTGCACCACCTTTGAATACTAAACTGAAAACTGCCGCCGCCGGTGTGAAACGATGCCCTGGGAAACGAACCGAACCACGTGGCTTCTTGGCAAGGTGACTTGCGATCCAGAGGTCGCTGGTTCGACTCAATCACCCGGCGCGGAAAATGGACAAAGTTGAACAAATCGCCCCCCCTCCCACCCCCCCCCCCCCACCACTCACAGTCTCCATCCACCACAGCCGTATTAATAGGTCCACCACAGTTGGTCGATCGGCAGAGGTCAAGTGTGGTGAGTCAAAGTGTTGAAAATGTGTTAAAATCTGGGTTTAATTTCCTGCTCTACTCTCCAACATTGTATATTCTGCCCCTTGAATGCTCTCTATGCTGCTCTTATGTTTTAGACATGTGCCATTGTTTTTTTTTTCACGCCAGAGTTTTTTTTTGTATGTATAGTATTGCATACTTTTTAACTGTTCAGTGCTTTGAGCGTGGGAAAAGTGCTATTTAAATAAAGTGAATTATTATTATAATTATTATTAAAGTGTGGGTGGTACTCCCACGGGCACTTCCGAAACGTGTGGTCAGCGTGGAAGAGTAGGCCAAAATACCCCACAGTGAAGGCCCATCCACCAGCAGTGGTACGAGCCGGCAATTTCAGGGCTGCAACGTTACCTTTATTTGACTCCTCTCTGGGCAAGGAGATATTGTGGTTTATCAAGTAATTTTTTTTTCTATTCAGGCAAAACCCCTGGCTTTCGCCCTCCAACCAGGGCCAATCCGTTGAGCCGTTGCGAAGTTGTTCTGCCCCGAAGCAATGCGGGTTTACAGAAAACCTGCCATCGACGGCCCGATAAAAGAGCACCACTCTGGTGTGAAAGGCGGGCTGCTGTAGGTTTGCGCCTGAGCAAAACGTCGCGCGAGCCCCCCTTTAATAGGCTGGCTGACCCAGATCTGTAGTGCCACCAGAACGTGGAAGGCGTTGGCCCAAAGTGAAACATATAATGTATATACAAATTTAAACAAGCTGGGCATGCAAATCCAATAAGCTAGCCTTCAGATTTAAATTATAAAATCCATTTAAATGTAACTGAGCGCAACACGCGACAGATTGTTGGCGCAGGGCAGTGGCACACCATGAAATTACATTACGGACGGCAGGCCTAAGATGTACAGTGGTGGAGTGTAATTTTTTATTTCATCCTTTATATTTTTTGTACAGACGCAATAAAATGTAATCAGCTCGCGTTCGTGTCTATATTTAACCGTGGCAAGCTTCACATCACTGCGTAAAAAAGCCTTTCGGCTAAACAGAATCAGAATATTTATTTATACTGGAGGAAGCCGATGAGCTTCAAGGCTCTTTTTCGCAGATGTCCAGTGGGGGCGGGTAGAACGTTACACCGACAAACAGTACAAAAACATGATAGTAGTATAAAGTACAAGAAAAGTAAACACATCATGCAAACACATACCAACGAAACTAAACCATCCCCATCCTACGAAGGCAAAGCCCACTGAGGTATTAACTTTTTTTGGAGGGAAAAACCGGGGGACAAAAGCAAAGCGCCGTCAAGGCAGAGTCCGTGCGCTTTGCAGGCCAGCGGATTCGCTGCCCGTTGCAGAGGTTCACGGTTCGAACCCTGGGGGCCACCCTGATTAATACCGCGGGTGTGACAATCCCCCACGGATACGCACCGACCGCTTCGCTCTAGACGCAGGGAAACAAAAAGTTATCCGCGAGAGCGCGCCGTTGTGCGCGTCGCCGTCAACGTGTCGAAATTCACGCAAATTGCTCGATTTAAAGTATACACGCGACCGTCGCACCCCTGCAGTGGAGGCTTGGCAGGACCTTTCTGAAGAAGAGCCATGAGACTCAGCGAGACTTTACTAAGTGACCAAGCATGATAATGAAAAATAATAATAATGCTGGCATGCTGCAGGGTTTTAAAGATGGAATTGCTGATGTGACCCAGTGACTCAGGAGTTAGAGAATTAAAGCGGCACAACTGAGATCTTGGATCTGAATCTGGGTTCAATTATGTTTGGTGACCTTTAACACCAATGACCCCGACACACCCTCCCACTTTATTCAACTCTGTTCATGCTTCACATATGATGCCTATCACGCGTGAAATTATATTTCATCTATGTTACATTTAAGATCCATTACACCACATTCAGGATTTCAGGACTCTGTTAGGATAATCACTTTTTGGAATTTATTTTTGATGTAATTCTTAATTAATTGCAAGCAAGGGAGATGGCCGGATGGCTCAAAAGTCCTGAGGTGGCACCACTGAGATGCTGGGTTCAAATTTATCAGACAGCCATGATTGTGTCTCGGTGATGAGGTGTTATTGCGCTCGCCTGGTATACGGGCGAGTGTGGGTTTGATCCCAATCCTGACAACTGCTGTATATTTAGAGTTTACATGTCTCTCTCCCCGTGAATGCCTGGATTTTTCTCCGGGTCCTCTGGGTTTTCCCTCCACATTTAAAAACACGCGCTTAGATTATTTGGCTGCGATAAATTTCCACGTGATAAGCCACTTCGTTGACCTATCATTTGTGGCCAGGTCGCTTCTGAAAAATTGCTATTTGCTCAGTGGACTTTACCTAGTCAAATAATATAGTTTAATTTAAACAGGGTTCTCAAGTGTGGTGAGTCAATGCTTTCAGCTCAGCCAGCAATGACTGTAAAAAAAAACATTTTCATATGATGTGTATATTTAAAATCTATTCTATATGTGTATTTTAAATCTATTTGGCAAAAATTCCAAACTTGAAGAATCAAACATTTTGGTTCGACTTCACATGATGAACATCTCTACGGCGGCACCCCTCGCGTTGATGTGAGCTGTCACTTTGAAGGGATCTCACAAGTAGCTCTGTATCATCTACTGCTGCGAGCCATTCTCTGACACCCGGGGTGGTACCGCACTGCTTAGTGAGAGATTACAATGGACACTTTGTCGACAACTAGGCATTGCTGATAGCACAATTCGCGTAGGGTTGTGAAAAAAAAGATCAATCAAATGTGTTTTTTTTACTTATAAAATGTGGGATTATGCCAAACACAACCCAGCAGGTGAATTACATCCCCAGTGTTAAAGCACCGCCCCAAGTAAAAAACACAGCATATCCATCAAGTGACCGAGGCTCATTCCAGAGATTATTATTCAGGGGTCCTGTTTCGAGACATTTGGGCGATTCCCAAAGCGCCCAGAGAACTCCCAATATACCGACAAGGATGCAATCGCAAACCTCCATACAGAGAGATGTCAGCATCTCGGTCTATGCTGCTATCTCCAGCCCATGCCTACGAATCCGATGCAGGCTTCCCTCTCTGTATGCGGGTTCGATTTGCGCGCTTTTGTGTCTCATATGCGGCTAACCTATTTCCACCTAAAGTTCGCTCCACAGGATGCTGTTTGAGGTCACTTGTGCGTGCTGTGCGCGCGCTATTCGGCATGCAGCTGTCTCAAGAATCGTGTACTTTTGTGAAGTACACAAAAGTGCACGATGCGTGCATTCCACTTATTGATGTAAACTTGCAGTAATTGGCCAAAAAACATCAGAATATAGAGAGGCCCACAGAGCTTGGGCAATTGCTGGCTCCCGATCACGGCCTGGCTGCCCCTCCCACTCACCCGTGGTTCCTCCTTGTGCCTCTGGGTCATTCTGTGTGGCAGCGTGCATGAAGTTGAGACCGTTATTGTAATGCACCACCACTGTGCATCAAGTGTTTTACACGGTAGTATTATTATTCATGTTTACTTACACTAGTAGAGCTATGGTGCTGAGAGTTGGAGCGCTTTTACCAATAATTACATCCGGTAAACCAGCTGTTTAATTTATTTATTAAGCAAACCTGGCGTGCCGATTAGTCCCAATAATAATAATTTTATAAAGAATAATTTACGTGAATAGCATCCCACAATGATGTACGTTCAGGAGACAAATGCCATTTTTCGCAAAACTGCCAAGCAACTGAAAACCCTCAGCACAATAAATACGAGTAGCCAAATAAAGAAATGGCACCAAAACAAAAGGCACGAACAAATAAACAAACCAACAACAACAACAACAACGGCAACAATTATCACAGCAGAGAGATGAGTCCGTTAAGTCGACAGACCGCGAATCCTAACTCCTTGCACACACTCAAGCCATGGGAAAACACATCGCGGCAGGGGCTCGTGAGTGCCAAACACGTTTAGGACTAATTTCGACCGATCAGTCAAATCCTCAAATCGTCCAAATCGTCCAAATCAGGCGGCTGCTGCGTAACGCGAGTTCAGAAGAAGACGGTGGCGCTGTTACCGAGTGTGCAGGCGGTGCTACTGCACCGAGGAGGGGGGGAGGGGGAGGTGCAGGGTGGGTCACAGGGGCCCAGGACTTGGGCTAAGAAGAGGTGAGAGGGGGGGGGGGAACAGGGAGCGACATTAAATACCGAGCACCGGGACCAGTGCCAACCACACAGTACACAGGGGAGGTAGATCTATTTATGACTCGTTTAGTTGTATGATTGTATTACGCAAAATGTTACACAACAGCTCGTAATTATGTGTGTGAATATATATATACTGTATATATGTAACGTGTGCGTCCGTGTGATTCTGTTCACAATCAGTTCGGTTGATTGATGATCTAGAGCTCACTAATTCACCCCAGTCACTCGCACACCGGTAGTGAGTCGCTACTACTGCTACTATCATGGTTACTGTTCCTGTGAACTTTACGCATCGATTCCTCCACACATGTTGAGCGACTCGGTTCTATCAGCCTGAACTGTGTTGTCTCGTCCACACTGTGTGAAACCAACATGCCGCGGGTCGCAACACCCACCCACTCATTCACTCACTCAGCCACTCACCCGCCCACTCACCCACTCACTCACTCACTCACCCACCCACTCACTCACTCATCAACTCACTCACTCACTCACCCACTCACCCACTCACCCACTTACTCACTCACTCACTCACTAACCCACTCAACCACTCACCCACTCACTCACTAACCTACTCACTCACCCATTCACTCACCCTCTCATTCACCCACTCACACACCCACTCACCCACTCACCCACTCACTCACCCACTCACCCACTCACTCAGCCGCCCACTCACCACTCACTCACTCACTCACTCACTCACTCACTCACTCACTCACTCACTCACTCACCCGCCCACTCACCCACCCACTCACTCACCCACTCACTCACCCTCTCACTCACCCACTCACTCACTCATCAACTCACTCACTCACTCATCCACTCACCCACTCACCCACTCACCCACTTACTCACTCACTCACTCACTAACCCACTCAACCACTCACCCACTCACTCACTAACCTACTCACTCACCCATTCACTCACCCTCTCACTCACCCACTCACTCACCCACTCACTCACCCACCCACTCACCCACTCACTCACCCACTCACCCACTCACTCAGCCGCCCACTGACCCACTCACTCACTCACTCACCCACTCACTCACTCACCCGCCCACTCACCCACCCACTCACTCACCCACTCACTCACCCTCTCACTCACCTACTCACCCAACCCACTCACTCACCCATCCAACCCACTCCCACACGGCTACACTTTTACAAATCCCCCTCCCATTGTCTCCCCATTCTCGAGCCGTCGCAATAACCTCGCTCAGTTCAAGAAACGCGTCGACTCCGATCAATTACAAACCGATGCTCAGGTGGGAAAATGTAAAACTCTCCAGTGCTCGTGGTGCCACTGCGCTCATCCAGAACAGAGACCGTAGCCACGTATACCGACGCAATGCCCCGATCCACAAACACGGAGGAGATATCGCAGCGATGACGCAACTCCCTCCGCTCCCGACGCCGTCATTTGGGCTCGACCATCCTCAATGTGAAATTGTAGTCGTCGCTCTTGTTTTTTTTAATCCTTTATATTAAGTTCACTTGCTTGCTTGCTTACGACCGTGCAAATCTTTCGGTCGTTTTTTAACCCACTTCCCGTGATCCAATCGAGCTGACATTTTGCACACAGACTCGTTGTGCGTGACAATGTATTTTCGTGAAAAAAATTCCAAAATTTTACACCTTTTAGGAATTTTTTTTTATATTTAATTACCAATTGCTTAATGGTGGCAGACAATCATCTGACCCTTAGGTGGCAGCCATCTCAAGCCAGAGGACGAGAGGACTCTAGCCGCCCGTTTCAAAGACCAATGTGGGCTGGGTTGTGGCCCATTGAACACGCATATAAAGGATTTATAGTGAAAAACTTTGTTTTTACGGGTTAATTTTTTCGACATGAGCAGCCCCCGTGCGAACGAAAGAAAACGACGAACTTTTGGCCGTGCTGTTCGTTGCTGTCCGCCCGACGTTTGGGGCCGCCGTGTTTCACCGCCGCTTTCTCGCCCAGCTGCTGAACGAGCCCGGTGGGTTGTGGGGTGACGGGGGGGGCGGTGCCATTCTGTCCAGGTGCTGATTTACAAACGTGCTGTCTGAAACACAGCAGCAGCAGCAGCTGCGTCGGCGGCCCGTGCAAGTTAAAAAGGAAACCCAACGCCTACGATTAAAAATGGAAAAAATAAAAATAACAAAACTAAACCCGAAATTAAAAGCGAGGCCGTGTAGCCGCTGCGTGCAATTTGCTGGGCCCCCAAGCTCCGCACGTGTGCGGTGGGCCCGCATCATCGTTACAAAAGACATCTGTGGAGCCGGTTTGCACGAGTAGGGCTCAGGGGTGAGGAGCGCTCTGCTGGTGCCACAAGAGGTCCTCGGTTTGAATCCAGCCCGGTGACCAGCCGGCTCGAGACGCCACAGTGCCGAGCTGGTGCTGCTTAGACGCTGGGTTCGATTGCGCGAGTCTCAAGTGTACGAGTCGATGGTCGTCGGTCCGGTCACCGATGAGTGCACGACTAAAAAACGAACGTAAACAAGGCGCCTGTGCACTCAATTGGGCTAATTTCCAGCTCGATTTCACGGCCACGTGACGGACATCAGCTCTCACGTGCATGGCACGCGGAACGGCGCTGCCCTCTTTCGTGTGGAACGGAGGCCACTTGGAATGGATCTCGGAGGAAGCTCTCTGCGAAATCCGCTCCCCGCGCGCCGTTTTCGGGATACACTTTCCCGAGAACGGCGCGTGAGGGATCCGAATGGAAGTCTTCGTCTCAAGGCATGGCGCCGATTAAGCAACCACTCCCTTTAACTCCGTGGGAGAAAAAGAATTCCGTGGAAATTTTTGTTAAATAAAACATCTGTGCAAGCCGCGCTCGCTCGCTCGCTCGGCGTTGTCTGTAGCCGGAGAAGGCGGCGCTTTATTGTTTGGCTCGCTCAGGAGTGACGGGCAAAGGTCTGTGTACTTTACATTGAGCTGTTTGCACTGAGGGGGTAATCAGTTGTGCAGAGAGGCTTGTGGCTTTGAGCAAATGAGATCAATTGGGGGGGGGCAGGGGAGGGAGAAGTGCAGCGGCAAAAACCCACGGCCGGACGGGTTTTTAGTTTTTTTTTAATCCAAGGCCTTCTTCGCACTAGCAGCTCGCACTGGCATGCCTATCAGGCACGGGATGAGGCATATAATACTGAACAAAACTATATATATTTTTTCTATTTCACCAGGTAAGGCCCACTGAGCTATATCGCTCTTTTTCAGAAGCGAGCTGGCCATAAATTAGATCTCAACGAAGTGGCTTATTGTCGTGTGCTAATTTGTAGCGGCCAAACACTCCACACGCGTGATGTTGATTCTCAATGAGGAGGGAAAACCGGAGGGCCTGGAGAAAACTCCACGCGACCACGGGGAAAGAGACACCGCAAACTCCAAATATACAGCAGCAGGCGTCAGGGTCGGGATTGAACCCACGACACCACGCGAGTTAGTTAACATTTCGCCACCGCGGCTCCCTGATACATATGGGAGGGCTACATTTCAAAATCATCCCAACGGAAGACTTCGAATGGGCTTGCGACCCAAATCACCCGGAGTATGCCAATTCTCGTCAGATCTTGCAAGCTAAGCAGGGCAAAATAAAAGCGAGCCATGGACAGTTCCGGAGAACGCCCGACAACCCCCGTGACACTCAGCACTCGTCTTGTTGCCCTCGAGACCGGCGGATCGATGATCGATATTCGGTCTCCCCGTTGATGGTACTCGCCGTGATTTCTCGCTCAACGTGAAGGCTGCCCCCATCTTCCACTCCAGCTCACGGTCCGCCCCTGAAACGCATCTACTGCACAGACCGTGGCAGCAGAAGGTGCGGATGGGACCTGATGCACAAATTTAAATTGAAACAAAAAAACCTCTCCGGTAGTGGCGTGCCACGTCGGGCATCGACGACAGACCGTGACAACGAAAAACGACGCAACGCCACCGATTCACGGCCGATACGAAGGAGACATCGCGACGATTAACTCCGCTGCTCCTGACGCGGCTGTCTGGGCTTGACCACCTGTACGGCTACACCAGCTGCGGCTACACCAGCTGCGGCTACACCAGCAGCAGTACAGGAAGAAGAAAGAAGAAGGAAGAGGAGGAGTAAGAAGAAGACTGAGTGCCGCAAATCCGCCAGGCGAGGCCTGCCCTGCCCTGCCGCTGCTCGCAACATTCGAAGCACCTAGCCGGGCCCCCCCCGACACACAAAGCCACCACGCTCAACGGCCGATGAGATCCGATGAGATTGGCCGCGTTCTTTAGGTCGAGGCATTCACGTGGGTCATCGGCGCAACGCGAACGGCAACGTTCATCGGAGACGACGCTGATGTCGCACGACAATGCTGCAGCGTTGTTGTTGTTGTTGTTGTTTTTTAAAGTGGCTCAAACAAAACGAAGCAAGCGAGACCTCGAACGTGGTCGTGGATGCGTGAGGGAGAGCCGTTGGCGCACGCCTGAGCATCGCTGGGCGAGAGAATTCATCGGTCAATGATTTGGATATTTATTTAAATGGGGGGGGGGGGGGGGGGTGGACAAAAGGCCAGCAGGAAGCAATATCAAATTACCATCGAACGCATGTATGTTTGTTGAGCTTATTAACAATAACAATTGTGGTTTAATTTCGCCACGAAGTGTTATTACCGTGGCCATTATGACGGTTTTCATTATCATCATCATTATCATCAACCGCAGTCACCAACGATCGTGACGTCTGCGATTCGTGTAATTTTTTCTGTAATGGGTGAAGAGAAGTGACCCGGGTATATGAATCAGTGTGACGGCTATCAGTCCATCTCTCTCTAGACTTTTAACTTTGGGGACCGTATAAGGAAGCGCAGACGTTCCAGAAGAGACACAGAGAGGTTTAAATTGGGCCATAAAAACATCCCCCCCGCCACAGCCAACAGGTTCTCAGCACCTGGCACGAACAGTTTTCTTTTCAAATGTGTCACTTTTATTGCCTGTTTTTCTTCTTCTTGAAATGTGTTTTTTTTGCGAACAAATTTGTGTTCACTTTTTAGCAGAAAGCTGGACATAAGCACACTCCTTTGGGATAGCAAGGCCAGACGAAGCAAGGCCTGGCAGACTGACAACACTGACTCGAACTTAAAACTAAAAAGCTCACTGAGCTATAGAGCTATTTTTCAGAAGCTACCTGGCCACAATTGATAGCTCAACAAAACGGCTTATCATGTGGAAATGTACATCGGCCAAATACTCTTAAACGCGTGTTTTTAAATGTGGAGAGGAAAAAAACAGAAGACCCAGAGACAAATCCACGCGACCACGGGGAGAGAGACACGCAAATTCCAAATATACAGCAGGCGTCATGGTTAGGATCGAACCCACGACCTCCTGCATACCTGGCGGGGGAGTCAACATCTCGCCACCGTGGCACCCCAACTTGAATTCTCAGTGGCTGAGCACCTTACACTTTAGTTTTAACGGCCTGACTCTCGGCATAAAAGCATTAACTTTTGACAGCAAGAGAGATAATTCCCGAACACCGTGAGTCTTCGCCAGGGTTGCGAACGTGTCGTGAGCAATTACTCGTCGCGTGTGGTCCAAACTGCGCCCTTTTGTTCGACGCGAGTGACACCAGTTAATTGGTACGCGCGTACTGCGGAGATGTGTGGAAGGAGCCGGCAAAAGAGAGGAAGTCCCATCGCAGAATGGGCTTGACGACGACGTAAAGGAGTGGTGTCAGAACGATGTGCGCACCACTTGAACGTGTTGGCACACGACGAGACAGAGAGGAAAGTGGAAACAAATGACAAAATGTTGCAGTGGACACCTCGACGGGCTATTTGCCCGTGGATCGTGATGATGATGATGATGACTGTAGAGATGTAATTTTGTTGTTGCTTAAACCCTACATCATAAATTCACGTAATTCGTTTGGAAATAATGCCCACATCTCGTTCATATTTAATCATGTTCATTCAGCCCTGGATGATTATAGATAGATACTGTGGTATGTTGCGAATCAGCGTTTGTTATTCTCATTGTATATTATTGTATATTCTATTGTATATTCTGCCCCCCTATATAATTAGAGAGAGCAACACGTCGGTTAATCGTTAAGAAAGGTGAGCGGGGAGTCTTCGGCGGGACGCGTCAGTTTTTGTCTATCACATTAGGTTTTCGAGATATCAAATATTGTATTTTCAATAAAAACTGCAGAAGAAAAATATTAAATAAATGTGGATATCTACATAAAATGATATTATAAACACACTATCCTAAAAATACAGCACCATATTTTAACACTAAAGCAGTCACTGACTCGCAACAACTTGCAATCATAAGTGACAGAGTTAATTTCGGATAAAATCAATGAAAATGGGGTATGCCGATAGCATAAAAATGAGATGTGATAGAGCAAATCTGAGATCAGTTTTGGAATCAGCACCCTGAAATTAGTCTAAAACAGCTGCAAAAGTCCAGGCCAGAAAAACATGTTTTTTTGTTGTTGACCAGTGTTATTGCATCACAAGAATTTTGAGAGCTGTGTGGCGACAGCGAGGGAGAGGCCTTCATCCAGCAGTGGCTTGACCCTGGCTGACAACGACGACTCTATATTAATATAAGGGTCAGATTCACCTGTTGGCAAATTAGCCAAAAACGCATCGCTTTATTGGACCTATCGTTCTTTCCACAAGAATTGGACAAGAAATAACATTCCCCGACGTGTGAATCAGAACCGCATATAGCCGTTGCACCATCATCATCATCAGCAGCAGCAGCATCAGCAGCAGCAGCCATGGTCTATCCCCGGCTGGATGAAGCGCAAACATTTTGAAGCCGACCCAGCCGCATAAGCCAGCCAGGTTCAGGAAAGGCATCTCTACCATCGACCCACCTACCCACACGCTACAAACGGCCGGCTTATTACAAGGTCGTGCTACAGGATTCCGTCGTGATTCACGAAGGATGCGTTCCGGAGATGCTCGTGAAAACCTTTTGAATGAATTACTTGAAATAAATACATATCGAAACTTTCCCTCTCACATCGTCACTTCATCTCATCACTTTACGTTTCTCTCTCTCTCTCTCTCGATGCGGTCGTGTAGAGTTCCACACGAGATACGCGGACAGCCAATATCGCGGAGAGCAGGTTCGATAATAATGAGGGAATGAATGCTGCCGTGTGGCTGACATGGGGCCTGGTGCTAGGAACAACATGGTGCACCCCCCCCCTCCAATTCACCCCCCCACCTCTTTTCATAGCCCGGCACCAGGCCCCCTCCGGCCCATGCGCCCCGGTGCAGTTGCACTGCCTGCACACGACCCGACAGGAGCTAAGCGCCATCGCATTTCAGTCGCTCGTCGCGTTCGTCGGCGAGGCGAGAAGCCGGCCGGGTCGTCGCTCTCAAGAAAACAAGTGGGGGGGGGGGGCGGGGCGGGGGGGGGGGCAAATTGTACAATCCCCAACCCCGGCGGTCGCCACTCACCTCCACCCCCTCGACGACCCAACCGGCCCTCGCTGCTCAACCCCCTGTCGGACCACCCCCACCCCGGGGTCCAATGGCACGGAGCGTCTCCCCCGCCCCCCCCCCCTCTCTGTAGATGATTACAAGGTGGCCTGCTCAGTGATGCAAGATCCACCCGAAGCTCATCTGATAGCGGTGGCATCTCGCCAGCGATGCCAACCACCCTGTCGCCTGCTGTATATTTGGAGTTTGCGTGTCTCTCCCTCTCTCTCTTCATCATAATTATCACGATGGCTAGGAGATGTTATTCTACCTCGCCTGGTGCACAGGAGGTCGTGGGCTCGATCCCAACCCTGTCGCCTGCTGTATATTTGGAGTTTGCGTGTCTCTCCCTCTTTCTCTTCCAGTGGTCGTGTGGATTTGTCTCCGGGTCCTCCGATTTCTCCCTCCACATTTAGAATCAACGTGTTAAAGAACACGTTCCTGCGGAGGGAGCTAGTAGGAACGTTGGGTTGCTCGGTCAATGGCCAGGGTCAACGGCGTCGTGGTGTATTCCGCAAATATGCCCGACTGTGAGGGCGGGCACAAGCCGGCGTGAGTAGGTTAAAAGTTGAGTTTCATAAGGGCACCACGGGGTGACCAGCCCCTCTCCACCCAGCCCCACCCTTCCCACCTTCCCCTCCCCACCCAGCCCCTCCCCTCCCCATCCAGCCCCTCCCTCCCCACCCAGCCCCTCCCTGCACGACGGACGGATGGACACAATAATCCCCTGTGGGCTGGTGTAATCAGGAAGTTCCTACCAGTAATATTTGGCTGCTATGCATTGCCACGTGATGAGCCACTTCGTTGGGCTATCATTTGTGGCCAGGTCGCTTCTGAGAAAGAGCTGCCTAGCTCAGTGGGTCTTACCTGGAAAAATAAAAATAGTGAAACAAATATAGAGTTTAGTTGAGTTTAGATGTGCGCGTGCACGTAGACGCAGGACGGAACGCGGCCGTGGTGCCGTTCCATCACGTTTGGAGCGAATGTAGGTACGCGTGTACGTTGAACTTTTTTCACACCGTACGTAGCCAACCGCGCTAATCGGAGGTGCGGGTAAGGACGACAAACACTAAACACAAAGGGCGGTTCTAAAGACGTGAGTTTTAAATGTCGACGATTTAAAAGTGCCAAACTCCAGCGCCTTCCGAACATCAGAAGGAGGAGCGTTCCAGACCGCCGCAGAAGCGCAAACGACCGCATAGAAACAACCTCACGGATGGACGAGGCGGGTTTGGGCGACGACCGCTCAGCTCTGAACGCCTTCGCAGGGGCTCCGAACCCAGCGTGGCTCAGGCTCGAGAATCAAGATGCCGCCATCGCAAGCAGGGGGCCGGTGGGGGTGGCGGGGGCGGGCGGGGGGGGCTGCCCGATTCGTCAATTAAAATCGATTCCTCTACCAATTAGCGGTTCCATTGCACGAATCATCGAACAGCACGAAAAGAGTTGTGGGGGAGGGGGAAAGCAAAACGTCTTAAGCTCCGTTTGCAGAATGTTCTGGATGGGAGGTGATGGGTGGGGTTTGGAGGCACCAAAAGCGTCATTAGTCACGCCATTGTGGGGCCGTGGCTTATAGGGGGTTTCCCACCTTCGCGAGCGCAGGATGTGTCTGGCGCCCGAGTGATCGACCAAAACAAATATTTATTTGTACAGAGTGACAATTTCTCATTCGGCTATATCGAGCGATCGTTGTGCGGCGTCACACAGCACCGGCAGCGTGCGGGGGGGGGAGGGGGGGCTCCCACTGCGTCCCACATTGCATTCATTAATCGGCCTCCAAGGGGGGGGGGGGTGGGGGGACTTTGGAACATAGTCGTGGCACGCGTGCACGCATCACCGGGCCAGCCTACAGGTTAAAGCCGGTTTGCAGGGACCTTCCAAAAAAATACCACAACCCGAACTAAAAACCTTGACCCCTCCCTCTCCGCCCCCTCGCCCCCCGTAGCTCCGCGTCGGGAAGCCGCGTGACGAAATTCCACGATCGCGAGGAATTGCAGCGCGGCGGCACGGAGCCCAACAACGGACGGCACATTTTAACGTGCTCATCGCTGGGACGAGGTGCGGCTTTGAAGGTTACCGAATGTGACGAAGCAACGGATTCCTCATGGTGACGCTCGCCACACCAGGCTTACCGAATGAGCGGTGTGCCTCGAGATTCCGGCGATGTAAGATTTCGTGCGCGGTACGTGGCAAACGACAACGCACGCGGTGCGTTCCGGGCTGGTGGAGCGAGCGAGCCTGTTGGCAGTGAAGAGGGAACGAACAACAAACACTACAAACGAGACGGTGTAAACAAATGAGGCAAACGAGAACCGACTGGCATAGAATCGCCACCCCGAGACAATTCATCGAATAACTGCGCAGGGGACGAATTGTAAGGGGCCAGTCCCTCTCCACCGTGCCCTTGCAGTGGGTTGAAGTGCCCCGTTCCGTCGCCGCCATCGAGTAGAATGCGAATGCTTTGTTGCTGTACATTCTGCAACTGCGAAAATCGACCACGTGCCCTGTTATGTAACGCAGCGTTATCATGGAACAAAGGAGGAAGGTTTGGTGTTGAAGTGGAGGTGGGGGAGAGGTGCTGAGGGGGGGGGGGGTAGAGAATGAAACTTGCCACCGGCTTCAGATATCGCACTCTATAGTCGGCCGTGCCGAGTCACAGTTTTACAACTTTTTGAAGTGCGGCCAGGTTCATCAGATGACGCAGAGCTGAAGCGGCGGTGGCGGCGGCGGTGGGAGTCGTCCAAGCTGACCTTCGAGCCGCGATGCACCGAGTCGTTGGGGGCTGTTTGTGAGCGGCATGCAAGGCTGGCTGCGTTGTGGGTCGTGAACTTTATTTTGAGCCCCCACCACCCGCAACAACCCCCCCACTGCTTCTCACACCCCGCCCCCACCACGACCGCCCCCACATCCCAGTGTCCATGTTATCTGACCAGTGCCCATCCTCCACACACACGCACACACACACACGCACTCACACACACACCCACGCACACACACACACGCACACACACGAACGCACACGCGCGCATTCTAACGGTGTACCCCTGCATCTTTAAAACCACTGTTTCAAAATTGACACCAGTGGGGAGGATATTTTAAATGTTTAATCGTTTCCACGTGTGCCTGCTGCGGTGGAATACGGAGGGGGGGGGGGTTAATCTACAGCGGATGGCAAAAGCCCCGGAGGCTAGCGCGCTCGTAAAAGGAGGTGGCAGTCTGCAGCTAGGGGTTCACGGTTACAATCGCAACCCTTTAGATTTGTTGAAGTGGCCACGTGGCTGGGGTTGCGTTCAGAGTAATCGTGTTGGATACCCAGCGTTTAACCACATGTGCTTAATAAAGATCCTCCATTGCAGCAAACGAGGGTGGCAGCATGCAAGGGTTCATGGTGAGAAATCATAGCCTTTCACATGTGGTGATGTGGCCCGGTGGGTCTGTATGTGTGTATTCTATTCTATTTCGGATGTATATAGCGCCCTTTCCAGGCACGACGGATTTGTATGTTGAACTTCTTTAGCAAGCTATGTAGCCAACCGCGCTAATCGGGAGATGTGGGGGAAGGTCAACAATCTAAACACAACAAAGCGTTTCTAAACAAAATGAGTTTTCAATCTAGGTGATTTAAAAGTGCATAGCTCCGGTGTACCAATATCGGAAGGAAGAGCGTTCCAGACGGCCGCAGAAGCGCATCTGAAGGCGCGCGATGCAAAGACAATGAGCCGGTGCTGCTGAGAACCTTCCAGTTTCAGTTTTCAGTTTAATTTATTAGGTGTAGCCCTGTGAGCAATTCGTCTCTTGAATCGGGTGCAACCGCAACAAACAAAAAACTAAAACATGAACAAGAAAGCATCTTAAAGTGACTAAGTGCAAACCGAAATCCAAGAAAAGATAGCAAAATATTGCAGAAAAAGCACCATACACCAACGGGGTGTGCAAAAATCCCAGTGGGATGAAAGTCAAACAACAACAACAACCACAAGACAACTTAGATTAAGGCCATCAGTTTTACTCCGTACTACAACAAACAAACATGGCCAAACCAAAAAACGTTTTCGAAATCAACCAAAATAAAGCCATAAAAGCAATGTAACAGTGATCACGAATTTTCACAATAAACGACATAAACAACATATACCACCAGACCGTGCAGCCATAACCTCGGTTCGAATGGAGGTTTCAGCTGCTCCAACCGTGATTAAACCGGGCTCTTGCTTGCAGTGTAGTTGATGGTCTCAGTCTCGTCATCAAAATGTCTGCACACAAAAAATGAAACCTCCATCATATAACATTTTCTTCTGTCCCTAATTTGGGGGAAATTCCAGCTCTGAGACTTTACAATTTCAGTCTGACTGACATGGGATGAGCGTTGTTTGTCGGGAATTTATGAAGGCAAAATTCTAGCATGGATAAAAGAGGTCAAGCTAATTGATTTCAGAAGAAGCTCTGTAACATGAACCTCGGTAGCTATTCTCTGTTCAATAAGACACAACAATTATGCCGTTCGCGCCGTGATGAACATAGCACAATTAGAATTTAATCGGGGAGAAATTAAAAAAGTAATATTTATCAATTTAATCGTAGAACAATGAGGGCTTGGGAGAAATATGCCAAACATAGAAATATTTATTCCGCTCAGTTTAACACGTAGGCTGTTGTGAGTTTACTCTCTAACACACCGGTGTGCTGTACTAGTAACGAATTGGCATGTTTTGTTTTACACACCGCACCAGGTACTCATTTGAGGCTGAGTCGACCTATGGGAGGCCCAGTACCAGTTCAAATAATCACCAGTGGTATTGGTGGCCGTGAGCGGGAATCGAACTCGGGTCGCCGGGTTCGTAGCGCAGCGCGCGAAACCGCTGTACACTACCACTCCCTACAACACGCACACAAAAACAACAACCGCCATTCGCCACTAAGTGGCGGTGACGTCACCACGACGCTTGTGCCAGGCCATGTGCACCTTAAGGCCACGTGGCCGACACTTCACGTGGCCTCAAGGTGCAAAAAAAAGAAAATAATGAAAAAAATGTAAAAAAATATCAACACGAACACGCACGCACACACGGACGTACGGCATACGAGAGATGCAGATTATTTCTTTCAGTGAGATCATTCACGGTGGCCGATTGCTGTCGTGCGCCCAGCGATTTTTTTTTTGACGACCGCTGAAAAACGGCCTGCACTTTGGCAAAGTTCCTTTGGCAGAATTTACGGCCAGGCACAAATCCAAGGCCGTCCATGATTGCGACCTCAATGAACCGGTGGTGTTCGGCTTAAGCACTTTCAAGACTCCACCACGAACCTCGTTTGCCTCCGATGTCACGTTAATATTAACGACGGATGATTATCGTGCAAGAATAATAAGTCCGTCGCTCCGTTTGAATTTCGCGACGCGAGATTTTTTTTATTTCCATTTCTTTCGTACGGCAACCGCAGGCAGGGTTGAGAAATGATTTCCTTTGTTTAATGTTTCACGTCGACCGGAACCCACAAAACATGTTGAGAAGTACAATTTAATGAAATAAAACAAATGTTCTTATTAAACACGTGTGCATTTTAAAGTTTATTTTGGATCCATCTGTTGATGACTGCCAGTTTATTTTGACGTAGGCGGCCATTTTTTTCTTCAGGGGGCCTGCTCTACTGTAAAAACAGCGCGTCACATTTTTCATAAACCACTCAATCCAAGTTCCTTTTTTTTGGTTAAAACACAATATTTTTTGAACAATTTTATTTAACTTAAATTTGCCAATGCCCTCCAAAACAAAAACAAAACTTATCCATTTCGGCTGCTGCGTTCAAGGTTAGCGTTCGCTCCAATAAGAGGCGCCACTGTGGCGAGATGTTAACTACCTTGCCTGGTATACAGGAGGTCGTGGGTTTGATCCCGACCCTGACACCTGTATATTTGGAGAATTTGCATGTTCTCCCCGTGGTCGCGTGGATTTTTTTTTCATCCGGGCCCTCCGGGTTTCCCCTCCACGTTTAGCATCAACGTGCGCTCAGAGTATTCTGAAAAAAGAGAGCTATTCGGCGGCTCAGTGGAGCTCTACCTGGTAAAATAAAATAAAAATCTTAGTTTGGTTTCAATGCCGCAACGCAATGCCACGTACGTCGTGTCGAGATGCGGACGCGTTTACCCGCCGCGTAAAATCTAAATCGCGTTGCACTGTTTGTTTCACCAAAAAATATACACGAATACAATGAATCCCCGTGAAATAGGCTCAAGTAATGGACGTTCAGATGCTCTGTGTTCCGCGCCAGCCAGCCACGTTCCATGGTTACCCCAAAGTGCGCTCAGCTCCCGGCAGCGTTAAACCCGTAATCCAGACAGCGTCTCTCATTGCCTCTGCTGCTGCTGCACCGTGGTCACCTAGAATGCCACACACACCCACACGGTGTTTTGTTTCTGCATCTTACAGACTGACAGACAGGCCCGGCGCACTACGGGTGATATATGCGGGGGAGAGAAAAGCAAAACAAAAAGAAACCCTAAAACTATCCTTGTTATTATTACCGTCAGATAAAATTTAACAATTTGCAGGGATATTTTTTTGTCATTTTTTTCACCGTGGCGAGCCTTGCTGAGTGTGAAGACTGCCTGCGGTTTTTTTTTCTTTCTATTTTTCTTTTTCGGGAGGGTCCTGCTATTGATACGTTCGGTCAGTTCCACTGAAGGAGTGGTTTTGCGTCACGTAGGAAGAAAACCAGAGTAGAAGGATGAAAAAACCCACGCATACCCCGTGAGATAACACTCAACGATCCAGTGGGCGGTCACTCATTCTCCTCCGCTGCCCCCATCGTCTGGCACTCCCTACACCCTCTCCCCACATCCATGTGCCTTCAAATCCTTGCCTTTGGTCCAAGTCCAGACTCAAGACCTTCCCTTTTATCGCTGCCTATTAACGACCGCTTCGCTCTCACTCCCCGTATATAAAATAAAAAAAACGAACTTGCCCCGCCGTGTTTTCCGCGCAGCCGCTTGAGATGCTGTCCGCTTTGGGACATTGCCCAAATTCCAAATTGAAATCGCAAAATTGTAAAAACACATTGGGTAGGTCGGCAAAAATCCGCTCGCACAAATCCCTGCGTGATCCGCCAACCCTCAACAGCATCCGAAGCGCTCGATTTGGCACATCACGTGAATGTCCACTGACTTGCAGGGAGACCGACGGACTAACACAGAGAGAGAGACCCGTAGTGTCACACAGACTAATCTAAACCATTTTTTTTATTTTACCAGGTAAGGTCCACTCAGCTATGTAGTTCTTTTTTCAGAAGCGACCTGGTCACAAATGGTAGCTCAACGAAGTGGCTCATCACGTGGAAATGTATAGCAGCCAAATACTCTAAACGCGTGTTTCGAAATGTGGAGGGAAAAACCGGAGGACGCGGAGAAAAATCCACGTGACCACGGAGAGAGAGACACGCAAACTCCAAATATACAGAAGGCGTCAGGGTCGGGATCGAACCCACGACCTCCTGTATACCTGGCGAAGTAGTTAACATCTATAGCAGACAAACCGTGAGTGGTAGCGAGATGGGAGAGATAGCAAGATGCAGATAAAACAGAGATGAAAGACACATTAATTGGCTTGTTCATGTTAATTGGCTCGTGATGTCGATCAGGATTCGGATTTCCAGCACAATAATGTTTTCATTAATCTGGATCACACCCCGCCCACCTTGAGCTACTTGGGGGACCTATACTTTTGCTCAGCTTTGCTTGTGCCGCTGTCTGCAAGTCACCAGCCGAGCCCCTCCCAGCCTGTTCTCGCTCGCTCGCAAGGAACCTGTAAACGTAACAAAAACTGCAAGGTTATGTCTGGAGGGGGGTGGATTTTATTTCTTACACTTAATAACCCAGTTAAATGAAATGTAAGTCTCCACTTCCAGTGGGTCTTACGGCCATTATCTTTATTACTACAGTGAAACGCGGGGCTTGACACCGCCACTCAAGGCGTCCAATTTTATACTTTACTCAGTATTCGCTAACGCATTCTGTCTCTGCATGTATAGTCATACATAGTGGTGGTGGAGTTGGGGGGACGACGATATGAACCCGGTGACCCGAGATCGATTCCCGGCATTCGCTAACGCATTCTGTCTCTGCATGTATAGTCATACATAGTGGTGGTGGAGTTGGGGGGACGACGATATGAACCCGGTGACCCGAGATGGATTCCCGGCCATCCTGGTTAACATCAGTGGCGAGTGATATCCGAACTGGTCCTGGGCCTCCTTCCCTGACACCCATCTTCAGCAACCCGCCAGCAATGACGGGAACGGTGAAGTATGGTCCGCACCTCCGATTAGAACCCGGTTAAATTTTGATTTAAAGCTTTCGTGACTGCAGGGATTCATATTATTGGTTCTTTCGGTAAAGTCACGTAGAAGGGAAATTATAAATTAATAGAAATATTAAACAATGAAAAAAAATATTCTCACGACGTTTCGACTGCAACACAAGCAATCATCATCAGGTGTGGATTTCACACCTGATGAGAATTTTTTTTTTGTTTTATATTATTTTATTATTTCCCTTCTACGTGACTTTACCGAAAGAACCAAGAATATAGAACCCGGTTGGCTACGTACGGTGCGAACGAGATTCAACGTACGTAGCGAAGCATTCATCCGGCAATGTATTGACCTACGGATGAAAATGATCAAACCCCAAGACAGGTCAACTGTTCTCGCGAGTAAAGGAAAATCGCCATCGTTACGCTCCCTCTCATCCCTTGTGCCCGGTGCTGGACCTCAATGCGCGTTTGAAAACGATGCAGTGCACGCCCGCAGCCTCGGTGATGATGATTCGCGGTTTCCCTACGTGGACGCTTCAACAGCAGTTGAGCGTGCGGGCGCGTGTCAAGCTGCAGAACGCATCGGCGCTTCGATTGTTATACAATATCGATTATCAAGCCACACGCTTGGTGCACGTGATCTCTTCGGCCACCACGTTGGCCAGAATCTTAAAAAGCAAAGGAATCAGTTCTAAATTCGAAATATGACCCTCAAACGTAACAATTCCTCAAATCGTCAGGGATCAGAGGCCGATTAATCATTCAACACTGAAACAGTTATGACCGGAATATTCAATAAATTGTAATGTACATTCGTACATTGCTGGACGAGAACTGCAGTTTTTTTTTTACCATGTTTCATGGTCTATAAAGGCGGGGGGGGGGGGGGCGCATAGATATGGGAGCATAGAAGAACGGTACAACATTGGATTCAACTGGAGGGTTCACCACTGCCCACCACTTGACAGGGCACCACAGCCGCCTTCAACACCACAAAGGTCTCCCCGTGGTCTCCCCGTGGTCTCCCCGTGGTCTCCCCGTGGTCTCCCCGTGGTCTCCCCGTGGTCTCCCCGTGGTCTCCCCGTGGTCTCCCCGTGGTCTCCCCGTGGTCTCCCCGTGGTCTCCCCGTGGTCTCCCCGTGGTCTCCCCGTGGTCTCCCCGTGGTCTCCCCGTGGTCTCCCCGTGGTCTCCCCGTGGTCTCCCCGTGGTCTCCCCGTGGTCTCCCCGTGGTCTCCCCGTGGTCTCCCCGTGGTCTCCCCGTGGTCTCCCCGTGGTCTCCCCGTGGTCTCCCCGTGGTCTCCCCGTGGTCTCCCCGTGGTCTCCCCGTGGTCTCCCCGTGGTCTCCCCGTGGTCTCCCCGTGGTCTCCCCGTGGTCTCCCCGTGGTCTCCCCGTGGTCTCCCCGTGGTCTCCCCGTGGTCTCCCCGTGGTCTCCCCGTGGTCTCCCCGTGGTCTCCCCGTGGTCTCCCCGTGGTCTCCCCGTGGTCTCCCCGTGGTCTCCCCGTGGTCTCCCCGTGGTCTCCCCGTGGTCTCCCCGTGGTCTCCCCGTGGTCTCCCCGTGGTCTCCCCGTGGTCTCCCCGTGGTCTCCCCGTGGTCTCCCCGTGGTCTCCCCGTGGTCTCCCCGTGGTCTCCCCGTGGTCTCCCCGTGGTCTCCCCGTGGTCTCCCCGTGGTCTCCCCGTGGTCTCCCCGTGGTCTCCCCGTGGTCTCCCCGTGGTCTCCCCGTGGTCTCCCCGTGGTCTCCCCGTGGTCTCCCCGTGGTCTCCCCGTGGTCTCCCCGTGGTCTCCCCGTGGTCTCCCCGTGGTCTCCCCGTGGTCTCCCCGTGGTCTCCCCGTGGTCTCCCCGTGGTCTCCCCGTGGTCTCCCCGTGGTCTCCCCGTGGTCTCCCCGTGGTCTCCCCGTGGTCTCCCCGTGGTCTCCCCGTGGTCTCCCCGTGGTCTCCCCGTGGTCTCCCCGTGGTCTCCCCGTGGTCTCCCCGTGGTCTCCCCGTGGTCTCCCCGTGGTCTCCCCGTGGTCTCCCCGTGGTCTCCCCGTGGTCTCCCCGTGGTCTCCCCGTGGTCTCCCCGTGGTCTCCCCGTGGTCTCCCCGTGGTCTCCCCGTGGTCTCCCCGTGGTCTCCCCGTGGTCTCCCCGTGGTCTCCCCGTGGTCTCCCCGTGGTCTCCCCGTGGTCTCCCCGTGGTCTCCCCGTGGTCTCCCCGTGGTCTCCCCGTGGTCTCCCCGTGGTCTCCCCGTGGTCTCCCCGTGGTCTCCCCGTGGTCTCCCCGTGGTCTCCCCGTGGTCTCCCCGTGGTCTCCCCGTGGTCTCCCCGTGGTCTCCCCGTGGTCTCCCCGTGGTCTCCCATCCGAGCGCTACCAAGACTGGGCCCTGCTTAGCTTCAAAGAACTGACAAGGAACGTTCACGTCGCGGGCGATGATCCGGTAGGCTACTAGCCTTGCAAAGAAAAGTTACTTGAATACTCAAGCAATCAAAACTCCTCACCATCTGAAACGATGTTTAAACTAAACAAAGATATTATTTTACCAGGTAAGGCCCACTGAGCAATACAGCTCTTTTTCAGAAGCGACCTTGGCCAGCACAAATGATAGCCCAACGAAGTGGCTTCATCATCGTGTGGACATGTATAGCGGCCAAATACTCCGAACGCGTGACGTTGACTCTAAATGTGGAGGGAAAAACCGGAGGACCCGGAGAAAAATCCACGCGATCGCGGGGAGAGAGAGAGAGACACTCACACTCCAAATATACAGCAAGCGTCAAGGGTCGGGATCGAACCCACAACCTCCTGTAAATCAGGCGAGGTAGTTAACATTTCACCCCCCTCCGCCACCCTCCACAATCGTTATCAGAAGTGCGTCAGCAGTGCCCGACCATGGCCACGGCCTGCGGTCACGTGACAACCACGCCGGCACAAGGGTGCTCGTTCACGCACGTGCATCCTGTTCAGCAGCCAACACTTCTGGGGACTCGAGGGAGAAGGGTGGCTGCGGGTGGGGCAGGTGGGGATGGGGGTGGGGCGGTTGGCACGGGGTGAATGATGGGCAGATGAGGTTATAGAAGGAGGAGGTGTCTTTGTTTGGGGGGGGAGCAGGGAGGGTGAACGTGGGTGGAAATGTGGGGGTTATCAGAATCAGATGCTTTATTTTAACGGGGGGAATCCGAGGTAGCTTTGATGAGAGTTTACGACCAACTCTATTTCCCGCCTAATTGCCATCATCATCATCATCCTCAGCCACGATCTATCCACTGCTGGATAAAAGCTGATTCCCGTCGCTTCATCTCTGGACGTTGCCAGCCCACCGTGCCCCATCTAGCGACGCGTCCTGGCCCGAGCCGGCTTCGTCACTCCTCGACAAGCCCCGCCGACCCCATCGCTCCATGTACACAACGCGAATTGCGGCCGCGTACGGTTTGTCTGGCTTCGTAGGGCGCGAGGGAAATTCCGCGTAAGGTGCACGCGTGCGCGTGCCAGAAGCCGAGGCGCGTGCATTGGAGATGAATTCTCGTCGTGACCCCTCCTGAGCCACCCCGACGGAGCACGTGGCCACGGTGTGCGGGAACACGCGCCCTGACCAGTTGGCATGGGCCTCGATGCCACGAATTAAATGTGAGCGGGGCCCCCCCTCGCCCCCCGCCCCCCGCCTCCGCCCCCTGTCTGATGTCCTCATCTCTGGCCCCGTGGGCCCTCACTGTGGTGGTTGCACTGGCTGGACAATGATTTAGATATGCCGCTGCGCGACGGACGCCGCTCAATGCCAATTTGGTGGTGTCCCACCGTACACTTGGCAATGTGTGTTCGGGTTGAGCACAAATGGTATTGCTTGTCTCGTGAAACAAAAATAATCCAGGCTCACAATTACTCTGCGGTTTAACAATAATCAGTTGCAGGCCTTTGTCGGTCTAGTGTTGGATAGAGGCCTTCAAACGCTACATCACTCACCAGAGTTTGCTTGACCACACTTAATCACAACACCATTCGGTGCTGGTTGGTCAAGGAGAGGGGCTGCCCCAGCGCCGCTTCAGAAGTATCACTCGAGGAAGATTTAGCCGCGGTCAGGAATCGAACTCGGGATGCCCGTTAGGTTCAGAGCGTGCCGTTTCACCCGCAGGCGAACCCTAAACCTTGCAGGAGGGTAGAGAAACGTCATAACAACAGCTGTGCTTCTTACACAGGCCTGGAGGTAAATATAGCGGCAACGTTTCAGTTGACTTCTTAAAAAATTCTGCTCATTTCCCACAAGGGCCCTCAACTGAAACACAGACCTTGGGATGTTAATGGACACTGATGTTTAATAATGCATTTTATTCCATGCAAATGATCTCAATTATTCTCAACGCTTTAAAATGGAATTACATTTCAACAATGCTCGAACATTACTTAAACTTTAATTGGCTAGTTTGGAGTGAAGACAAATTTCGTAGAAATATTGCGCCACAATTGGCTCTTACAAGGATTAACATAAAAACTTTAATTCGTTTACATTCGCGCACAGCCTATGAACGTAGACACACGTATTGATACACATCGCCATCGCCAAAAAACCACACAGACACACACACACACACACCGCGATCGGCTTATTTGATAATTACGCCGTAAATTCCAGTTTCGCACACCTCGTGCAAAGTTAACAACTCTCGAGCCACGCGTCCCGGCGCTGTCTAGCACACCGGGTGCCCGCAGATTTAAACAATTAAAAAAGCTTTGTAATAATTGACGGGGGCGCTTGCGAGAGGCCTCGCCCGTACTCACCTGTTGGTCCCGCGCGGATGGTAACGGTGGCGATTGCAAAAGAAGTAATGAGTGCTCCTGGGAGCGGCCGGGTAGCGATGCGAGTTGGAATAATGAACAGGCGCGGGGCCCGGCCCGGCCTTGTGCAGCGCTCTTCCGCACAACCTTCGGGGTGTGTGTGCTCAATTATTCATGCAAACCGGGCAGGTGCGGAGTTAACCCAGTGGCGGCCGCTCTCGCGCCGCGGTCTTTCCCGCTGTCCACGCGCGCGGAACGAGATCGAACGCCCCACGTCCAACGTTTCGCTCCGCGGCAGCGCAGCAGGTTACGTTTTGTTCGCCGCTGCGGCGTAGAGCGGCCGTGCGTTCGTGGACGAAGGGTGTCGGCTTGGGGAGGGGGGAGTTCTCGAGGCCGCCCGCGCGGCGCTTGGAGACGGGAATTTGCGAGCCGGCGGGAGAGGAGGAGAGGAGAGGGTTACAACCCCACCCCCCCCCCCCCCCCCAGCGTGATGCATGCACCTCGAACAAAACGACGGCGGTAATAACGTCGAGCTCTTACACGGCCGCGCGCGCGGGGCGAACGCGCGTCCACCGGTGGAATAGCCCCTCGAGTGGCCACGTGCGTCGAGAGAGAGCCGGAGAGGGGGGGTGGGTAACCGGCGCTTGGTGAACTCGAATATCGGACGAGCGGGGCACGGCTGGGAGCGATCGTCCTTGTGTCGGGCTGGCAGCGCCGTGAACGAGGGCGCAGAGTTAGCCTCCGCTCCCGGGGCCCCGCGTGCATTTCTCCTCCGTGGAGTTTCGCTCGCGGAGGCTTCAACCCGGCGCGTGTTGCTGCGCTTCTCGGGGAAAAGGGAAGATAAAAAATAAAAAAAACCTGGTGTACGGCTCATTACCGCGCACGTCAAGAACGAGCGCGGCGTCGTGATTGAGGAGTCTCGCAGCCAATTACACGGGAGCTTAAGCGATCGTGCAGGGTTTCCGCATGAATCAAACGCGCGCCGGCGGAAAGCTGATGATGCGTTTCAACTCGGCAGAGATGTGGCCGCGTCCACTGCTCGTGCCGTCGCGAGAGGCGCCGGGGCAAAATGAAAAAAAATAAAAGCGCTAAATCGTAAACAGGCGAAGGAATTTTTGCCCAAGCGGTGTCGGGGTCCCGTGTCAGGAGTGCAGTGCGTTGGATTGGTACCGGTTTAACGCATCATCTGGTGCTGTATTAATTACCGCAACAACAACAACAAAACATTATGGTTATATAAAAACAAATACAAAGCTGAATTGGAGAATGTTTGCGACGCGCGCCACAGTGCAACATTAATGGCCGCGTAATTGCTCGGAGGGACAAAACGTCACAAACAGGAGGAATTTGGAATGTGTGGGGGGATGGGATGAGGGTTACTGACCGTGGTCATTATGAAAGGGTCGTTGCGGTAATTCCCACGAAAGCGCTTTGAGCGCAAGAATGATGGGAAATGCGTATGGTGGTAATAAGGCAGAGTCGCATTACACCGTTTCGCTGCAGAGGCTAGTGTACACACACACACACACGCCATGTATGTATGCATGAACACTCGTCAATTACTGTACACTGCACACACATTCACAATACAAAGATGCCTTTGTAGATTCTGGGAACTTGTATTGGAGGTCTATAGCAGGAATACATTGTTTCTTATGCTCATGATACATGCATCAAATTGTGTGTGTGTAAAAAAAAATTATGAGCATGGTTTATGCAAATTATATGTAATGTTTGTGTGGGGGGTTGGGGGGGCAGTGGACATTGGACAAAAATTCGCAACAATATAAACCAGGCGGTAAAAACGAGACCAAAAAACCCAATCGAAACGAGACTCTCAATCGTGTCGATTCATCGCAATGCCAGGGACCATGGTGGTGAATTACTGCATGGCAAGTGAGCGCACACGTACGTACGTTATATTGAGATGTTACCACCACATTCAGACGCTTTGTAGATCCAAACAAACCGGAGCGTATGGCGTTATACGCACAGTTGCTGACTAAAACAAACGAATTCAGCACAAACAAGTTTAACATGAGTGAGCAATTTTTTTTTCATGCGCGGTCCTTTGTCAATCCACAGCTGTACGAATGCCTCCCAAAAGGGCGTAGTCAGGTTTTTTAAAAATAGATAAACTCATACTTCAACACGAAGATCAGCACCATTCGCTTGCAGGGCGAGAGCGCCCTGGACCGGTTCAGGATATCGACTCGGCGGTCCCGAACGCTCGCCACGGACGGGAGTCGAACCCAGGCCTCGCCAGGTTCAACGGCAGCGCAAAGTGCCGTTGAACTGTCGCGTGGTCTTTCATCGCAAGCTTGTCACGGCGTAACAATCCCACAGGTGTCCGTCCGTCATTGTCAGGCTGCACACACACACAGACATCTTTCAAAAGTGCACCGTACAAATACGTAGATGATTGCACCACGCTTCGCCATTTGCGCACCGTGTATGCCGCATTATTTGTCAGATTAATCTACGATTACATAACTCGGTTTCCCATCGTAATTACATAACTCGTGTTACAGCGAGCGCGCGGCCAATACTCTGGAGCGGTGAGCATCAGCTGACGTTTAGATGTGGTCCGTGTTGGAGTGTTGTGTAGGTATTCTGTGCCCTCGGCGTCACACACCCAAGTCCATGTGCCATTACACACAGCTCGAGCGCCGCAGCCAAGGATGACCGTGTGTGTGTACATTCTATAGCATCGTGCGTGCATGCGTGATGCGCGCATGTGAATATATATCTACGTTTGTGTGTTCATTTGTGTGTGTGCGCGTGTGTGTGTGTGCAGAGGGGAGCGGTTAACGCGATGAGCTACGAACCCGGCTACCCGAGTTCGATTCCAGCTCATTGCTACCGCCAGTGATGATTATCTGAATCGGTCCTGGGCCTCCCCTAGGTCGACTCTGTCTCCAATGAGGACCTCGTGCGGTGTGTAAACATCGCCAGTAGGGAGACAACGGCGGCCGGGTGTGGTAGTGTCCGTCCACCCCCTCGTGTGCCGTACCGGCCTTCATAGGTTCTCGCAAACAGCGCTTGCCCCGACAGTCTGTTAAGGCAATTCAGGAGATATTCGTCTTTGTGTGCATAGGAGGTGCACTTAAGTTTCAAACAATACGCAACAAAATCCACCTGCCGCTCCTGAAGAAGTGCATTGAGGTCCTCTGGCCTTAGGTCACCATCAAACGCAATGGAGAAGGTGTGACTGACTAACTGACTGACTGGCTGATTGACTGACTAACTGACTGACTGGCAGCAGTGATGCAGTGACAGACAACCAGGTGTTTGTCCTCATCAGGGCTCATCGGCACAGGTGAGTCACCAACGTTGAAGTGCAACAACACAAAAAACCAATTCGATCCGGAGCCCAAAACCATATTAAAGTCTCCAGGCAGTTGATGCCCTCCCAAGTGAACTGTTGAGGAGGGAGAGTGGCGATTGCGTTCAGGCTACCCTACATCACTGCTTGGACAGCTTCCACGGGATTGGAAGAATGCTGTGGTGCCCCTCCCCCTCCTGATTAGAATGTCTTGTTGGGGGGGGGGGCACACAGATTGCATAAAAAATATCACTGCATCAACCCAGCTCAGTGGGCTGGAAATTCTCGTGATCATTAAGGACCTTAACGTAGGCAGGCAGGCAGGCTTGTCCGGTGACCTCCTGCCAGCGAGCCTTCATCACTTCGCGAAATCTCACAGTGCACCTAGCCTGGCACGAGCACCGTGCTGGTGTCACCGTCGCTTCGTGGTGAATGGCAGTTGTGCGTCTGTGTGCGTGTGCCTTTGCATCACAGTGCCTGTGTGTGGATACGTGCGTCTGTGTGTATGGATGCATGCGCACGAGGCTTATTCTGAATTATTTATGCACTAACATGCATTTGTCTCATTTGCGCAGGTACAGTCTAGCACTGCGCTACAAGCCGCATGAACTCACATCGGTGCCGAGCCTTATCTCGGCATTTCCCTCTCAAGCAACCTGCACTGCCAGGTGTGGTGAAGTATGGTCAAACAATCCTAATGACACGCTCTGGGGAGGCAGCTTTCATCCGGCAGTGAATTGGCAAAGGTGCTGTACAAAGCATGTGTCAGCCCCTATGCACGCTCACTATGGGTGCACACATAGGTGTTGCGCTGAAAGACGTGACACTGTCATCGTCGTCCAGAAGCCACGTTCGATCCACTGCTGGGTGAAGGCCTCCCCGGGCCGTCGCCGTCTCTCTATCTCGCACTGTATCTTTTGATGTAACAATCTCAACGAAACTATTATTTTTGTTTCACCAGATAATGCCCACTGAGCCATAGAGTTATTTTTCAAAAGCGACCTGGCCACAGATTATAGCTCAACGAAGTGGCTTATCACGTGGACATTTATAGCAGCCGAATATTCTAAACGCGTACTTCTAAGCGTGGAGGGGAAAAAACGAAGGACCCGGGGAAAAATCCACGCGACCACACGGAGAGAGAGAGAGAGAGAAATGAGTCGTCAAACTATACAGGCGTCAGGGTCTGGATCTAACCCACGACCTCCTGTATACCAGGCGAGGGAGTTAACATCTCCCCCCCCCCCCAGCACCATCATGCGAGCCTGATATCGTTTCGCCGTCTCCAAAAGTTACATCGAATAGCTGCAGCCGCTGCTCTGTTTGATATTCGTACGACCCAACACACAAACACGCCCACGCAGCGTCTCACTTATTGGATGCAATTAACTTGCCGCCATCTATATTGACTGTCCTATTTGCAGATTTAAAGTAAAAGATAAACAAGGTCCGAAACAAAATTCCCATAACTACCGCGTGCGGGCAAAGGTTAGCTCGGTAGTTCATATGCGACGCAACTTTAAGTCCCGAATTGAAAAGTAAATTAACAAAACTTTTTTTTTGCCCCAAAGAAAGCAAGCGGTGCAATACGTGAGCACTGTCTAATAGCGGGACTCATTTAGGCGATTCGGAATGCACGAACGGATGGATGGGAGAAGACGATGTGGAGATGTGCTGAGAGACGGGGGATATACTGACAAACTATGATAAGGAGGAGGGTGGCATGTGCACTCGTGCAATTTGCAATAATATACTTTGTCTATTTGACGCATTGATTTCTGTGAATTGCTTACCTTTCTGTGAAAAAGAGCGTCAAAGCTTTTATCTGATTTCTCCAGGATAAATACATGTTCTGATTGTGGCATATGTAAAGTAATGGAAAATTACTTATTAATTTATCCCGGAAAGCCACGCCGAGTCCAAGTAATAGCTACGGCAAGGAACCGGGAGACATAACCCATCCAGAATAGAATAATCAGAATCTTCATGTATCCTGGAGGAATCCGAATAGGAGACGGACATGGAAACTCGACGCAGAAAGGAGCCCGCGTGAGCAACCGAAAGCAGCTCCGTCTTGCTGCGAGACACACACGGTTACCACTGCGACACCCCGCCACCGCATCTGGAAACAAATGACGAAGGGTGATTCCGCAAGGGAGACGAAAGGGGGGAAGGGGAGGGAGATGCAGGGAACGGATCGCCTGGTGGGATGAAGCGAGATGTTGGATGGGAGAGACAATGAAGATCGAAAAAAGGTAGAAAGTATCCGACATGGGCATCACAACTCTCGATGCCATTCGACAGGTGCATTTTGATGGAAAAGACACGGCGCAGGCACAATGCGTGTGGTCAAAGCGATTATCCCCATCCTCATTGGGCACATCATTACCTGCGCATATGCAGAAAGACGAAAACACGGACGGAAGGAGGATCAGAAAGACAGTCGGGCGCACAGAGACGGACGGACGGACGAAGGTTTGACAAGAATCTCTGTCACTGTTGTTGTCGTTGCTGCTGCTGTTGAATGAGTGGTGGTGGTGCGGTGGGGGAGGGTTTGGGGTTCAGACTCACAAAACCCCCCAAAAAACTCCCGGAGCAGACGAGACGACACCAGTGAGCGACCGTGACAGGCGGGAAAGGCGGGCGGGCACCCTTTGCCCACGCAAGTTGCAGGCGGAGTGAGGTCCCCGCGGGGTCCCCGAGAGGATACGGCCGTCGGAAACCTGTCACCGGTTGGCGCAGGGCTGCCCGACTCCCAGAAGCACTTGCGAATGGGATTTGAATTTTGAGTTGCACCTGCGCGTGCCGCTTGCTCACGCGAATGTGTTGCACCCCCCCACCCCCCAATAATGCTCACCCTGTCGCTCAACATCGTATCTCAAATTCCATAACAATGGGGGGGGGGGGGGGGTGAAGCAGCGCTCTCTAAACATTGGCGTGTCTTCGCAGCTCCCGCTTCTTCAGCGTAAACAGACGCAATCACCCCCTCCTCCGCAGCATGAGTGATTCGTCAAAACAATCCTCCTCTCACTCTACTTGTTCGCTTTATATCGTCCGCAAGAACACCGGGGCCGTTTTACTCCGGGATCTCCTCGTGTCTTTATTTTGCTCTGCAGCGCCGAGAGGGATGCGTTTTTGTATTTTGACATGGATGTCGAGCAGAAAAATGAAATATACTCAATCGTAATGCCTCGTGTTATGAATTTCAAGAGCAACGGAATTCCCTGGCAAACGAAACATGTTGCTCCAATCTCCGTGAGTTTTTGTTTTGGTTTAGGAATATATAAATCCGTTAATAGTAGTTCCCACGTAACTCGTTGCCTTTCCATAGTTTTCGATTTAAAGCTTTCGTGACTGCAGGGATTCATCTTCTTGGTTCTTTCGGTAAAGTCACGTAGAAGGGAAGTAATAAAATAATAAAAATAAAACATAATAAAATAATTCTCACGACGTTTCGGCCACAACGCAAGCAGCCGTCCTCAGGTGAAGACCAGGTCTGTCGGGGAGACAGCGTCTGGTCTTCACCTGAGGACGGCTGCTTGCGTTGTGGCCGAAACGTCGTGAAAATTATTAAACGAGTACCTGGTGCGGTGTGTAAACATCGCCACTGGGGAGACAAAGCCGGTCGGGCGTGGTGCTAGCCATCCACCCCCTCGTTCGTGTACCGTTCCGGCCTTCATAGGTGCTCGCTAACAGCACTTGCCCCTACAGTCTGTTAAGGCTATACGGGGGATCTTTGTCTTGTCTGTGTGTGTGTGTGTGCGCGGCGATGTCATTAACGTGGCAAAAGTTAAAGGGAGGGTACGAGGGCAGATCCGCGGGGCGAGTTGACGTGCTCCCACGATGCCCGTAAATGCGCAAGCGTAAAAAGAAATGTTCCCACAGAGAAGTCGAATGCCCTCCGCTGCAACAAGATGGGTCACGCAGCCGATCGACTCATGACTCGGAACGTGGCAGCCGCGCTGACGATTTTGAGCTCACCTACTTTCTGCGAAATTTCCAACGAATCAATCCGAGCGTCCGGCCAGACCTCCCTTTCTTTAACCTTCACCCCCCCCCCCCCCCCCCAATAAGTCCACGCTTAGAAAGAAGAAACCCAGAGCCCTGTTTAGTTTTAGTTTCGTAACTGAAACAAAGACAAAGACCGCCGTGTATGACTAACACAGGCCATTGTGTTGCGCAAACGCCCGTTAGCGAACGTTTATAAAGATTGGTAACGGTGCGAGTTGGTGACCAGCGATCAACCTCTTGAGATCAACCGGGTTTTGTAGGAACCCGCCGTTCCTCCCCATAACACGCGCAGCAGTCGCGTTCCCCTACAACGCGGCGCTGGTTTGCGTTCCTGAAGAACACGGACCGCGCTATTGGGGAAAATTGCGTTGCACTAAATCATGACATATAGCGCAGGGCTAAAGCACGGCCCGCGATTAACACCGTGCGGTGCGTAACGCAGGCCGAACAAAGACCGAGGCGCGTCGGTGGCGTCGAGAAGCACCCAGCAGTATCCCGCCCCGTGGGATCACGCTACGTGGAGGCGGCCGCACGACCGCTTGTTCCGACTCGCGCGACGAAGTTCGGTTCGCTCGATGACGTTCAATCCAAATCGCATTGCGCGTGATGGAAACGCGCTCCCTAATACGGTTCATCGCGTTGTATCCAATTCGCGTCGTGGAAACACGACAGCTCCCCACAACACCCACGCACACACGTGGGCATGTGCGTGCACACACACACGCACACTACATCACACCCCACCACTCCCCACCCCACCATACCCCATCAATCCCACCATACCCCACCCCACCATACCCCACCCACCACACCACACCCACACCACCCACCCACCCACCCCCACCACACCCCACCCCACCACACCCCACCCACCCCACCACACCCCAACCACCACACCCCACCCACCCCACCACACCCCACCCCATCCCACCCACCACTCCCCACCCACCTACAACACCCACCCCCACTACATCCAACCCACCCCAACTACACCACACCACACCCCACCCCAACCACACCCCACCCACCCCCACCACAACCCACCCACTCACCACCACCACCCACCACACCCCACCCACCTACCCCACCCACCCCACCACACCCCACCCACCCCCACCACACCCACCCCCACTACATCCAACCCACACCCACCACACCACACCCCACCCCCACCACACCCCACCCACCCCCACCACACCCCACCCACTCACCACCACCCACCACACCATACCCCACCCCACCCATCCACCCACCCCCACCACACCCAACCCACCCCCACCACACCCCACCCACCCACCGATCCATCTCGCCGGGTGTCGTGCGCATCGCAACACGGCGCCGTTGACATTCCGTCAACGGCGCCGTGTCCGTGTCCTCCGGGGAACCGCAGGCACCCAGGACTGGATGAACGGAGCGGCTTCTTTACTAGAGGCGGGGGTGGGTTGGGGGGAGGGTCTCGGATTTTAAACTGGCTCCATAGACGTGTATGCATACAAATGTAGATATGTACCGCTTCACGAAAGTCTAGCGATCTCTTGCTCAAATGAGCCTTGAGACGAGTTCTCATCTCCCATCGCGCCCCGTTTACAGCTCTGAGCCAGTGGTGGGAATTCCACATTCCTTTGGCAGGGACGGGGCTATCCACAGGACAAGGGCTGTTCACATCGGCTGCTGACGTCCCCAGTATTTACGTTTCTACCGTTCTGCAGTTTCTAATGCACTGTGTCTACCCATTGTAAAGAAGAGGTTGAAAATGCAATACTCTAGCACGACAATGCATTACATAGTTTGTTTTGTAATCAATGGCATTCGTGTGTGTGTGTTACTACCAGCTACTTGCCAACATAAATCAAAACACTGCTGCTTTGTTCCTTTAACCTTTGATTTAGCATCACGACGATTACATCACGTTTTACAAATCAGAAATTAAATAACTAATGTGAATACTCATAATAATAATATTAATATTCGGGCGTTTGGCAAACGGACATGATGGGTGGAGGTAAAACATGTCAAGGGAAGGCATTGAATTCAACAATAAACAGACGTGGGTTTCCCCAAAACATAACAGCCTTGGGCCACCATCAAACGTAATCCGGCCTCGCGTGAACCGCCCACCACCACCACAGAGTCAGCCACGCTGGCAAGCCCACCACCACCACAGACGACCCACCCCCTTCCACGATCCGATAGTCGGGGTCTGGCTTCACGCCAAATGCCACCACCTTCTTTTATCTTCTCGCCGACTACCGGTCACGTCGCCACGTATAACTTTCGGTGACCTGCGTGTCTTCACCACACATCCACGCCCGTGCGATGCCTCTGCGTTTTGGAAGCGCGCCCGTCAGCGCGGCTCGTGGCACGGTTATATTGGTCAACTTTTGTGTGTGTGCGTGCGTGCGTGCGGTGTTGGCCACCTACCCCCTCGTGCGCCACCGTGCCGGCCTTCATAAGTGTCACTTCGCGCACAGCACTTGCCCCAACAGTCTGCTACAGGCCGTACGGGGGTTTTTTTGTCTTCGCTGGGCTTCTTTCGCACCGTACGTAGCCAACCGTGTTGATCGGAGGTGCGGGGGAAGGGCAACAAACTAAAATACAAAAAGTCGTTTGAAAGAAACGAGTCTGTAATCGAGATTTAAAAGTGCATAGGTCCAGTGGCTTTACACACACACACCAACTGGAACACGTGCGTCATCATACACACCAGTTAACGCACAATACTTGTCAAAAAGACAATGACAAAGATCCTCCGTATAGCCTTAACATTCTGTAAGGGGCAAGTGCTGTTAGCGAGCACCTATGAAGGCCGGAACGGTACACGAGGGGGTGGGTGGCCAGCCCACGCCCGGCCGCTTTTGTCTCCCCAGTGGCGATGTTTGCACATCACACCAGGTACTCATTTGAGGTCAGGATTGGTTCAGATAATCGTCGCTGGTGTTGGCCGTGAGCGGGAATCGAACCCGGGTCGCCGGGTTTATAGTGCAGCGCGCTAACCACTGCACCACCGCTCGATATGCGCACACACACACGGTGCGCGCGCTGCAGTGGCGTGCAGCGATCGCTCGTTTGCTTGTTTGTTTGTTGAGCTGATGACGTCGTTCGTCTCAGTGCGGCTACAGGTCTGCGCTCCTGTTTAACCAGCCACTGGGGAGGTGGCGAGAAGACGGGTGGGTGTGTGGGTGGGTGTGGTTGAGGTGGGTGGGTGGATAAGGGGGAGGGTGTGTGGGTGAAGAGGGTGTGTGGGTGAGGTGGGTGGGTGAGGAGGGAGGGTGGGTGAGTGAGGAGGCTGGGTGAGGAGGAAGGGTGAGGAGGGAGGGTGAGCGAGTGAGTGGGGAGGGTGGTGAGGATGGAGGGTGAGGAGGGAGGGTGGGTTAGTGAGTGGGGAGGGTGGGTGAAGAGGGAGGGTGAGGAGGCAGGGTGGGTGGGGAGGGTGGGTGAGGAGGGAGGGTGGGTGAGTGAGTGGAGAGGGTGGGTGAGGAGGGTGAGGTGGGAGGGTGGGTAAGGAGGGAGGGTGAGGATGGAGGGTGGGTGATTGAGTGAGTGAGGAGGGAGGGTGAGGAGGGAGGGTGAGGAGGGAAGTGGGTGAGTGAGTGGGTGAGTGGGGAGGGTGGGTGAGGAGGGTGAGGAGGGAGGGTGGGTGAGTGAGTGGGGAGGGTGGGTGGGTGAGTGAGTGAGTGGATAGGATGGGTGGGTGAGGAGGGAGGGTGAGCAGGGAGGGTGGGTGAGGTGAGGCGATGTTGGGGTGAGCATCAGGGAAGACTGCGGTTTAGGTTCCGTGATTGACGCTGCTATATAACATCGCAGCCACCACTTTGTTGTTGTTGTTGTTGTAACGATCAACACTTTTTTTCCGGCAGAAATTCCGCGCATAAAATGTAGCCGAAGCAAAGCAAATGCCAAAATAAATAAATCAAAAACTGCCAGGCAAGAACATCCAAAGTGAAGGTCGGTTAAACGGGAGCAGAACTTCACGTCATTCCGCTCAAAAACGACGTCACCGTTTGCCGGGGGTTGGAAACGATCGATCGACGACTCGGCCGCGGGTACCTTGGATAGCGACGAGAATGTCCCCTTTGCTGTAGGATGCGCGCATTTGTCGGATTTCAGCAGCACGTCGGCAACGCTGCTGTAGAAGGGGTCAACTTGCTCTGGCGGGGAGAGTCGTGGCTTATCGCCCGGTATTATCAGCAGCGACGACCCCATCACAAAAAAAAATATGCTCACGAGAGGAAAACACTTCTGGTGCAGTTTTGTTATCCTAAGGGGCCGCCCATAAATGACGTCGCGCACCTGGGGGGGGGGGTGGGGGTCAGACATTTGTGACGATGTGTGACGAGGGGGGGGCGGGGGTTGAGAAATGTGACATCACATCAAAATGCGCAACTTTAAATAAATATAGACAACACGTTTTACTTAATTAAATAGACTTTTCAATAAATGTTTTCTCCTACAACATCAGAGTGCAGCGCCACATTAAAAACACACTACAATCAATGACACTAGTTTAAAGCGATTTGAAGCATGTTTTTTTTTTGGGGGGGGCAGAGCTTTGTGACGTCATATTTGAGGGGGGGTCTGACTTTTTGTGACGCCGTGTGACGACGGGGGGGGGGGGGGGTCAAAAATCGTCCAAAATCGCGTGACGTCATTTATGGGCGGCCCCTAAATGCTCGACACACACACACACTCTTTTTCTTTCTCTCTGAATGCGAAATTGCCAAGTTAACAACGTGTGTTCGTGCCGCGGTTACCAACGCCAGGCCGATTGCTTTTAAAGGGTCGGTGTTAGTTTGTTGTTGTTAAAGTTCTCCGCGGTGTTATACCCTCTCGTACAATGTCACGGGCGAAAACAAATAGCTTGATTCTGAACACCGGCCGTAGTCCCCAGCCGTCCCCAGCCTCCTCACCCCACCCCCGCCTTCTCGAGAGGTTAGATCAAGTACTTCGATCAAAACGCCGCCGATGTATTACGCAGGCGATCGGTTGTTTGCATGCAGATGTTGTATACCGTTTCCGTTCGTGCTTAAAATCCGCGAGGCGTAAATCTATAGGCGCGCGCGGCTGTGCAAACAGTTCGTCTGCCGAGGCAGAGACGGCGGCGACCCCCCCCCCCCGCTCGCGAGGTTCGAGATAGTTTTTTCTTACAAACGCGGAGCGGAATGACAGATGAGGAGGAGCTCCACTCGGGCGGGCATTCGGTGCCTCGTGGCACCAAAACTTTGCCGAGCGCAATTCCACGGGACAGCATCGTTTCGTGCGCCGAGAAAATATTTTTTTTGCGACGCAAATCAAAGGGGACCAATTATTATGATTATTGTGATGATGATGATGATTTTATTTTTTCTTCATGTGGACACAATATTATGGCGTCGGGCGTAGTTCAAGTGCGTTCTCGTGTTCGTCGCCGTGGGTGTTCTCGACTCTGCATTGATTTTGAGTGCGGTGTTTCGGTCTGCTATCACTTCCGTTTTCGGTGATTATCTCAAAATGCCCCCTTTGACCCGGCGCCTTCGATGCGCACCGGCGCGTGCTCGCGAGGGTCCGTGCAAAAAATCATGACGAACAGATGACGATTGTGAGAATGATGAGCGGCTGGCTTAGTGCGTGAGAGATTGAGTTAGTGGGTGAAAGAGTTAATCAGCGGGTGAGAGAGTGAGTTGTTGGGCGATGTATGTAACCATGAAAATATCTCTGTAGGAAACCATGTATGTATGCATCTATGTATGGAACAATGTATGTATCTAAGTATGGAACAATGTGTGTATATCTTCTTGGTTCTTTCGGTAAAGTCACGTAGAAGGGAAACAATAAAATAATAAAAATAAAACATAATAAAATAATTCTCGCTGTCTTCCCGACAGACCTGTTCTTCACCTGAGGACGGCTGCTTGCGTTGTGGCCGAAACGTCGTGATAATTATTTTATTATGTTTTATTTTTATTATTTTATTATTTCCCTTCTACGTGACTTTACCGAAAGAACCAAGAAGATGAATCCCTGCAGTCACGAAAGCTTTAAATCGAAATTTAATGTGTGTATATATGTAGAGACACGCGGTGTCAAACAACGTGGCGAGTCATTCGAATTGGCACGTCAGCCACCAACCACGGCATGTTGCCCCCCCAACTCTGTCTCGATTCCAAGTGTCACGAGCCGCCACTGGGACAACGCCGCACGGAAGTTGTCTCTTGTTTGAAAGATTCACTTTGTGTCCCGTCCTGTCTGACGCGACTCCCGACGGCCCCACGTCGCCTCTTTGTGGATGATGCATTGTGGTTGGTTACTAATGAGCCATACGGATTGCAAAAGGCAGTGGTTTTGTTCTCAAATCGTGCGGTCTGCTTTAAAGCGCACATTAACAACTCTGTGCATGTCCTTACGAAGACGATGATCCCCCGTATAGCCCACAACAGACTATAGGGGCAAGTGCTGTTAGCGAGCACCTATGAAGGCCGGCACGGCACACGAGGGTCTGGGTGGCCGCCTTCGAACCAGATACTCATTAGAGGCTGAGTCGACCTAGGAGAGATCCATGACCGGTTCAGATAATCGAACTCGGGTCGCTGGGTTCGTAGCACAGAGCATTAACCACAACGCCCTTCACGTATGTACGCACATGCACGTACATAGTTCCTTCCCACGCCATAGGGATGATAGGGGTTGTATTTAACCGGACTTCACCACACTGCTCAGTGGGGGTTGGGTGAGGGCGGTGAGCATAGGGAGTTGGAAGCGTACAAGTACAGCACAATAATTACAATTTTTGCCGCACTGCCGTCCACACTGTATCCCCACAGTAGCCTATAGCACGTGTTGTGCACTGTGATCACCCGCACAAGTACGACCCAGGCTCAATATTGGGCATTCGCAGGTGCTACGTGGAATTGCCACCTTCGCAAGGCAGTGGCAGCCAGCGACGGCTGGCAAAAAAACTTGCATCCAGCAGCAGATTGACCATGGCCGATGATGATGACGACGACGATGATAATTTACTACTGGGCATCTGTGAAAAAGAGCGTTGTAGCTACTCGGATTCATCCAGTATGAATAGTAAATACATATTCCGATTCTGAATTAACGCCGTTCAAGTCTGGACGATTGGAGGAGGCGATATGTTAACTACCTCGCCTGGTATACAGGAGGTCGTGGGTTCGATCCCGACCTTGACGCATGCTGTATATTGGTATTCTTAGGTTTTTCCGGTAAAGTCACGTAGGTAAAACATTAAAAATTAATAAAAGTAAAATAAAATAAAAATAAAAATCACGACGTTTATTTTATTTTACTTTTATTAATTTTTAATGTTTTACCTACGTGACTTTACCGGAAAAACCTAAGAATATGAATCCTTGCAGTCACGAAAGCTTCAAATCTAGAATGTATATTGGTAGTTTGCGTATTCTCTCTCCCCTCCGGTTTAGAATCAACACTTATAATCAACGTGGGGTTAGGGTATTTGACTGCTACACATTTCCACGCAATAAACCACTTCGTTGAGCTATAATCATTTGCGGCCAGGTCGCTTCTGAGCTATATAGCTCAGTGGGCCTTACCTGGTTAAAATAAAAATAGTTTATAGCTTTTATAGTTTATAGGAGACTCGCTTTACGGACAAAGTGGTCTCAGATTGACTCCAAAGCAAAGCAATACAGAATAGAACAAAGGGCGGTTGGGGGGTAATATAATAATAGTTGTTGTTGTTGTGTGATGGCACTCACCGGCTCAGGCATCGCTGAAAATTTGCCGTGGCCACCACCGCCAACACCACGACCACCAAAGACAAAGATCCCCCGTATAGCCTTAACAGACTGTAGGGGCAAGTGCTGTTAGCGAGCACCTATGAAGACCGGCACGGCACACGAGGGGGTGGGTGGCCAACACCGCGTCCGGCCGCCTTTGTCTCCCCAGTGGCGATGTTTATACACTGCACCGGGTACTCAATTTATGCTGAGTCGACCTAGGGGAGGCCCAGAACCGGTTCACATGATCGTCACCGGTGTTGGCCGTGAGCGCGAATCGAACCCGAGTCGCCACGCCACCGCCAAGACCACCACACCACCACCACCGCCACACCACCACCACCACCGCCAACACCACCACCACCTCCACCACCACCACTACCGCCGGCCCGGCCTCAGCAAGGAGATGCCTTGGGGCTACTCGGCGGCGAGAGGGGGGAGAGAGAGAGAGAAAGCATCACCCCCCCCCCCCCCCTTGGCACGGGGAGATGAAAACATCCCCTGAGAAAAGGCGAGCTCGGCTCAGTAATAGCCCCCTTTCATAAGCGAGACAATATGAATCGCTTTCACGCGATCGTTTGGACCACAATGTGTTTTTTTTCTTCATACGTGTATATAAAAAAAGAAAATATACACTTCCTTAAGAGCGGTTATCGTCTAGCATTGCCCGTCACCACCCCTGCCCTTCTCTCCAATATATCTAAGGCTCTCTCTCTCGCGCTGTACATATCAATGTTTCCTTGAGAAGGATAGTCAGTTTCAAGACAAACACCTTCCATTCTTTTTCTCAGTTACATAAAAAAAAATTGCGTGAACAAAAACAAACAAGACAACGTGCCGGCGAGCGAACTTGGGCCCTGCAAATCCCAGAGGTTCTCCGGTTCGATTCCATCTCCCGGAGCGGCAGCTGAAAGAGTGGTGCAACTTTCTCAAATGCCATCCACCAAGTGCGCGCTAATCACTGCGCCACCGCTCTCCACACCCCACCCCCACCAACCCACCCGCAACTGGCCGCCCGCTGCACGTGCACGCGAGTTCAATTAAGCACAGCTGCTGCCTGTCCTGCTGCTACCTGCTGCCTCTGCTGCTGCTGCTGCATGCAGCTTCACTTTTTGCAAGGCGTAAGCCGGAGGCAGAAATAGGCGGAGAGGAGTGCGAGGCGCCGTAACGCAATGCTGCGGGAGGGAGAGAGAGAGAGAGGGAGGGGGGGAGGCCCTTTCCTTGCAAAGGTGCGGGTAATTAATCATGACTGGCGCGAGCTTTGCGAAGGGAGCGATTGGCAAGAGAAGGGGGCAGCCACCAGTGAGAAGCAGCAGCAGCATAAGCAGGATGCCAGAGGCGTGGTAGCACCCTCGCTATGCAGAAATATCCTCTCCCGATCTCCCTCCCTACCTCCTTACCTCCCTCCCTCCCTCCTTCCCTCCCTGCCTCCCTACCTCTTTCTCCGCTTCCTCGACCCCTAAGCAAGTCCCCTTCACCCTCCGACACAGGACGGCAGCCGTTCCCTCTCATTCACCCGCAGGGACCACCCCGTTCGTCTCCCCTTGCCAGCCTCGATCAAATCACTCACGTTCGCTCGCTACCGCCGCAGCCGCCACCTCCCTCCCCAACCAACGACCCCCCCTCCCCCCACACAGCTATCTTCCCTTTCATATTCTTAGGTTTTTTCGGTAAAGTCACGTAGGTAAAAAATTTAAATTAATAAAAGTAAAATAAAAATCAAATAAAAATCACGACGTTTCGGAGGCAACACAAGCTTCCGTCTTCAGGTGGAACCGTCACAGTGATACAGCTATCGTCGTGATTTTTTATTTAATTTTTATTTTACTTTTATTAATTTTAATTTTTTACTTACGTGACTTTACCGAAAAAACCTAAGAATATGAATCCTTGCAGTCACGAAAGCTTCAAATCTAGAATTAATATATTCCCTTTGTTTTAGCCGATCAGACGCAACTTTAGCTGCGCTTTCACTTTCATTCATCTTATCAGCGTTTTTATTTTGTGTTGTGTTGCAACGTTGAACGTTTACGAACGGTCATACCTGTCCCCATTTGTCGACTAAGCACAACACATATCGCTCTGTGCCTGGGATTGATGTAAAATAAGTATCCGAGAAACAGGTCTAGATTTGACATTTCAGACGACCTGAATTTCATTCCCCCCCACTCCCCCCCCAGCATTGATCTAAACAAATCACATCCCAGGAAGTAGCATCCACACTTTTCCACCGAATACGTGACATGTCATCTCAAGACGTCACTTTCATTGGCAAAAAGAAACGTTAAATGACCACAATGTAAAGGTGTCCGAATAGCCCCCCCCCAAAATGCGATTTTGTTGTTAAAATGATAAACTGACCACGATTGGTGGCAATGTTTACAGCGGGGGAGGATCTTTTTCTTCGTGAATCCTTGGGCGTGATGCGAGTGTGACTCAAGGTACGCCGTTGTTTTGAGATATGTAACACAAATAATTACATTTCCCTCACAGACTGCGATAAGAGATTTTTATTTTTTATAATTGTTATTTTCTGGGTATGAATCAGGGCGGCTGGTGGTGCGTTTGTTTTTTTATTTGTTCGAAATAATTTTCAAAAATCATTGTTATCGATAAACCACAGATGTTTTCATTTGATAGACCTTTAAACCACCAATAAATGTTGAAATATTGAAATGTCATCAAAATAATTCGTGTTTTGTTCACCCTGTCTGGAGTATTGTCTCCAGCCGTGGAAGATGATTTTTGGAAAGTGCTTTCGCTGTGGAATGAAATAATTCACCGTCATCCTGGACGTTTCATCCTCGACGAGCCAACGCCACCTTCACGCCAAGCCCGTTCAAGTCGCAGGGCATCGGCAATTATTGTTCTTGCGCATGCATCTAATAGCGGCGTGTGTACGAATCTACGGTTAAGGAACCGTCCAAAGTGTGTGCAATTGCCGCGTTCAGGACTGCGTGGAGCAAATCGAAGTGAACGTACGAGCCAGAGGAGGAAAAAACTGTCGGGAATAAATACAACATCGAGACTAAGGAGATCGCTATCTTTGGTCAAATCGTCGGTTTCAGATTGTGACGATTCAGAAAAGTGTGGGGTCGGTGAATCATTGCATACTTACGAAAAACATTTGTGTTAGGCATCTCACCATGAAATAACAATGTTGGCAATAACAATAATATCGTCACCACCACTACCACCATTATCCATGATCAATCCACAGCTGGATAAAGACCTCGCCCCTCCACAAACTCCGCAACTGCTGCCTCAGCACCTGCAACTGACCAGAATGGTGAAGTATGGTCAAAGCCTCCTACATTGACTGATGCACCTAAACCATAATATCGTCTTCTTGGTTCTTTCGGTAAAGTCACGTAGAAGGGAAATAATGAAATAATAAAAATAAAACATAATAAAATAAAAATAAAATAAGGGATATAAAAAAATAAAAAAATACAACAGAATAAAATAATTATTTTTATTATTTTATTACGTGACTTTACCGAAAGAACCAAGAAAATTAATCCCTGCAGTCACGAAAGCTTTAAATAGAAACCATAATATCGTGTTATAATAATAACAAACACCGCAGGAAGGGTCACGCGTTGGAGCCAGGTCAGCCGATGTCGCAGGACCACGAGGTCTGAAGGCTTGTGGAGAGGCCCTCATCCAGCAGTGGATATATCGCGGCTGATGCACAGTTACCTACTCGCGATGTAGGGGGGGGGATCTCAAGTGGAGAGACGTGACCAATCAATCTCTTCTTTAACATTCCCGTGAATGGAAGCAACTCTCGTGGCTGTCAGGATGAGAGAGGTTCCCAGTAGATGCGGCAAATAACAATTGTAATACTAACTCACAGCCCCTTCGGCAATCAATTGCTAGCTTAAGAAGGCCTTCGCTCATGCCATGACCGACATGCTGGGGGGGGGGGGGGAGTTGACCATACATCACCATGCTGCTCAGTGCAGGTTGTCGAAGGGGGTGGACCAGGAGCGGTTCAGATACCACTCGCCACAGATGTTAGCCGTATCCAGGAATTAATCGTATGTATGTATAATATGTATGTATGTATGTTGAGATTTTGTCGCACCGTACGTAGCCAACCATGCTAAACGGATGAGTTACGGGGAAAAAGGACAACACGCTAAACACAAAAAAGCAGTTCTAGAGAAATGACGTTTCAATTGAGACATTGAAATCGTGGAGTGCGCTAACAGCCGTGCCACCGCTGCCACCACCACAGAGGTCGCAACCGGGTACCCGATACCCGTACCCTACCCGATACCCGGCTACCCGTACCCGGCCGGGTACGGGTAGCCGTTTGCAACCCTGGTGCGGCTGGGTATGGGTACGGGTAGGCCGTGAGTCACTGGTGAGTCACCGTTTGTCACTCATTTCGGGTAGGGTACGGGTTCCCATTTGCGACCCTGGTGCGGCCGGGTACGGGTACGGGTAAGGAATCAAAACCCGTTTGCGACCTCTGCACCACCACCACCACCGCCCCGCCCCGACACAAATCACACAACGTGGATTCTCAACTCGCGAATGGATACGCGTGCAGCGTGAGTTTCCAAACACCGACTTCGCATCTGGGAATCGTCGAGACACCACGCGGCCTGCTGTACACACCGCCCCCCTTCGACAGGCAACCAGGGCCCCCTTCAAGCTCCCCTCCGCCCGGCCCCCCCCCCCCCCGGAGGACGGCAAGACAACCGGCGTTCACCGAGCGGCGACGAAGCGTCTCGGTCCGACTTTCGAACCCCTCGTGGGTACGACGAAAGCCAATGTCTGCGAAGTGGCACCGCCGGCAGTCAGGCGTGCGTTGAGATTAATTGCGCCGCCCCCATTACGCCGTCGGGCCTGAGACACGCGTGCGTTGCGCGGGCACCTGCCAGGCCCGATCGCGCTCCGGGTAATTTCACGCGCGCGGGCGGGCGAGCGTGGGAAGCGGCGGCCACCGACCCAAAACGTGCGCCTTGCTGGCGCTCGTAGGTGCTACTCGCTAACGGCACTTGCACCAAGAGCCTGTCAAAGCTACAACGGGGGCTCTTCGTGAGCGGTGGCGCAGCGGTTAGTATGCTACACTACGGACCATGCGACCCGAGTCAGATTCCTGCTCACGGCCAACACCGGTGACGATTATCTGAACCGGTACTGCGCCTCCCCTAGGTCGACTCGGCCTCGAATGAATACCTGGTGCGGTAAACATCGGCACTCGGGGAGGCAAAAACTGTCGGGCGTGGTGTTGGTCACCCGTCCCCTCGGTGGTGCTCCTCGCTAACGGAACTTGTCCCCCAAAAGTCCGATCAGGCCATAGCAGGGCATCTTTGGATTTGAAGGGGGGGAGGGGGGGTGCGGCTGCGTTCGAGCTTGTGTACTGCTCCCGAGGGGGGGTGGGAGTAGATTTGAACGTTCACAGATCGCCGGTGGCGGCGGGACTGCTCCCTAATCGGCGGGCGTCGATGTAGCCGCGGCGTTGGGCCCGTTCGCTCGCTCGCTGGGAAGGTGATAAGGGGAGCAAATGAGTCTGCAGTCGTGTTTCTGGTAAAGTGAGTCACGAGCCCGCGCGCACAAAAACAAACCAAAAAAACTCTGAATGCAACCGTCGCGGAGCCCACAGCTCCCCGCTCCCACAAACGCTGTCCTTGACGGCTTATTATTTAAATTTATTTCCCGGCACAATTTGTGTAACGGCATTTTTGTGTGTGTTTTGCCCCCCTTCCCCCCCTCCGCCTCCTCGCTGTTGTAGAGAGGACAAGTTGCAGTGGGGGGGGGGGGGGGTGGCGGAATTTGAAATTTAAGTCGAACGCCGCCGCCGACATTGGTGGGCGAAAATCAGAGTCGGGGTTTTTTTGGGGGGTTGGTTTTGTTTTAACGCAGTTTGACGAATTGCTGCGCTGGACGTTATCGGTACGAGATGTGCAGATGTGCTGATAGGCGAACGCTGTTAATAAAGATGCCCCCGTACCTCCCCCCTTTTAGCCTGTAACAGACTGTTGGGGCGAGTGCCGTTCGCGAGCGGCACCTATAAAGGCCGGAACTGTGGCACACGTGGTGGTTTAAATGGCCAGCACCCACGCCCGGCCGCCTTTGTCTCCCTAGTGGCGATGATTACCACGCGCGGCACCGGGTACTCATTTGAGGCTGAGTCGATCTAAGTCATTAATGCACACACACGCACACACACTGTTGTGCGTGACTTTTTATCACACGTGCACTGCATTGCTTTCATGACTCAAGTTTCCCTTGAAAAATTGACGTTCTAGTCTCAGCGGGCTTTCACTTGCTTTAAAATAAACGTTGCTTCTCCTCCGTGACCCTGAGCTGCCGTGGTTTAATTGTCAGAGCGCTGGAATCGCAATCCAGAGGGCGGCTGGTTCGATCTCTCCGGCGCGGCAGTCGCGAAGAAACGGCCGAGCTTATCAAATCCACCACGGCCTCTTGTCCCTCGAGCCGCGTGAAAAGGTCAGGGCGCGGGTCGTCGATGGGCGGGTCGCGCGTGGTGGGGTGAAGTGTGGGCACTCGCGCCTGCTCAGTCACGTGACCCTTCATCCGTCACGTGACCCTTCCGTGAAGTCACAAGGCGCTCGGAGCAACGAGAGCAACACGATCTTGATTTGAAGCTTTCGTGACGGCAGGAATCCATACTCTTTGGTTCTTTCGGTAAAGTCGCGTAGGTAGAGAAAATAATAGATCGCATAGATCAACGCAAGTGACGGTCGCCTGTTGTTGCGATCGAAACGTCGTGATCTATTCTTTTTTCTACCTACGTGACTTTACCGAAAGAACCAAAGAGTATCGAGAGCAATACGATTACACAGAGCCGCGCGGTACTTTCTAAAACACGGAAGGCAGAAGCAGAAAAAGCCAAAAAAAAACCCACTAAAACAATGAAATAATTAGAATACGCCCACACCCCCGAAGGTCAAACGGCATTTTAAATTTCCAATCGCGCGAACATTTAAAACAATTCGAGCGCTGTACGCGTGGCCGGTGCGCAGCTGCCGGGAGACGATCGTATCGGCGGCGCGCCGGGCCCAGATGCTCCGGATGACGAAGCACAACAGCCGCGAATTTGGCGTCGGGGCGTCAAGATTTTCGTGTCGGCGCAGCCCGAGTAGCGGCAAAATGTTAGAATCCAATGCCGGCGTGTGGGCTGATGAAAGCCGGTGGCTGACCGTTGGCTGGAGCGGACCCGCCCGGCTGGGCTGAGGTTTGTTGTTGTTTTGTTTTTTTTGCCCGGCCGACGAAGAGCAGGTGACCCGCTTCGACGAGCGTTGTCACGCCCGAAAATCAGAACGCACGGCCGTCGGCGAGACCACCGATTCCGCCGCCTCAATTCCTGGTCGCAACCAAAACAAATTCCACCACCACCACCACCCCCGCCCCCTAACACGGAGCCGTTGGAACGCTTCGTTTGCAAGCGATTTCGCCCACTTACAAATGTCTGTAGCGCCGCGTAGAATTTTCCGCTCCGGTGCCGCGGTATGGCCCACGCCCACGCGCCGTTGTCGGGTCGCGCCGCCGCGCGTGTCCGACGTTTCGCTTCGCGCCCCGGGAGGTTAAAAGGCTGCTCCTGCTGCTCCATTCGGCTCCTGAAGAAGCTCCGAGCACGCGGAGCGGAACGTCGGACACGGCCAAGCGACCACACCCGACGTGGCATTGGGAACGCCTCTGTCCTGTAGGGGAGTGATTACAAAAAGGCCGCAAATGATTGTGATAATGACGATGATGATGATGATGACGATAAGACACAGGATTGGAGAGGCTTAGTTTCAGTTCCTGAAGAAGCTCTCAGCACGCGTAGCGAACCGACGGACAAAGCACAGTTCAACCAGACAAAGCACAGCGGAAAGCGACGTTTAAATGTTTGTTTTCGGATGCAGTGCTGCAACGGGGATGCGATTCTTCCCACGTGCACCCGCTGTGCGTTTGACCATCGATTGCGGTAAGTTATTAAACGAGATTAAAATGTGCTTCAATAATAAACGCATAAATTACATCAATCCAACCGGTGTCTAACAACTCCCGCCGTGACCCTGAGAGTTCAAGCGGCATTCATCTAAAACCCTCGGCGGAATTCCTTTACACTTAAAAAAAAAATGCCCTCTTAAATTATTGAAGAAGGGGGGGGGGGGGGGCGGTGGGTGGGGGGAGGTGGGTGGGGGTGGGTGGGTGGAAGCCAATATAATTTTTCCCTAATTAATAATTCCGTTTCGGCTACGTTGCGAACATAAATTATCAACGGAGCGCCAGATTAATTAATCTGGTGTTGCTGGCGGGAGTCTCTCTCCTCCCTCCCTCCCTCTCTCTCTCTCTCACTCACTTGCCGCCGAGTCTGTCGCACGCACGCACGCACGCGGGCACGTTACAAACCTCGGGGCCCGCAGTGTCACGCCCCCAGCCACCCCCAGGCGCCCCCAGCCAGAATGCTTCACTCGACCCTTTGCCCCCAACCTCCAACCCCCCCCCTATCCCCGCCGCCCCGGTGCCATCCCAAAGGGCCCTAACAAGGCTGGGCTGGCAAGTCGGGGAGGGGAGGGGGAGATGCGGAGTAAAGAGGTCACGGGGCAAGTGGTTTACCCTCGGCCACCTGGGATGGAGTGAGCGCAGCGCAAGAGCTGTCATTCCGCCGAGACGAACTCTTTATTTGAAAAAGCTGCCGGGTGGATTAGATTTAGCAAATTATCGAGCAGCGTCGAGGGGTGGGTGGGTGTCGGGGGGGTGGCGTGGGGGGGGGGGATACTCACCCCGTGTTTGCGCGAGCCTGAAATTGTCAAGCGCCGTAAGCCGAAGGTGCATTTGCGGGCCTCGTCGACGCATCGTATTGCCGAGTGAGAGCCAGGAGGTTGGGGGGGGGGGTGCAGGGACACGTGTCCAACGGTGACTACCCTTGTGGAAAAAAACAAACGAAACCGCTGTGCAGTTAACGGCAATGACGGAAACACAATGTTAGCCACGGCTGGGAATCGAACTCCAGAGCGCACCGGGCTAACCACGTGTACCACTCACTGCTCCTCCTACCAGTGCAGTAATTCAATATGTTGGAAGCTATTACATTCGTTATTAAATACCGTATTAATTTTTAAATTTCGACGTTGAATTGCCACGCGGTGGTACATATGGTCAGCGCGCTGTACGATGAACGAGGTGACCCAGGTTCGATACCAGGCCACGACTAATATCAGTTGCAAGTCATATCAGAACTGGTCCTGCGTTCCGAGGCTCCTTTACCAACTCACACTAACCAGTGCGGTGAAGTATAGTAAAAACAAAAACTAAGGTTGACATGGCGAGGTGAAGCCTGTATCCACTGATGGATTGAGAATCGTGGTAATATATTTTTTATGAACACCACAAACTGCTGAGTGGCAGCAGAAGGGCCCCAGAGGACGTCTACAATGGAGACGGAGCGAGGAGATCGGCCCCTTGTGCAGTCGCCGGGCGGTTCGTTGGATCGCGGGACCGCGTGGGACAGTGGCAACTTCGCGAAGCCTGCATCCAGCAGTGGATGGAGCGCGGCTGCTGTTGACCACCACGAACAAACACCACAGCGGCCACCAGCACCACGGCGCCAAGCCGCCGTTGTTCCCACGGTAACATTAATCCCGATTATATTTCTCATCCTATCGAAGGGGCGAGGGTTTATCGCCTCGCTCAGGTCTGAAAGATTCTCGAAACGGCGATGGAGGTTTTTTTGTGTCGTTGTTTAAACCGCGTGAACATCGCTCACGACATGAACGCGCGTGCAATCGCTGTCAGGAAGTCGCGGCTAGGAAGGTGTGAGTGGGGGGGGGGGATGAAATGGGTCCAGTCGCAGAATGGCCAGCGAGTGCCGTCGTAAATTGCCCCAACTTTCATCTTCTTGGTTCTTTCGGTAAAGTCACGTGGAAGGGAAATAATAAAATAATAAAAATAAAACATAATAAAATACAATTCTCACGACGTTTCGGCCACAATGCAAGCAGCCGTCCTCAGGTGAAGAACAGGTCTGTCGGAAAGACAGCGTCTGAATGAACACCACCAGGCTTGGCAGCGTATATTTAAGCTGGGTTAGGGGAGGAAGATGATTCCCTGCAGTCACGACAGCTTTAAATCGAAATTGTCCCAAGTTCGATGTCACCGCCCGATTCCTCGCCACCGAAATCCGTTGGGGATTCCGTTGCCCAGGTTGGATGAGCGCGCCGAGGGATGTTGAAACCCACCGCCTCGCTCCAAAGCGTGAACTCTTTAGGAGTGTTTTGTTAGAATGCACACTCGTCTCATTGTACGACTACACTCCTCGTGCAAGGTGTCAAGTCTGCATTAACCACACACACTTGTGGCAAAAAATGCAAACAAACATGCTCTGATAATGGATATGCATTGTCTTCGAAGCTGACTGGCCTACACCACAGACAGTCATCTGTATGGCCTTGTCTCATCAGTGTTAGACCAGAGAACGGGTACTGGCAAAACGGTCCCGTAGATGCAACTGATATAAGTGTTCTGACACGTGCATTGTCTTTGTACTGTTCGCCTTTTGGCATTCTCTGGTCTAACAGTGGTTAGACAAGGCCATTAAGAAGGCTGTCTCTGGCGTAGGCCAATCAGTGTGAAAGACGATACGTACATTAGCAGAGCGTGTGTATTGGCAGTTTTTTTCACAAGTACTGTGTATGTGTGTGGTTAATGCAGACTTGATGCCATGCAAAATGTTTCTATTTGGTGTTTGAACATCTTAACACCTCTCGTTTTTATTGCCAGAAAGGACAAACCCTGTTCCTATTTATCATTACACTCGTGTCTACAGCTCGATTGGGATGTGTCGTGCATTTGGGATGAAACATAGCAAATAATCGCCACGCACCCCCCCCCCCCCCCCCGCTATTGACAGACTAATACCCCAGGTCACCCTAATGTGTCAGGTCAAATGAGACTAATCCTGATCTCTTGATTTATCACCTGGTTCACAAAAATAGACGTGAACTTGAAGCATCATTATTATCACCATCATCTGCTAGGCAAATGCCTCTCCTGACCATCGTCATCATCATCGCCGTTTGCGTCTTCATCCAGCCACTGATATGTGAAGGTCTCTCCAGGTCGTCATTATAATCCTCATCATCAATGCATAGTAACTACATTGTTTGCAAGTCAATCAGCATGGTCTTGTCATAATAATATGTAGATTTCACATTATGTTCATCATTATCAGCCAATGGCTAGCCACTGCTGGAAGAAGCTCTTCCCATTCCATCGCAATCCCTCACGGCCCTGATGTACATTAATACGTTGAATTAAAGTATAATTATCTTACCTCTGTCACTGGGTTAAGGAGCAGTGGTTAGCACACCGCGCAATGAATCCGGCCACCTGAGTTCGACTCGCGCCCACGGCTAACACCGGTGGAGAGTTGTATTTGAAGCGGTTACCGGCCCATCCGTCACCAACCCCCGTTGACTGACATGTATGGACAACAACAATGGAACATCCCCATGACCGAAATGGCAATAGGGAAGCCTTGGGCAAGGCACTGGGTTTGACTCAGATCTGTGCAAGATTGTCTCGTCATCACGACGAAACCCGTGCCAATCCGACACTCCTGCTCAAAATCAGAATCTTGTTTTTCACTGGAGGAATCCGATGAGCTATAAAGCTCTTTTCCCACTGATGTCCAGTAGGGGTGGGTCAAAAACATGACAACAAACAGGACAAAAAACACGAAGTATAGGAAAGGTCAACAAATCTATAACAAAAATATTTGTACAAATAAAACTAAAAAATTTTTCAAATACTTTTTGGTTGTCCATACTTCACCATTATTTAACACGTATGCTTTCGCGACCAATATTCTTCATAATAAAGGTTTCTGGGTTATATCGCGTAAGTATAAATGCGTCGTAACCCGCCACCACCCGACACAGCCAACCAGTAAGGTTCGTCACGTGACCAAAACGTGTCAATGAGTTACTCCTTCAGCCCGCCGGTGTGTTGGAGAGTGAATTCACCACATTTAGCAGGTGGAGCCCACTGAGCTCATAGCTTCTCACTCAGAAACGACCTCCGCCCACGGATGACAGCTCAACGGAGCGGCTTGACCACCGTGTGGAAATGTACAGCAGCCAAAATGCCAAATGCTCCGAAATTCCAACTCGCACTCACACCATGAGCCATCTCCTGGGACAAACCCCGCAGTCAGGGCTCCTTCCCCCGTTGGCACAAACCTTTTTGAAACGCAACACCGAGGTGACTTGTATTCTTGGTCACGTGACGAGACATATTGCTCGCCTTTCGAAAGCGTTCCACAGCGCGAGCGCCGGCAGCTGCCCATGTGACGTCGCGCACGTGATCACAAACTAAGCCACCAAAGAGCCAATCGCATCCACGACGCCGCCGATGATGATGATGATGATGAACTCGCCACCTTGTTGTTTACAACATTTCAAGTTCATTTCAAGTTCAAGTTCATTTATTAGATATAGCCCCGTGAGCCATTCGGCTCTTGAATCGGGTGCAACCGCAACAAACAAAAAACAAAAACATGAATAAGAAAACATCTTAAAGTGAATATGTGACTAAGTGCTAACAAAAATCCAAGAAAAGAGAGCTAAATATTGCAGAAAAAACACCGTACACCAACGCTGTGTGCAAAAATCCCAGTGGGATGCAAGTCAAACAACAACAACAACAACCACAAGACAACTTAGATTAAGGCCATCAGTCTAACTCCGTACTACAACAAACAAACGTGGCCAAACCAGTAAACTTTTCGAAATCACCAAAATAAAGCAATGAAACAGTGATCATAGGAACTGTGACGGAATTTTCACAATAAACGACAAACAACATGTACTACCAAAACCCTGCAACCCCGGCGGTGGACGAGAGAGGAGACGCGCCCACAATGACGGATCGATATTGCCAGAGTTTAGTTGTTTTACGTGGACGGGACACGGGGAAGTCGACCAGAGAGCGTGCGTGTGTTTTTTTGTTTTGTTTCCCCCGGCGAATGATGTTTGCGCCTGCCATAGCAATGTGGAATTTCCACCGCTGGCTTCTCGTGGGTTGTTGCGGGGCCACGAAGCAACATCGATAGACAAAGATCCTCCGTGTGGTCTCAACAGACTAATCTGCACGGTTGGCTACGTACGGTGCAAAAGAAGTTCGATATACATACATACATACAAGTGCTGTTAGGGATCACCTGTGAAGGCCGGCGCGGCGTGGCCAGCACCCACGCCCGGCCGCCTTTGTCTCCCCCGGTGGCGATGTTGACACGTCGCACCAGTTGCTTATTTGAGGCTGACTCGACCTAGGAGAGGGACCAGGACCGGTCCAGACAACCGTCGCCGGCCTTAGCCTCGAGCGGCGATAGAATCGAACTCGGATCGTCGTGCGACGCACTCAGCGCGACACGACCGCTCCCCCACACGAGGCAATATCGAGCACCTGCACGCGTGCGACGTTCACTTTTCTTTTTGTTAAGCCAGAGAATGCGCACGGGTATCGGTGTGGGTGGAGGGGGTGGTGTTAATGGTAAAATAAAAACACCGCTCCCTCTCGCGCCGCTCTGATATCTGATACACCCACGTGCAAAACCGCGTCATCGCGACGAGCTCGCGTATGTGGAACAAAAAAAAATTTGCCATTGGTGAGCTTCGAAATGATGTGTTGTTTGGGTTGACAAGCATAGTTCATATGCCTTGACAAAGCCTACAAATCAAATGTTGAACAAGCCTGACGTTATACCCATCTGCGATGACTCCCCCCATCCCTCTGCCCCCCAACACCCACATGGACCTTCATCATATTCACAATAACACAGCAATGCCAATTAATAATCCAGGATAGGTTGAACGAGTCTCTGCACTCGCTTGCAGCGGGGTTCTGCTGCATTGGGATGTGTGGCCAATTCCGTGTCCCTGCATGTTCATATTGGCTTGGTGTGCCAGGCAACAACGGAGAGGGGAGAGCACCCACCGTCGATACGAGGGTGTGGCATGTCCCTGGGCCTAATGTTAAGATAATTCTATAATCATAATCGTAAATGTGAAACAATCTTACAGCTGACTTATTTCCCCCTTTCTTATCCCAACTCTCCTCCCCACCTCCATTCGCCATCATTAGCACCTCTTTCCAATTTCCCGACCCACGCATCACACTCACCATCATCAAGCACTCATCGTCACTCTCATCATCATCATCATCGTTTAATTCACCGCATCACCATCTTCATCATGTACTACCATCCTCATCACGCCGTCTTCACTGTACAATTGCCAATTCTCCGTTGAGCGCATTTGTTAATGCGCTATATACATTAACGGAAGATAAGATCATCAGCCACTGGCTGAAAAAAAAACATAGCTTTATTTAAAGATAATTAAACAGACATTATCATCATCATCGTCAATATCTCTGTCAAGATCACCGGCTCTTACAAAAACCTATATCAATGTTAAGATATTTCTTCCATCACCATTAACCAATCAAATCATCAAGTTTAAAGACTCGTGGCAGGAGAAACACTATAACCGAAATGAAATAATAACATACAACACAATTACACTTCACTACACCAGGTCAATGACACAATAGGCAGTAATCTGTACAGTCACTGCCTACCACGTAATTTAGAAACACATTTATTTTTTTGTGGGTGCATAAAACTTGACTTGTACGAACATCGGTTACTGAACGACTATTTTAGTTTTATGGGGCCGACCCTTAACAAAGACAAAGACCCCCCTCCCCCCGTATAGCCTCAACAGACTGTTGGGGCAAGTGCTGTTAGCGAAAACCTATGAAGGCCGACACGGCACATGAAATGGTGGGTGACCAGCACCACGCCTTTGTCTCGCTCGTGGCGATGTTTTACACATCGTACCTGGTTCCCGTTTGAGACTGAGTCGACCTAGGGGAGGGTCCAAATAATTGTCACTGGTGTTGGCCGTGAGCGAGAATCAAACCTGGAAGGCCGGAGTTCGTAGCGCAGCGCCTCTAACCGTTGCGCCACCGCTCCCTAACCGTTGCACTACCATTGACGAACACCACACACATACACCACAGGGACATGGTAGCATTCAACACCGCGCAAAGATTAAAACATGTTACCGGCCTTCATTAAGCGGAACAGCGAGACAGGCGCGATGACCCCATGCCGGTCTCGCCGTCTCTCTCTCTCTCGCCCAGTGTCAACTGCGTGCGATATTAATCACGTTCCACTGTACTTAAATAGGCTCCAGTGATTGTTTTTAAATGGACTCGAAGAATTTTACAGCGGGGTGACCTTCCTGGCAGCCAGAGGCAGACTTGTGGCCCGGGTGACCCCCGCTGACCTGGACACGCACGATTGAAAGTCCTTGTGCATCCTGAAAGCTCAGCCTCTCTCTGCGCGCGTGTGATGAGTGTATGTGCGCGCGTGTGTGAGTGTGTGCATGTGTGTGTGAGTGTGTGCATGTGTGTGTGAGTGTGCGCGCGTGTGTGAGTGTGTGCATGTGTGTGTGAGTGTGTGCATGTGTGTGTGAGTGTGTGCATGTGTGTGTGAGTGTGTGCATGTGTGTGTGAGTGTGCGCGCGTGTGTGAGTGTGTGCATGTGTGTGTGAGTGTGTGCATGTGTGTGTGAGTGTGTGCATGTGTGTGTGAGTGTGTGCATGTGTGTGTGAGTGTGCGCGCGTGTGTGAGTGTGTGCATGTGTGTGTGAGTGTGTGCATGTGTGTGTGAGTGTGTGCATGTGTGTGTGAGTGTGCGCGCGTGTGTGAGTGTGTGCATGTGTGTGTGAGTGTGTGCATGTGTGTGTGAGTGTGCGCGCGTGTGTGAGTGTGCGCGCGTGTGTGAGTGTGCGCGCGTGTGTGAGTGTGCGCGCGTGTGTGAGTGTGCGCGCACGTGTGTGAGTGTGCGCGCGTGTGTGAGTGTGCGCGCGTGTGTGTGAGTGTGCGCGCGTGTGTGAGTGTGCGCGCGTGTGTGAGTGTGCGCGCACGTGTGTGAGTGTGCGCGCGTGTGTGAGTGTGCGCGCGTGTGTGTGAGTGTGCGCGCACGTGTGTGAGTGTGCGCGCACGCGTGTGTGTGCGCGCGCGTGTGTGAGGGTGCGTGTGTGAGTGTGCGCGCGTGTGTGTGTGTGCGCGCGTGTGTGTGCGCGCGCGTGTGTGAGTGTGTGCGCGTGTGTGTGCGCGCGCGTGTGTGAGTGTGTGCGCGCGTGTGTGTGTGCGCGCGTGTGATGAGTGTATGCGCGCGCGTGTGTGAGTGTGCGCGCGTGTGTGAGTGTGCGCGCGTGTGTGAGGGTGCGTGTGTGTGTGTGTGCGCGCGTGTGTGAGGGTGCGTGTGTGAGTGTGCGTGCGTGTGTGTGTGTGTGCGCGCGTGTGTGAGTGTGCGCGCGTGTGTGCAAACATTCTCACTCGCGCGTGCGAACGAGCGAGCGAGGGTACAGCATGTCCTATTGCGCGTGTGTTGTGTGTTGTGGAGTGTAGCGGCGGTGTAGCGGTTAGCGCGCTGCGCTATGAACACGGCGCCCCGAGTTCGATTCACGCTCACGGTCAACACCGGTGACGATTATCTGGACCTGATCCTAGGGCTCCCCTAGGTCGACTCAGCCTCAAATGAGTACCTGTTGCGGTGTGTAAACATTAGCGCTTGAGAGACAAAGGCCTTTCGAGTGCCGTGCCGGCATGGATAGGTGCTCACAAACGTACCTTGGCCCAGCACTTTATAAACACTTCACGGGGGATCTTTGTATTTGTTGTTAGGAGTGGTGGTGCATTGGTTAGTCCATTGCTATGCGATTATGCGACTGCATCGTATCTCAAACCTGACCTGGTTGTCCTCTAGATCGACTCAGCCTTAAATCTGTTAGGGTATATAGTAGTTTCCAACACTTGGGAGACAACGATGGCGGTGTTTGGTTATGGAAACACCGCGTTCTTCATGCGACAGGCTGGCCTTAGTAGGTGCCTGCGAACAGCCCTTGCCCCACGTGGTCTAAGAGGCTTAACAGGGTACCTTTGTCTTGTGTGTGTACGTGTCACTGTATGTGTGCTCTTGCTGAACCCAAGACAGAGGCACTCGACCCACTCAATACCACCCCAGCCCCTTGTGCAAACTTGGCAACCCCAAATCAACCACACAGAGAGAGAGAGAGAGGGGGGGGGATCACGGTCGGCCGTTATTAAAGTGCCACTCTCTTACGAGTTAATTTGTACGGGGCTGGGGAGTGGTGGCGCAGTGGTTAGCGCACTGCGTTATTAAGGACCGTGCCGACGATCAGTTTCGATTGCTGGGCTCGGCTAACGGCAGTGGCGATTGACGTGCGAACCGATATTGGCTGCGAACCAGCCGACCCTTCACCAATCTGCACTCACTCACTGGTGAATGTTACGGATAAACAACAACACCAGCTTCTTGGTTCTTTCGGTAAAGTCACGTAGAAGGGAAATAATAAAATAATACAAATAAAACATAATACAATAATTCTCACGACGTTTCAGCCACAACGCAAGCAGCCGTCCTCAGGTGAAGACCAGGTCTGTCGGGGAGACAGCGTCTGAATGAAACACCACCACGCTTGGAGCGTCTATTTAAGCTGGGTTGGAAGGGGGGAAGGGCGCCTTGACAAAATAATTCACCTGAGGACGGCTGCTTGCGTTGTGGCCGAAACGTGCGTGAGAATTATTTTATTATGTTTTATTTTTATTATTTTATTACTTCCCTTCTACGTGACTTTACCGAAAGAACCAAGAAGATGAATCTCTGCAGTCACGAAAGCTTTAAATCGAAATTTAACAACAACAGCAACAACAACTACCCATTTACATCCAGCAGCGAACTGATATGAACACCAAAGAAGCTGCGAATACGACATCTTTGTTACAAACACACGACGCGTTGGACTACATTAGCGAGTGTGCACACCGATCAGCGCCAACATCACTGATGGGCCCTTCGTGCGCGTACATTCTGCGTTTACAAATCTCTCGCGCGCCCCCCCTCCTAAAATAAACTATACTAAACTGTGTTTTTTTATTTGAACAGGTAAGGTCCACTGAGATATATAAAAACATATCTTTTTCAAAAGCAACCTGGCTATCACAAATGATAATAGCTCATCGAAGTGGCTTATCGCGTGGGCATTTAAAGCGGTCAAATACTCTAAACGCACGTTGTTGATTCTAAATGGAGGACAAAACCGGAGGACCCAGAGAAAAATCCACGAGAGAGAGAGAGAGACAGAGACAAACACACAAAATATAAACATCGGTCGTCAGGGTCGGGATCGAACCAACGACCCCCTTGTACACCAGGCGAGGTGGTTAACATCTCCCGAGCTACCGCGGGCGTCCTCGGGACAATTTACCCCGCGCGTCTCCTCGACTGCCTTCTCGGGAGCGACTTTGGGAGTCGAGGGGAGGGAGGAGGTGGGTGGGCGAAGGAGGAGGAGTGGGGGGGGGTTATGTCTGAGCATTTATTGTGGCCTAAGAGACATGGGCGGTTGGGGTTTGGTGTGCGTCGGGCGTGTAGGGCGGGAGGTGATGTTGATAGGTGGGGTGGGGAGGGTAGCGGCGGTGGTGGTGGGTGATGGGTGGCGTGGCCAGGGCGGAGGGGGAGGGGGGGATTGTTGGGGTGGTCTAGACGCGGGGCTGTAACAGCCCACCACTTTTTTTTCCTTAAACAAGGCATGCCAAGTCAGAAGGCTAAAAAAAAAACCCTGTTTGCCTGTCAGGCCTTTGCAAGGATTAGCTGACCCCCCTCTTGTCACTGGCGTTCAATAGCCGTGTAGAGGGCAATGCTCTCCAAACAGGGCCAGAGGCAATTGCACACAGGCAGTGAGGCCATCCTGTCAATCAACGCGCACACACATGCTCTCCAGCGCTCTCACGCGCACTTCACTCAACTCCAACCCTCCCACTTCATCCCCCACCCCCCCCACTCCACCCTGCTCCTGCTTTAAACAGCTTCACCCCCCCCCCCCTTGCATCACCCACACCCTGTTCCTCCTCTCTCATTTTTTTGAGCAGCACACTGCCTTTAATAAACTGACACACCACACACACACCAGCCCACACAGACTTACACTCTCACGTGCGCGCGCACACATACATATGGCCTTAACAGACTGGAGGCGCAAGTGCTGTTAGCGAGCACTCTATGAAGGCCGGCACGGCACACGAGGGGGTGGGTGGCCAACACCACGCCCGGCCGCCTTTGTCTCCTGAGTAGTTCTGTTTACACACCGCACAAGGTACTCATTTGAGGCTGAGTCTACTTAGGGGAGGCCCAAGACTGGTGTAGATAACCGTCACTGGTTTTGGTCGTGAGCGCCACCGCTTCCTTAAACACAATACACACACATACTGGCTCTATCGCACATATTACACGCGTACATCAACTATCAAAAACAACAAAGACAAAGATCCCCCGTATAGCCTCAACAGACTGCTGGGGCAAGTGCTGATAGCGAGCACCTATGAAGGCCGGAGCGGTACACGAGGGGGTGGGTGGCCAGCACCACGCCCGGCCGCCTTTGTCTCCCCAGTGGTGATATTTACTCACCTCACCGGGTACTCATTTGAGGCTGAGTCGACCTAGGGGGGGGGCAAGACCGGTTCACATAATCGTTACTGGTGTTGGCCGTGAGCGCTAATCGACCTCGGGTCGCCGGGTTTGTAGCGCAGCGCGCTAACCACTACACCACCGCTCCCCACCAACTATCACACACACACGTAGCTAACACTCATTGCTCTCACACACATACACATATATACAGTCTCTCCAACATGCACACACACACGCGCTCCCAACTCATACCCGCAACACACAAAGACAAAGATACCCCGTTTTAATCTTAACAGGCAAGTGTTGTTAGCGAGCAGCTTTTGAAGGATTGCCCGGCACATGAGGGGGCGGGTGGCCAGTATCACGCCCGGCTGCCTTTGTCTCCCCAGTAGTGATATCGCACCAGGCACTCGTTTGAGGCTGAGCTAACCTAGGGGAGGACCCGTTCAGTGAATCGTCACTGGTGTTGGCCGTAAGCAGACATCGTGAGCGGGAATCGAACTCGGGCCGCCGGGTTCTGCGCGGAAAGTGCTAACCACTTCGCTCTCACCCACACAAAGATAAAGATCCCCCGTGTATCCATCACATACTGTTGGGGCAAGTGCAATCACACAGACACACACACAGATACCAATTCTCCCACAGACACACAAACACGCCGACTCTCAGACACAGATACGCACCAAATATCATCGTTCCCACACACGAATTGCACACGGGCACAAACCAACGCACACACACCAACTCCCACACACACCAACTCCCACACACACCAACTCCCACACACACACACACACACCAACTCCCACACACACACACACCAACACACACCAACACACACACACCAACAAACACACCAATACACACATACACACCAACACACACACACACCAACACAAACACACTAACTCCCACACACACACACACCAACTCCCACACAAACACACCAACACCCATACACACCAACTCCCACACACACACCACCACAAACACACTAACTCCCACACACACACACCGACTCCCACACACACCCACCAACACACACACACACCAACACACACACACCAACTCCCACACACACACACCAACACACACCCCAACACACACCACAACTCCCACACACACCCCAACACACCACAACTCCCACACACACAAACGCGCGGTATATGAATCAGACCACAGACTTTGTTGTTTGTACAGTTGGGCAACTGTGTATCTTTTCAAAAAGCAAGTTCCCTTAGTTTCTCGTTCTATTAAACATTTTAAGATATTTTGCAGAAAATTGGCGAAAGTAAGACAGCATATTAGAGGCCTTTCTAATATGCCTTCTTATGTAGCTTCAATCTGTTAGTTTCTTCAAGAACCAGAGTAAAGTATAATGGTATCTGAGGAGCCATAAATACGCGAGCTTCAAGCTTCCAGCACTCGTGTGCGGTGTTATATTTTTTAATTGCGTCACGTACTTCTGTCAAATTAATGCTAAATATAACATTTGCCAAATAAACCGGTGGGAAGCTGGCCAACTATTCAGTATCAATGTTAACTCCTGTTTTTTTTCAGAGGGGCGGGGTGGCATCTTCATTTAAACTCAAAGCCATTTTTTTTATTTCAAGTTAAACATCATGCAGCATACAATATAACCAGCGACGTAAATTTTGAATGATGGTTCTGGGAGGGTTACAAATAGAGAGCTGACATTTAGACACAGAATGTAGTCAGTTCTGTGCTTGTACAACTTGTAATTATTCCTAAAAACATTTATTTTTTTGACAAAATTCAGAAATCCACGATCGTATTTTTGAAATTTCAGTGGCCAAAAATAACGTTGATTTCACTCAGAGGGCAGGACCAGCCTCGAATGTTTCACAATTAGTTTGAGTCTCGTGCTAAAAACACCCGCACCTGCGATTAGCACGGTTGGCTTCGTACGGTGCGAAAGAAGTTACCCATACATAAACACTTACAAATACACAATTCTCAATAATCAGTGCACCTTGTAATTCCACCCCCCCCCCAATCCCCTTCCCTCGTTGAGTGTGACACTAAAGCTGATAGAAGGTGAGCAAATCCTACTGATGTGTAATCGTTCTCGCGCCTACCGCGTGATGTGTAACGGCGAGTGGATATGGAACTTGCCGTGGACATGACTCTTGAATTAGTTTAGAATGTAGTTTAAAATGTAGTTTATAATGTAGTTTATAATGTACACCGTACTCAAGACACTGCTGTATGGCGGCTTCCTGCACCGAGAGGGTGGAGTTGCGGCGCTTTCAATCTAAAATTAATTTTCAATCTCGAATTGGGAACTAATTTCTCTCGAACTGCTTCGTTTGCTTCGTTTTGTTGTCCTTCCCCGCACCTCCGATTAGCGCGGTTGGCCACGTGCGGGTGCGAAAGACGTTCAACATGTGTATAAAGGTCCCCCGTGTAGCCTTAACGGACTGTTGGGGCAAGTGCTGTTAGCGAAGGGGGGGGGGGTTGCAGCCAGCACCACGCCCGACCGCCTTTGTCTCCCTCGTGGCGATGTTTGCACACCGCACCTCCTTTGAGACTTAGCCGACCTATGCGATGACACACACACTGCTCGATGCAAACTCATTCATCACACGCCTCACACAGGAAAACCCCCTCCTCCCTCCCTCCCTCCCCCACGCTCACGACCACCATTCAGTTCTGCCCACCCCCTTCCCTCTAAATAAAAAGTCCACATTATTTGAGGGTAGGGGAACACCCGAGCAGCACCATAGGGGGGGGGGGATATTTTTCATGATTGCAGATAACACTCCATTATCCGTGGGCTGATAATCCGGTTTTTTCAGAAGCACAACAGCCCACGACTTCACGGGCCGGTTTCATTAGTCGCCGCTGCTCAAACTCATCGATGGGTCTGCTACTCAAGTGTCCGAGCGATCGGTAGATATGTATAACAGTATAGAAATTATATTTGGCGATAGTCTGTTGACTAGGTTTATGTTTCCCCCCGCGCTGTGATAGTTAAAGTGTATTTCGCGATACTACGCTGGAAGTAGCGCGCGAGAAGCAGTAACAAACACAAACTCGGCACACTCCTCAACAAAACATTGCCCTATAATACAAAACAATATTTGCCGTGGATGAGGGCCATTCCCTGCAACGTCGCCTATTATATTATCTATTTGTTTTCTATTTAAGGCCACGGTGTTATTGGTGAATGCGTAGATTTTTTTTGTTATTTACGTTGGAATATATGTCGGCAAACGGGATAATTTAGAGAGAGAGCGAGAAAAAACAATCAAAACAGACCACACGGTTTTACATCGTCTCCCCCATGTCCACAGGGGAATAGGGCAATGCACGTGTTTGTATAGCCTATTTTACATAGCGGCAAAGGCATGGGTGGAATTTGCAGGAAGTGGGGGCACGGGGGGCACAGAGGGAGGGGGGGGGGGGGCACGTGGGGGGGGGGGGGCACAGGGGGGGGAGGGGCTCAAAGCCCGCCCAAACTGGACACGTTTATGAATTTATTTTCAGTAGTTCACAATTCGGATAACAAAATTAATTAATTAATTAATTTTATTCACCCGCGATTCCGAATGCGAGGGACAAAGCGAACCCCTGCTGCATCCCCCCCCCTCCCCTAATAAAGAAGTCAAACTCCGCCTATGGGTGAAGGTGCAGCCCCTGCAACGCCTCGCTCAAGCCACCGCTGGTGGAAAGGCCCCCTCTCCCCCAGCAGCCCGGGAGAGATGGCGGTCACCCAAATGTTGACCCCCCCCCACCGACGATCTCAGAGCAACCGCGTGGCGTGACCCAGTGGTCACTACTGACCCTTCACAGGGGTGGCTGGGCAGGGGGGGGGTTGGAGGGGGAGTAACGTTTTTTTAATATATTTTTTTATTAAAGAAACTTGCAACGGTGTTTCAACCGTCCGCGCTGTGAGATCGAATCGCACCTTCCGATCAGCACTCTTGGCTACGTGCGGTGCGAAAGAAGTTCAACGCACGCGACCACACGTGCCGTCGCTGCGGCAACCACTGAATTGCAAGCCGAGCGCTCCTGCCCTGAACGCCGGCGTACTACGCACTGCTTCGTGTTGTTTTGTTTTCGTTTCGTTTTTAAAACCGGGAAACCCCTCCAACAATCACCCCCGAAAATCGCATTGTTGACCGTGCGTGTTTTATCCCCCCTTGCTTATTTATCCCGCACAATGCAAGCGAAGGCTGCAGGTAGCTGTCGCGGCTGCTGCAAGTTGCTGCCTGGCAGGCTGTCGAGATCGCAGGGCAGTAATTTCACAAAACGCCCGCACCCCCCTCCCCCCCCTTCTCTCTCCTTTCCCATAAATCCCCCCAGCAGCCAAGGTAAGCTCAGCCACGGCGCCCCCCCCCGCCCCCACCACGGGATGGTTCAAGGGCTCGCCGATTTGAAAACCGCCAGGGCGCCGGGCTTTCTGTTGCTCGCCCGTGACAGATGACGGGCTCTGTGCGGGAGCGCGTTAAGGGGTGGCTGTTCAGCCAGCTTGCCCACGTCAAAAAAAAATCAACCCGACGACACCCTGTCACAACGGCTGGCCCATTATGGGGGGGGTCCGACTCACCCGCGCGTCTATAATAATGGGTCCGCGCGCGGGAACAAACATCGTGGCGGTTCGGGTGGCTCCCGTGGTCCGGCTGAATTGACGACGCGCGGAGCAAGTCGAGAAAGTGGGCAATTGCCAAAGGGAAAATTGAAAAAAAGGCCGCGACTGCGGTGAAATGAGAACTGTCTCGCCTGGTCTACAGGGGGTGGTCGTGGGTTTGCGTATCGCTTTTTCCCCCGCGGTCGCTTGGATTTTTCTCTGGGTCCTCCGGTTTTTCCGTGCAACATCCACGCGTCGAGAGTTTGTGGCTGCTCCCATAAACTTGGACGTGACGAGAAGCCACTCCGTTGAGCTCTCATTTGTGGCCAGGTCGCATCTGATAAAAAATATGCATAGCTCAGTAGGCTTTACCTGTTTAATAGTTTAGAATAAAAGCTGCAAAGTGCACACAAAGAACAGTGGGGGTGGGGGGTCATGCATGGAATTGCACTGGGGCAGGAAGAGGGAAACATTGATTCTATAACCAATACGAGTCAGAGATATCGTGTTTACTGGTCAAAGTAGGCTCGGGCAGGACACGTTGCGACAAAGGATAATCGAGACTAATGGTGGAGTGGTAGTCAAAGGAGTGAATATCCCTCCCCCTCTGGAGAGGACATCCCTTGTGGAGGCAGAGTGAGGACATGAGCTCTTGTGCAGGTGCTGGATGGATTGTGGATTGGTACATCACGGGACTTCGATATAAGTCGGGTTAGTCAGGTTAATTCTGTTTAACCAGGTGACGAGATCACAAGAGACCAGGGCATACGGTAGTACCATTTTCAGGCGTGACCAGGGCTGGTTGCAAAACAACGTGAAACAAAAGATATACGATGACAGCTTGGGAAGGGCTTCATCCAGCAGTGGTGACGACGACGACGATGATGACGATGATATGACTCATCCCAACTATTAAGTTTGTTCAACCGAGCTTAACTTCCGAGATCGGACACACGCTTCAGCGAATACACCCTCAAACCCCGACGCCCCCCCCAACCCCAGTTCGCTTGTACGATATCGGGCAGCGAGCGCCACCTCCGCGGATCACGTTGAGACGCGGCGTAAATCCACACTCCACGTGGTATTGTACGGCGCAACACAATGCACCAACGCCGAACATAAACATCTGAGATGTACAACTCCCGCAGGCGAGCCATGTGCAGTAGCCTTGTAATTCTGGGGAGATGGGGAAAGGGCAGGGGGGGAGGGTCACGGATGGCCAATGCCAATGGTTTAAACAAAAAAAAAATTCCACCGTTCTCGGAAGCCCTCTGTTGCTGCTACTGCCGCAGCTACTGGCGCCGCTTGCAATGCACCCGCCGGCGCGCGCACACACACACACACGCACTTACACTTGCACGTGCGTCTTGAACGGCGTTCTGGCTCGCGGTGCCTGTGTGTGTCGGTGTTGTGTGTTGGTGTTTGGGCGCGTGCGCGAGAGAAATTCCAAAAATACCGCCGCGCGCCAACGCACAATCAATCAGCGGCGTTACGCGCAGGTCCCCTCGACGTTCGCGCGTGCACAAACTTGCATTGCATTTATACAACGCGGCAGACTCCGTAATGTATGTCCCGTGCAGCACTCGCAGGCTAAATTGGCTGCTCGGATGCTAACTGTGCATGTCCAGGCCCATGTGGGTACGCGTCTCGTCCTTAATTAACCATACGAGTCAATTGATCTGAGCGTATGACACGCTATTATCCACGACGCAACCCCGATGCCAAGATATAGGATCGTCTCGAAACAAATGTTGACCTTGGTGGTGCATCTGACTGTGGGTGCAGTTTCAAGGAGACTCGTAAAAGTACTGCAGCTTTCGCCACCGAGTACTTGCGTCTGTGAGAGAGACTGTGTGTGGCTATGTACGTCGGGTGACTCAGCCTCAAATGAGTACCTGGTGTGATGTGAAAACATCAGCACTAGGGAGACCAAGGCAGTCGGGCGTGGTGCTGGCCACCGCCCCCCCTCGTGTGCCATTCCGGCATTCAAACGTGCTCGCTAACAGCACTTGCTCCAGAAGGCTGTAAAGGCGATACGGGGGCAATCTTTGTCTTGTTTACGTACGCATGAGTGTGTTTGCATGGGCAGCCGCATTGAAGTAATTCGCACTCTCCTCGAAGAAACTGCCGAGCTGAGTTTGAATCCCAGCCGTGGCTAAGACAGATGACATCTGAAGCGGTCCTGGGCCTCCCCTCGGTCGACTCAGCCTCAAAGCGAACACCCGGTGCTGTGTTCGAAACGTCAGGCCTTGATCCAGGAAACACGCCGCTCTCCCCGTGTGTGTCGTGCCCGCGGCCTCAATAGGTGCTCGCAAACAACAATGAGTCCAAGAGTCTGCGTTTTGTAGGCTTACACGTGTGTGCATCGAACGAACAATTAAAACGTACTGTACATGTACACACGGATAGGATGCGATTCACTGCAGTGGAGTTATTGCAATGCAACAAAAGAAAAGAGATTCTTTCGAAATCCTCGCTCGGGTTGTTGTCTTAGTCGTGTTATTGTTGGCGAGCTGAGCCCCCCAACCCAGGGAGAGATCCGGGTCGTTGTGCACAGTTGCAGTTGCTGCCACCCGGGCAAATTCGTTCTGAAGTTGGTTTCGTGTTAGCGAACGTTTCAAACACGCGTTTCGGGTTTTTAGTATTTTTTTTTAAGTAACACGTGTTGCGTCGCGTTCATCGGCTGCAGCAGCAGCGACGATCGATCAGCCGGGTTAAAAATCCACCCAGCCTAGGGAAGACAAAGGCGGCCGGGCGTGGTGCTAGCAAGCACCACCCCCTACTTCCTCGTTCGCGCTGGAATTCACGGCGGGGGCTCGTTACCAGTGCTGCACTTCGTTGTCCACCCCAACAGCCCGTGATTTTACAACAACAACAACAAATCCAACTCCTAATAATAACACTGGTCAACAAAAAAAAAACATTTTTTTTACTGGCCTGGACTTTTGCAGCTGTTTTAGACTAATTTCAGGGTGCTGATTCCAAATCTGATCTCAGATTTGGAATATCACATCTCATTTTTATGCTATCGGCATACCCCATTTCATTGATTTTACCCGAAATTAACCCTGTCACTTATGATTGCATGTTGTTACGAGTCAGTGACTGCTTTAGTGTTAAAATATGGTACTGCATTTTTAGGATAGTGTGTTTATAATATCATTTATGTAGATATCCACATTTATTTAATATTTTTCTTTTGCAGTTTTGATTGAATATGCAATATTTGAAATCTCAAAAACCTGATGTGATAGACAAAAACTGATGCCAGATTTGGAATCAGCACCACCTTAAACCCGTTGGAATACCTTATGCCAGAAAAAGTGTGTTGACCAGTGTAATTATAGTAGTAGTAGGGATAGCAGAGAGCTCACCAACAACCCTTGGCATTTGTGCTCAAGTGGAATTCTTTTTTTTTTGGGGGGTGAAGCAGATTCAGGACTTTTGCTTGAGGGGGGTCTCACTGGGATGTTGAAGATGCCAGAGACGTCGCATTTGTCTTCTACAAAGGCTTACGTCGGAGGCTAAAGTGCAATTTCTGTTCAATCCAGAAATACCTGATTGTGACGCTGTTGCGAATTAACCGTAAAAGGGAATGTTCAAGGGTGTGTGTGTGTACGTGCATTTCTTTTTTTAAATTTCACAGCTGCTGAGCCACAGAGGCAAGTGCCTCCAAACGCCAAGTGGCTAGCAACAAACGGCACTACCGGAGGTACATACTTGAATATAAATGCGTATTGAATGGAGCAAGGTGATGAGGACTTAGGAAGAGAGACGATGATGGGGAGGAGGGAATTCCAACGTGGAACAGTGCGAGGGCAGTAGTAGAAAGTTGAAGCGTTTTGACCTGCAGCGTGGTGAGTGGGTGAGTGAGTGGGTTAGTGGGCCTGCGAGGGAGTGAGTGGGCGAGCGAGTGGGTGAGTGTGTGAGCGAGTGTGTGAGCGAGTGCGTGTGTGTGTGGGTGTGTGTTTGCGAGTGTGTCGTTATGACCTTCAGTGCGGTGAGTGGGTGAGTGAATGGATGAAGTGGGTGAGTGAATGGATGAAGTGGGTGTGTGAATGGACGAGTGGGTGCGTGTGTGAGTATGTGAGTGCGTGGGTGTGCGTTTGCGAGTGTGTTGTTGTGACCTGCAGTACGGTGATTGGGTGAGTGAATGGATGAGTGTGTGAATGGACGAGTGGGTGAGTGAATTGACGAGTGAGTGTGTGAATGGACGAGTGGGTGAGTGAATGGATGAGTGAGTGTGTGAATGTTCGAGTGGGTGAGTGAATGGACCAGTGGGTGCGTGTGTGAGTATGTGAGTGAGTGAGTGGGTGTTTATTGTTGTGACCCGCGGAGTCGTCCGAATCCTCAACGCGGGTGGAGGATTCAACGACTGAAGTTCATGCGAAACAGCAACAGTGGTAGTAGCGAGAGAAGGGTGATAACGAGACTGCCGACCGCCCGCGAGCAACGTGAGTGGACCATTAATCACTCTGACTTCTTCAGCTTGAATTCTATCACGTACCGTGGGCTAGAAACCGCGTGGCTATACTCCATATATGGCCACGATATAGAGCTGACATGGGGAGTGGTGGCATGGTGGTTAGCACACCGTGTTACAAAAACCCAGTGACCCGAGTTAGATTCCCGGCCATGGCGACAACATCATTGGCAAGTTCTATCAGAATCTGTGCATTGCTCCTCGTACGTCGATTCATTTATGAGATCAGTGCCCGGCGGGGTTTACAATGTCACACAAATCACTTAAAATGCATCTCATTGGCTTGTTTGTTTATGTTTTCAACTTTGAACGACGTGTTTAGGTATCGTTTAATATTTCAACCACTGTCGCGATGCTAGCCTTGTGTCAACATCGCGACAGCACTGGTGTTGCTTTGGTAGCACAACTCTCACCTGGCATTTAAATAAAATACATTCATCGATTGATGCTCACACATCGAGGTAGACACAGATCCCCCCGTACAGCCTTCACAGACTTTCGGGGCATTTGCTGTTAACGATGAGTATTCATGAAGGTCGTCACGGCGGCACACGCGGAGGTGGGGAGCCATACACCACGCCCGGACGCCTTCGTCTCCCCAGTGGCGACGTTTACAACATCGCACCGGGTACTCATTTGAGACCGAGTAGACCTAGGGGAGGTGCACGACCGGTTCAAATAATCGTCGCCGGTGTTGGTGGCCACAGGCGAGAATCACTCTTGGGTTCGCAGCGCAGAGCGCGCTAACCGCTGCGCCACCGCTCCCCACGTGGGGGTAGACATTGGGCAGTCCGCGCGCCGTGCTATCTATGACCCCGGCGATCTGGGCTCAACTCCCAACCACCGCAAGCGTGCATCCCCTTCACGTCACCCGCAATGCACCAGCGTGGTGAAGTATGATCAAACACAAACCCTCTGGCACGTGGGGTTGGAGTCGGGGGGAGGGGGGGCTTCATCTAGCAATGCATCGATGATTAATTTCGCGGCCGCGAAATATCACGCGCGTACGAAATCAACAGCGGTGCGATGCGGTGCGGAGGGGTGGCTATGCAGAGCAAGGCGAGAATGGCAGCCCACACGAGGCGTCGCGGCTCTGCAGCGAGACACACGCGAATCCATTTCAAAGCGTCCGCACGTGGTTACTGGAGCGTGTGCGCGCGTGTGTGTGTGTGCGTGCGCGCGTGTGTGTGCGCGCGTGTGTGCGTGCGCGCGTGCATGTGTCAAACATCTTCATGACATCACGTCGAACTCAGCTGAGCGAGAAGACTTTGCGATCGCTGTACCGGTCCGCCTACATTCCGCCGCGTGTAGGACAATGACAAAGATTCCCCCCACCCACCCACACACCCACAGGCTTCACGGAATTTTGAGGGAAGTGCTGTTTGGCGAGAAACCGTGAAGGGTGACACGGCGCGACACACGAGGGGGGGGGGGAGGTGGCCAGCTCCACGCGCGGCCGACTTTGTCTCCACGAAACACACGCACGCATGCAGACACACATACATACAGGTGCACACACGCACAGGTGCAGGCACGCACACACATAGACATGTGCACACACACACATAGACATGTGCACACACACACACACGCATGTGTGCGTGTGCGCACAAAAACTGCAATTCGCCACTAAGTGGCGGTGACGTCGCCACGGCCTCTGCGCCAGGCTAGGTGCACACGCAGACACACGCAGACACATACGCAGACACACACGCAGACACACACGCAGACACACACGCAGACACACACGACCGTGAACAATCACCCACCCATTCAAGCCCTGTACGTTCACACACACACGCGCGCGCGAGCGAGCATCTTTGCCGAGGTAGCTTCTTGCACAGCAGAATAAGAAACACAGCGGTGGATGCAGCTGATATTTTCTCTCCCCCCACCCCTCCTCCTCCTCCTCCTCCCGCACGATGATTTATATTCGTAGGATTTCATTAATGCGCCCGAGGCAGTGCGGGCCAAATTAAGCGCTCCACCGTATGATGTACAACACTTCTTCATTGTACGGAGGGGCAAGACGAGACACACACGCAACGCGCACTCCACGGGCTGCTTGCTGCCCCCTTGGATGTCGTCGAGCGAAGATCGCGCGCGTGGCCACAGCGGCGTCGAAACGTTTCCACGGTGTAAACAAAAACATCAATAAAGCAGCAGCAGCAGCAGAAGAAAATATAATGAATAAAGAGAGAGAGAGAGAGAGAAAATGTGGGGGGCGGTTTGGGGGCGAAAGGCAGAAAAATATCTCGCGGCGGCTGATGATATAGCTGCCTCGCCGGTTTTGTTGGTAACCCGAGATCCCAACCATCGTGGCTTGCGTGGTGTGTGGGGTGGAGATGTGGAGGATGAAGTGCCTGGCTCACACAGACTCACAGAATGCGGCGTCCCCCCACCACCTCCCCCCACCACCTCCCCCCCATTGGAAGAAGGCGGTGGGGTGGGGTGGATGGGGTTGAGGTGTTCAGCCTGTGGGTGATGTACGCATCGTCACGTGGTCCCGCGACACGGCCTCGTCTCTTTCCGCGAGAGGAGGAATGCGTTCGTGCCCAGAATCCACCCCCCCCCATCCACCACCCACCCCCCCATCCACCACCCACCCCCCTAACCACCACCCACCCCCCACGGCTGCGCTTCTGGAAGTCGGCAGTAATCGAGGGTTTTCCTGAGCTTCGGTCACCGTATTGGCGAGCCACCACCACCGCCACCACCAACAACAACTACCACCACCCCAATTATCAAAACAATCCTAAAAGCGTCGTTTTGGAGAATATATATTTTAAACACATATCGGTAAACAGGTACGTCATGTGTATATGTCTCTCTTTGCAAATATACCACAAAATGTCATCCCTTTACCAGCGGTGCTGCGGCCTCTTCTGAGATCGAACTCTCTCGAGAACTTTCGTTCAGTAGAAGCAAACCCTGAACCGGTTTCGACGTACAGTGTCTCATCAGCAGAGTCAGTCTTGCTGCCAATATTTCAACGGCAAGGACTCTATCTCTCTCTGTTAGAAACCTCCTCCCTAGTTCAACACAACGTTATATAACTCGTAACTCACCACAGTTCAAGCACCCTTCACCCGTTTAACCAAACGTCTATTTGTTTGGAACGCAAATGACTGCGCGTGCCTGATGATTGTGATGCGATTGCAGAGGGCGCTGACTGAAACGAAGACATTATCTTGTCTTTTAACTTGTGCACTATCATACAAACGACAAAGATCCCCCTATAGCCTTAACAGATTGTCGGGGCACTATCATTCACGTACGCACACACGCGATATCTGCATTATACTGAATAGATTCTGCCACGTGGAACTTCTGCGGGATCAATGCTCTATATGTCACATGGGACACCGATCTCCTGCTTAGCCTGAACCTACTGTTTGGTACAAGTGTTGTTTAGTGAGCACCTATGAAGGCCCACACGGCACACCAGGGGGTGGGTAACAGCAGGTACTCATTTGAGGCTGAGTCGGCCTAGGGGAGGCCCAAGACAGGTGCAGATAACCGTCACTGGTTTTGGTCGTGGGCGGGAATCGAACTCGGGTCGTTGGGCTGTCATTACTGGCGTAACGTCGTACTCAGATTGTAAATGTTGTAGCTTGGCTCTCCAACACACCGGTTAGTGCTGTACTAGTAACGAATTGGCCTGTTCTGTTTACGTGACAAACCTTACTAATTGCCTGTGCCGGGTGGTGACGGGTTTCAGACATTTATATATTTACGCGATCTAACCCCCCCCCCAAAAAACCCTGTATTATGGATGATATTGGTTGCGCAAGCCTACTTCGTGTTAAACTGAGCATCTAAGCGGGATAATTTGCGATTGAAACCGAGAAGATTGTAAACATGGGAAGGCCCACCGTAGTGTGGTTGTTTCGCAAATGGCGTTTATCAAACCTCTCTGTAACTTTTGACATTAAGAAACTATTGCAATGCTGTTGATGATGGCGACGATGATTTACCGCATCGCAGAGCACGATAAATCAGAAACTGCGTGCCTTCAATAGAATGTTGCGTTACATCTCGCGACCTTTATTTCACTAATTAACACCTCGCTGACATTTAATAAGTCATCTTTGAATGGGAGACAAGGGAAGGACATTCAGGGTCAGTGCACCGCATTTATTTATTTATTTCATCGATATGTTTGTTATTGGAATATGGATTGCAATGCAGTCGACTGTTATGGGCTGTTGGGGCAAGTAATAGGTATGTATGTTGAACTTTTTTTCGCACCGTACGTCGCCAACCTGGCGAATCGGAAGTGCGGGGGAAGGACAACAAACTGGCCAACAGCAAGAGGCAACAACAACAACAGCAGCAGCAGCGGTCACGGGCGCACACTGAGACAGTGCCGGATTAAGCTAGTGTGGGGCCTGAAGCATATCTTATAAAGGGGCCCTAAAATTAAAAAAAACACGTAAATATTAAAACACACATCTTTTTTTACTTACATAGTAATGTAATTGTATTTTATCATTTGCTGTACGAAAAATCGCTAACCTTAAACACCCAGTCGTTCATAAAAGTTGAAGGCGGTATAGTACTATTGTAATAGAGCAAGTGCAGAATCACTGAATCGGAATTGATAGCTTGAAAGCATTTCGCGCGGGGCCCTTGAAAATGTGGGGCCCTTGAAAGTGCGGGGCCCGCACCACGTGTCGCTACTTTTGCTACGAGGATAATCCGGCACTGCAATGAGGCCACGTGGGGCGATGGGAGGCTTGCTGGCATAATGTCGCAGGACAGACCCTAGGTGTTTTGGGTTAACTAACCCCCCCCCCCATCCCCTCCACTGTGCCAACTTGCTGTGTTTTTTTTTAATGAAAAGACGCAGATCGTGGGAAAGAACATCTCACGGTGCCGGAAGAGGGGAAGAACTGCATGCAAATTGCATCGTCTTCGGTGGTATATTATTATCATCGTCGTTATTATTACGCAACATACAAAACCTGGACTTTTAACGTCGCGGAAAGACTTATCGATCTCAACAATGGAATGATCCTTGGAAAACCGGAAGAGGTGGAAACCCTATTTTAAATCGATACCCCCTACGCCACCCCTCGCTCTTGTTATCGGGAATGGCCAAGCAGCTGCTGGAAACGAACCGTCTCCTCTCTGTGCGAAAAAAAATTTGCTTCGGTGCGGACCGCGCTGACCACACAGGGAAGTGTGGACCGAGACAGCAAAATAACACGAAAAAAAAAACCTCTCGCCCGGTGCAATGCTCCACACCGCCCACGGTTGCCACGGCCGTGTGTCTCTGTCACCGAACCCCGCTAATTTCCCATTGCTTACATTGCACGGTTTTAAACACAATAGGATCACCTGTAAGGGCTTGTCATAATATGACCTCCGGGGGATATCACTCCAGCGGCGAATACACCACGATATATATAAAAAAAAAGTTTTCGCTCATTTGCAAGTTTGTGACTCTCTGTACGCTCGCCAGGGTTGCATCTGCCGCGTACGGGAAAGAGAGAAAGATCGGGGATGCAGCCGAGCGGATTTGCAGTTCTAACCCGGCGGCCGCCCCTGGGTAATACTGCTGGCTGTTAACAAAACGGCAGCAACAACAGCAACATCTACACGTGCCGTCTGCTTCACAGATCGCGACAAATGGGCTGCGCGTGTGTGCTCGCGTCACGGGCCACATTAGTCAAACTTTAAATATTACCCGCAAATAAAATTGCATTCCGTTAAACAAATAAAAAAAAATAGCAGGGCCTCATTTCTGATGGAGCTGTCCAGGGTTGAGCTCCAGAAAATACAGTTATCCACCACCCCTCCCCAACAGTGCCGGATTTCGCTAGTGCAGTACCTGTAGCATTTGTTACAAAGGGACCCGAAAAAAAAAGTTTTACTTGCACCACGCCCGGCCGCCTTTGTCTCTACACGCCGCACCAGGTACTCGTTTGAGGCTGAGTCGACCTAGGATAGGCCCAGGACCAGTTCTGATAATCGTCACCTGGTGTGGCCGTGAGCGGGAATTCGAACTCAGGTTCCCGGGTTCGTAGCACAGCGCGGTAACCACTACACTACCGCTCCGCACACGCAAAGACACAGACAAAGATTCCCCGTATAACCTTAACAGACTGTAGGGGGCAAGTGCTGTTAGCGAGCACACAGAGCAACACACACGGGCAGAGCGAGCGACTTTGCACCCGGCACTTGGGACGGGGGTGAGAGGGGCGGGAGAGAAGGGCCCCCGAAGTTTTTAATTTGATTTAATTATATCCCGGCCGCTGCTTCAGCATTTCATGATGATTGTCGAGGACGTAACAGAATGGAAATGACACCTGGAAGAAAAAAAAGCGAGCGTTGTGTTAGCCATTGTCGCGGGAAGCCGTCCATCGTGACAGTTGTCTGCCCGCTCGCTCGCCCGCTCGCCCGCCCGCGATCTCCATGCGGAATTCATTAAAGAGGACGCTCCGACGATGAGCTCTGCTCTCCACTTGATGCAGAAGAATCGGAGTGCTTTGTATGTTTCCTTCTTCTTATTATTTCCTCGGCATCGTTTTAATTTCCTTGTGTTTTCCCAAAACATTTGGTTTGGCACGCCGTTGACCAATCAAACACGCGCCCGGGCTGGGTTTTTATTATTATTATTATTATTATCACCACCACCACCATCATCATCATCTTTCTGTCGTCCTCTCTATTTGTTGTGCCCACCACTGAAACCCAAGAGCCAAACTCGCATTGAGAGGCGCGACGCGGGGAGCGGCACGCGTTTTTTGGGGTCGGCGTTCGGGGTAGTTGATTAACAGCGCCGTGGCAGATTTTTAACTCTGGCGCCTGCCGTCATGCGGGTTCCGTGCCGATTGTCGCACGAGCTCATAAATTAATGAATTGCCCGTGAACCGAGTTTGGCGCCTTCGTGTACATCCCTCGCACCGCGAACAAAATCCTCGCCCGTCTCATCAAGCTCATGCGCTCCGTCCTGGTGTCGCCGACGCATCGAGGGGCCAACCTCAACGAGGCACGCTCGTCACGATCGATCCCGTGCCATCAGCGGGACACAAAGAAGTGCATTGACAACGCGTTGACTATTCTTAGGTTTTTTCGGTAAAGTCACGTGACTTTACCGAAAGAACCCAATAATATGAATCCTTGCAGTCACGAAAGCTTCACATCTAGAACGCGTTGACTCTCAGAGAGAGAGAGCGAGCGAGACTTTTGACTTTTAAACAACTTTTATTGCCGCCAGCAGCCACAGCACTGGATGCGATTTCGATATGAAATACACAAAGTCACCAGCAAACAAATAAAACAAACGTTATAAATCCACGCGTTGTGGCGCTAAATGCACCGCGCACAGAGCGAGAGACCTGGATGTGAGTCTGTGGGTCTCTGTGTCTTGAAGCTGTGGGCCTCTGTGAGGAAATGTTGTGCAGCGGCTAGCGCCGTGCTACGAACCCGGTGACCCGAGTTAGATTCTGGCTCATGGCCAACACTGGCTCCTGCGCCTCGCCTAGGGTGACTTAGCCTCAAATGAGTACCTCGTGTGATGTGTAAACGTCGCTACTAGGGAGAGAAACGTGGCCAGGCGTGGTGCTGGCCACCCACCCCCTCGTGGGCCACAACGACCTTCATAGGTGCTACTCGTTAACAGCACTTGTCGCAAAAGTCTGTTCAGGGTTTCCGGGGTATCTTTATATTGGGTCTGTGTTAGTCTGTGGATCTCTGTGTGGGAGTCTGGGTGTACCTATGTGAGTCTGTTGGTCCCCGTGTGTGACTCTTTGTATCTCTGTGTGAGTCTGTGGATCGCTGTGTGTGTGAGTCTTTGGATCTCTGTGTCTGAGTATGCGAGTGTGCGGACCTGTGTCTGTGAGTGTGTGGATATCTGTGTGCGAGTCTGTGGGCATCTGTGTGAGTGTATAGATATCTGTGCCATCAATGGGAGTTCTTCTCAACTCGAATAAACCAATGTGATGTCCCTTTGCAAAGTAGGCCCGAGCTCACTGATGATCATCCTCAGCTGCCTTTCCCACTTTCCGGTATGACAACAGGAGAGGTTTGTTTTGATAATCTGTCATATGTCGAGCCCTACAATTTATTTTGTTCCTAAAATATTTTACGAGCGCTAATAGTGAGCAAGCCCTCCTTGCTGGGAAAAAAAATCCGATTGCGGCAGGAGGAGTGAAATCGGTATATGCTAGTTTTGGAATGCTGCCAAACAGCAATGATTGGCTTGGGCGCAAATGCATTAATTTGTTAATATTCAAATAAACTTACGTCAGTTGCAATTTCCCAACATCAACAACAAAAAACGTGCGCGCATCAGAATAAAAAAAGTAAGAATTTCAAATGCCAGAAAATGTCATCATTTAAACAGAGTGTACACGATGTGCTCTCGACGAAACTACCAGAAGAAAACAAACCCATGATAACTTTTGGTCCATTACCCACGCCGCTCGGAGGCTGTCTCGAGGCCGTACACTTTAAGTCCTGCTCATCACGCAAGTCAAAGTCCTCTCCCACCAATGAGAACAGCCCCTTGGCTGTGGAACGACACAAATGTCAAACTTATGAGTGCCCACGTGAAAGGTGTTTGCGACCGCGTGGCTTTTTTTTCGCTGCTGTGGTTGCGCTGTCGTCCGCCACTCCGAAGCGCTCTCGCGTCGTTCTGCGCGATTGTCCGACGTTTCGCTCCTCCTCCTCCACGACTCTGCCGGGTGCTTCTTCCTGGTGGGACGAGAGCTGCTCAATTCGATTCCCTTAAAAAGCTCCCAGCACGCGGAGCGAAACGTCGGGACACCGCGCCCAAACAAATGCACGGCACGAAACCAAAACAACGCATCGGAGAGCGTTCGAAAGGTGTTCACGCCGCACGCCACGGAGGGGATTGCCCAGAATGCAAAGCAAATGCCCCAAGCATCTGAACATGGTGGGGCCATTGGATACATAACGCGCTTAGTAAAAGGTGCAGCCCTGAAATGTCTCGCTCACGTCTGGAGAGCCCATTTCTACAAAGGGTATTTGGCCTACTCTTCCAAGCCTAGCAAATCACCTGGAAGCGGTGAGGAGTACCCACACTTTACTCCACCACACGTGACTCTAAATTGACTCACTACGGTGTACCCAATTGTACTGCCGGGGCGGAGAGTGGCAGTGGGTAGGGGGGGATGTAAAATCTTGCTCCCATTGCTGCAACTGCAACGCCGGGGCGCAGACCTCAAAACACGAGTATCAATCGATAAATACCCGTCGTTGAATGCCGAGCTCGAACCCGTGCACGCCATACGTCTCTCGTCCAAGGGAGTCCTACAGGTTAACAACGCAATGCGGTGCGCGTGTGCTGTGAGGTGACAGCGTCGTACAGGGGGGGGGTTGAAATATTAAGAGATACAGAGAGAAAAAGCTATCAAGCAATCGCAACACCATGCAAGACTGATGCATACCCATATACTCTTTCCTATGCACTTATATGTCTGTGTGCATGTATGTGTTAGGCTATACGGGCGATCTTTGTCTTTGTGTGTGGGGAGCGGTGGTGCAGTGGTTATCGCGCTGCGCTACGAACCCGGCGACCCGAGTTCGATTCCCACTCACGGCCAACATCAGTGACGATCATTTGAACAAGTCATGGCCTACTAGAGGAGACAAAGGCAGCTAGGCGTCGTGCTGGCCACTCCACCACCCTCGTGCGCCGTTCGCAGCCTTCGTAGGTGCTCGCTAACAACACTTGCCCCAAACGTATGTTAAGGCTATACGGGGGGGGGGGGGGCTTTATCTTTGTAAATATATGTGCGTGAGTGTATAACGAATGCGATCCTGCCCTCAGGTACCGGCAGCGCATCAGCTCTGCCCTCTCACCCGGGCGGTAGGTTAAAAGAGGCCGGCCACTGTAATTTTAATGTCCGAAGTTCAAGGCGGACTTGACACACATTACATAATAGGGCGAGGAATTCCCCCAAAACCAAATAAACTACGGCGGAATGCAGAGGGGGTGGGTTTGCGTGTCAGAAGGAAGGCTGCAGGCTCGGAGCCCTTCGCGAGATGCGATGGATGGGAAGGTGACGGGTGGGGTTATTAAGGAGGGGAGGGGGGGCACAGAAGTAGGATGGGACGGCACTATTAGAGGTCAGGTAAGAATTGATTTACGTCTCCAAAAGAGAACACGTAATTATTTCTGGGTATCGTTCTATTTGGAGAGAGTTGTTGTGAACTGCTGTTGCTGCTGCTGATTCTTCCTGGGGCAGAATTGCTCACTCATACGGCCGGCACTTCCGCTCCACGTCGCCAGAGATGGGCCCATCGTGCCTCGCGCATGGACCCATCATCCCATCATTCCTCACTCCGTCATTCCTCGTCCCATCATCCCATCATTCTTGTCGCTATCATCCCATAATTTCTCACTCCATCATTCTTCGTCCCATCATCCCGTCATCCCTCACTCCGTAATCCCATCGTACACCACGATGGCGTGTGGGATTTTTTCTTCCCCTTTTCTTGTTACCACGATCACACGATCAGCGTCCCGTAATGAGTCAAATAATCAATTTGGAACTGCCTGAGCAGTGCAACCCTTTGTGTTAGAGAACAGCACGTGGAAGTGTCTTTCACAGAGCGACCTCCGAGTTCCTTTCAAGTGACAGAGTGGTCCAGGGGACAGCATTTTTGTTTTACCCACTCTGCCACTGAAAGTATATGGTTGCCACATGATGGCCAAACCGATATTTATAATTCTCAGGAGACTGCAATTTAGGAGAATAAACTCCAGAAACCAAGTTTAATACGAGGGAGTTGTTGTTGTGTACAGTTACTGGTGATTCGGCTGCGATCGTAAAGTCACCGCACAGTGAGAACTCGGTTTGAGCACGGGCAGCTGGCTAGATTCGAGCAATGGATGTCAGCGATGCCAACTCATCACTCTGACCTCTGAGATTCGGTGGCTTTTTAAGTGCCCGACAAAATGCAAATCCTTAACCTGCGTCTTTATCCCACTATCAATCCATCCTGCGCACGGATTGTGTCGCCCATGAGAGGACAAAAACTCGCTCCTTTCGAAACACAACTACGGCTAGGACTCGACATTATGAGGCGGATCTGTTTGGCAGCATTCCTCTATTTACGATCAAATGATCCTATTTTACAACCGTGATAATCGCCAATCGCTGAGCAGAAAACAGCACAGCACGTTACAAAAACATACCTGTCAACCCCTTATCACATACCAATTCAAACCGTATTTGTTATTCCGTTCCCTTATAAATGTCCAACGTTCATCCTACAATAGTCCCATCACAAGGGAGAAACACAAACATATATTGCCTGTATTGAAACGTATGGACTTGAAAACTCAATTTCCCTGTACAGGAATACTGAGTAAACCGTATGGGTTGAGTTTCTGCACGTGGATCGTCGGGGCAGCGATGAGATGGACACATATATAAGTAAATAAATAACATGGGCGCACAAAGACAAAGGTCCCCTGTATAGCCTTAACGGGCTGTGGGGCAAATGCTGTTAGCGAACACCTATGAAGGCCGGCACGTCACACGAGGGGGTGGGGTGGCAAACACCACGCCCGGCCGCCTTTCTCTCCCCAGTGGCGATGTTTACACACCGCACCAGGTACTCATTTGAGGCTGAGTCGACCTAGGGGAGGCCCAAGACCGGTTCAGATAATCGTCACCGGCGTTGGCCGTGAGCGGGAATCGAACTTGGGAAGCCGAGTTCGTCGCGTAGCGCGCTAACCGCTACACCACCGCTCCCCACACACATGCACACGCACATGTGCTCACACGCGCACACACAACGTACACTCATATCAATCAGCGGTGCTTAACTAAACCGCCGCCGCAACTCCGAAGCACTGCGAGCGCTACGCTGGGCCGAAATCTTCTGTTGCTGTTGTTCCGTATTGTCTCTGTACATTTGTACCAAAACAATAAAAAGATTACTTAATAAAACAAAGAGAAGAAGAGAGGGGCATGCGAACGCGGGACATCTTTTTGCGAGCAGGGTAGGATAGGCGGCGGCGGTGGTGGTGATGGCAAAGGGATTGGGAGACAAAAAAACCAGCCCAAGGCCCCTTTATAATAAACACTAAACACACAAACACGCGTGTGCGTCACGGTGGGGGCTAGCGAGGGTCACGGGGGGAGGTGGTGGGTTGTGGAGGTTCGTAGAGGCTGAGTGTAAGGGACTCTGACGGCGGTAATCCCCGATAATTACTCGCCCCTGGTTCGGCAACTTGAAGACCCTCTTCTAACCGAGGCAATGTGCGGGGTGGGGGGGAGCGGTGGCGCAGCGGTTAGCGCGCTGCGCTACAAACCCGGCCAAGCCGACACAGGTGGCGATCGGTCCTGGGCCTCCCCTAGGTCGGTTCGGCCTAAAAAAAACGAAGACCTGTTGCGGTGTGCGAGCGTCAGTACTGAGGAGAGAAAGGCGGCCGGGCGCGCCTGCTGTTGCCCGCAATCGTTAGGGGCCGTCGATAAATGACGTCACGCACCTAGGGGGGGGGGCATCAGACATTTGTGACGATGTGTGAGGAGGGGGGGGGGTTTGAGAAATGTGACGTCACATCAAAATGCGCAACTTTAAATAAATATAGACAACACGTTCTACTTAATTAAATACACTTTTAAATAAATGTTTTCTCCTACAACATCAGAGTGCAGCGCCACATTAAATACGCACTACAATGACAATAGTTTAAAGCGATTTGAAGCATGTTTTTTTTGGGGGGGGGCAGCGCTTTGTGACGTCATATTTGAGGGGGGGTCTGACTTTTTGTGACGCCGTGTGACGAAGGGGGGTGGGGGGTAAAAAATCGTCCAAAATCGCGTGACGTCATTTATGGACGGCCCCTTATCCACGTGCACAGTGGGCATGCAAGTGAACAAAAGAAAGCTGCGTGTGTGTGTGTCTCGGTGTGCAGAATGTGTAGTGGTTAGCGCGCTGCGATACGAACCCGGTCATGTGGGCCTCCCCTAAGTCGACTCAGCCTCAAATGAGTACCTGGTGCGGTGTGTGAACATCGCCACTGGGGAGACAAAGGTGGCGGGACGTGGTGCCGGCCACCCACCCCCTCGTGTGCCGTGCCGGCCTTCATAGGTGCTCGCTAACAGCACTTGCCAAGAGCAGTCTGTTATGGCTACACGGGGGATCTTTGTCTTTGATGTGTGCACACGGAAGGGTATAACAGAGAAGCTGTTGATGTGTGCCGGTGGCCGTGTGGTGCCGCGCCGGCCTTCGTGAGTGCTAGTCGCTAACGACACTTGCCCTCAAAAGTCTGTGCAGGCTACACGGGGGACCTTTGTCTTTGTGTGTGTGCATCCACTACTGAGCTGTAAGAGCCCCCCCCCCCCACGTGCAAAAGCAGCGAGTGACGCAATAACTGGTGACTCACCAGCCAGCTCTTGTAAGAACGAAAGCCTCAAACCGCCACTGTTTCACGTTCTGTTTTACTTCGCCTCAAATGTTTTGCCCCGTGAACCTATTTAACGAGTCGTGCTCGCAGCAACTTCAGACTCCCACACCCCCCTCCCACTCGCCCATACAACCCTCTCCCCCGCCCCAGCAACGTACCGCTGAATCACGATCCCGAATTGCCTCCCCCCCAACCAACCACCACCACCAGCACCCACCATCCCCTTGTACTTACCCCGCAGACGGGTTCGTCACGTCGTACAATGATGGTCGGTCTGCCCTGCGCCCCGCCGAAGAGGCGACGGGGGGGGTCGACGAGCGAGGGGGTTCAGGGGACGCTTTGCATAGTGTAGTGTATAGTAGTGTATAGTGTATCGTGGTGTATAGTAGTGTATAGTGTAGTGTATAGTAGTGTAGTGTATAGTGTAGTATATAGTAGTGTATAGTGTAGTGTATAGTTTAGTATATAGTAGTGTATAGTGTATAAGTGTATAGTAATGTAGAGCCAGGGCAAGGGAGGTGTGGACCACCACTACTCCACACGCTGCCGCCACGACCCTCGCCAGGACGAGCGGACTGCAAAACAAACGAAGAGCTTCGTCGGCCCACGTTCAGTTTTCTAGTTGACACACAATCCACACATCCGATTGGCACGCTTGACTACGCACGGTGCGAAATAAGTTCAACATACGCACACACAAACGACATCCGTGATGTGCATGATTAATGACGCACAGCCAGGGTCACTATCTCTCTCTCTCACTCCCCTAAATGTAACCATATCGTCGCAGAGTGATGATGGCTCTTTCCTGTAGCAATAATAATTAATTTAGTATTTTTAAAACGGCATCGTTGGTAACAATTGCTTCTCGAAACGCTGCGTTGGTGCGTAACATTCATCGTCTTCACGCCGAGGCACAGGAACCTGTCGACAAGTAGAGAGAGGTTTAACACGTAGCAGGCTTTCGCGACCAGTATGATTCATAATAAAGGTTTTTGGGTGAAATCGCGTTATTATGTGTCGCAACCCTCCACCACCCGACACGGCCAATCAGTAAAAAAATGTGTCACGTTAACGAAACGCCAGTTAGTTACTTCTTCAGCCCACCGGTGTGTTTGAAGAGTTAATCCCCCCCACCTCCGCCTCTGATCTAGAATCCTGATGGGGTTCAACAATGATGACGTCATCCTGCACTATTTTAGACCGGAAATCGCGCGAAGATGCTGGATGTAATTACCAGAGAAACGTCGTGCTCAAGTTCTAAATGTCGTGGATTCACTCTTCAACCAAAAAACCTTTATTATGAAGTAGAGGGAAAGGCAGCCAGAATTGGCACCAACGATTGCCCAAGCTCTGTGATCCTATGGATGGGATGTTTGGTCAACTCCAACAACGTGGGTTGAACTAGCGCCACCCTGCCAATGAGAAGTCAGACCTGGTCCGGGCTTTCGTTCGTTTCAACTGAATGCCGCTGGGAAATGATGGCCGGGGAACAGTGGCACAGCTTCCACAACAATCTGAAATCAAATAAAATGAGCGATTACAAATCGCGCCATTAGCGATACATTGCAAAATTTATCATTTTATTATCACACGATATATATCGTAGTATCGCCACACATCGACAACCCTACCATGGGCAACACATTTAACTCAGCTCGTCGTCCGAGCCAAGATGGCAATTTGACAGCGATGCCGTTCAACAATTGGTGAACTATTTTTTGTTGGTGTGCACGAAGTCCTATTGACTCGCGCGCGGTCAGAGGTCACCGAGCACAGATGCAGGGCTCGGGGGGGGAGGAGGTCAGGTGCGCACGATGGCACGTGCTCCGACAATTCTCCGGCGTGCCGGGCAGCACGTGCCGCAAGCACAAGGACCCTGTGCAGACAACGGAGTGAGTGTGGTATGAGAGGAGAGAGCCACTGTGACCTCAAAGTGAACAACCCTTGCATTAGCGCCCCCCCCCCTCCCCCCTGCACACCCTCCCACACCCACAAACACAGCCCAGCACAGACGCAGACAACCACCATCCACCCACTCTCCTCCGGTTCCCATATCCTGGAGCCAATCGCGGTCCCTCCAGGCCCTCGCTCTGACACGCGGTGACCTCGACAAAACCAACCCCGAGACAAGGGAGTCCCATCCTGTAAAAACAGAATTCCTCTTTGATAACCGGTGACCCTACAACCACCCCCCACACCCCCCCCTCCCCCATTCCCATCAGCATTGCTCCATCCCTCATCCATTCCCTTCTGGCAGAGGGACAGGTCCAGGGTGCTATTTGTGCATTTATCCTAAAGGCTTTGAAAGTGCCACTGAACGGTTTACAGCTGAAACTGTGGAATGTGAAAGTTTCAATATTATGAGCATAAAAAATTGCACTGGTATCTGCAGTGAGGCTGTGGCTATAGGAGCAGCTGCCTTACTTCTTTGGATATTGAACCATTAACAAAACATATATTACATAGCACAGTATTTTTTGGTTTGTGGGGGTAGGGGAGTGGCGGCACAGTGGTTAGCGTCCTGAACTTTGAACCCGGCCACGACTGACACCAGTGGCGAGTGATATCTGGGGCTGCCCCATTGAGACTCGCAAACAACTCTCCTTGGGGGGAGGGGAGGTTCCATCCAGTTGAGGATTGACCAAGCATTGAACATTATTATAACTGTCATTATTAACGTAAAAAAATATTCGTTTATGTGCAAGTCAGTGATAACAAAAAATACAACATCCTATTTACATAGTTTTTCATCAGATTTCCAAACAGTGTCCTAATGGAGAACACATTTCCAAATTACCATTCAAAGCCTCTGCCAGTTACGTGATTGTATTAACCGTTATCCTATCATCCGCCTCGTTGTTGCGTGATGCGGTGCCACTGTGGCGAGATGTTAACTACCTCGCCTGGTATGCAGGAGGTCGTGGGTTCGATCCTGACCCTGAAGCCCAGAATATTTGGAGTTTGCACGTTCTCTCTCCCTGTGGCCGCGTGGATTTTTTTCTAGGGGGTTGTCCGGTTTTTCCCTCCACATTTAGAATCAACATCACGCGTTTAGAGAATTTGGCCGCTATCAATTTTCACGTGATGAGCCACTTCGTTGAGCTGAAAAAGTACTTGTTGTGGGCCTTACCTGGTAAACAAAAAATAGTTATACAATAAAAAAAGACGGTGAACTCTACACCACCTCGTGTTATGCGTGGGGAGACGCAGTTTATAAGATGGATTCAGAACTTCTGGGATAGTGGAATGATCATGGTTGATGAGAATTATGATGATGATGATGATGAGAGGGATGAAGGGTTGAGTTGGTCCCCCCCCTTCCCGCCTACCAGAATCGAACCGATAACATTCCAAACTGCAAGATTGAGCCATGATCTAAAAGTAAACCTTTCAGCATCAGCCTTTTGATAGACATCAAACCTTAGTAATATCAATTGCAAAAATCGCGCGAATAAAAACCGCGTCCTAAATATACAACCCATCTCGCCACAATAAGCGAACATAAGCCTTTAATTTAAACGCCGTTAATGTCGCTATTACTTTATTCAAATAGTTAATCCCATCTCAACAGGTTAGCGCTCGCCGCCGCAGCTACAAGGTTTAACAATAATTAACAATAAAAACAGACATCGCCTTGAAGGTTTATGATTAGCGCATCTGAAATGATTAACCATAACTGCAGCCATAAACGCATGTTTCATTAGCCCAACGAGAAAGGGAGCAATTATAACGCAATAACAAGAGATACTGTATCACCGTGCAAGGCCCCTGGCTCGTTGTGAGCGCTCGGAGCGGTGCAATGCGTGGGACACGTCGCCTTCGAGATCCAGAGGTCACCAAATCCGACTCGATCTCTCCAACGGCACGTGGCAGCTAAACGAACGGGAACGTGTTCCCAAATCGTCTTCCCTTCTTCGGCCGTGCACGTTCTCCACCGGGTTGTCAGTCGATCGGCATGTGCCGTGCGGTGAGCCCTAAAAAAATGCGTGGGTGCTTCCACGTGCGTTTTTTTGGCCAGCGGTGGAAGAGTAGGCCAAAATGCCCTCTTAAGAGCCACCGCGAGTGGAGGAGGCCCTTCCAGCAGCAAGTGGACCGAGCAACAGAGGTCGCCACCGGGTACCCGATACCCGTACCCTACCCGATACCCGTACCCTACCCGATACCCGTACCCGTACCCTACCCAATACCCGTACCCTACCCGATACCCGTACCCTACCTAATACCCGTACCCTACCCGATACCCGGCTACCCGTACCCTACCCGATACCCGTACCCTACCCGATACCCGTACCCGATACCCGGCTACCCGTACCTGGCCGGGTTCCTGGTACGGGTACCTGTTTGCGACCCTGGTGCGGGCGGGTACGGGTAGACCGTGAGTCACTGGTGAGCAACTGTTTGTCACTCATTTCCCAACGTCTTGTCTCTTCTCACAATTCAAGTTCCTGGAATCAACCCACCCGCGCCTGCAACATGGCTTCATCCCAGAGGTCGCAATCAGGTACCCGATACCCGTACCCTACCCGTACCCGGCCGTGTACGGGTAGGGTACGGGTACGGCCGGGTACGGGTACACGTTTGCGACCCTGGTGCGGCCGGGTACGGGTAAGGAATCGACACCCGTTTGCGACCTCTGGCGAGCGAGCAGTTAGCTGGGCCTGCACCTATGCCCTTCCTGACCCTTCGACCCGTAGAGCCCATCTGAGCAGGTCGCTTTGAGAAATGGACGTGCGGTGAAACGGTTCAGTGTTGTACGATTAACGTTGAAGCTAACGCGTTGGCGTCGCTACTTCGTGTTGCAGTTGTTATCCGCGGACTTCGTGCACCGCGAAGACCGTCGCCCTTGCCCGTGTGTGTGATTGACAGTGTGATCACTGGGATTTTTGCACACAGCGTTGTAATACGGTGTTTTTTTTTTCTTCTGGAAGATTCGCTGGTTTATCCAGGATGTTTCTGTTGCGCGTCGTCGCTTTAAGATGTACTCTGTTCATATTTTGTTTGTTGCGGTTGCACCCGACTCAAGAGACGCATGGCTCACAGGGCGATACCTAATCAATGAAACTTGAAAACTTGACACGGGCCTGGGAAACGGTGCAGCGGTGCGAGAGCAAATTACTCTTTCAGCGCTGCCCCTTTGCCCCCCCCCCCACCCCGTTCGGTCGATGCGTCGGAGTGCGTAACAAAAAAGTATTTTTTTATTGTTTTATATTGGTATTATTATATTATTTCCCTTCTACGTGACTTTACCGAAAGAATCAAGAATATAAAAAAAAAGAAATATGTCACTTTAGACCTGTCGTAAAAAAAACAAATGATACAGTTTCCATGGAAGGTTGCTTCTTTGAAAAACAAGTTAGCACTCTGTCTCTAATGCTCCCTCTCTCCCCCCATATCCAACATTGCATGAGAAACGGCACTTTAGCCACCAATTATAGCTGTTGTTTATTGTGTAAAAAACAACCTCTGGTTCGTAGTTCGTACACCCCTGCCACTCACCACGGGTTTGCAATACTTTATATTTTCCCTTTAGAACTGCGTTTTGTGTTTCGTCTTTTTGTCCCTCCCCCCAACGCACCTCCCATTAGCACGTCTGGCTACGTACGGTGCGAAAGAAGTTCAGCATGCATACGTACGAAGCGTGCTCATTGCCAACACAAGCGTGTTGTGTGCGCGGGTGTATGTTGCTGTATATGTGTGTGCGCGCGCGCGGGTGTTTAAAGTGAGACAAAATGACTTTGGCACGTTTTGTTCGTAGAAATCTTATATTTCAAGCGCTCCCACCCACCATGGCAATTCGAAGAATTTTGATTTCGACCGTTTTTCAAGAAAATTACAGTTTTTGTCGTTGTTACCGTCTCGTTTCTATCCTTTCCCATCCGTTGAGTCTTATTTGAGCTCTACTGTTCACCCCCCCCCCCATTAAGCCTAAATGTGATACTAGCATATGGTACGATTCTAATTTGTATTCGTAAGTAAATAAATCATCGTGCCAAACGCGAATCGAAGCGTGCATAGAGACATGTTATAATTTCAATCGAGGAATCCACGTAATGCTAACACCCATCCCTTCCCCTAATTTGATCTGGCACAATCGCACACTGTCGTGGAAGTGAGCAATGCAAGGATTTGTATTTTACTTATTTAGCAATGCTGCGACCGCTTTGGGTGATATTCATCCAGCAGTGGAGTTGACCATGTGAGCAATAAAAAAAACTAAAAAGTTGTTATTTTGTGTGCGAAGAATTCATAAGCGGCATCGTTCTGTTCTTTCGCACGTAGCCAGTAGTCCATGAAGTATTTAAAGTAAGAAATATATTGAAAAATAATGTGATAACTTTATGCGTGCACCCCTATAAACTTTCTACACGGTAAAAAATAAAGGCCACCCGCTCTCATCTGCCTAAATATTTTGTTAGCTACGATTCAATTTTGTACAGTGCATTTGTTTCCACCGCTCATGTCGTTTGTTTATTTTTGAGACAAATAACTTGCAAACAACATTCGAAGGAATGAAAAATATGAAGTCAGAAGGCAAGCCACCCCCAATACTTATGCCAATCTATGGCATAACTGCATCGGCAAAAGGGTGCCTGCCCACAAGCGTGCAAAGTACCGCACGCTCACAATGATTTGTTTTAAATAAGCAAGCGGCATGTGTAATTTGCGCGAATAACTGTAATATCCAACTAACAATAATCCTGTGTCCTTGTGAAATGTGCACACTCTGATAGCAGGCACGCTATCTCAACACGAGACTCACTCCACTGCTGTCATCTTTTTGACCAATGGCAGAGGGTGGATGGGACTGCAGCTCGGCCAATCGCATTCAACCGGCTCGTGTCACGTGATCGTCTTGTCTCTGGGGCGAAAGAGCAAAGCGTTGTTTAAAGTTCTGAAAGGGAGGGCTTCTCCCTGCCTCTCTCCCTCCCCTCTATGCCGCTCTCCCCTCCCTCCCTGTCCCTGTCTCTCTCCCTCTCTGCCTCTTCTCCGTTTCAATGGGACAGATAATGTCATAAGCCCACAAGCTTAACTGACCGCAGTTCCATTCAAAGCGACACTTATTCCAAGTTTGCAGACTTGAAACCAGCAGTCCTTTAACTTTAATTGGATGTCTATCTCCAAAAAGAGTTACACGCTTGTCAGAGAGCTCTTGCAAATAAACACCTTACGAGAAACATATTTATTCAACTTCACTCACTGATTCCTCCAACCCATGTTTGAGGACTCAAGTCCTACCAGAGACAGACTGTTTTGTCTAATTCACAGCCACTTATTCACTCCCCCACTCACCCACCCACTCACTCGACCACTCATCCACTCACCACACTACATGTCACAACGACACACTCAAACACACTCACAAATACACACCCACTTACACACTCCCCCACTCACTCACCCACCCACTCACTCGACCATTCATCCACTCACCACACCACATGTCACAACGACAGACTCAGACACACTCACAAATACACACCCACTTACACACTCACCCACTCACTCGCCCACATACCTACTCACTAACCCACTTACCCACTCACTCACCCACTCACCACGCTGCAGATCACAACGGCACTCTCACAAACACTCACTCATTCACTCACCCACACACTCACAACAACGGTTATCATTCTGCTTCTTCCCTAGCACTGCTCAGCTTTGGGATTCGCTCTCGTTAGATACCTTTGCAAAGCTTTTACAACCTCGCTCGAATCATTAAACGGGTCAACTATCATCTATTAAACCTCCAATGGAGCTGTTTGTGCCTGTCTCCTTTGGCATATTGGGCCCTGTTCTCAGCAAACCACGATTTAAGGAAATGTTTAACGAACAATACTTTTGTCCACGTTAATATACACAACAATAATGGTGTCATATGTTGATACAGTAAAGCCTCGCTGAGTTTGAAAGCTGTAATATGATGTTTTGGCCAATTCCCTTCATGAGTGTATTTAGCCTCAGACGGGAGAAGTCTGGAGAACTCGGAGATAACCCACCATAAGTACTGGTGTTAACACCCCCAAAGCTCCACACAGATGGATTCAATAAAATACATGAACTCTGATGCTACAGACGTGGACCGCCCAGTTCACATAAAAGTCAGCCCTTGCTTGAGCCAATTGTCCCAAAATATCTTATCAGAATGGCAAATGCTTCCAATGATTTTCTTGGAAAATGTTATCATTTACATCACACATTTGTATCATAGCAAGGTCACTGTGGTATTTTTTTTGTATGGAAAACAGTCATTAAAGTGGGGGGGGGGGAGGCACTGTTGTATGTTTCATAGGGGATATCACTTCAGAAGAAAATATAAGTGAGATAGATAGGAAACAACTATGCAATGTGAAAATAAATAGTACGTGTGTCTATTAAACGTGTACGGTATGTACGCCAATATTTTTACCTTTGCTGGATACCGGCTCTGGTGGTGGACATTGGGCCTTGGTGGATGCCGGTAGCATTTAGAACCCCAGGTGACACTCACCGACCCCTACGGCTCACGGACTAAGAGGAAAAGGGTTAAACAAAGTTACACAACCGCAAAGATAAAACTTAATCAAGATATATCATTACATATATTGACAACGTACAGGCCACGTACCCGCTCATCAGCCAAATTACACAATTGTACAAACCCGAAAATTAATACAACAAAAAAAGTGCACTCTCTAATCATCAAATCATTTATGCCGAACGGTAAATTTCGCAACGAGTATTTTTTCCCCCGTTTCGCCCCACGAGCTTAGCTCATTGAAATTGCCGTGCGCCTTCTTTGTGAATATTTTAACGGCTGTGCGGGCGGAACGAGGTGCCCGAAGCGACGCCGGGAGAAGAGGGGGGACCGGTCCTGGGCCTGGCCCTAGGTCGACTCAGCCTCAAATGAGCACCTGGTGTGTAAACATCGCAAACTGGGGAGACAAAGGCGGTCGGACGTGGTGCTGGCCTGGCCCACCCACCCCCTCGCGTACCGTTCCGGCCTTCATAAGTGCTCGCTCACAACACTTGCCCTAACAGTCTATTAAGGCTAAACGGGGGATCTTTGGCTTTGTGTCTCGTACACCATTCCTCCCTCCGCACGACGCAGCAAATGAATAACATTGTCACGAAACGTGCCCATTTGTTACCTCTTCGTTGCTGAATAAATCAATGAATTGGCCGTGTCGGGTGGAGGGAGGGTTGCGACACACACATTTTACACGAGCGATCAGAGCCCCAACAACAAAAAAGTCAATAATGGAGTTCAGAGGTTCAAACACGGACGTAAACACATTCCTGCGGAGGGATCTGGTAGGAACGTTGGGTTGCTCGGTCAATGGCCAGGGTCAAGGGCGGCGTGGTGTATTCCGCAAATATGCCCGACTGTGTGGGCGGGCACAAGCCAGCGTGAGTAGGTTAAACGTTGAGTTTTATAAGGGCACCACGGGGTGACCAGCCCCTCCCCTCCCCACCCAGCCCCACCCTCCCCTCCCCACCCAGCCCCACCCTTCCCACCCAGCCCCTCCCCACCCTCCCCTACCCACCCAGCCCCTCCCTCCCCACCCAGCCCCTCCCTGCACGACGGACGGACACAATAATCCCATGTGGGCTGGTGTAACCAGGAGGTTCCTACCAGTAATAGTTGTCTATCGCTGTCTGCAGCACGGCTTCACTCATAGGCGGTGTTCGTACGATCGAGCGAATGCGTGTGGGTGAATGCGGTATTGCTGTTGGGCTGCTCCCTTGTACAGGCTTGGGAATTAGTGTACTTGTGCCATTTGAACTTTTGTACGTTCTCAATGTTATTTATATCTAGTGATTTTCTCACATTTCTTATAGTTTGCACTCCTTCGGTTTTTTTAAATTGGACATGTGTGAAAAAGAGCTTCATAGCTCATCGGATTTCTCCAGGATGAATAAAAGATTCTGAATCTATTACGTGCAATTACCCACAATTTTGTTTGCGTGAGATAAGCACAGTAAAATTGCAGACAACCCCCACACATTGTCGCACTTTAAGAGGAGTTGTTTCCTGCCATGCAGTTCACCGGGAGAGGCCATGTGCTGTGAAACATCTCAAATACATGAATTACTTGCTGGTGTCACGGAATAAAATGCAGGGAAATTAGTAGCATCACGAAATTAAACATCGCGCAATTGAATAAACTGCACAACAAAAATCACAACAACAATCACAACAACAATAATCACAAAATGATAGAAAATAAAACAAACGAGTTGGATTTACCAAAAAAAAAACATTGACCTAAAATAAAATAAAAAATAAGCATTATCCCTCTATAGGTGTAGAGATTGTCGGAGCAAACATGAATTAAAGCCAGCACGGAGCAAGACGTATGCACATCTATGATCTGTTATGTGTGTGTGTATCTATGTGTGTGTGGTGTGTCTATGTGTGTGTGGTGTGTCGATATGTGTGTGGTGTGTGTGTGTGTGGTGTGTGTGGTGCATCTGTGTGTGTGTGGTGTGTCTGTGTGTGTGTGGTGTATCTGTGTGTGTGTGGTGTGTCTATGTGTGTGTGGTGTGTCGATATGTGTGTGGTTTGTGTGTGTGGTGTGTGTGTGTGGTGTGTGTGGTGCATCTGTGTGTGTGTGGTGTGTCTGTGTGTGTGTGGTGTATCTGTGTGTGTGTGGTGTGTCTATGTGTGTGTGGTGTGTCGATATGTGTGTGGTGTGTGTGTGTGGTGTGTGTGGTGTATCTGTGTGTGTGTGGTGTGTCTATGTCTATGTGTGTGTGGTGTGTCTGTGTGTGTGTGGTGTCTGTGTGTGTCTGTGTGTGTGTGGTGTATCTGTGTGTGTGTGGTGTATCTGTGTGTGTGTGGTGTATCTGTGTGTGTGTGGTGTGTCTGTGTGTGTGGTATGTCTGTGTGTGTGGTGTATCTGTGTGTGAGTGGTGTGTCTGTGTGTGTGTGGTGTGTGTGTGTGGTGTGTCTGTGTGTGTGTGGTGTATCTGTGTGTGTGTGGTGTATCTGTGTGTGTGTGGTGTATCTGTGTGTGTGTGGTGTATCTGTGTGTGTGTGGTGTATCTGTGTGTGTGTGGTGTATCTGTGTGTGTGGTATGTCTGTGTGTGTGGTGTATCTGTGTGTGAGTGGTATGTCTGTGTGTGTGGTGTGTGTGTGGTGTATCTGTGTGTGTGTGTGATGTGTCTATGTGGCTGTGTGTGTGGTGTATCTGTGTGTGTGTGGTGTACCTGTGTGTGTAGTGTGTCTGTGTGTGTGGTGTATCTGTGTGTGTGGTGTATCTGTGTGTGTGTGGTGTATCTGTGTGTGTGGTGTACCTGTGTGTGTGGTGTGTCTGTGTGTGTGTGTGGTGTATATGTGTGTGTGTGTGGTGTACCTGTGTGTGTGTGGTGTATCTGTGTGTCTCTGTGTGTGCGTGGTGTATCTATGTGTATCTGTGTGTGTCTGTGTGTGTGTGGTGTATATGTGTGTGTGTGTCTGTGTGTGCGTGGTGTATCTATGTGTGTCTGTGTACATGGGCGACTACGCGTGTTGACAATACAGTGCCAGCATCACACTGTTCATTTTTCTCCCCGTTGATTTGTAATCGCCTTGTCCTGTCAGTCCCCACAGACTTTTCTCACCCCATAGCATCACCAGTCACCACCCTCTCCCTCACCCCCCCGGTATTACCCCACTCCACCACCCCCTTCAACCCCATCCTCTCGCCTGCACGGGTTGCCCTCACAACCAAACCCCGCACGACATCCCATGGGGGGCATCTCTCTCCTCTCGCTCCCCTCCCCGATCTCACTCTCCTTTCACTCCCCTCCCCACCCTCTCTCATTCATCCACCCACCCCCATCCCTCCCCCACCCATTTCACCCCCCCCCTCCAATTCCCTCTCACCTCTCTCACTCCATCTCTCTCCTCTCGCTACCCTCCCCTATCTCACTCTTCTTTCACTCCTCTCCCCACCCTCTCTCATTCACCCACCCACCCATTCCCCCCTCCCTCCCCCACCCATTTCACCCCCCCCCCTCCAATTCCCTCTCACCTCTCTCACTCCATCTCTCTCCTCTCGCTACCCTCCCCGATCTCACTCCCCTCCCCACCCTCTCTCATTCACCCACACACCCACCCATTCCCCCCTCCCTCCCCCACCCATTTCACCCTCCCCCCTCCCATTCCCTCTCCGCTCTCTCACTCCATCTCTCTCCGCGCTCACCGCTCATTCAGTACCTCCGCCCTCCCCCTCAGTCACATCCCAACATCGCAGCTGAGCGGTGGCAGCACAATCCCAACAGCAGAGATGACGGCAGATAAGAGCCGCGAGATACACCACGGGCGGTCACGTAGTTCCAGACAACGCGTAAAACCTTGTGTGTGTGTGCTCATGCCTTCTCTCCCCCCCTACCCCTTTTAAAGCTGTCATCCACGTTGACGGCGTGAAAACGCGAGCCCCCTCCCCGTCCGATCAAAACGCCGCCTCGTTTTTGCGCCTTCTTTTACGTAATGACCACGGCCCCAATTAGTCAATCGAGAGTCATCAATCCCTCCCCCCTCCCCCTCCTCATCCTCCTTAGCATCCCTCGATGGGCATGGCCGCTTGGCAGCAATCCAATGAGCGGCGTGGATGGCTCCACGCGACTCCAAACGAGCCGCGGTGACGACCGGAGCCGGCTGCGCGCGCGCGGGGCCCAACCCTCGTTGCTTGAGCGTCGACCGAATTAGCGGTGCATTTGATGCGTGCGCGGGGAATTCAATCGAGCGGTTGAAGTGAGAAGAACAACCCCCACCCCCCCCCCCCCAAGTCCCACAGGCTCATGCACACACAGTTCACAGGGCCCCCTTATGATCTGTTATTGCGCACAGCGTTGACCAGTGAACGCGCAACGTTGGCCCGACGTGCCACGTGTGGTGGGGGGAAAAAGAGGAACGCTTCAGTATTTGCAGCAACAACAACAAAAACAACAATAACAACAACAAAAGCCTCGACGAGTGCCGCTGATGCGGGCACCGACTGGGCTACCTCAAGACGACGCCTACACGTGCAACATTTAAGCAAGTTCCATTGTTTGCAACACGAGAGGAAGTACAGAAGACCGCATTCGATCCGAAATCCTCCTCACATCTCCCTACGAATCCTCAATACACTGATTAAATATGTATCACTCACCCGGGATACTTTGTTCAGGGTAACGTTCGCAATGCAGCCCTCCGTCACCTGCTGAGAAAGGAGCGCGTTATTTGAAGTCAGCGCGGGTATTTATAAATGGATCGCCCTGCGCGTGTGTGTGAATTACATTCAAATATGGGGAGGGAAACCCATTTTACCTGGAGGCCTTTTTCAAATTGGCAGCTATTTACTCAGCTGCACTTAACAGAGAGATCAGTCAGAGCGGATAGCAATGACTGCCATGTTTTATTGGAGGTGGCACGCGATTGAAATTAATGATGGTTTATCCCACTTTGTCTTTGTGTTAACCAACATTATGAATGTCACCGCCGCAGCAATGTGCTACAGGGGTTGACGGTTTGGGCCAAATGTTACGTCACACGACGTTACTTTTCGGCAAACATGACTCACTTTTCAAGAGGCTCCTGTACGGTTTTGTGTTATTGTTGCGTTGTATGGTTAGGCATCATGATAAAACGCTTATAATCTAAATATGTCACGTAGGCTTTCGCAATCAATGACTTTCATCACACAGTCTTTTTTGGGTTAGATCGTGTAAATATATAAATGTGTCGTTGAAACCCGCCACCACCCGACACAGCCAACTAGTAAGGGTTGTCATGGAAACAGAACGTGGCCAATTCGTCACTAGTACAGCACACCAGTGTGTTGGAGAGCCAAGCCACAACATTTACAATCGGAGTACCCAGTACCCAGATTGTAAATGTTGTGGCTTGGCTCTCCAACACACCGGTTAGTGCTGTACTAGTGACGAATTGGCCACGTTCTGTTTCCGTGACAACCCTTACTAGTTGGCTGTGTCGGGTGGTGGCGGGTTTCAACGACACATTTATATATTTAAGCGATCTAACCCAAAACAACCTCTATTATGGAAGGTAGATATGTCAATGGGATTGGTGGATATGGATTTCTCACGGGAAGATGCCTTGTGACCCCCCTTTCATTGGAAAAAACTGATATAATTAATGTATAACAATGGGTGTGAAAACAGAAATTAATAAGCAAAATACAAAACACTAGGGGTCAATTAATTGGTGGGGTCACAAGACATCCGGACCGCCCTGTAAACTGTAACGGATAAAAACCGAGACTTTTAACGTTAATGTTCCGAATTCCCAGCACAGCTTCCTCACAAAAAAGAGGAGCATTGTGGGAGAAAAAAAACCGAGGAGAGGTGGCAACCGTATTTCAGGAAAGGTGGGTAATTGAAAAGAAACCACTTTTGAGTTTATTTTATTGGTTACACGGATGATCCCGTTTAGCCAAATGTCCTGGCTATTTTACAAGGGAGATCTCTCTTCCATTGCCTCCCCTCTACCCCAAGAGGCTGGCAACATCGTGGGCCTGGGACTTCATCACAAGAAGGGGGGGGGGGGGGGTCGGGAGGCGCACACATCGTGAGGGGGGAATACATTGTGCGTCAGTGGTACGTCACGTAATTAATCATCGAGAGCCTGCCCTCTGATTGGTTAAGCTGGATCCTTTTCCACACACGTACAACCCCCCCCCACACTCAACACATTCGTCAACAATATTAAAATGACAATCATATAACAGGCGACGTTTTGGGCAACGGCCCTTCAGAATTGTTCGGGGCTTTTGATTCTGCGTGCTATGAAGAAGAAGCATTGCCCGAAACGTCACCTATTATATAATGTGTTTCCTTTAAAGGCTTGCAGGGTTTGTTCGAATCTTTCGCATGTATTCCAAGCTCGCGTTGGAATTATTTTCTCAATGAATCTCCCCGGCAATTCGTGCAGTACATGGCAGGGGTGGGAGTGTTGTACAAAGTACATGGTGGACTACATTGGGGAACCGGGTACAGATGTCTTGTGACCCCCCCCCCCTCCCCATTGAATTCTCTAAAACTTAATATTTTTTGATAATAGGTTTTTCCACTTTTTTCTGGCAACAAATACTATTATTTTGTATACCAATGGGTGTGAAAATAGAGAAATAAGCAAAGAAAAAAATGGGCTCGGAGTTAATTAATTTGGGGGTTAACAGGACATCTGTACCACCGTGTACAATGGGGCCTACTGTAGTGTTTAACAGGTCTAAGTGCTCTGAAGATTGCTATGGCCGCGAACTATAATTGCATTATCAACGGGACCCTTTTTGCCCGGTATCAACATGACAGCAATAGATATAACTGCTCAACCCCGAGCAATTACTGCCTTGATATTTGCATTGCATTGGTGCTGTTCGCCTTTTGGTGTTGTTCTCCGGTCTAACACTCGTGGTGAGACGAGGCCATGAAGGAGGCTGTCTCTGGCGCAGGCCAATCTGTTTCAAGGACAATGCACACATTTTCTTGGTTCTTTCGGTAAAGTCACGTAGAATGGAAATAATAAAATAATAAAAATTAAACATAATAAAATAATTCTCACGACGTTTCGGCCACAACGCCAGCAGCCGTCCTCAGGTGGAGAACAGGTCTGTCGAGAAGACAGACTCTGGCTGCTTGTGTTGTGGCCGAAACGTTGTGAGAATTATTTTATCATGTTTTATTTTTATTATTTTATTATTTACATTCTACGTGACTTTACCGAAAGAACCAAGAAGATGAATCCCTGCAGTCACGAAAGCTTTAAATCGAAATGCACACATTATTATCACGGCAAGTTGGTTTACGTGTTTTTGCCACAAGCATGCGTGGCTCATGCAGACTTAGGTGTCTATTTGGTGTTTGAACATCTTTAAGACTTAACACCTCCTGTGTCTATTCCTTTTTTAAAAATAATTATTTCATTGTTTGTCAACGAAATGCGTTAGCCATTCTTAATTCATGACAGCTTTCATTTCATTGTTTTTATTAAGTGCCCAAGGGATTAGCCAGTTGCACTGTGAACCTGAAATCCTGCGTTTGACTCCTGGTCACGATTAATTAACCCCCCTCTCACCTTCACTAACTGTCACTGACCAGCATGGTGAAGTATGGTGAAGTATGGTGAACAAAAAAAACGAGCCAGGACTGACGTGGAATAGGGGGGGCTTCATTTAGCAGTGGACTTATAAACAGCTGAAACGTCATATATTTACGCGATTTAACCCCCAAAAACTGTATCATGGATGAAATTGGTCGCGAAAGTCGACTTCGTGTTTAACTGAAACTTATAAATATCTTAATTTATAAATGCGACTACATTTCGAGACGTTTTGAACAACGGCGGGATAAAGTGTGCTATCCACTGCATCACCGCTCCCCCCTTCAACTAGATGTATGTGGATGCGCGCACACACACATATTGCACTGCCCTTCATCAATCCACCACTGGACGAAGGCCTGCCCGCACTGTGTCCGATAATGGAGTTGTTTGGCCATAACTTGGTCACGCTGGTGTCGTTGGCACGATCTTCTTGGTTCTTTCGGTAAAGTGACGTAGAAGGGAAATAATAAAATAATAAAAATAAAACATAATAAAATAATTCTCACGACGTTTCGGCCACAACGCAAGCAGCCGTCCTCATGTGAAGAACAGGTCTGTCGGAAAGACAGCGTCTGAATGGGCACCACCAGGCTTGGCAGCGTATATTTAAGCTGGGTTGGAGGGGGGAAGGGGCGCCTTGACAAATAAATTTGCATATCAAGAGGAATTTAGCATATGTATGGGAAATGCAGATATGGGATTAGTCACTACTTGTGGAATACGTAGGAGGTGGGGGGGTTTCAAAGTCATATTATGCCCGTGCATTATGCAGTATGCAGGATTAGCAGCATCAAAGGGAGGGAGTAGGGTTAGCAGTAATAGAGGGAAGGAATTTTAATAGTAAGGAGCTGCAGCAGATAAACCACCACGTAAATAAACTAAAATATAAACTACATCAGTATCTTTCGATTTAAAGCTTTCGTGACTGCAGGGATTCATCTTCTTGCTTCTTTCGGTAAAGTCACGTAGAAGGGAAGTAATAAAATAATAAAAATAAAACAACAAATTAATTCTCACGACGTTTTGGCCACAACGCAAGCAGCCGTCTTCAGGTGGAAAACAGGTCTGTCGAGAAGGCAGAGTCAGACTCTGCCGAAACGTCGTGAGAATTAATTTGTTATGTTTATTTTTATTATTTTATTACTTCCCTTCTACGTGACTTTACCGAAAGAACCAAGAAGATACATCAGTATCATCAATATACTAAATATTCTCTCCAATAAGCTGAGCTACTAACAGCACGAGTTAGCGGGGGGTGGGGGGGGATGGAACCGAGGAACGTTCCAGATGCGTCGGCCCGTACCCTCGCGTTAAACCGCGGGGGGCACTGGAGTCTAACTCGGGTGGGTCACCGGGGCGGATCGTGGCGCAGTGCGCTCTGCGACTCAACCCTGGCTGCATTGACACCGCCCAATAAATCCAAACCGCGGGTAATAATAACAACAACAACAATAATAATAGCAGCAGCAATCGCATTGTGTGGAAGTCCCATCGTGGGTTTCCGCAGCGTCAGTGAACGACAACTCTGCGTTTTTCACCACCCACCCACTCCTGCACCACGACTGCCCTGCACGTTTTTTTTTATCAAACGAAAGGAGCTCATTGTCTCATCCCTCCCCCCGTCATTCTCTCCTTTTCCGCTATCCCCAACCCCTTCCGGGAGTGTATCGTGTGTGTGTGTTTGTGTAGGTGTGTGTGTTGTGTAGGTGTGTGTGTGTTTGTGTAGGTGTGTGTGTTGTGTTTGTGTTTGTGTAGGGGTGTGTGTTGTGTAGGTGTGTGTGTGTTTGTGTAGGTGTGTGTGTTGTGTTTGTGTTTGTGTAGGTGTGTGTGTTGTGTAGGTGTGTGTGTGTTGTGTAGGTGTGTGTGTTGTGTAGGTGTGTGTTGTGTAGGTGTGTGTGCTGTGTAGGTGTGTGTGCTGTGTAGGTGTGTGTGTGTTGTGTAGGTGTGTGTTGTGTAGGTGTGTGTTTGTGTAGGTGTGTGTGTTGTGTAGGTGTGTGTGTGTTGTGTAGGTGTGTGTTGTGTAGGTGTGTGTTTGTGTAGGTGTGTGTGTTGTGTAGGTGTGTGTGTGTTGTGTAGGTGTGTGTTTGTGTAGGTGTGTGTGTTGTGTAGGTGTGTGTTGTGTAGGTGTGTGTGCTGTGTAGGTGTGTGTGTTGTGTAGGTGTGTGTGCTGTGTAGGTGTGTGTGTGTGTTGTGTAGGGGTGTGTGTGTGCTGTGTAGGTGTGTGTGTTGTGTAGGTGTGTGTGTGTGCTGTGTAGGTGTGTGTGTTGTGTAGGTGTGTGTGTGTGCTGTGTAGGTGTGTGTGCTGTGTAGGTGTGTGTGTTGTGTAGGTGTGTGTGTTGTGTAGGTGTGTGTGCTGTGTAGGTGTGTGTGTGTGCTGTGTAGGTGTGTGTGTGTGTTGTGTAGGTGTGTGTGCTGTGTAGGTGTGTGTGTGTGTGCTGTGTAGGTGTGTGTGCTGTGTAGGTGTGTGTGTGTGTTGTGTAGGTGTGTGTGCTGTGTAGGTGTGTGTGTTGTGTAGGTGTGTGTGTTGTGTAGGTGTGTGTGTGTGCTGTGTAGGTGTGTGTGTTGTGTAGGTGTGTGTGCTGTGTAGGTGTGTGTGTGCTGTGTAGGTGTGTGTGTGTGTTGTGTAGGTGTGTGTGTTGTGTAGGTGTGTGTGTTGTGTAGGTGTGTGTGTTGTGTAGGTGTGTGTGTTGTGTAGGTGTGTGTGTTGTGTAGGTGTGTGTGTTGTGTAGGTGTGTGTTGTGTAGGTGTGTGTGTGTGTGTGCTGTGTAGGTGTGTGTGTGTGCTGTGTAGGTGTGTGTGTTGTGTAGGTGTGTGTGTTGTGTAGGTGTGTGTGTTGTGTAGGTGTGTGTTGTGTAGGTGTGTGTGTGTTGTGTAGGTGTGTTTTGTGTAAGTGTGTGTGTTGTGTTTTTGTAGGTGTGTGTGTTGTGTAGGCGTGTGTGTGTGTTTGTGTAGGTGTGTGTGTTGTGTTTGTGTAGGTGTGTGTGTTGTGTAGGCGTGTGTGTGTGTTTGTGTAGGTATGTGTGTGTGTGTTTGTGTAGGTGTGTGTGTTGTGTTTGTGTAGGTGTGTGTGTTGTGTAGGTGTGTGTGTGTGTTTGTGTAGGTATGTGTGTGTGTGTTTGTGTAGGTGTGTGTTGTGTTTGTGTAGGTGTGTGTGTTGTGTAGGTGTGTGTGTGTGTTTGTGTAGGTATGTGTGTGTGTGTTTGTGTAGGTGTGTGTGTTGTGTTTGTGTAGGTGTGTGTGTTGTGTTGGTGTGTGTGTGTCTGTGTTTGTGTGTTGGAGGAGCGGTAGTGTTGGGGTTATCGCGCTGCGCTACGAAACTGGCGACCCAAGTTCCATTCCCGCTCACGGTCAACACGACTGACGATTATCTTCACCGGTTCTGGGCCACATCTAGGTCGACTCAGCCTCAAATGAGTACCTGGTGCGGTGTGTAAACATCGCCACTGGGGAGACAAAGGCGGCCGGGCGTGGTGTTGGCCACCCACCCCCCTCGTGTGTGCCGCGTCGGCCTTTCATAGGTGCTACTCGCTAGCAGCACTTGCCCCAACAGTCTGTTAACGGCTACACGGGGGATCTCTGTCTTTGTCTCGTGTGTTTCCCCGCTGTGCAACAAAAGGAAGTCATAAAACACTCCAAATCGTGCGCCCCGCATATGTAAGACAGCGGCTGTTCGTTGTACGAGCGTGGCGGACAGTGAGTGATTATCGTTCCGTGCTTTTTATTATATATTCATTGTTTTTATCTCGATACAGGGGTGACGCGGCATATGTGGTGGTTCGTAACACAAGCCCACTTCGTTCTCGGCCGACGGGGAAAGTGGCTTACGTGAGCAAAGGCGGTTCTGTCTGTACGTGTGGCCCACATTGCTTTACTGTCGTCCCACACTATGCTATGCATGGCGGATTGTGCAAGTGACCTGTGCCTGTCATATACTTTGCACTCCTATTGAATGTGGTTTTTTTATTGTGTGTGCTGTTGTGATGTTCTGATCCAGCGCCTGTTGGAAATCTGTGAAAAAAAGAGCATCATAGTTCATCGGATTCCTCCAGCAATAAATACATATTCTGATTCTGAAGTTACAAGGTTACATTTTAAATGCCAAGTCTCAATTCTGAGCAGTCCCCTTTAATTGCAATGCAATTGTAGACATTGTTAAAACGTCGGGATGCTTGTCACGTGTCACCAGCATGACATTACTTTGCTCCTGAGTAATTGATTAAAACAATGTCCATTATTTACCCAGAAAAAAAACCCACGTGTCTGAGTCCCACGGTTTGTCTTGCAGGAGGGCCCTGCCCGATGTGGAACTAAGAGGCACCCAATCTAGCAGCGGTATTTGACAAAGGGCTGGACCTACTTGGTTTTGTTTGTCATTTTTACAAAATCATCCTCACGTCCAAAGGCTGACTTTCTTGGTACATACATGGCCCAACCACGCACCCCCCCCCCCGCAGATATTTTCACGAGGCTCTCCAAACACGCGTTGACTGCCCTCCGCCCCGTGCCCGCAGATGCGTACATAACGGAAGACGCGAATATATCACATTTAATGCGGGGAGAAATTACATAAACAGACAAATTAGGCAGATGAGTAAATTGCACCGATAATGGACCCAGACAGATAATGAGCCTCATAAATGAATGCGCACCAACATCCGTCACCCATTTACCCCCAGCCCACTACTATCACCCCCACCCCCATGGAACGCTGCGAATCGAAAGGTCCCCCCCCAAACCCCCCCCCCCCCTCGTGTACCCCCTTCTGAGCCTTTATCCCCACACATTACATCATTGTGCACACGAGCATTTGCCGCGGTTATCTGCCAAGTTCGGTTATTGTATTTGTATAGAGGGGGGCTTATGCTTTAAACAAAAGATGGGGGGGGGGGGGGGGTGACGTCTCTGTTAGCGAAACGGTCCATGAAACGAGTTGTGACAGTGTAGGCTTGCGCGGTGACCAGTGATGGATGGAACCTGGAAAGTTCTGCGAGAACGCAGCCGTGGGTCCCCCCGTTCGCGAGAACTGTTCACCCCTCCCCGTCCCCCAGTGAACAGCGAGCAGTGCATCACCTTGTGCAGCCGCGCTTTGCGGCGACGTGATCTAACGCTTCGAAATGCCAAAGGTCGTTTGCAAGGCCGGGTTTGATGCATAAGTTGAGTAAGCTACAGGGAAGGGCCTCTAAATACGACGAAAAATATATTTCTAATAAGTTTTAAGTTTTACATAATCGGTTGACAAATGAAGAAGATAGAGGGGAAAATTACTCTCGGAAACGGTTATTTTCATTCCCATGACAAAACATATACAGGAATTCCTCGATGGGACCTCTTAAAATTGGCGTAGCTTATGGCCCCAGCAATATCATTATCCGGTCCTGGATTGCTGGATCGTGCAGAGATCTGGAGAAACTGGCTGGGGCTGTGAGTTTGAACGGGAAGTGGCAGTACAGTGAGTGGATTGAATCCAGCTGTGCAGAGTTTTTGGTGTCACTCCCTCATATTGCATGGAATATGGGCTTCTACCGAATTGTCTGGTCAACTGCCACACGCTCATGAACGGAATTGGACACATGGCCCAATACGGGACACTGCTGACAATCTTGAGATTCAGTCTCTCTCTCGGATAAACAACGGGCCCTGATTATTATTATTTAGCATATTGCAGCCCACATAAAGTAATACCATAACTCCCTTTGAAGGCCATTCAGTAGGCCTCTTACGCTAAGTTTGTTATTGAATGTATGAGTCACGACTCCAATCTCGGTTTCTGTTCCGCCACAACACGTTGGCTTAGCTCGTCTGAGACCATCATCCGGTTTTAATAATTATCGGGCGAATGCAATCAGGATCCAAACCCCAAGGATCTCAACGGTGCAGGCTCCGACTCGGCCTCGGCCATTGCGAGTCCCTTTCCCGCAGTAGGCTACTTGGCCACGGAGTGTGTTTACGACACTGATAAAATTAGCTTTCGGTTTGTGTGCAGGTCAACTTGACCCTCTTATCAATGTTGATGCCATGGTGCAACAGCACACGGGGGTGGTGGTGGAGGGGGGGGGGTGATAATTTGCGATCCAGTGGTCAGTTATCTGATGCAATCTCCAGGCACGGCAGCCTGAAACAACGGCTCACGTTGTTCCTTAATTCATCTTACGTCCACTCGCCCTCATGCCCAAGGGGTCGCAGCAGATTTTCGTTGATGGCCAGGTTGCGTGCGGCGAGGTAAAGTTGTGGGCGATTCCCACCGCGCTCTAAAGGCCAGTGTGGACTAGCACGCAGACACGCCGTCCCGGTAGGAGGGCTCTTGTGCGTGTGTACGCTGGACTTCTTTCGCACCGTACGTAGCCAATCGTGCTAATCGCACCTCCGATTAGCACGGTTAAGCAGGGGTTGCACTTGCAGGGCTGCACCTTTATGGGTTTTTTTTTTACTCATCAATAATGTAGTCAATACATGCACATTATTTGAACTTAAATTATATTAAAGATATATATATATAGTGTAAAGCTCTTGGTCAATCCACTGCTGGGTGAGGACCTCTGCACTCCATGTGGTCAGTGGGGATTGTTTGACCATACTTCACCACGCTGGTCAGTGTGGGATGATTTAATGCCGATTGTTCATTTATTTGTGTATTTCATCAACGAGTTAATGAAGAACTAACGGACAATGTCAATGTTTTCAGAATTTAGGTCAAATGACACTGATCTAGGCCACTTGGACAAGCTGTGTGCCGCATATGTAACGTGGATATATTGTTCATTATCCACGACAGTTAATAGTAACAATAATATACTTACGGACCATTGTCAATCCACTGCTGGATGAAGGCCTTTCTTTGTCTTCTTGGCTACGGGGGTTGTTTGACCATACTTCACCATTCTGATCAATTGCTGGTTGGTGCTCCACACGGGTTCACGGATATCACTCGCCACTGAGGTTATCCGTGGCTGGGAGCTGGGTTAATTCCCTCCCCCCCCCCCGAGTCAGATTTCAGAAATGAATTTCGACAAATGTGTATACAGTGTACAATGCTTGCATTATCAACGGCAGATAAGCACACACAACAAATATGTACTGAGCATTCTATGTTGTAATCAAGTTACTGTAACAGTGACAGAAACTCCAAGTTAACATGACGGTATTTATTTAAAAAAATAAAAGTACGAAAATAAAACTGACAGCCTTCATATGCGCATCATTGAAATTACATTCATACAGTACTGACATTTAACATTGAATTACAAAAAAAAGTAGATCGACCTATACGTTACAAAGTTTCAATTCAAAACATCGCACCTTCTCTTTTCCCGTGACGTTTTCTCTCTCGCTCTGTCTATTTTATTCCACATTTTTTGTTGTTCTTGTTGTGGAAAACAACAAAAAAGCTCTCTCGTTTCTGGAAAATAACAAGTTGCCCATGGCAGCAAATTCTGCTCAGCTCTAACCTCCCTTGACCAGAGCGGTCGGCGATTTAGCGCGGACACAATGGGACAGCGACAAACGCGCGGCACACAAAATCCCTGGCGTGTCACTTCAGCTCCAACCTCACGCCATATAATGCGCTGTGCAGGACAATCTGTGCGTGCGTGCGTGCACACGCGGATCTGTGTGTGTGCTGGCGTGTGTGCGCGCGTGTGTAGCGGTAGCGTGCTGCGATACGAACATGGGGACCCGGGTTCAATTCTCGCTCACGGCCAACACCAACAGTGGCGATTATCTGAACCGGTCCTGGGCATCCCCTAGATCGACTCAGCTTCAAATGAGTACCTGGAGCGGTGCGTAAAAACATCGCCACTAGGGAGACAAATACGGCCGGGCGTGGTGTTACCCACCCACCCCCTCGTGTGCCGTGCCGGCCTTTATAGGTGCTCGCTAACAGCACTTGCCCCAACAGTCTGTTAAGGCTACACGGGGTCTCTTCGTCCTTGTGCGTGGATGTTTCCCTGTTGAATGGTGTTGTGTGGTGGCTAGTGCACTGTGCTACTAAGCCGGCAACTCGAGTATGATTCCTGGCCAAGCCTAATGTCAGCAGTGAGTAGTATTTGAACTCTGTCCGGGCCTGCCCTAGGTCTGCTCACCTTCATGTGAGTACCCATTGCGGTGTGTAGACATTATCGACGGGTAGACAAATAACAGCTGGGCGTGGTGCTCACCACACGAGTCTCCCTATGACATTCTGGCCTCAATAGGTGCTTGCTAACAGCACTTGCACCAATGGCCTGTACGTCTGTATGAGTGATTCCGTGTACGTTTGACCGTGAGGGATCATGCAGGTGGTACATTTGTCAATCACCCTGGCAATTTCAACTGGAACATTGGAAATTGTCTCGTGAACCCCCCCCCCCGTCCCTGCCAGCAAGCCTCCACCACTTCACATGGTCTTAAAGTGCACTTGTTGTTGTTGTTATCATTGTCAGCCTGTAATTTCCCACAGCTGTGCAAAGGCCTCCCTCGTTTTCCTGCATTCCCTTCTCCCCTTCGCTGCTGTTTTGCAGGAGCGACTTCCGAAACTCCGGCGATGTCTTCCCGCTTCTGTCGTTTCGTCCGCCGTCTTTTCCCGGTCTCACCCCCCCCCCCCCACGGTGCCGGGTTTCGTCTCTCATCCCTCATCAGCTGCTCCGACGGGTGCTCGCGCGCCGCCGCGTTTCATCTGACTTTCCTTTGCACGAACGGCGTCGGTGAGCCCACCCTCTTACGTCTTCATCCATCAAGAGATCTCTTCGGGCTCACTCCGGACGAGCATTCACCCCCCCCCCCCCCATGGGCCTTTGGCGAAGTTTGCGGCCACTTTACACGCCTGCTGGGGCACTTTGCCGCGGTGACATCGCCGTCACTTAGCGGCTGTGGTGCCCGTTCATGTTTGTTGTTTTGTTTGTTTGTGGTGGTGGTGGTGGGTGGATGGCCGTGAAGCGACGGTGGCCAGGGCCCGGGTTGCCGGAAGGGAGCGATGGCTTGAGGACGTTGTGCCCCGGGACTGACCTTTGAAGTAGATGGAGATGGGGGGGGGGCGTGATTGACGTCACACACGCACATGTCGCGAAGCGTGATGGCGCGACCAAAGGTTGTTTCTCGTTTGACTTTTTCTTTTTGTAATTCCAATAAGCGTCGTTTATTCCTATTTAAGGTTCTTTTGGAAATTTAACAATGGGGATGAGGATGTATTTATATGTCCTTTCTGCCCACGAACAGGATGTAAATATAATCATGTATGTCCTTTACATCTTGTTCAAAAAATACATTTAGCATGCAGCGGTTGCGAATTGAAAGTGAAGATATAGGTAAATATAAATAAGTCGTTAAATCCGCCACTACCCAACACGGCCAATTAGTAAGGTTTGTCGCGTAAACAAAACGTGTCAATTAGTTACTAGTTCAGCACACCGGTGTGTTGTTTACGTGACAAACCTTACTAATTGGTCGTGTCAGGTGGTGGCGGGTTAAGCGACACACGTATATTTACGTGATCTAACCCCACCCCCCCCCTTTATGATGGATAATATTTGTCGTGAAAGCTCACGACTACGTGTTAAACTGCAGTGAGGTGCACGTGACAGATCCCGTCCAATCACAGGCAAATCGCAAGTGATTAGCGAATGGTGCAACACACCGCCCAGTTCACGGCACACGGCAAATCGTAGTTGCCGGCAGAGAGCAACGATTTCGTTTTGCGAATTCGCGAAAACGAAATAACACAACTCATACAAACTCGTCCCGACTCGGATGAGCCGCGCGACTTCTCGTGGGAAGCCCATTCAATCGCAGGCCGCTCATTCCGCACCTCGCACTCTTCGCCTGCCTTCTGTCCCCCTCCTTTCTCTTAAGTTCTTCCTCGCACACACTTCTCACCCCCCCAGTGGTAGGAGGCCAGATTGGTATGATAATTAATTGGGGAATTCATTGGGTTGGCCCCCTGTCCAATTTCCAAACCCCCCACCGCCCGCCTGCCTGCCCCCGACCCCTCTCTGGCCGGTGGGTCCTGGTGCAGTTGCACCGCCTGCACACTCAGCAGCTACGCCACTCCCCCAATGCAACAACTGCATGGTGAGAGAGGGAGAGCGAGAGAGAGAGTCTTCCATACATCGCAGTGCTCTTAAAGACACGAGCGTGCCGCGCCGATATTTGAATTCAAGGACACAACGGCCTTCTTTTGAGTCTTGTGACAGGGTCTCGTGGTGGGCTAAAAAAGGCGATGGTCCTTTATCCAGACAACACTCACGCGTGGTCTTCACGCCATCGCGTCTCCGTGCTCGACAAGCCGTCGGCCTGCGGACCCGCGAGTGGGCGTGGGTCGTGAGCGCGCGTGCCTCGCGAGCGCTCCGGACGCCCCTTCAAACCATCGGAAAGCCGTCGCAGGGCAAATCGCGTGGCCTCTCACGCGTGAAAGCTGTTTCGCGCACGCCCGCCCGCCCCCCATCCGACCCCTTTTTAAAATAAAATAAACGAACGACGGCGAGCCCACGCAAGGCAAGCCCTTGCGTCACTGCGAGGCGTAATCTCCGAGATAACATCAGATCAGCGCGCTGCAACAAGCACATGATTATAATGGGGGTGAGTGGTGGCGCTGCGAGTGTGTGGATTTTTTTTATATGTTTATATTCCGGAAGCTTTGCGCCAGACACGATGTCAAGAACAACAACTCTCCCGAAACGGCAAGCCGGGCCAAGCCGTCCCCACGGCGAGCCGTTCCCTTTTTTTTTCTTTCGATGAAAGGGAAATAAATCCGCATCTAGTAGGTCGGGCGGGGTGGCTCAGGGAGCTAATCGCGGTGTCAGAGACACTGAGCGGGCACTGCTGAAACTCTGGATTAGTGAGAATCTGGGTTAGAGCCGCCGTATGAATAAACTGGGTTCTCAGGTCGAGCGAATTGATACAATAAAACCCATCACGTTAAGTACAAATTTCAGCGAAATATAAAACTTACAAAAAAATCAGTGATGTAAACACTCTGCGGTGCATATTCATACAAGAGTGACTCGGCCACTCCAATTGTGCGACTTTACCACGTGCCCTGTTATGAATGTATCTGCCGCGTGGCAATCAAACCAACATTTGTATTTTCATTCTCAAGTGCCACAATTTTTGCCAAATGATTGTGAAACATCTAAATTAATATCTTGCACAGCGATTTGCCATCTGGTTGTGACCATCGACTCGCAACCCTTGAGAACCCAGCGTGTTCATGGGTGGCTGATTCCCGGATTTGGACCCAGGATCTCAGTGGTGTCAGCTCAGCACTCTGACCCCTCACCCCTGACCCCAGAGTCTCCTGGCCACCCTTCTCTACTCTGCTGTCCAAACCAATGTCCAATTAAAATGAAGAGATTCACCTTTGTACACGCTTGAGCACACGCACACAGACAAAGATCCCCCACATAGCCTCAACAAACTGTTGGGGAATGTTCTGTTAGCGAGCACCTTTGAATGCCAGAATGGTGCATGAGGCGGTTGTGGGGTTAGCACCATCTCTGTCTCCCCGCACGCAGTACTTATTTAATGCTGAGTCGACGTAGGGGACGCCAAGGCCCAGCACAGATATTCACCTGGCGATGTTAGCCATCGCTGGGAATAGAACTCGGGTGGCAAGTTTCGTAGCGCAGCGTCGCAAATCCCAATATGCCCTCTCTCCGAGTTGAGAGTCATGGGGTAATAAACCAGCGATCCGTAAAATGATCTTTCTCTCATGTACGTTGCTGCGGGGATGGAGCAATGAGATCAACTCATGTGCATGGGGCGACACGGTCGTGAGAGATTAACTATCTCACCTGGTATACAAGACGAACGTGGGTTTGATCCCGACACTGACGCCTGTTCTCGCCATGGTCGCGTGGATTTTTCTCTGGGACCTTCAGTTTTCCCCTCCACCTTTCGAATCGACGTAGCGTTCAGAGTTTTTTGGCCGCCATGAAATGTTCACGTGAGCTATCATTTGCGGCCAGGTGGCTTCTGAAGAAGAAGCTCGTGGCTTAGTTGACTTTCCCTGGGAAATGTTGGGAATTTACTTTCCAACACACCGGTGTTGCTGCAGTAGTAACCAATTGGCACGTTTTGTTCACGTGACAAACCCTTACTGGTCGGCTGCGTCGGGTGGTGGCGGGTTTACTACACATGTATACTCACGTGATCTAACCCCAAAAAAAACCTCTGCCATGAAAAATATTAGTCGCGAAAGCCTACGTGTTATATAGCTCAGCGGGCCTTATCCGGTAAAATTAAAAAAGAGATGAATAGCTTCAGCACGATGAGCGAGATGGTAAGTGGTGGCATCACGGAACCAACAGAGACGGCGATGGAGCGGAGGAGGCCTTTATCAAGCAGTAGACAGAACACGGCCGATCATGCCGACGGAGATGCTGATGTTGACTAAATTAGTCTGTGTCACCGCACAGGTTGTGAGGGTGTGGACTCGTACAAATCTATTTCCACTTTGGTCGAACCGTATCCAAAATAACTTTTTTTTGGCCTACGCCTCACCTAAAGTACATAATGACACGCATGTACACTCACACATACACGCGCGCGTACAAGACATACAAATCGCTCGGACGATCGTACGAGTTAGTCCTGCACGCAAGATTTTAAAAGGAATGCTAATTCGCCAATTCGAGCGCCGTGAGTGTCACGGGCTCAAACGAGCTCATCGGAACGACTTCTCGGCCACACACACCGAGAGAGGCGCGCCACGCTGCTGCCGCTTCTCCGCCGTGATGGTGCGCACGCTGCACCTGTCACCCACGCGTCGTCCGGTTCGATCCCATCTCCCGGCAGAGCGGTTCATATAATGCTGCGAATTTTGTAAAAACCCACGCCCCCCCCCCCCTACCACAGCGTCTTTCCACCCAGCAGAATAAAGGGGGGTTCATCGCAGTCACGTCGAGCGGCAGGTGGCTTTGCGGTGGGGTAAAGTGTGGGAACTCTCGCTAAATGTCGCGGCCGCCGTAGAAGAACAAATCCGAATTCTAGATTTGAAGCTTTCGTGACTGCAAGGATTCATACTCTTAGTAAAATTTTTAATTAAAATTAATAAAAAAAATGCTGTGACAGTTTCACCTGAAGACGGAAGCTTGTGTTGCCTCCGAAACGTCGTGATTTTATTGTTTTTATTTTTATTAATTTTAATTTCATTTTTTACCTACGTGACTTTACCGAAATAACAAATCCGAACACCCTCCGTCCGTACAAGGCCTTTCTCTCTTTCTCTCTGTAGAACTCCCGACCAGCAGCGGAGGGGACCTTCCGCCAGTGGTGGCGCGACGGGGCAAATTGCGGGGGGGAGGGGGGCGCTGGGCCTTTACCCCGCCAACCGCTGAGCGCCCTCCACGTTAAGGGCAGAGTCGAGAGGAGTGGAGCGCTGGGTGCGCGAGAGGGGCGTTCACCGCATCGCCCGTCGCCACTGACCCCCCACCCCCCCCCCCCCCCCAACGTCCGCATCGCCCCGCGGCGACAGGGCATTTGTCCGGATATGCGGCTTAATCACTGGTGCCGTGGCAGGGCAAACGCGTTTTCGGTAGCATTTAAACGCTCTTCAACCGAGATCACCAGTGTCATATTTTCTTGAGTACGTTGATCCATAACTGAAATAGTTTTCCCGTCAACTAAAAGCATTAGCCCATCAAGTTTTGTGTTGGGTCGCGGGCGTGAGAGAGAGAGGGAGGGAGGGAGGATGCCTGCACGGGTGTCCTCCCCATGCCGATTGTTGGCCGCCCAAATGTCCGCGCTAAGTGTAGCTATGCCCGTCGGGCAATGGAGATCCGACTGGGAGCTCACTGACAGGCAGGCCTCACTCGGAGTACCAAGCCCGTAGGGTGACCTTGTTTAAAGGTGAAGGGGGAATGGGGGGGGCATACAACATTCTTGGGGGGCCACGACACAGTCTTCATCGCTAATATCCCGATCACCAGCACCACACTTTACACCATCACACGTGGCTTGCCAGTCTAATAATTTATACTTCTGGGTAGACATATGCATTGTGGGGGGGGGGGGGTTAAGGTGGGGCAGGTGGGATTCAAGAAACTTGGTCCCACCATTTCATCAGTATATCAATTAAAGCGCGCTCTAAACCATTGTATCGCGATAGCTAAACAATTCGAGCCATTTTGTTTCATCGGTGGCAACAGGTTCACAGATTACGGAGAAGAAGGAAAAAAATAGAAAGAGAACGGTCGTTAGTTAATAAACCGGACTGAGGTGCTAAGAGGTAGGTGTGTGTGTGTATGCAGTGCCGGATTAAGCTTGTAGCATATGTTATAAACTGGCCCTAAATAAATAAAAAAGCACATATATTTTCAAACACAAATCTTTGACTTACATAGCACAATAATTGTCATTGTTTCATTTGCTATACAGCCAGATAATACGCTAACCTTAAACACCCAGTCGTTCATTAAAGTTGAAGGCAGTCTAGTACTATAGTAACAGAGCAAGTGCAGAATCACTGAGCTGGAATTGATAGCTTGAAAGCATTTAGCGCGGGGCCCTTGAAATTGCGGGGCCCATAGCATATGTAGCTACTTTTACTACTAGGACAATCCGGCACTGTGTATATGGGAAGCTGGGTTCTATAAACGAATAATTATAATTAATGAGCCAAACTGCACAGTGTGGGAATGATTCTGGTTGTGCAGGGTGGTCTTCTCACCCCCCCACCTCCCGCTCCGGTTTAATTCTCTAAAACTTAATATTTTTTGCAAGTAAAGTTGATTTAAAACATAAATTAATACGCAAAGAATTTTTTTTTTATATTTAGGGGTCAATTAATTTGAACCACCCTGTGCAGGGCATACATTCTGTTTGCCTAGACTCGCCGAGAGAGCTTTTTTTCTTTAAATGCTAAATCCAGAAACGCGTTGCGGTGTTCTTTGTCAGGAAGAAACAGGAGGAGAGCAGAAATGACGTTAAGCATGAAGTCCTCTTTGCTCTCCCTCTTCGGACTTCGATTGGTGCACTCCCAAGCCTTCTCCGCCAAGTCCAGATTTACGCTGCGGCGTTCTTTCCCGCAAGCGGCGTGCAAATAAGAATGCAATGGGGCAAAGGCTTTTTTTAATAGAAATATTTAATATCACAATCGGCACACGCCGATTGCATTTTTAGAAAGTAAAAAAAAGAAACAAATGTTGTTTTCTCTTTTTGTTATTCGGTACAAAATAAAGCTAAGTTTTAACACGTCCGCGTTAAATAAAAAAACAACGCATCATCTGAATGTGTGCGCGTGTTTTGTGTGCGTGTCTTTTTGTGTGGACCGGTAGTGTAGTGGTTAGCGCGCTGCACTGCGAACCCGGCGACCCGAGTTCGATTCCCGCTCATGGCCAACACCAAGTGACGATTATCTCAACGGTTCCTGGGCCTCCCCTAGGTCGACTCAGCCTCAAATGAGTACCTGGTGCGGTGTGTAAAAACATCGCCCCTAGGGAGACAAATGCGGCCGAGCATGGTGCTGGCCACCCACCCCCTCGCGTGCCGTGCCGGCCTTCATAGGAGCTCGCTAACAGCACTTGCCCCATCAGTCTGTTAAGGCTATACGGGGGATCTTTGTCTTTGTTTTTTGACGCAGCAATCAATTGAATATTTGATTACAAACAAATCACTGCGACTTCGGCAGCACGTGGCGTTGCAAGGCGATGCTGGAGGGGGGGGGGGAGCCGTGTAATCTCCACGCTATGAATGTTGAGTGTGCGAGGCGTTCCTGGTGACGAGGCCCCCTTTTTCCCAAATCGCAAATGCGGTCCAAACTGCAAAACAGTTGTCGGCTGTGCAAACAAAATTACTTAACATAGAGACAGAGCCCTTGGTCAATCCACTGCTAGATAAAGGACTTCTCATGCGTTGTCGGTCGTGGTGTTGGGGGTGAGGGCTCAGTAGGTATTGGTGAAGTGCGGGGTTGGGGCTGCCGAGAACACGTTCGAATGCCGTTCGCCACGGCTAGGAATCAAACTCGGGTCGCCGGGTTTTTGGCGCGGCGGACATCCTCATAACTTGAGCTAAACTATTTAACTCAACGATTCGTTTTTATTTTACCGGGTAAGGCCCACCGAGCTACGTAGCTCATGTTCGCAGGCGACCTGGCCACAAATGATGTCTCTACGAAGTGGCTTATCACGTGGGAATTTAAAGAGGCAGCCAAATCCTCGAAGTTCCACTCACGAAGGAGTAATACCAGGCATAGCACTTACAAGGAATCCGAATTACGCTTGAACGGAGCGCACGCACGCGGGAGAAATGTTTACGGATGTATTTGTCGCCATGCCAGACCCTCGGGTGTGATTCTGTTTTTCAAAGGTTTTCGGAAAGCCAGCATCCAAGGAGCGGTGTAACCCAGCACAATTAAACGAACGCATGGCCCCGCATTCCCCAGGAATTGACAGCGATGGCCGAGTCCTCCTTATCATTTTCTGAGCCTTGGGGGCTGAGTGCAGGAGAGCGAAAGGGGGGGCGTGAAAGGCGTGTGGTTTTTGAATGATGATGGTAAAGGTGTTTTATGTTTGTACATTGCGCGAGTGCGATCCGTGAAAACATTTCAGTCAGACAACCCATAACACCTGGGGTCTGCCCCATGACCTCCTGCCAGCAGTGAGCCTTCAAGCCTTCGCGAGGCATCAAAGTGCACCTAGCCTGACACAAGTTCTGTGGTGACGCCAACCGCGACTTAGTGGCGAATGGCAGCGGCTTGTGCTGTTGCTGTGTGAATGTGGGGCGCGGCAGTGCAGCGATTAGCACACAGCATTGCAAACCCGGCGGCCTGGGATTCGATTCCAAAAGCGCAGATAAAATCAGCGCCGAGCGATATGTGAACTGGTCCTGGGCCTCCCCTAAGTCAGTTCAACCCCAAAATAAATTCCACGTGCGGTTTTGTAAACATAGCCACTGGGGAGACAAACGTGGCTGGGCGTTGTGCTGGCCACACTACCCCCTCGTGCTCTTTTCCAGCCTTCATAGCTGCTCACTAGCAGAACTTACCCCAACAGTATGTTCAAGGCTACACGGCAGATCTTTTGCATTTGTGTTTGTTCATATGTGCTTTGTGTATTTTTTCTCGTGTGTGTGTGTTTGTGCATCTGTCAATGTGATTGTGTTTTTATTTGTTAATGTGGTTGTGTGTGTTTGTGTATTTGTCTATGTAGTTGCATGTGTATTTATCTATGTGGATGTGTATTTGTCTATGGGGATGTGTGTGTATTTGTCACTGTGGCTGTGTGTGTATTTGTCCATGTACGTGATTGCGTGCATAGTTGTTTGTGGTTGTGTGTGTATTTGTCAATGCGATTGTGTGTGTTTGCGTATTTGTGTGCGGAGTGTAGTGGCACAGTAGTAGTCTGCGGCACTGCTCGTATGTGAATAGCAACCTGGGTTCAACCCCAGGCCACAAACTTGGCAATTCACAGATCAATGAACAAACATCCAACTCTCTGCATACATACGTGTTTTTCTTTTCTGGTTCATCGGCTTGCCGACCGATGTTTCACAACAGCATGTTTACCCAGACAAACTTTGGACCCGGTTTCAACCTTCTGGGTCTCATCAGCAGCGAGACATTTTTTTAAACCGTTTACCAAAACCGCGCAGCCAATTCAGTGCAAAACACTAAACTATATTTGGCGACTGGCATCTCAACCTGCCCGAGTTTCTCCCCAGGAGTTGACTGAGTAGCGAGTGTGTGCACGTGGGTATCGGCATCAGAATATTTGATTCATTAACGGAGAAATCCGATGAGCTACAAAGCTCTTTTTCAAGGTACCGGAGAGACGCACGCAGGTGAACAGGTATGGTGCTGGCCACACCACGCCCACGGGTGCAGTACAGCATTCGACTGGATAGGTGTAAATAGCTGTAAATAGGTACTTGCTAACAGCGCACTATGTGCCCACACCTTTTATTTCAGAGCCAAACACTCCTGACGAGTCCTTGCAGAGTCCACCGCGGGATGAAGACCCTCCACATGTAGCGTCAATCATGGGGACCCTTTGACCATACTTCACCACGCCGGTCATTGCCGATTGGTGGCGGGGTTGGGGGGAGGGCTGCAGGCAGGAGGACTGTTTCATTTGGGAAAGTTGGGGGGGGGGGGGCAGCTTCCACGCTTCTAGTGTTTTGCCACGACATTTTTCAATCATGTTTTTGCCTTTTCACAATTACAGTAGTTATCTTTGGGTTTGCATCGTGTCACGTATAACGTCATTAAAAAAAGGTATTCTGTATCTAACCATACACCACCCGACACAGCCAATTAAATCAGGTTGTACACGTCACGGACAAATGTTTCCAATTGATTTGGTTTATTGGCAAACCCGGAGTGTGAGCGTTGAATAGCAAGCGAAATTTTTGACGGTTTGTGCGTACTATGTTGAACTTCTTTCGCACCGTACGTAGCCAATCGTGCTAATCGGAGGCGCGGGATTTTTAGGTTTTATTTTTTGTGTTATATCCGACGCTTCGCTGCACCGTTAACATCCAGCATCACCGGAGATTGTTCACAGAGGCTCATCCCCCGTGTTTCTTGCCCACGTGGCAACTTAAATCGATTGGCTCTGTCGGGTGGTGGAGGGTTATCATGAAAAAATAATGGCATTATACCAACACGCTCTATTAATCCAAAAAAATTATATATTAATCGTAATAGTGCTTGTGAAAGTTTTCATGGAACATAACACGTAGGCTTTTGCGACCAATATCATCCATAAGAGGTTTTTTGGGGTTAGATCGCGTAAATATATAAATGTGTCGTTAAACCCGCCACCACCCGACACAGCCAACTAGCAAGGGTTCGTCACAATTTGTGACGAATTGGCACGTTCTGTTTACGTGACAACATTTACTCGTTGGCTGTGTCGGGTGGTGGCGGGGTTTAACGACACATTTATATATTTACGTGATCTAACCCAAAACAAACTCTATTCTGGACAACACTGTTTGTCGTTGTATTGTCCGCTTTCATTTCCTAATCTTTTAGCAGAGTTCTATTTTATTCAATCGATGCGTTAGAATTTCTCATCAATTTTTTTAGTTTTGTTTTCTCCCCTTTCTCAAAATATTTTTCTTAGCTCCGGACGACATCACCCACTTGAGCCAGAGGACGTCCGCCCGCCCACCCGCCGGCAAGAAACGGAGCAGTGGAACGAGCTCGCGTGGAGGTCGTAGCTGGATGTGCAGTTGAGTCGCGGCACCACGAGGGATGGTGACAGCTTAGGGAGGTCTTCATCCAGCAGTGGATTGATCATGGCTGACGATGGTGATGGTTGATGGTTGTGTGCGCGGTGGTGCAGTGTCGCTTTTCGGTGGGTGGGAGGGTATGCATGACTGATAGAGAGAAGAAAGATGGACTCTTTGGCACTACAGTGCCGGCCACTATCAGCCGGTTACAGTAACTGTGTGCTCAGCCAACGGGGCCAAGGCCGGAGAGAGTTAAGATCGGGGAGGGGGGGTGGTGACGAGTGGGGGGCCGGGGGGTGGGGGAAAGGGGGGGGGGGAGAATGTGTGGAGCGGTAGCGTAGTGGTTAGCGCGCCGCACTACGAACCCGGCGACCCGAGTTAGATTTCTGCTCAAGGCCAACGCCAGTGACGATAATCTGAGATTGACTCAGCCTGAAATGAGTACCTGGTGCGGTGTGTAAACATCACCACTGGGGAGACAAAGGCGACCGGGCGTGGTGTTGGCCACCCAACTTCGCTCGTGTGTGTCGTGCCGACCTTCATAGGTGCTCGCTAGCAGGTGACATGGGGGATCTTTGTCTTCGTTGGGGAGGGTGGAGGGGGAATAACCATCGTCATTTGCCAACCTTCTATGCATGTCAATGGCTATCGTTGAGAGTACGCGGCCGCTGTACGGTGTTGCGTTTTGTTACAGTCGACCGCAAAGTGTTGCTGCTCGGCCCACTTGTAGGCACAGAGGCCGACCTCGTCACAGCTGGCAGCAGGAGCGCTGGCACCCGCGTGGAGTGCTGGCAATACCCGCAAACTTCCTGCGCTCACTCACTCGCTCACACTCTCTCCTGCCACGTGTCCAATTTTTTTTTCTTCCATCAACCGCCTTTTATTTTCTCAAATGGAAAAAGTTGCCATCCATTCGCCGGCCTTCGCAGAAATAATGGTGGCCACAGTTGCCAAGAGGCCAAAAAGCTCGTGATTTGTGCGTGCGTGAGCACGACCCCCCGCTCGCGTGCGCGCGCGCACGTGTGGAGCGCGGACGATGCGTACGTGGCGATTGTACACCCGGCTATTTCACAACTTTATTTTTTATTATTTTATTGCTATTATTTTTTCTATCCATCTCCGTGACTTTACCGAAAGAACCAGAGTATATTTCACAACCGTCACGTTAATTGCGCGTCCTCCTGTCATTTTGTCTGGCTAAGGTTAGGCTCTTGTTTAGCCACGGGCGCTATTGCGCCCCCACTCCTGCGACTTGTCGCCTTTAAATAGGAGGATTTTTTTGTTTCATTTTATAAAATAAAAACCCGATGGCCCAGCTACAAATATGCCATTCCCACACCGGCGTGGTCAAAGGGAGCAGTAGAACTGGTAACACAACTGCAGTCACTTCCAGTCTAACAGAGACATATGAGTGCCGCCCTTCCCCCACCCCCCCCCCCGATGGGGGAAATTGACCCGTTTGTGCCCACCACCATCATCGTGGGTGCGGCATCGTGGGCAGCAACGTAAACATTCTGTCCTACAAACGCGGTAGTCGCAGCGCCACTGAAGAGTAACCGCGTTGTGGGAAAATACTCGTTGGCAATAAATATGTAACGCGGTCTACGGTAACGCGCGCGGTGCGTAACGCAGGCCGAACGAAAGACCGAGGCGCAGTGGGTAGCTTCTAGAAGCATCCAGCAGCATCCCCGCCTCGTGCGATGATGCTATGCTGAGGCAGCGTGATGTACATCCGTTCACTCGATCGCGTTATATATCCAATTCACATCGGCGGCATGAAAAAAACAATGTGTTCCCCAATAGATTCATCGCGTTATATACAATTCGCGTTATGAAAACTACACGCCGCGTTACAGGAGAACAGGCTGTACAAGAAAACCTCTGTTCAGTGTCTCCACGTGCATTGTCTCTGTATGCATTCAGAAATAAAATATGTTTCTACTCATCGGCCGATTCGTTTTTTGTTACCCATAATGCTGGACAAGAAACGTAGAATGAGTTTGTATACAACATTGCGTTTTGCGTAGAACAGGGTCCCATTGTTTAGATGGTGGCCGTCTGGAACGCTCTTCCTTCCGATATTAGGAATCCACTAGAGCTATGCACTCTTAAATCATCATCTAGATCGAAAACTAATTTATTTATAACTGCTTTTTGGTGTTTACTTTGGTGTCCTTCCTCTGCACCTCCGGCCATCGTGGTTGGCTATGTACGGTGTGAAAGAAAATCAACACACGTGCATGAAGTGCCTTTGCCAATGACATCTAGCAATCCAGTAGCGTTCGATTAACAAGTCGCACTCAGCTGGCGAGACACAGAGCTTCGAAACTGGTCAAGGAGTTTGCTTGCTTAAACACATGCTGTTGGATAATCTTGATCTGCAATTAAGCCAATACGGTGACGAAGTAATCATTTATTTAATTTGTATTACGGAAACAAATGTAAATTCTGCTTATATATGTTTTAACCCATTATACTCTGTAAGAATGCGTTATGAGTTTGTGTTCATCCCGATTGCTAATTTTGGCTCCGGCGATTACCGACACTGGGGCTGATGTACAGCCCACAACGATGTGCAAATCTAGGGTCTGATTTAGAGCAACACAAAAACACCCCACCTGCAGCTCGAGAAGAGCCACTGTGGCTGAGTGACACGGGGGAATCGTTTGGCCAAGAGGCAGCGCATTCGTCCCTCCACTGACCTTTGATTTACGACGCCACAGAAGCATAATATATCTTAATGTTACACTTTAAAAGGAGATAACCCCTCCCCCCGCCTCACCCCACCAACAAAAAGCAAACAGCTCTTATCTGGCGATTGCGCTCCGAGGTATTGTGTCCCAGGGTGTAACAACCATGAGTTTGAAAGCTCTCCCATGAAAGAGCAACCAAAGATGACTTCAAAACTACGGTCGGTTGCTGCGTCGATGGAAGCGACATTCACTCATTTCCTCAGAACTGCTCTTTGTGTTCAGTTTATTGCCCCCTCCCCGCACCTCCGATTATCACGGTTGGCTAAGTACGGCGCGAAGGAAGTTCAACGTACGCACGCATACACTGCTTTGACGCCGCGTAAAAGCGCACGAGGAGTGACCTCACTTAGAGCGCTGTAATGGTTCGCTTGATGAAGTTTAAGATATGAACCTTTAAAGTCAATTCCTCTGGCATGGGGATGCACTGCGTGGCCCCTAAGTATTATATAAGAATCGCAATTGATGTCACCGTATCAGTAATATAGGAGCTATGTGGCTTTTTTTTGGTGGGTTGAGACTCGTTCGTAAAAAAAAAACTGAGCCTCGCCGATTGGACGGGGGTCGCCTGTTCGTGTCCTTTGCACCCCGACGAGCTGACCAATAGAAAGCGCCCGTGCGCTCGTCTGACCTGTGGTCCAATCTTCGAAAGTGAAGCGTGGAGGGGAAAAGTACGGAATGGTTTTCTAAACTTCCAGTGACGACCTTTTTTTAAAGGGGGAAAACATTTTTGCCCGCGGCTTTGAAAAGAGCAAATCCGAAATGGAGAATTCTAAAAGTTGGCTGACTTTGTCCGGTAATTTATTAGGAGCAGTGAAAAGCTGGAAGACGATTTCAGATCAATGCAGATTGGTTCCAAAAGTAGGCCGCAGTTTCATGTTGTAAAGACAAATAATATTTAACGTATATCTTTACACTGGTATAAAGACCAAGATAGTAATGGTAACAGCTTATATCCATTTGAATATTTATCGCTGCACAAAAGCTTCCCCACACTTTGTCAGCAATAGGAGGGCTGTTTGACCATACTTCACCATTCTGGGCAGTGCAAGTTAGCTAAGGTTATGCATGTCGAGCGTCTGAATGTTGAACTTCAGCCTCGCCGTGCGTTGCCAAAGACCAATTCAGACGTCTCTCTCTCGCTAACCGACGTTAAGCCGTGGACGGGAAATCGAAAGCAGGTCGCCGGGTTCTGTGCACAGATCCGCTAACCGCTCACGCTGCGCCAATGCCGTCGTAAAAAAAAACCCACAACGAAATAAAAAAACAAAAAACCAGCCTCCCTTTATCAACGGCTTTCTCTGCAATTACAGCAAACGGAGAGACATTGAGGTCCTCTTGAAAGCACTTCATTTCTCTGCAATAATCATTATGGTATTTCAGTCAGCCCAGTCCAATTATCTACTTTATTGGAGCACAGTGAGTGAGTAATGGTCACAAACAACCCATACACCAACAACAAATTCAAATAAAATAAATATATCAGGGGAACTGTGTTGGCAGTGGTTTACAAGTGCAAATAAAAGGCCCCCCTAAAAAACCACCTGCCTTCCAACAGAGAGTTGTATAATTAGCCAACGTTTCAGATGGTGGCCCCTTCGACAGCACACAGCATGTCGAGTAGCTCATGCGTGGAGCTTGGGGTATGCTGTTTGTGAGTACAATGTAAAAATGTGGTTTATGTTAGACATTAATGGTATAAAAAATTTCAATGTATTAATTTTAACGCCAGTTACATTCCAGCGAAGGAGCGGTGGGGTACAATTATTTGCGTATTTCGCTGTGAATCGAGTCACCTGACCTCGACTCCCGGGCATTAGTGGCGAGTGATATTTAAACCGGTCCCTGCACCTGCCCCTCCTTATTTTCCAACCTGTACTGACCAGTGTGGTGAAGTATGGACAAATGACCCCTCCCGCCCCCCCCCCCCCGTCTGGCACTGCATGGGGACATCTTCATCCAGCAGTGGGTGAACAAAGCTTTGTTTGTAAATGCAGTGGGTTGGAGCAGTAACTAATTGGCACGTTTTGTTAACATGGCAAACATTGATAATTGTTTTTTTACCCTTTTATCTGGCAACAAAACTGACACCTTTTTTACGAGGAGTCATGTTTGAATAGACCACAATACCTGCAGTCATAATGCAAAAAAAAACATAACTCTGATAATGTATGTAGGACAATGAGGTACCAATGATGGCAAACATTACTAATTGGCTGTGTCGGGTGGTGGCGGGTTTAATGACACATTCATATTTACGCGATCTAACCACCCAAAAAAAAACGTTATTACGGGAATCGTTGTTTATTGTCATTATTAATGTCCACCTGTGCCATGGGTCTCGTGTGATCAGATGCAGAAGTTTTCATTTGGAAGTCTCGCAGTTGGCTATGCAGCACCCGTTGTCAAAGAACCACACATCACTTCTGAAGTCACTTCAAGCCTCTTCAATAAGCTGCTTCATCCAAAACGATGGGCCTAACTTTTAGATAAACTGAAAAAGTCTTCATCACATTTCAATCAAACCAACATTTTATTTTAATTCTCACTAATGTAACAAGCCAAAGTAGGTCAAAACCCAGATATAATATAATACGATGTGCAGTAATTGGTGACCGAGCTGAGACCATTCAGCCTGTTCGCCACGGTGACGAGATGTTAACTACCTCGCCTGATATGCAGGAGGTCGTGGTTTCGATCCCGAACCTGACGTCTGCTGTATGTTTGGAGTTTGTGTGTCTCTCTCCCCGTGGTTGCATACATTTTTCACCGGGTCTTCTGGTTTTTCCCTCCACATTTAGAATCAACTGTGGCTAGGCCTAATTCAGATTTCTAGTTATTATTATGCCTATAATATGTGTACGTAATAAGCCACTTTTCTGAGCTATATCATTTGTGGCCAGGTCGCTTCCGAAAAAGGGTTATGTAGCTCAGTGGGCCTTGCCTGGTAAAATAAAAAAAAACATAGTTTAGTTGAGTAATTTCGTCATTCACGCTTGAGAACACGGTTTCATCACGGGGCTGCTGGAACCTGGATTTGAACTCTGGATTCTCAGCGGGGCTGGCTCAGCATCTGTGACACAGCATCATCTGTCCCTGCATCATTCAGCAACATCTAAATTGCCTCTATTTGTTTGGCGAGAATTTGATTCACAATAGGCCAGGTCGTGGAAATTCTCAACAAAGCAAGATTTTCAGCATTCAAAAAATTGAAAAAGCGATTTGTGTGTTTTACTTCCAACAAAAGCTCAAAACACCCTAATGGGCCGCGATTCTGAACATCAACAGCTTCATGAACAACAATAGCGAATGAGTAAAAATTTAGGGAAAGTGCTCGGAAGACAAGTGTAATTAGCGGCACTTTATGGGTCCTCTCTGCCCACTTCCTGAAGTTTCCAGTAAAATCTTTACGGCAAGGATCGATTTTTGTTTTTATTCGGAAGCGAGAGGAAATTTAATTCGAACATCCTTCAAAAATTGCTTTAAAAGTGCCTTATCTTGCTGGGGAAAAAAAAACAATAAAATAAAAACAATCCAGACTCTTAGATTGCCCGGCAACAATGATTCCTTTTCTTTTGGCAGAATGAGTGTGGCGCCGAAGGCCGGCTTTGACGAACACAAACGGTGTGACACTTCAGGAATAAATAATGAAATAAATAAATAATTCACCAGCCCCCCCCCCTCCCCATCGACCCCCCTTCACCTCCCCCGACAGAAAAAAATCATTACTTCCACAGGAGCATCCGGACAAACAAAAAAAAAATTACATTTCAAATCCGTGCAGGACTTTTATGTTGTGCACCTACGCGCATTTTATTTATTTAAACATGAGAGGCGGTTTGATTTTGTAGCGTCAATTTTAAATGCACGGATCACGCAGGACGTGGCCTCCCGGGGCCGTGGCGGCGCGCGCGGGGTTGTTCACCACGATGTCCGACGTTTCCACCCCCCCCCCCACCCCACATGTTGCGCTGGGAGCTTCCTCCACGAAAGGAATTCGGGAGAAGCTCCCTCCCAGGATGTGTGCGGCGCGAGACGAAGGCCGTCGTGCCGAACAACGCACGGTACGACCTTCGACATCACCATCGGAGAGCTGAATGATAACCATTGTTCATACACGTGCATTGCCGTGTATGTACTTACATATTTTATGAAAATTTGAATTTTTTTCTTTTTCTTTTACCAGTTAAGGTCCACTGAGCTGTACAGCTCCTTTTCAGAAGCAACCTCGCTCTCACAGATGATAGCTCAACGAAGTGGCGTATCACGTGGACAATTATGGCAGCCAAATACTCTAAAAGTACTTACAGATACAGACCCCCCGTATAACCTTAACGAACTGTTGGGGCAAGTGTTGTTAGCGAGCACCTATGATGGCCAGAACGCCTTTGTCTTTCTAATGGCGGTGTTTTTACCCACCGCACTAGGTACTCATTTGAGGCTGAGTCAACCTAGGGGAAGCCCAGGACCGGTTCAGATAATCATCAGTGATGTTGGCCGTGAGCGGGAATCGAACCCGGATCGCCGGGTTCATAGCGCAGCTACACTATAACTACACTATATACACACACACAAACAAGCATAGAGCAAACATTAACAAACAGCCTCTGCACCTAACCGAGCCGCACATTTGTAATGAAAACCCACATGTCCCTGCCTACTGGGACAACGTAACAATTGCCGGACATTTAAAAAAAAAAGTTTGGCTGCGTTGCAGGACGAACAATGGTTTATACTTCGCAGAAAAGAAAAGAGAATTTAAAAAAAAATTCCTCCACGTCTGTGCCATCTGCAAGTGAGCGGAGGAGCACTGCAAGTGGAGCAAATAACTCGGCCCGTTTCGTGCGAACAGCGGCCACGTACGTAGTTTATTGGCATAACCGGGGTGTGAGCAGTGAATAACAAGCAACGTTTATGACGGTTTGTACGTACGTACGTTGAACTTCTTTCGCACCGTACGTAGCCAACCGTGGCTAATGAGATGCCCATCGTCATGTGCTGGAGGAGCAGTGCAGAGCTGACGATTCAATCACCTGCGCCCCCCCCCCCCCTCCCCCTGTACAGGGTGCCGCAATGGCTGGGAGATGTTAACTACCTCGCCTGGTACACATGAGGTCATGGGTTCGATCCCGACCCTGACACCTGCTGTGCTCATCGGAGGTGTGGTGGGGGTGGGACACAACATCAGCATCAGCGATGAACCCGGCACGCGCAACGCTTTGCCGTCTCGTAATTAGCCCTCGGTGTCAACTATCAACCACAGCCCCATTTATTTCCTTCCAACGCATAAGCGAACAACAAAGTGGACTTACACGCGTGCGTGCATCCGCGTGCGTGCATCCGCGTGCGTGCATCCGCGTGCGTGCATGCGCGTGCGTGCATCCGCGTGCGTGCATCCGCGTGCGTGCATGCGCGTGCGTGCATCCGCGTGCGTGCATGCGCGTGCGTGCATCCGCGTGCGTGCATCCGCGTGCGTGCATCCGCGTGCGTGCATCCGCGTGCGTGCATCCGCGTGCGTGCATCCGCGTGCGTGCATGCGCGCGCGTGCATCCGCGTGCGTGCATCCGCGTGCGTGCATGCGCGCGCGTGCATCCGCGTGCGTGCATCCGCGTGCGTGCATGCGCGCGCGTGCATCCGCGTGCGTGCATCCGCGTGCGTGCATGCGCGCGCGTGCATCCGCGTGCGTGCATCCGCGTGCGTGCATCCGCGTGCGTGCATGCGCGTGCGTGCATCCGCGTGCGTGCATCCGCGTGCGTGCATCCGCGTGCGTGCATGCGCGTGCGTGCATCCGCGTGCGTGCATCCGCGTGCGTGCATGCGCGTGCGTGCATGCGCGTGCGTGCATCCGCGTGCGTGCATCCGCGTGCGTGCATCCGCGTGCGTGCATGCGCGTGCGTGCATCCGCGTGCGTGCATCCGCGTGCGTGCATGCGCGTGCGTGCATCCGCGTGCGTGCATCCGCGTGCGTGCATCCGCGTGCGTGCATCCGCGTGCGTGCATGCGCGTGCGTGCATCCGCGTGCGTGCATGCGCGTGCGTGCATGCGCGTGCGTGCATCCGCGTGCGTGCATCCGCGTGCGTGCATCCGCGTGCGTGCATGCGCGTGCGTGCATCCGCGTGCGTGCATCCGCGTGCGTGCATGCGCGTGCGTGCATGCGCGTGCGTGCATCCGCGTGCGTGCATCCGCGTGCGTGCATCCGCGTGCGTGCATGCGCGTGCGTGCATCCGCGTGCGTGCATCCGCGTGCGTGCATGCGCGTGCGTGCATCCGCGTGCGTGCATCCGCGTGCGTGCATCCGCGTGCGTGCATCCGCGTGCGTGCATCCGCGTGCGTGCATCCGCGTGCGTGCATCCGCGTGCGTGCATGCGCGTGCGTGCATCCGCGTGCGTGCATCCGCGTGCGTGCATCCGCGTGCGTGCATGCGCGTGCGTGCATCCGCGTGCGTGCATCCGCGTGCGTGCATGCGCGTGCGTGCATGCGCGTGCGTGCATCCGCGTGCGTGCATGCGCGTGCGTGCATCCGCGTGCGTGCATCCGCGTGCGTGCATCCGCGTGCGTGCATGCGCGTGCGTGCATCCGCGTGCGTGCATCCGCGTGCGTGCATGCGCGTGCGTGCATCCGCGTGCGTGCATCCGCGTGCGTGCATCCGCGTGCGTGCATCCGCGTGCGTGCATGCGCGTGCGTGCATCCGCGTGCGTGCATGCGCGTGCGTGCATGCGCGCGCGTGTGCGTGTGTTTGTGTTTTCACAGGGAACGGAGTGGGGAGGCGGTGGTGAACGAAACAGCGTACCGGTTCGCTCACTGGGCGACACGAACTCGGCAAACAATTAGCGGGCGATATATCGTAACAAATTCTGGGTCTCTCCCCGAGGTTGAATCTGATGCAAGCGAGTACCCGGGGCAACGTGCATCTATCATGCAGAGGCAGCCGAGTGTGGCTCTGGTCTCATCAGAAGTCTTCTTGTTGTTGTCGTACGGCTGTTGGTGTGAATGCTGAGAAACAACCACAATTTCACCATTCAGGGGGTCAAGCCACGTAAACGCGTCAGGAGCGGAGGAGTTGTCTTGGCTGTATCGGCGTTCATATGCTGCACTGGTGCTCGCTAACAGCGCTTGCCCCAACAGTCCATTCTAGTCTATGCTTGTGTGTGATGGCAATATGGAGAGGGGAGTTTTTTTGTATTTTGCTCTTCTTTCATTGACGGCGCGCCGGCATGGGTGGTTAAACGTCGTGGCCCTGCGAGACACGTGTGACAATGGCCACAACACACACGCACACGCGACTTTATGCGCGAAATTTGTGGCGTTTTGAATTCAGAAATCTGCGGAAGCTGTCCAAAGAGTTATCAAGTATGCCCAGGGGAGAGTGCTCCGGGCCTCTCCTGCTTCCGCAGGGTTTTCCTGTTTATAATAAATAAAAGCCCGGCGTTCCGTTTGTCCGTCAAACTTAATTTATGAGAGAGCCTTTCAGAAAGCTTGAAACAAAAAGTTATAGAAAGTGGGACCCCCCCCCCGCCCAGCTGTGTGGGTGAAAAGTTGATCCAACAGGTTTCCAAAAATTGTCGACCTCCCCTGCCCTTAAAATTAAAATGATTTTGTCGGCATATATGCCTACACGCCCTACATAGAGTCCAGATTTCTTTCGTAGGCAGGAGCTAGAATAAGGCTGCCGAAATTCTAGTCCAATAAAGTTGCATCTAAAAGTACAACTCACAAGCCACAGTTTGGCCACAGCTGATCTATAAGGCGAGCGGAGGATTCACGCTCCAAATTTATTCGGGTTCAACTGCGTGTGTATGCGGTCATCATCATCATCATCGGTTGTTTCATAAGCCGGCTTCGTTTCACCCGGTATCTATAGACCACAAATGCAAACGGATTAGGAGTGTAAATTTTAACAGCATGGTAAATTTTGATTTAAAGCTTTCTTGACTGCAGGGATTAATATTCTTGATTATTTTGGTAAAGTCACGTAGAAGGGAAACAATAAAATAATAAAAATATAAAACAATAAAATTCACACGACGTTTAGACTGCAACACAAGCAATCATCATCAGGTGTGAAATCCACAGCAAGAAAATATGAAAAAAGGATGGTAAATATTTGCAACTGGTGCAAATGTAACAACACTCATAGACTTGTAACCCTATGCAGGGCATTTGATTAGAGTCGTCAACTTTCTATGGACCAGACCCTGGACTCATTTATCGTTCTGCACTCGGGACTATTAAATCAGTACGGTAGTCCGACAAAACTTCAACACAACACCGATACCAGATTTCGATACTTATTCAATTCCTGCTGCCACCCGATCGCAGATGCCAATTTCCTGGACTGTCCTGGGTCAAACTCGGGTCAATTCTGGACAGGTGGCATCACAAACGCTTGATTTAGACCAGGTTGGCTGCAGCAGCAGTAGCAAGCTCATTGTACAACGGCAGTAGCAGCAGTAGCACCTACTGTACATCAGCAGTAGCTAATGTACAGCAGCAGCAGTTAATATGCAGAAGCTAATGTACAGCAGCAGCAACAGCAGCAGCTAATGTACAGCAGCAGCCAATATACAGCAGCAGCGGCAGCTTAGTGTACAGCACACGCGAATGTACAGGCAATGTAGGAGGATGATGATGTGTGTGTGTGTTTGTATTGGCGTGTTCTTACAGGTGGTGGCGCGGTGGTTAGCGCACCGTGTTCACCACTGAGCCACGAACTCCGGCCACTCGAGTTTTATTCCTGGCCACGGATAACATTGACTGCAAAGTGGCCTCTCAACTACACCCAAGGTTGACTCAGCCTTGAATGAGCAATGTGGATAGTGCGTAAACACAACCAGAGCTGCTGGGGGTGTGCGCTGTGCCAGCCTTAATAGGCGCTCGCAAACAGCGCTTCCGCCCAAAAGCCTACACCGACGTAGCAGGTTCGCGTGACGATGTGTTGTTTGCACGCGGTGGGCATGCGTGCGTGCGTCTGCGTGTTGACAACTGCGACTACCGTGGGTAGATTTGCATGACTGGTGGCGAGTAGTTTGAGAGAGAATGTTGGGAATGAAACGCGACCGTCTATTGTCTCTGGCAAGTGGGTGGTGTTCATCTTCTTGGTTCTTTTCGGTATAGTCACGTAGAAGGGAAATAATAAAATAAAGCATAATAAAATAACATAATAATTTAATTATGTGTTATTTTTATTACTTTATTATTTCCCTTCTACGTGACTTTACCGAAAGAACCAAGAAGATGAATCCCTGCAGTCACGAAAGCTTTAAATCGAAATTTAAGTGGGTGGTGGTTACCCCCCAGCCACCCCCCCCCCCCCGTATATCGCTCGCCACTGATGTTAGACATGGCTGGATATTTGAACTCAGGTCTCCCAGGTTCATTGCCCAACGCACTAAACTCTACGCCACGGCTCCCACAGTACAGTAATTCATTTATATATCTTAGAGCCTTTTTTTTTTAAAATAAAGTCGTGCGAATGAATTCATGTGTGTGGCTTATTAAGTCACGTCGATTTTAGAGGCAACATCCCTCGCAGTAAGTTCACGGAATTTTCACGTTTGCAAATGCTGTCGATGTTGAAGCTATTTCAAATTATCTTTAATTAATTTAATACACTCTGAAAATAATCACACATCACACAGCAGTGGCTGAAATTCCTGGAAACTTTCATGCCTGAAAATTTAAAAAAGCGGCTCAGGAAAAGCCAGTGCTGAACAGCGGGTTCATGAACCCATCTGTGTGAACATTTTGAGTGTTAACCCCCTCACGTGTGCTCTAAAGACAAAGATCCCCCGTATAGCCATAGTAGACTGTTGGAGCAAGTGCTGTTAGCGAGTAGCACCTATGAAGGCCGGCACTGCGCACGCGGGGAGTGGATGGCCAGCACCGTGCTGAGTCGACCTAGGGGAGGCCCAGGAACCGGCCCAGATAATCGTCGCCGGTGTTGGCCGTGAGCGGGAATTGAACTCGGGTCGCCGGGTTTTCAGCACAGCACGCTAACCGATTTATAATGACCCATTCTTTTGACTTCCTTCTCAAACAGCTGATTGAATATTATGAAAGCCACGGATCTATATCTTCCAGAGTGTAAAGAGATTTGATAAGCGCATTGGGATTGCTCGGAGACACGCAGAGGCTTTGAAATAACATGTTGTGTTCTCGATAATGATCGTTTTATTATAGTGGGGCATCTAGAAATGGATCTACAAACACTTGTTCATTTGCAAAGACACCCTGACACGGGACCCTCTTGCAAACAAATATTTACACAACCGAATCAACTTATTACATTTTTAACGGCACTAACAATAATGCCCATACCTGCAGACTAAATTAGAAGTGAAATTCATGTTTAGAGGGATGTATTGCACTCTTATTAATAATAATAATGATTGTGAGAAATTCCAGTGGCTTTGGTAGGCCTTCGTCCAGCAGTGGATGAACCAAGGCCGATGACGACGACGATGATGATGATGATGATGAATCGTGCTCCAGACTAAACGTTTACAATCATAAAATAATCGAATATTAATTTCCCTTTGGATCATCGTTGCATTCCACATTTTTTTACAGCAGGCAAACAAAGACAGAGACCCCCCCCCCACCCATATAGCCTGTAACAGACTGTTGGGGCAAGTGCTGATAGAAAGCAGCACCTATGAGCACGGCACACGAGGGGGTGGGTGGCCAACACCACGCCCGGCCACCTTTGTCGCCCCAGTGGCGATGTTTATACGTCGCACCAGGTGCTCATTTGAGGCTGAGTCGACTTAGGCGAGGCCCAGGACCGGTTTAGATAATCGTCGCTAGTGTTGGCCGTGAGCGGGAATCGAACTCGGGTGGCCGGGTTTCGTAGCGCAGCGTGCAAACCGCTACACTACCGGCTCACACACACACAGAAACATCTGCACACATTTCCCGCTTCTCAAAAAAAAACGTTATCCTGCATTTCCTTAACCCAGGAAATGGAAGAAAATGTATAGTTAACGTTGCGACCAAGTAGCATTCACTTCGCACGGAAACGCACTGACCTTATGACAAAATACGACCACAAAAAACGCGCAGAGCACCGATGTTGGGGAAGAAACTCGACAAATGTTAATTACATTTAACTACAACTACACGAGGAATAACACGTGATAGCTCAACGAAGTGGCTGAACAGCACGTGGGAATTGTCTGGCAGGCGAACACTCTCAACGCGTGATGTCGATTCCGAATATGGTGGAGGGGAAAAAAAACCGGAGGACACTGCAGAGAAAAATCCACGCGAGCACGGAGAGAGAGAGACACGCAAACTCCAAATATGCAGGCGTCAGGGTCGGGATCGAATCCACGACCATCCTGTATACCTGGCGAGGCAGTTAACATTTCGCAAATCGTGTCGAAGTGGAGGTTTCCCCCGCCATGCAAACAAAACTCCACTCCACTCAAAAAATACGAGTAAATTTTAGTGCTAACCGAATGTGACAAGATCCTCGCTCTTTCTCGGATTACTATCAGGCCGGAGCGTTCAGGGCTCGTTAAAATTTCACCGCTAATCAGCGAGACCCTTATCCTTCCTGCATTTTTTTTTTGCAATGAACACGTTTTTTATTCTCCCAGCAGACGTTTAAATAACGTTCAGTTGGGACAGCCGGGATGAAGAAGCAGCATCTCCCTGACAAGCTCGCCAAAGCCTTCCATAGCATCACCTTGTGAATAGGCGTGGAGGCAGAGGGGAGGGCTTACAGACACTCAAATGAACCTTATGGCATGACCCCGGAGTCCCATAAGCCCCCGTCTCTCGCATAAACTGCGTTGCGACGTCGTTTTATGTCTGTTGAAGGCGAACGACACGGCGATCTATTCATCTCGACGAGCTCTACACGATGCGCTAATCAAAGTTTCAAAGTTGTGTTTCTTCTGCGCATTCGTCCTCGCTGCTGCGCTTGAACACGACGCGGCAACAGAATGATCCGCCACAGGTGGGTCGCGGCGTTTATGTGCGCGGTGGGACGGAGTCGCCAAAAATAAATGCATCAATTGTGATTTTGACTTCCGTTTATTCGGGACCCCGGGGTCCCGACATAAGGTCCACGATGTTAAACGCTCCAACAGAAAGAGTGACGACGACACCTGACATTGCCCATCATGCATTGCGGCTCTGGCTCTCGACACCTGTGTGCACAGGGGGGGGTGGGTGGACCGTCCATAAATGACGTCACATCAAAATGCGCAACTTAAAATAAATATAGACAACACGTTCTACTTAATTAAATAGACTTTTTTTTATAAATGTTTTCTCCTACAACATCAGAGTGCAGCGCCACATTAAATACGCACTACAATGACAATAGTTTAAAGCGATTTGAAGCATGTTTTATTTTTTTGCGGGGGGGGGGGGCAGAGCTTTGTGACGTCATATCTGAGGGGGCCGGTCTGACTTTTTGTGACGCCGTGTGATGAAGGGGGGGGGGTTCAAAAAGTCGTCCAAAATCACGTGACGTCATTTATGAACGGTCCCTGTAGCCGCGACATATGTATGTTGCGTGTCGACCCTTCTTTCGCACGGTACGAAAGCCAGCCGTGCTAATCGGAGGTGCTGGGGTAGGACACATTTGTGCTTTTGTGGGCAACCCCCTCCGACGATTCCTGGGAGTTTGTAGCTGGTCAAGAGGAGCCTGCAATTGGTGTGAACTTTGACGAAAAACCACCGCCGCAGGTAATCATTGTGCCAACATTGTTTGACTTGTGACTATGCTTCACAGCAGTAGGGGGGTGAGGGGGTGGCAGACCCCCCCCCCCCAACCTCCCCCCTCAATAAACTCTGCGGGGCCGCACTGCTCGTGCCGATTTTTTCTGGGGCTTTTCTGTTAGTCTTGGGGAATGACTCATTAATTCATTCATTCACTCACTCATTCATCACCCGCTCCAAAGAATCCCAACAGAACGCGCAGGCGCGCGCGCGCGCGTGCGTGATCCATTCCTGGCAAGCCTAGCACGGCTCTTGAGCTTGGATTCGAGGGGCATCACAGCGGCACACGTAATCGGCACCTCCACGCTGTCTCCACGCGCACGAATACAAACACAACGTTGAATTAGCCCTCGGACAACCGGCAGCTCCGTCAGTACCCGCGGCACCACTCCACGGGAGCGCATCGCGAGCTTGTAAACAAACAAAAAATTGTCAATGATGTTGATTCACTATTCAACACACCGGTGGGCTAAAGTAGTGAACTATTTGTCGTTTGTAAACGTGTCACATTGTTTTACTGTTTGGCCGTGTCGGGTGGTTGTGGAGGGTTACGACACATTTATAAATAACGCGATCTAACCCAAAAAACCTTTATTATGAATATAGCTGTAGATCAAAGCGCTCCGGTCAATAGCATTTAGCAACAACAACCAAAACGAGCGTGGCACATTTGCTTAAACAAATGCCTCAACGCTGATGGTCGGTCGCAACCGGTCCACAGTTTCGTTTTACTTAAAAAAAAACAACCCTGCCGGATGAAAATGACGATGATGTTTGTTCGGAACGCCTAAACGACGCGAACACAAAGAAATCCGACCACCTTCTTGGTTCTTTCGGTAAAGTCACGTAGAAGGGAAATAATAAAATAATAAAAATTAAACGTAATAAAATAACTCTCACGACGTTTCGGCCACAACGCAAGCAGCCGTCCTCAGGTGAAGACCAGGTCTGTCGGGGAGACGTCGTGAGAATTATTTTATTATGTTTTATTTTTATTATTTTATTATTTCCCTTCTACGTGACTTTACCGAAAGAACCAAGAAGATGAATCCCTGCAGTTACGAAAGCTTTAAATCGAAATGCGACCACGCGCGTGCGTGTGCCGCGACAATGAACGAGACCAATGATTGCAGGAGAGGTGGTGGCGGTGGGGCCGTCAGCTCGCCGGCACCCACCCACGCCCGCTCGCCCGCCACGTGTGCCGCCTGGACCTCATCCCACAGGGGGCCGGGCCCAGGGAACTGTACAGGGGCGCCCTAGGCACTTTGCGTTCGCGAGGAAATGCGTAGGTGTGTGGGTACAGTGCTAGCGAGCTGGCTCAGGGAGGCACCGGGGGTTGCCGTTGTGGGGGCGAGGGCTGGGGGTTGCCACCTGTCCGAGTTTGACCTGGACGATCCTTGGGTATTGGCGTCACGCGGTTGCAGGGGTGGTGGGGGCACAGCAGCAATTGATTTGTGCTGGGGTCTGGTGCGGGGAATTGTGTTGAACTTTTATGACCGTATCCTGCACGGGTTTGATAGCAATACACGCGTGGACGTAATATTGTGCTTGACTGGGAAAGGAGTCCCTGGTTCGGTCTGCGGTCGGAAAACAAAAATGTGGGAAGCGTAAATGGGGTCACGTGCGAAGAAAGGCTTTCTGGGTGCGCGGGGCAACTGCCGGGGTTGGCGTCTGCGCGACGATGGGAGGAGGTCATCCCCAAGTGGAGAAGTGCGAGGGAAGATTCGGAAAGGGAAGCGTTGTCGTGACCTGCGGCATCGTGGTCGGTCTGGTAGACCAAGTCCTCAGCAAGGGTAGAGGAATCAAGGAGGGGAGCTCTGGGGAACAAACACCACGGTCGTAGTGATAAAAGCGTGATTACGTGAGTGAGTGGGAAGGTGCGTGAGTGGGAGGGCGAGCTGGTGGCTGAGTGAGTGATCAGGTGAGTGACTGAGCGGGTGGGTGGGTGAGTGACTGAGCGGGTGGGTGAGTGACTGAGCGGGTGGGTGAGCTGGTGGCTGAGTGAGTGATTAGGTGGGTGAGTGAGCGAGCCGGTGGGTGAGCTGGTGGCTGAGTGAGTGATCAGGTGAGTGACTCTGAGACGACAACAGTCCCGTAAGGGCGAGTCCTTGCATTAACAAGCGATCGCATCGTGCACGACCGTGTGCGCACGTGCGCGCACCTGTGTGTGTGTGCGCGTGATGTGCGTGTGTGTGCACGTGGTGTGTGTGTGTGTGTGCACGTGGTGTGTGTGTGTGTGCACGTGGTGTGTATGTAGGGTAAGGGAAGCTTTTGGCTGTGAGCGCGTGCGGTGCGTGGATATAAAGGTCACTATAAGCGAGGCGCGGGGTTTTCCCAGGCGCCCCACATCTGTTTCTTTTTTTTGCCGGCGGATTTAACTGCGGGCCTCGCAAGGAAACTGCTCGCAGTTTAATCAAACGCTCGGTGGTCACCACCGCCACCTGCGCTGGCTGACTTCCTACGCCACCCTCCCTCCCTCCTCCCAGCGCGAACAAACGCTCACGTGTGCGGGGACTAAGAACAACACGCGGCGTCCAATGCGGCCTCAAAGTGCCGTTTAATATATCACGCGGGGTGGGCGGGGTGGGCGGTGCGATGATTGGTCGCGATTGTCCGTGTACCGAAGGACTCCGATACACTACAAGGTTGGGATGGCACCCCTCCCTTGCCCCGGTCTCGACGTGGCACCACGTGGCTTCATTGTGACGCCGAGAAAGGAGGGCGCAGGCGAGCGACGGGAGCGAAGGCGAGCGGGGGTGACCACCGCAATGGGAGCCAACGCGCGGATACATTTATCCGGAGTGGCGTGTGGCATAAAAGGCTTTTTTTTGGGTCGGAGTATTTGTGTTAGTTGTTAAGTTACCGTTGGGTGTTTAGTCAGGCGTGTAGGTGTGTGCGCGGGTTTGGTTTGTTTATGCGAGACTCAAAAGTAATATTGCACGGGGGTAGGCGTCGTCAGTTGAGATGGCGTTTTTGGCTACCGGATTTGGTGCTTGGCCACGGTGGCTCGGGTATGTCGACAACCTCGCCTGGTTTGCAGGAAGTGGTTGGATTCGATCCCGACCCTGACGCCTGCTGCTGTGTATTTGGAGTCTGCACGTTCTCTCTCCCCGTCGGTCGCGTGGATTTTTCTCTAGGTCCTTCGGGCTTTGCCTCCAACTTTATAAACTTGCGTTTAGAGTCTTTGGCTGCTATAAACTTCCACACGATATACCACTTCGTTGAGCTATCATCTGTGTCCTGGTCGCTTATGAAAAATATCTATACAGCTCAGTGGCCCTTGCCTGCTATAATTTAAAATAAAAACGACTGTTTCAAAGTTTTTAGTTTATTTCCAGCCAGAATTAAAACGCCACCCGACCCACCCATGCCCTCTATCCCCCACCCACCCCCAAATGCCCACCCCCCACCCACTGCGAGATTTCCGAATGGATTCTTTGTCTCGTCACATCGTCGTCCTCGCTGATGGGTTCACAATCGCGTGGAGGGGGGGGACAGCTTTCAAAACATTTACTTTTTAAGGAACCATCTAAATAAAATCACATTAAACTTTAAAATTGAAGATGCCGGTTTATTGTACAATGTCTCATTTCTTCTTGAAGACGCATGCACAAGTGATACTATTGTCTAGAGAAGGGAATGGTTTTATGAACATTGCACGAATCCCACCCAATAGATGTTTGTGCCCAAGAGGCCATTTGAAAAGTAAACATCCTTAATTTGCACTCGAATCAGATCTGACTGCACGTCCTAGCATTCAAGACATCACACAGATTCACGTCGAAAAAGCCAATTCCAATGTAAACATCAATAAACACATAACACAGGCCTTGTGACTGCATTGCCAGCTGGAGGCCATCCCCACGCAGTCAATTATGATGGCTGTTTGACCATACTTCACCACCCCGGTCAGTGTGGGTTTTTAGAATGCAGAGGGCTGGCCTCGGAGCGACTTAGACATCACTCACCACCGATGTTATCCGTGGCCAGGAATCGAACTCAGGCAGGCCAGGTTCGTAGCTCGGCACGCCAGCCACTGCGTTACCGCTCCCCACACGTGCACACACACACACGGCTTCGTCATACGTTCGAGCCGGTGCGCGTGCGCGCGTGCGTGCGCACACGTGTGTGTGTGTGCGAGAACGTGCCCACGTACACGCGTGTGTGCGCGTGTGTGTGTGCGAGAGCGTGTCCATGTACACGCGGGTGTGTGCGTGTGTGCGCGCGTGTGTGTGCGTGTGCCAACATCACACTTCACGCCTCATTACGCCAATAACTCCTTGGAGACTAGCTCCGACGCTCCCCGCTCCGTGACCCACTCCAACAAAATTAGCGCCATTGCCAAGCACGAGCGAGCGGGCTCGCTACATAAATATATCTGGCCGCGGAAGTCTTTTTTTCCCCTACTTTCAAATGCGCAAACGGAGACAGTTTCCCCAGCGCGCGTTGCGGTGGTCGTCGCTTTCGCTCGCTACAGAATCGGCGTTGGCCGGCGAGCGGAGAGAGCGCGGGGGGTAAAATGTAACTCACTCGAGGTTTTTTTCCGATGTGTCTCGCGCACACAGGGCTTCGTTTCTCACCGATATATTTTCCGAGTAAAGGTGGCACGTGACTAGGAGTAGCCCACAGCCATTTCGAATTGCACGAGGGATCTTGTGTGCCGGGCATATTCATTTGTTACGGCCCGTTGCCCGGACTACGGTAGGCACGTGACTTCTAGCAGCAGCTCAACAGCAACAAGCGGACGGTCTGCTGGATGTGGTAAGCCGGGCACGGATACATTTTCCAGGTCGTTGTTAGACTGGAAGTAGGCGCATGACCAGTAAATACAGCCCAGAGGCCAAAGCGAAAGGTGTCCATCATGTGGCGTGCCAGGTGCAGAAATGGCCCGGCCAGAGCCCTGCTGAAATGAGGCCTTGGCCATATCGTGCTAAGCCGTGCCCCTGTGGTCACTACGATTCAGGGAACTAGAATTTATTGTTCGTTCTCTTTTTTTTGGGGCGGGGGGGGGATGTATTCTCCCCGACCATCATGTTTTATTACAGCTGTGTTATCGACGTCGTGTCAAGAGACAAAGTGGCCGTTCGGAACCCCCCTCCCTCCCTCTCTCTCTCTGAGCAACCTGCGCCGTGTGTTAAGAGAACCGCTGTGGGACGGAATTTTATTTTCTTGTCAACAGGACTTCTCCCTCAAGGGGTTCTTTTTAACCTCTGCACTGTCACGGGGTGCACTTTCCCACAGACTCTGCTCTTAGATTTCGCAGCTGATAGGTTTGCAGTGATTTAAGACCGGAAACAGGAAGACTCCTTCACAATGCTGGCTGATCGCCTGATGAAGCTGGTTGTAATCACCAGTGAAACGTCATAGTACTCGAATTGTAAATGTTGTGTTTGCTTTCCAACACACCGGTGTTGCGAAGTGGTAACTAACTGGCACGTTTCAATTTCGTGACAAACCTTACGAATTGGCTGTGTCAGATGGGGGCAGCTTTAACGACAAATCACCCCCCCCCCCGAAAAAAACACAAACGTATATTATGGACACATTTATATTTACGCGATCTAAGCCAAAAAAAACCCCAGTTATTATAGATTGTTACGTGTGATAGCAATCAATGCCGTGCCTTTTGCTCTAGAGATATTTGTCACGCAGAAATTAAACCAAACACCTGTTGTAGTTTTGCACTCTCGTAGCTTGAGGAGTTTTGTTGTTGTTGTTTTACCCAAATCTCAAGTGATTAAAAGAAACTAACTCTTTTTTTTTTGCGTGTGTGGTGACCAGGCTGAGAGCCGTTGACTGACGCTTGACACCCCGGTTTAATTACGGCTGGGCTGCCGCACAACCTCGATTAAAACCCAGATTGTTCGAGTTGCCGGCACCACGCTCAAGACCTGCGAGCCATCCGTCCACATTCACGAGCTTTCTATCTTCTTGGTTCTTTCGGTAAAGTCACGTAGAAGGGAAATAATACAATACGTGACTTTACCGAAAGAACCAAGAATATGAACCCCTGCAGTCACGAAAGCTTTAAATCGAGCTTTCTATCGTTTCAATAAAAAAAAATATCCCCTTCGTTTTATGTATATTTATTTATTAACTGCCAGTTTTTATTGCTAGTGTTATTCAGCAATGCGTATATACAAAATTATTATAATAATAATAATGAGACAAATTTACAGGCTCTGTGCATTGGCAGAATTATACTAACTATGCTGTAGATCCAGAAGTCGTTTTTTACTGCTGGTGTAACCTTTACTGAAAGGGGCCAGCCTCCTATCACCCCGAGGGCTCAACTGTTCAGCCTATGCACACGCTAACCACCGCAAATTAAGCACTGTGTCATGCGGCGATGAAAGGCGTGCGCGCGCGCGTGTGTGTGTGCGTCCGCGTGTGTACGTGCATTATTCGGTTGTGTACATTCCACGGGCGATGCCTTTTTAAAGTGGAAAACGTTTTTTTCGTCCTCTCTCTCACCCTCTCTCCTGCTCTCCTACCGGCGCCGAATAGCTCATCAAAGCTATCCCATTGTCCGACACGTGAAGTGCAATATTGGATAATGGAACGCAAAACAAAAAAAAATATCCATTAAAACCGGAATGACATTTGTGCCTAATCCACTTGAACTGGAAATGCGAGGGCTCTGCCTCTTTGCCTTGCAGCGCTGAATGAGCTGAAAGCTGCGGTCTGCCCTCCCGAGATTACAGACAGCGTTGTGGCCTACGTATGACTGTGTTGGTGTTTAGTTTGCCTGCATCCTCTCTTTCTCTCGCACTTCTGTGCGCGCGCGCGCGCGCGTACAACCGCAGTAGCAAAACAACATTCAGCGGCTGCGATAGTCGTCAGCCGTGATCTCTCCACTGCTGGATGAAGGCCCACCCCGAGTCGTCGCCGTCTCTCGCTGGACCTTCCCCCCGGCGTGTTCTCTCCTTTAGCTGCCACTCTGTCATTAGGCTCGCCCATCAGCCGTCAGTAATCCCTCCCAGCGACAGGTACAGCGCGAGGCCCACTTACTTTCCTGAACGCCGGTTACAGGTGTGCACATTTCAAACTTGTGTCAAACAATATCTTTGCATCGTGTTCAACAGAGCGGACACGCGATTAGCGCAAATGAATAGATGAACACAGACGCGCCCACATATAATTGTACATAAAATTGCATGAAAGCATTGTTCTATTTTGTTGACATAATTACATATACTGCGCCTGAATGCGATTGGTTTCATCATCATCACCACCGACATCGTCAGCAACCAGTGCCTATTCGCTGCTGGATGATGGCCATCCCTCGCAGTCCAGTGCTGCTTCCACGCATTTCAGTCTTGCGCACGAGCCAACCACATCGCTCCATCTCCACGCTGGTCGTCGTGGGTTCTCTCCGTTTACCCTGCGCGTTGACCACGTTGGTGTTATTCCCTCGGGCGCAAGTCTTTTCTCCGGGTGATCCGATGTGCTCCCAAATTCCAAAACACTCCCTCGTGGAATTTGGTTTAAACATTCCAAACGCTGCACCTCAAGACTTGAGTAGACAAACAGCATTATTATTGTGATTGTTAACATAACAACACTGATAATAATAAATATATAACGTGGTGGATAAAGGAGCGGTGGGACAATGATTAGCACACTACTGCTCTATGAACTCCGCACTCTGAGTTCATTGGGGAGTAATATCTGAAGACATTCGTACCCGAATCTCCCTTCACCAACCCGTACGTTGAAATGATTTCGCACCACACGTAGCCCACCGTGCATTCATCGGAGGTGCGGGGCCGGGGGGGGGGTAAGGACGACAAACCGAACGCAAAAAAGCAGTTCTAAAGAAATCAGTTTTTTTAAATTCGCATTTAAAAGTGTATAAAAGTGCATTCGTCGTCTTCCAGTAAGCCTCTCTCGCATTGCGGTCCTCAGCTGCCAGGATTTTTTTTTTGCCCTCTCCACAAACATCTCTGCTGTGCCACCGTGCCTCGCTCCACCGCGTCCTTCCATCTCTCCCCTCTCGCAGCGTCCCCTCTACTCCTTCTGCCCTGCACCGGTGGCTAGGAGATGTTAACCACCTCGCCCGGTATGCAGGAGTTCGTGGGTTCTATACCGACCCCGACGCCTGCTGTATATTTGGAGTTTGCGTGTTTCTCTCTCTCTCTCATCATCATCATCACGATGGCTAGGAGATGTTAACCACCTCGCCCGGTATGCAGGAAGTCGTGGGTTCTATCCCGACCCCGATGCCTGCTGTATATTTGGAGTTTGCGTGTCTCGCTCTCTCTCTCATCATCATCATCATCATCACGGAGGCTAGGATATGTGAACTACCTCGCCTGGTATACAGGAGGTGGTGGATTCGATTAAGACCCTGACACCTATTTTATAATTTGGAGTTTGCGTGTCTCTCTCTCCTCGTGGTCGCGTGGAATTTTCCGCGGGTCCTCCGCTTTTTCCTCTCCACATTTAGAATCAACGTTTGGCTACAATACACCGCTACATGATAAGCCACTCCGTTGCGCTATCATTTGTGGCAATGTCGCTTCTGAAAAAGAGCTACACAGCTCAGTGGGCCTTACCTGGTAAAATAAAAAAAGTTTTCATAAAGAAAAAGAACCCCTCTCATTAAGAAGGATAAATGAAAATAAACATGTACGGAAATAAATCTAAGTGTTGGCAGCGTGACTAACTCACAAGTTCAAAACAATAACAACAACCACACCCGCCGTTCGTCATCGGGTGGCGGTCACGTCACCGCAGCTTGTGCCAGGCTAGGTGCACTTCGAGGCTATCACGTGATGTGTCGAAGGCTCGCTGACAGGACGTCACGCAACAGACGCAGGCGCTGTGGATGAAATGCCTGAGATGATTTGACAGATGCACCGGCAAAAACACACGCAGATGCGCTCACACACACACACGCGCGCACAGGTGGGCACGGAGATAATTCTCGAGTCATTCATTCCGGAGTCAATGCAGAGTGCTTCGGAACCCCCCTCCCCTCAGCCCCCACCCAGGTAAGTGTCTCCATGGCAACACCAAAGCTTGAGAGAGCACAGGGTGTGAAACGTGCGCGTTGGCATCTGCGTCATCTGCGTCATCGCTGCGCTCGCCCGCACCAACGCGAAACGGCGCGCGGGGAGAGAACGCGCCGTGGCGACATGGCAACTGACGTGTTTACACATACAATGAGCGAGGTAGAATATAATATATACACACAAACGTAAAACATATATGTAATCGTAATAAAGATGCCTCGCTCTGCTGCCCCAGGGTGGAGCATTTACAGCAGTGGTCCATCTCTTTCTCCTGGAATACAAAGGTCCTGCCCTCACGCATTGTGGTGTGAAATGTAAACAACTGAAATGAAAGTGAAAACATTCGCCCAAGACCTATCGTTGAGAAACCTCAAACCCGCGTCTGCCGAGCACAATTACACGGCGGTTAATGCCCGTGTCGGATTTTGAAATTGCAGAGTAATATTAAACCGGCGTTACAACTGTCAGCACGCCTAGGATTATAGCCAATTAGACACTCAATTGGATGAAATGGCAAACTTTTTTTTGTTGCAAGAAACGTTTGCTCGCGTTCAGTGGAAGCAAGCGTGCGGTTGGCTGACGGTTGGTTGAGATTATTTACGAGGAGAAGCCAGTGAAATTTCATCGATCAATGCCCCCCGACCAATAATTTGTGCCTCGGCATTTTCTAGAATTTTCCCACGATAATGTAAATAAAAAAAACGCTTTCCAAATCTCAAATAACTCAAAAAAAAATCCATGAGATGGAATGAGAGGAAAATTGGAGACATTTCTACAACCGCATCATATTTGCGCACCGTGACATATTGTGGATTTAGATTTAATTTACCGAGGTCAAAGGTCACACTTAATACTTAGATCGTCATTGTTACTACCAAAGGATTGCCATAAGGTATTAATGATGATCTAGGACATTCTGGGCCCTTGCTCAATTCTGTAATGAAAATTCCTCAAGTCAGTTCTGTGACTGACAGACTCATTCGCAGACGGACTATACATACACACACACGCGCGCGTTTTTCAATTTTGCAATTGAGAATTTCCACAATTTCGCGACATAATCCTTAAGATTCTCATTTATGTAGATGCTAGGAATGTGTTCCCGATTTCAGATTTAATAATAAAAAAAGTTTCCACTAAATTTCGATTTAAAGCTTTCGTGACTGCAGGGATTCATCTTCTTGGTTCTTTCGGTAAAGTCACGTAGAAGGGAAATAATAAAATAATAAAATAAAACATAATAAAATAATTCTCACGACGTTTCGGCCACAACGCAAGCAGCCGTCCTCAGGTGAAGACCAGGTCTGTTGGGGAGACAGACCTGGTCTGCTTGCGTTGTGGCCGAAACGTCGTGAGAATTATTTTATGATGTTTTATTTTATTATTTTATTATTTCCATTCAACGTTTCCACTGTACAATATTTCATTCGTACGAATATAATTAACTAATGTCCCTGTGCGTCGGGGGCACTGCTTGCTCGCCCAGTTTGCGCACCTCTGTTGAGACGGGCCCCTTTGTCGAGAGCTTGTGCCAAGTGTGATGGAGACCTCCATGGGAGTGTCAAATCAAACGTCAGAGCCGCCCCTGGCCCATTCGCAGGAGGGAGGGAGGCGATACCCACTCGCCTACATTTCGCGCGCGTGCGCACACACCAACTCGGGTCTCGCAGCTTCGGGGCTGCGACACGAGCGGGCTACGTGGAGTCACGCCCCCCCCCTCCCCCCGCCGCATTGGGAGTAAAAGTCAAACGTTCGTCAAGAATGCTGAGATTTCCATTGCGTCGCACGCACGAATAAGCACGTGCGCACGCGCGCGCTAGTATTCCGTGGGCAGAAAAAATGAATGAGACCAAGATGCAAAGAATCGAACTTAGGTTTTTTTTGGAACGTAGAGCGTTCACCAAACGACACTCCCGCTCCCAATTACTGGCCCACACGCGCAACGCATTCTGGTACACACATATTTGGCCTCACGTACATACTACATACGCATAAACATACACAAAGGATATTCGGGTAGACTGACAAATACTAAATTATACAGGCACGAAGAATACAGATCCCCCGTATAGCCTTAACAGACGGTTAGGGCAACTGCTGTTAGCGAGCACCTATGAAGGCCGGCACGGCACACGAGGGGGTGGGTGGCCAACACCACGCCCGGCCGCCTTTGTATCCCCAGTGGCGGTGTTTACAGATCTACCTACAGGCAGGCACACACACAAACAAACATAGTCACCATGTACATATTCACGAAGACACAAATGTAATTCACTACGCATGCACATATATACACATTCAGGAACGCACGCACGCACTCAATTCGTCACCATTGATATCCTTCACTACGTAAACCAAACTGACAAAATGCCATCCATACTTCACCCAGACCACACAGTTCCGTGGGCATTATTTCTGACAAACATCACCAGGGCAACTCAATACGTAACCTATTATTACCCTGACATACACACACACACAAAGCAATGCCGTAAAATGCAAGATATACAAGGAGCGAGACTCATTACTTCTACTTGTTTAATCAACAGAAATTAATCACTTTTATAGATTAATCAGCTTATACTTTAGTATTGCTGTGAATGTAATTTCTTACGCTGGGTGCAGAGGCACGTGGCTTTACAGAAGCACAAACGGCGATTTGCTGTCTCATTCTTAGGCGAGAGCCTTGCGAAATTAAAACTCGTGCGGTCGGGAAAAAAAACGTAATTAAGGGGCAGTGTCACTCTGACCGCCGGTTCATTCTTTGAGAGTCCTCGCGGAGCCCCAGTCTTTGTGAATCGTCAGCAACTCCTTCGTTAAATCCGGGGCATCTCAAGCAAGCGGGAACATACTTAAGCGGACGATACGTCTACTTTACATGTCCACCTCTCTGGGTAAAAAAAAAAAATCATCAATAAAAGTATTTCTAGATTTGAAGCTTTCGTGACTGCAAGGATTCATGTTCTTAGGTTTTTTCGGTAAAGTCACGTAGGTAAAAAAAAATAAATTAATAAAAGTAAAAATCACGACGTTTCGGAGGCAACACAAGCTTCCGTCTTCAGGTGGAACCGTCACAGCACGATTGCTGTATCAAGTGAGATTTTTAAAAAAACTTTTATTAATTTAAATTTACAATTTTTACCTACGTGACTTTACCGAAAAAAACCTAAGAAAATAAAAGTATTTCATTTACGCAAACCATCGTCGATTCACAGCAAGGGAACTCTGGACCGGTTTCGACACACGTGGCGTCTCATCAGCATGTGTCAGGGCTCAGTTTGACTCCAAGCCGGTGAACCACGCGGGAAGTCGGGGGACCGAGGGCAGCTCTCTTCACGACGCGATCGCAAACTCGAAATCGGCAATGTTCGTGGGACGCCCACCCACGAGACCCGCAGGCGACTCGGACGGTGAAAGAAGCAAAAAAAAACAAATAAACACAAATCGATCATCTTTCTCACAGCGCCCATGTTATTATCGTGATTATTATTGAGACGCGTCCCATTCTCGTGAATGATCCCACATCAAAGGGACCGACGCAAAGCCTGCCTCGTGCGCATTACATATGTGCGGGGAGAGAGTAAGAACAACACACAATGACGACGACGCTTGCCAAACGCATCTCCGAGCCAGCAAAGACTGGCTTGTCCTGGATCACAACAGACATGTGGCTCGAGGTGCATTGGCCACCCCACCATCAGTATTACTTGTCACGACCAATCCACTGCTGGATGGAGGCCTCCCGAAGCCACCGCGGGGCTCCTGTGACAACGATGGTCAAAATGCGATCTATTCGCTCCATCTCCTGGCTCGATATCCGACGGGATGAACGGAGGCCATGGGCAAGAGCTGTTAGCGAGCACCTATTAAGGCCAACACGGTTTAAAAGAGAATAATGAGGCCAGTGCCTCTCCCGGTCACGTTTGTCTCCCCAGTGCTCATGTTTGTGCGCTTCTTATCATTCCAGGCTGAGTGGACCCAGGAAAGGCCAAGGAGTGCCTTCGACAATCACTCACAACTGATATCAGCCGTGACCACAGAAGTAACTTCAGGTCACTGAGGTTCATAGAGCAAGTGCGACAACTGCTTGCACCGCCACCCCCATGCATACACAAAGAGAATGACAAAGATCTCCCGAATAACCTTCACAGACTGTTGGGGTAAGTGCTGTAAGCGAGCACCTATTAAGGCCGATGCGGCACACAAAGGGGGTGGGTTGGCAACACCACACATGGCTGCCTTTGTCTTCCCAATGCTGATGTTTTACACAACGCACCGAGTGCTCATTCAATGCTGAGTCAACCTAGGGGAGGCCCAGGGCCGGTTCAAATATTGCCCACTGTTATTGGCCATGAGTGGGAATTGAACTCGGGTCGCCGGGTTTTTAGCGCAGTAACGATAACAACTACACTACTGCATACGCACACGCAAAACAAAAGACAAAGATCCCCCGCATAGCCTTAACAGATTGTTTGGGAAAGTGCTGTTAGCGAGCACCTATGAAGGCCGGAACGTCACACGAGGGGGTGGGTGGCCAGCACCACGCCCGACCGCCTTTGTCTCCCCAGTGGCGATGTTGACACACCACACCAGGACCTATTTAAGGCAGAGTCGTCCTAGGGGAGGCCCAGGACCAGTTCAGATAATCGTCACCAGTGTTGGCCGTGAGCGGGAATTGAACTCGTGTCGCCGGGTTCAAAGCCCAGTGACGCTTACCGCTACACCACCGCTCCGCACAACGACAAAAACACACGTACGCACACACACACGTACGCACGCACAAGTACACATCGCAAGAGAAACGTACGCAACTCACGTTGCCATTCGTCACCGACGTCTCCTACCTACCAGGCGGCAATTATCATCGGCTTTTGTCACCGGTTTTTTTTTTTGTGATCTTTTAAAAGTGAACAAAAAAAAACTCCACCCACAGTCATCCGACAAAACCATGATCAAACGAGCGCACGACAGCGTCACAAGCTCTTGTTTTTATTTCCCCCCCCCCTCTGCGTCGTCGTTGCTGTGGCAGTTGGACAGCCCATCAGAGAGTGCCTGCTGACTGTCGACCATCGTGCAGAGAGGCTCAGGCGCAGCCCTGCAACTGCTCTGCTCGCTCGTGCCGCTGAATACTCCTTCGAATGGAGTGGGGGGGGGGGGGTCGTCGTTGGCCTCCTTTTGCGGAGACGTCTCGGAGGAGGTCGTAGTGGCCGCACTTTGCCCCATCGCACGCGACCTGCCGATCGATGAGCTCCGACTGCCGGGTGGACAAGAGGCGGTGGCTCGGGCGGCGGGGGGAGAGTGAACCGCTGTTTAAGTGCCACGCAGAGAGATCAAACAGGCGACGCCTGGATTGCAAAGTCCATTGTACTCATCACAACACCACGGCATCGATTCCGCAGCGAAGTTAACAACGCCCCTGACTGAACCGGCAAAGCCTCGCCGAGGCTCAAACCTCGAGTTCAGAAGGGTCCTGCAACATCGTGATGATGGGCCAATGATTCTCCCATTCGCCGACACGTGTGAACACGCCATAGAAGGGATGGCAGTGAGCGGTCAAGACTAAGGACAGAACGGCAGTCAAAGGGGTGAGCTGAATCAGTAAGCCGCGTCGGGAGATGAGAAGTGGCGACGATGAGCAAGATTATATAAGAAGGCCATCAACCAGCAGTGGATAGATCCTGTCCGACGACAAGCACGACGTCGAACCCCTACAAAAACATTGGCGGTAACGACCGCAATGCACTTGGCAGTGCATCAGCAAAACCCGAAGCAGATCGCTGCAATTAAGCAATCTCTTCAGTGACGCTGTCGTCACCCATGCCGCAGCCAAAGTTGTCAGTCAGCCTCAGGGGGGCAACCGATTAAGGCCGTGTGAGTGTGTGTCCTCACCAACCCCCCCAAGTCAATGGATGACAATCAGGAGACATAAGCCGACGGGTAGCGAATGCCTCCAGTATCTGAGTGCCTCGCCCCAATGGCCCGGTGCGTCTGCCTTGCAGCGCACGCGCGGCTCACGTGCACGCGCTGGGAGGTCATTGCAGGTGACGGGGGCCCGATTTCTGGAGGCTGCAGCCTTTCCTGGAACGCTTCGTGCACGTCACGGACACTGGAAGGACATTGCTGATTGTTCTCGCAGCCGCGAGCTTCGCCCCAAAAGCGCTCATCACGTCGCCGAGGTGAGATGAAGACTCAGACTTTAAAACTATTTTTTTTGTTATTTTACCAGGTGCTTTTCGGAAGCAACCTTGCCATCACAAATGATGGCTCAACGAAGTGGCTTATCGTCACGTGGAAATTTAGAGCTGCGAAATTATCTGAACGCATGTTGATTCTAAACATCGAGAGAAAAACCGGAGGACCTGGAGAAAAATCCACGCGACCACCGGGATAGAGACACGCACACTCCAAATATACAGCAGGCATCAGGGTGTGGATCGAACCCACGACCTCCTGTATACCAGGTGAGGTAGTTGACATCTCGTCACCGTGGCACCTCGGGTGTTGGATGTCACGTCGCGATAGTTTTAAGGGCACGTTTCCAGTTTCGCATTTTGGTTTTGTCTTTGATTATTTCGATCAAACTTTTAAAATAGTAACCCCAAGTCAAGAAAAAAAACATTCAATATCCTTTCTCTAGTAAATACGTCGTCAAATGAAATCCGAATTTTCGGCATCTCAAGGATGGAGGGGACAATCGTTCATCAAGCCCCCAACAGCCCCTTGGATCTGCCACTGAATTGATGTTTGATTCGATCATTGTTCATGAATCTCAGTAATCATCATTAACAGCAGTCTCGCAAAATCCACGCTGCCAATCGGTCGTGGGGGCCGTTTGACCATACTTCACCATACTGGTCAGTGCTGGTTTGACGAACGGTAGGGGGGCAGGGAGGAAGAGGGGGGGCAGAACTGGTTCCAATTTCAACATATCACTCGCCACTGATGATAGCCGGGGTCCAGGAATCTAGCTCATGTTCGCCAGCTCCATAGGGTATGGCACGATCTACGTGTTTTGCGGCTTGTGTTGAACTCGTAGTGTCAATTATTTTCACAGGAATCCTCGAGACTCTTCAGTTAGGAGGGTCCTGCAACGGGGATGTTTGGCCAATGCCATGAATGGCTTGTCTGCATCGTTCAGCAGAGTGGCTGAACATCTCTCGTGATAAAGTGACAACAATTGATGTGTGATGTTTGGTCGATATTTGGTCGCATGCAGGCTTAAGTTCGGCAGACTGGTGTTGCAATTGCTCATTAGTTATTAAACGGAGGATTTCAAGCAATCTTTTTCCGAAAACCGCTTGCGCAAGGTGCAGGCTGATTGTTTGTTGACGTGCGCGTGAACAAAAGGGCCGCGCGCGAGAAACAGCAGCGCAAGAGCAAACCGGCGTTTTTGCGATTCGTTTAAGAAAATAAAAAAAAACCCGATTAAATACAGATTGTCCCCGAGTTACGACGGTCCGACTTACGATATTTCGATCTTACGATACGATACGCTCAATGCATGTTAAAAGTTTTTGTTCATAGCAGATATGATTATTTCCTGAATTTTTTGTTTCTATTAAATTGCAGTTCATATAGGTAGGCTAAGAATTTACCTTGGTTTTTTTTACTTTACATTTGACTGTGCAATACAGTATTGTAATTAATAAATACACACAGTATATAGTTTATACAGTACGGTACTGTAAGTTGCTCTGTTTTGCTAAATTATCACAATTTTTTAAGACTCCTGGGTAGGTTATGCCATCTTCGACTTACGATATTTTTGACTTACGATGATGGGGGTCGTCGTAACGCATCTCCATCGTAAGTAGAGGACTACTTGTAATAATAATAAAAACGAGAACGCGGCTCTTTGGCGCGTTGGGCGGCACTCATTGGCGCAAGCGAAAGCGGAGCCTTCGGCCTCCACGATGTCATTTGGAGAGGCTCCACAGGCCCACCGGCCACCGTTGAGGTAATTTTCAGTTTCGCGAGTAAAACGCCGCAGCAACGGCTTGCGGTGCGGTCACTTCCCCTCCCATCAAAGCGAGAGCAGAGTCACCAGTTGGAGTCTGGTGCCCTGCCGTTGAAGTTCTCCGATGCGTTGTGTGGGTCCGTTCAACAGCACTCGGCACGACGAGCTATTTGTGCCCATCATTGTCCATCAAAATTATTCCATCATCATCATCATCTAACATCATTATTACCGTCGTAACTTTTACACACTTACTGCCCCATTTTTCAATCCGCCGATTAATCAAATCCTTCCTCCGCTCCCTTCCCCACCAAATGACGAGTTAATCATGGGATTTCTTTGACCGTACTTCACCACGTTGGTCAGTGTGTATTGAGGCAGGGGGGGGGGGGAGTAAGCTCTCCACGGACGCGCGCCACGGCGGGCGGGGGGGGGGGGCAGCAGCGGGCGCGGCCACGTGACCACGCGGCCCCCCGGCACGCACTCGGGTGGCCGCGCACCGACACATTCGCACGCGAGAGGAGGAAACGGCACAAAGGGGGGGGGGGGGGGGGGGGCTCTCTCAGAGGAGCCCCGGGGGGACGCCGTCGTTGTTCTCTCAGCGACGCCCGGCAGCTGTGTGGATGCCTGCGGACGGCCGCTCTGCGTCCACCGCCCCCCCGGTGGAAGCACGAGAGGAGGTGGGGGGCTGGGGACAGACATCCGGGAGAGAGGCCGCTACAATGCGTGACAATAAAGACAACCCCCACACACCCCCCCCCCCCCGATCTAAGAGGTCAAGACGACGCAAGCCCCCCATGCCCCGGTAAGACAAGTAACGTTGGAATAAACTTATTTCAAGTCTGCCCCACATCCCCCACCTCCCGCCCCCACTTGTTTCTTTTGAAGTCCCATCTGGAGCGCTGATGTAAAAAAAATATATACCGCATTGATGTGGACGGTTTCAATAATAATAATAATAATCCCAACTAGTATTCGTCAGAGCAGATCTCTCCGCGGTGAAGTTAAAGTTTGTTTTGTTAAGTTCAAATTATTATTTTTTAATTCGTCACACGGATGACGGTTCCCGCTCAGCCGGTTGCCCGCGGCTACATTGCAGGGGAGGTCCGTGGTGTGACGGGCACGGCAGCAGCAACGAGAAGACACAAAGACGTCAACATTGCAGAGATCGAAACGACGAAGACATCAACAAGAGCGAGGCGCAGCAGGGGCCCTTGAAGAACACCGCACAACGAGCGAACGAGGGTGTTTGTCGGTCGTCAAATGAAACACGCGAAGAAGATGGGCCGTTGACCGAAACGTCACCTCTTCAGTAATTTTCATCCTTTTACGGCCGGCAGTGTTATTGACGAATGCGTTAAGGTTTATTTGTTGTTGTTATTTGTGCTCGTGCGCCAAAGACAAAGCTCCCCCGTGTAGCCTCTACGTACTGTTGGGGCAAGTGCTGTTAGCGAGCACCTATGAAGGCCGGCACGCATACGAGGTGGTGGGTGGCCAACACCACGCCCGGCCGCCTTTGTCTCCTGAGTGGCGATATTAACTACACACCGCACCAGGAACTCATTTGAGGTTGAGTCGACCTTGGGGAGGCCCAGGACCCGTTCAGATAATCGTCACTGGCGTTGACCGTGAACGGGAATCGAACTCGGGTCGCCGGGTTCGTAGTCCCGCCCGCTAACCGCTGCACTATGCAGTCACACAAACAAGCAGTAATCAACAACGCAGTTGTGTTAACAGTGTAAAAAAAAAAACTAACATAATTAGTCACAGGTTTAAGATCCCCGTCTAAAAAAATGTTTTGACAGACAAACTCATTATCATCATCATCATCATCTCGAGACATGGTCAATCCACTGCTGGATGAATGCCTCCCCAACTTGCCACAATCTCTCGCGATGCTGACATGTTATAAAACAAATAAATGTCCAGGTGTGTGTAGAATTCCACTTTGCCAAATCGTTGAGGTCATATTTTTTGCTTGCAAGATAACAAATTATAATAATGTATGATGTAATGCAGTGTGTACATACTTAGAAGTGAGAACTATGACTAATAATCCCAGTAAAAATATAAATTAACCTCACTGAGTCTCAAGACTCTCTTTGTGGAGGTTCCTGCACTGGGATGTTTGTCCGATTTCATTCGCGAGTGCTTGGTTTCACGAGGGAGGAAACCGGAGAGTGCCCGGAGAAAACCCCAACACACACGAGGGGAAAATTATATTCTTAGGTTTTTTCGGTAAAGTCACGTAGGTAAAAAATTAAAATTAAAATTAATAAAAGTAAAATTAATAAAAGTAAAATAAAAATTCCCAAACCTCCACACGGAGAAATGAAACCATCCATTTCTGGAATCCCGTGGCCAACGATTGACCCAAAACTATCTTCAGATTTTTCGATTTAAAGCTTTCGTGACTGCAGGGATTCATCTTCTTGGTTCTTTCGGTAAATTCACGTAGAAGGGAAGTAATATTATTATATTATTTTATTTCATTATGTTTTATTTTTATTATTTTATTACTTCCCTTCTACGTGACTTTACCGAAAGAACCAAGAAGATATCTTCAGATTGTCCAAAATAGCTGCGCATTATGAAGAAGTTGTGTCACTTTTGATTAAACGGAGCTGGTGCGTTTCACGTGCCCCTGCCCATTTCGCGTGAGCTAACGCGCTTCTTATTCAACGTACAAATGCGAACAAAGTGGTTCGAAAATAAACTCCGGCGCGTTATCTGGCCCCGGTCGTGCAGATAGCGTCGACAGTGACGGGTGGAGACACTTCCATTGATCGCCTGAATATCCAGCATCAGTAAAAAAAGTAAAACAAGAAATGAACCTGTGTGTAGCCTGCGAACAGCTTTACTCCCAAATGGCTGCACTCAATCCTCAGCGTCGGCCAGGATCTATAGGAACCTCCGATGCCCTCGCTCCCCCGCGCAATCTAATCACGTAGAGGAAAAGGTGCAGCCCTGCAACTACCTGCTCATTCCCGCCGACAGCAGAAGGGCCTCCGCTCGTGGAAGTCTTGAGACAGGGTATTTTGGCCGACTCGTTCACGCTGACAAGACGTCTCTTGTAACTCAAACTAAACTATTTATTTGGTATCTTACCAGGATTTTGTTACGATTATTACACCCGCAATAATAAACAGGGTGGCCGCTCGATTGGAACCGATGAATTGGTGCAACATTCCGCCCCCAGTATATGAACTAAACTAACTTGAACGGAACTTTTTTTTTATTTTACCAGATGCGACCTGGCCACAAATGACAGCTCAGCGAAGTGGCCTATCATCGTGTGGAAATTTGTAGCAGCCAAATATCATAAATGCACGTTTAGGGTATTTTCATTGGATACCCCTCCCCCCCCTCTCTCTATTTAAGGCCTCGGCACAGAGGCGTTGTTTCTCTGTGTGCCCCCATGTGTGTGTCTCTCTCTCTCTGTGTCTATGTGTGTGTGTCTCTCTCTGTGTGTCTATGTGTGTCTATGTGTGTGTCTCTCTCTGTGTGTCTATGTGTTGTCTCTCTCTGCTTATATGTCTATGTGTCTCCGTGTCTGTGTTTTGTCTCTCTCTCTTAAATTTAGCAATCTTTGGAAGAACGTAATCAACTAGGTAGGGTGTTGACTCTTGTGTTAGCTGACTCTCTGTGTTGTATTGCATTATATTTCTAAGTTTACTAGGTTTGTTTTCTTATTCATTCGTACCTGAAGACGACTGCTTGTGTTGTAATCTAAACGTCATATTCCATTACGGTATCTAATTTATTTTCTTTCTACGTGACTTTACCGATAGAACCAAAGAGTATATTAAATACAAATTAGGAACCTGGTGAGAGTCGCAAGTTCTTGTAGCTTTTTCTTTTCTCACCTTCTGCAAGGTAGGGAAACCCCCCTTTTAAGTAATGCTAACAATATAAGGTGTGCTGAAAAAAAACTCATTACGCACCATTACAGAACAAAGTGTGCCATAAAACACATAGACCGCCACTCGTCCCTCCACATAAAACAAAATATATCTCTTAGTAAGTGGGCCCGCTGGCCTTCCAGACCGACGTGGTTCATCATCACCTGTACAACCAGGGAGGGGGCCTACGGGCCGATTATCGGTACCGTTCCAGAATATCGCAGAAAAAAATCTGAAACGCGCCCAAAGGTGACGTCCACTGTGGAAATTGAGCGTCGCAATCGGCTTGCGAACGTGAGCTCGACGGATCGCTTGCGTCGCGGGGACGGTGAGGGATAGCAACGGCTTGGTCAAGCGGGGAGGGGGGGGCTTCACTCAACAGTGGATAGATCAAGGCTCATGATGATTACAATTCTCGTGATGATTAGGACGTTATGGAGAGACCGAGATCGGGTGATGAGATCAATTGTTGCGCAAGAGCTTGATGGGTAATAATCGCATCGCTGACGGTGGCGACGATGACGATTCTGCAGAGGGACGGACGGGATTCTATCTGTATATTATATTCCACGTGAGCGTGAAAACGAGAAGGATCTTGGGGAAACAGTGGAGTCGGAGGGTAGTAGGAAGAGGGTGCTCAGAGGGTGGTAGGATGGTAGGAGGGCGGGAGGGTGGTAAGAGGGTGCTAGGAGGGTAGGAGGATGGGAGGAGGGTAGGAGGATGGTAGGGGCAGGGTGCTAGGAGGGTAGGAGGGTGGTAGAAGGGTGGTAGGAGGGTAGGAAGGTGGTAGGAGGGTGCTAGGAGGGTGCTAGGAGGGTAGGAGGATGGGTGGAGGGTAGGAGGGTGGTAGGAGCAGGGTGCTAGGAGGGTAGGAGGGTGGTAGGAGGGTGGGAGTAGGGTGCTAGGAGTGGGGGAGTCAGTGCAGTCATGGGGGGGGGGGGTGGGTAACGCAGGAGCAGAGGAAGTGGTGAAGGGTGGCGGTCGAGGACGCGAGCGTGGAGGTGGCGGCAGCGTGCGCGCGGTGGGGCAGGGGGTGGGGGCCTCGTTCAGGGCGGTGTCCGTGATGAACCGGTGAGAACACGCGGACACATTAAAGGCGGCCAGGAAGCGGTGGCTCCTCCGGTGCTGTGGTTTGGGAAGTGGAGATTTCCCGACGCTCAATTTTTTGTTTTTTTTTCGCCCACAGTGCCAGGAGTGGCTGTAAAGGATCATCACCTGCCCATCCTACCACGAAACAGCTGCAGGAGCAGGCGGCACTGCTGGATTTATTTACCGATTTATTGCTCCGTTTGTTTGTTTTAAGGTTAACGCGGTGTCACTTTTCACGACGCAATATTGAATTTCACGGAACGGCAATGACGGCGAAATCGCTCTTCTGCCCAGCTTTGTGTGACTCCGTCCCATGTTCTGATCGTCTTTGTGTTTGTGCCGTGCCGTACTTCAATTGTATAAAGAGAAATGGCCCGACGTACCGCTCCCCCGTGCCGGGAGCTTGATGCTGGAGAAGCTCCCATGACGCAGAGCTAAAACGTCGGACGTCGTGCCGAACGACACGTGCTACGACCCCAAACAAGACCATCGCAGGAGAGCTGTACAGCGGCACAACCGTGAACGCTTACACAGGCGCAAAGTCCTCGAGTACTTGAAATGCATCTTGCCGTGATGGCGAGATGTTAACTGCCTCGCGTGGTATGCAGGACCTTGTGGGTTTGATCCCGACCCTGACGCCTGCTGTGTTTCTCTCCTCCTGGTGGTCGCGTGGATTTTTCCTCCGGGTCCTCCGGTTTCTCCCTCCACATTTAGAATCAACGTGCGTTTGGAGCGTTTGGCCGCTATAAATTGCCACGTGATGAGACACTTCATTGAGCTGTCATTTGTGGCCAGGTCGCTTCTGAAACAGCGCTTAGCTCAGTGGGCCTTAACTTGGTAAAAAAAAAAGTTTAATTCCGTTAGTTTAGTTCATATACTGGGGGAGGAATGTTGCACCAATTCAACAGTTCCAATTCAAGCGGCCGCCCTGGTTAATACCGTTGGTGTAATAACCTCAAAAAAAATCCCTGCACCTCCGATTAGCACGGTTGGCCACGCACGGTGCGAAAGAAGTTCAACGTACGGGAATGCAAACTCGATGGTGTCGTTGACCAGGTAAAACCCAGAACACGCGCATCAAACTGCACACGCAAACATCAACGCGTTGCAATCCACATACGCTGTACGTAGTTTGGTTCTCGCGATTGCTAAAGAGCCAACAAAGGGCACCGCCAATTAATCACATCATTCCAATCAGCTACGATCTACCCACTGCTGGATAAAGACTCCCCCCCCCCAAGCCAGCACCATCTCTCGCGGCCTTAGTGCCAACACGTCAATCCATCTAAGCTCCCGCGCACACACACGTGTGTGATCCGATTCCATCGCTCCATCTCCGCGACGCGTGTATCCGAGCAAACTTTTACCCAAAAAGCGTGTTTTGTAAACCATGCCTGTTGATCCTTGTGCACGTTAAGACAGTATTTTAATCTGTCATGTCCCCCAAAACAATATAGGGCACTCGTCGCTTCATCCACACACCCTATTAACACTCTGTTAACTGCCCAGCTAATGCACTATTGGCAAACCCACACCGGTGGCTAATAGTGCCTGTCTCCAGCAATAAAGGCTCCAAATCTATTTACAGCAATGCTTTAATTACTGGCGGGGAAAAATACTGCCATTATATTCCGCCCACTGCCTTATTTTATTGTCCACTCGCCTCCTTCTTTTAAATAAAAAAAAAGAGCGCCAGTGATTGCCCATTGACTGCTTTGGCCTGGGGTGACTTTGCTTGTGTGTGTGTGGAGCTCTGTGTGTGTGTGTGTGAAGCTCTGTGCGTGTGTGTGTGTGAAGCTCTGTGTGTGTGTGCAGCTCTGTGTGTGTAGATCGGTGTGTGTGTGCAGCTCTATGTGTGTGTGGAGCTCTGTGTGTGTGTGGAGCTCTGTGTGTGTGTGTGAAGCTCTGTGCGTGTGTGTGTGTGACGCTCTCTGTGTGTGTTTGTGGAGCTCTGTGTGTGTGTGGAGCTCTGTGCGTGCGTGTGGAGCTCTGTGTGTGTGTAGCTGTGTGTGTGCAGCTCTGTGTGTGTGTGTGGAGCTCTGTGTGTGTGTGGAGCTCTATGGGTGTGGAGCTCTATGCGTGTGGAGCTCTGTGTGTGTGGAGCTCTTTTGGTGTGTGTGCAGCTCTGTGTGTGTGCAGCTTTGTGCGTGTGTGTGTGCAGCTCTATGGGTGTGTGTGTGTGGAGCTCTGTGTGTGTGTAGCTCTATGGGTGTGTGTGTAGCTCTGTGTGTGTGTGTGTGCAGCTTTGTGTGTATGTGCAGCTCTGTGTGTGTGCAGCTCTGTGTGTGTGTGGAGCTCTGTGTGTTTGTGTGTGTGGGGCTCTGTGTGTGTGGAGCTATGTGTGTGTGTGTGTGGAGCTCTGTGTGTGTGTGGAGCTCTGTTTGTGTGTGTGTGGAGCTATGTGTGTGTGTGTGTGGAGCTCTGTGTGTGCGTGCAGCTCTATGTGTGTGTGTGTGCAGCTCTATGTGTGTGTGTGGAGCTCTGTGTGTGTGTAGCTCTATGGGTGTGTGTGTGTGTGTGTGCAGCTCTGTGTGTGTTGTAGCTCTATGGGTGTGTGGAGCTCTATGGGTGTGTGTTTGTGTGGAGTTCCGTGTGTGTGGAGTTCCGTGTGTGTGTGGCTCTATGCGTGTGTGTGCGTGTGCTCATTTCTCAGTCGTGTTTGCGAGTATAGAATACTCGCCAATGCTCGCAATGCTGCACAAAGGCTGCTACTGTTCACACAGACGTGGGCTCCAGCTATGCGAGGATGCAGGTAGACTGCGTTGTCCCAACTCCGCGTTTCGCCATCGGCAGGGATGGCCTTGGGGGTTGCCTGTGCGTGTGCGTGCGTGTGTATGCATGCGTGCGTGCGCGTGCGTGCATGCGGATCGTTGGTGTAGCGGTTAGCGCGCTGCGCTACGAACCCGGCTTCCTGAGTTAGATTCCCGCTCACGGCCTACACCATTGATGGATATCTGAACTGCACGTGGGACTCGACTAGGTCGACTCAGCCTCAAATTAGTGCCTGCTGTGGTGTGTAAACGTTGCCACTAGGGAGACAAACACGGCCGGGCATGGTTCTGGCCATCACCTGTCATGTGCCGTGCCAGCCTTCATAGGTGCACGCTAACAGCATTTGCCCCAACAGTCTGTTAAGGCTATTCGGGGGATATCTGTGCGTTTGTGCGTAATGTAATATGTGGGGAGCGGTTGCGTTGTGGTTAGCGCGCTGCACTACGAACCTGGCGACGCGGGTTCGATTCCCGCTCACGGTCAACACCAGTGGCGATTAATTGAACCGGTCACTGGGCCTCCCCTAAGTCGACTCAGCCTCAAATGAGTACATGGGGAGGTGCGTAAACACATCGCCACTAGGTAGAAGAGGGCGACCGGGTGCGGTGCTGGCCACCCACCCACCCCCTCGTGTGCCGTGGTGACCTTCATAAGGTGCTCGCGAACAGCACTTGCCCCAACGGTCTCTTACAGGCTATACGGGGGATCTCTGCGTGTTGAATATCCGAAGCCGCCCTGGGTCTCCCTAGGTCGACTCAGCCTGAAGATAGCACCTGCAGCATTGTGTAAACAATTAGTACTGGGAATACCAACAGCACTTTGGCCCAACAAGCAGCCTCGTGTAGGTTTACGCGGGGGATCTTTGCGCGTGTGCCCAGCCCGGTCACCCGAGGTTGCATTTTTTTTTGCGAAACTGTGACTCATTACGGCGACATTATAGCTCAGCTCAATCATCCTTTTTACTGTGTGTGTGTGTTATTCTCAGTGTGATTAATCAACAAATGACTCACTCAAATCTTAAATGACAATAACTTGCTCAGCAAATTCACACGCTAACCATCTCACGCAGTTAGTCTCCGAGCTGCCAGTTATTCTTGCAAGACGTTATCTTTGTGTTGTTGTTGTTGTTGTTGGGATGCCCCATGATTCGTTGAAAAGGCACAGTGAATAAACTTTCATAGTAGGTGCCACGTGAAATTGAGGGAATCTCCGGAGGAGATGGAGAGATGAAAGTAGCTCATGTGGCAGGTGCAAAGCGGATTCTTGGCGCCGCGGTGGCGAGATGTTAACTACTTCGCTTGGTGTACAGGAGATTGCGAGTTTGATCCCGACCCTGACGCTTGCTGTATATTTGGAATTTGCACGTTCTATCTCCTTGTATTCGTGTGGATTTTTCTTTGGGTCCTCCTGTTTTTCCCTCCGCATTGACAAACATGCTTTTAGAGTATTTGGCTGATATAAATGTCCACGCAATAAACCACTTTGTTGGGTTATCATTTGTGGCCAGGCCACTTTTGAAAAATAGCTATACAGCTCAGTGGGCCTTACCTGGTAAAAAAGAATAGCTTAATAGTTTAGTTTCATAGTGTATCATAATTTCAGGATTATGAGGGATGGAAGCAGCTTTCGGGAGGCATTCATCCAGCAGTGGAATGATCGTAGCTGATGATGATCACATCCTATACCTGGTTTCATACAAAATGAGAATTAAAAAAAATATATAAACGTTGACAGTTGTTTTTCCAACTTAAAGTCAGCCATGCCATCCCCATAGGCTCATCCCAGCAAATGTTTTATGATGATATATTAAAGTACGATAACTTTCCTGTTAAAACAATATATGACAAGAATAGATTATAACAATAGATTATAACGATACAGCCTTTTATATAATAGACGCATTTTTTATATTTACTGGGCAGTATTCTATTTTACGTCTTCCTTTAAAATATATATTCTGTTTTTGTTAGCTCTTTCTTCATCAAATGTCTCAATATGGCAACAACAGCGTCGAAATGTGCTTGCATGATTAGTCCTCCGTCACTAATATTATAAACCATCATCGTCATCATCATCCATGTTCTATCCACTGCTGAATGAAGGCTTCCCCGAAGCCACCGCCATCTCTGCCGTGGTCTTACGACGCTGCGATCCACCTGGTTCGCGTGCAAACAAGCTGATTCCATCGCTCCATCCCGCTGTCTCTAAATGTTTGCGGGGCGCGTTCCCGTACTTTGGCGACTGCTCCATCGTTAGTCTCGACCACGGCCTTCCTCCTCCTCCTAGCCGTGATGCGCCCTGCTCAAGACCCATTTCACCTTAAATCTTGACTTAAGGCTTTCGTGACTGCAGGAATTCATCCTCTTTGGGTCTTTCGGTGAAGTCACGTAGGTAGGTTCAAAGAAAAGAACAAAAAATAACAAAAAACTACGACGTTTCGATCGCAACGCAAGCGTTCGTCACCTCTTCGTGATGACGAGCGCTTGTGTTGCTATCGAAACGTCGTAGTTTAATGTTCTTTTTTGTTATTTTCTTTGAACCTATCTACGTGACTTTACCGAAAGACTCAAAGAATACCACTTCACCTTTCTTCACGGTCACTGTACGATGGCAACATTGCGAGAAAGTGTGCAAAGACGCGCGGGGAGGCGGACTCGTGCGAGTAACGCTGACACGAGGAAGGGAAGGGGGCGCGTGGATCGGAAGGAAAACCCAAGGCAGAGAACATCACACTGACCTTCTTGTGCAAATAACGCCTCGAAATTTTCGTCTCAGTTACGTGGAAGGAATATTGGCTGCACAAGACTATATATATATATTTCCTCCTCCTCCTCCAGATAGAGTTGTTACTCATTTGTTTTATGGTTTTACCAATCGACGAAACAAAACAGAAATAAAATAGGGCGCGCATTTAAGAGGAACGACTTTCATTCGGGTGCGGGGCTGCACGAAGGTGCCTTCCATTGAGCGGGACACGAACGGTATTTTTTAAAAGCCGTAAAAAAACAAACAACGACCGTGAAATTAATTTATAGACTATTTTTTCACTGCTCAAATCCCCGCGCGTTGCCACAGAACAATCAATAGAAAGATAACGTACTTCCTTCCTCGGGTACTTTCCACTTATAGCTTAAAATAAACAATAATGTTGTACAATCGCCTTAACCCAAAGTGACAAAATGAAAGCGTTTGGCTTCTTGGCGTGTTAGTAAACACGCTCGCCGTTCGGATGCAAGTACATTCGCAGGACATCTTTGGCAACCGCGCGTAGCCGACGGTGCTAATAGGAGGTGTGGGGGAAGGCCAACATACCAAACACAAACAATCACTTGTCACATACAGCTCTCTCTGCACACTACAGTAAAAAAAAGGTTGCTGTGGTTGTCCCACCTGATGACGGAAGCTTGTGTTGCCTCCGAAACGTCGTGATTTAGTTATTTTTATTTTTATTCCTATTTTATTTTCACCTACGTGACTTTACCGAAAGAACCAAAGAGCATGCCAAACACAAAACAATCAGTTGTACAAAAATGCGTTTTCAATCCGGATGATTTAAAAGTGCATCGCTCCCAGTGGCTTGCTCACATCGGAAAGGAAGATCGTTCCAGACGGTTGCAGAAGCGCATTTGAAAGCGCGCGATGCGGTGACCGGAGTTGTCGCGATGGGCCACGCTCCTTGACTATATCGGCAAGATACTGCGGTACATTTGAGGCGTGCACTTTGCGTGCAGCGAGTGTGACCTCGTGATCGCGACAAAGCGGCTTCGGCAAACGGCACAGAAGCGCAGCAGAAACAAGTCCCCTCATTCTCGCTTTCCATAATAATAATAAGAACATGAATTGATAATCGTCAGCCATGATCTATCCACCGATGGATGAAGGCTCACCCAAGCTGTCACCGTCCCTCGCGCGACGCCACGTTCCATTCAGCTCCTGCGCACGAGCCGATCTCATCGCTCCATCTCCGCGAAGGATGTGCTCTCTACGGCGTGCTTTCTCCAATCGGATGCCAATCCGTTGTTCGTCTCATCGCCCCATTTCAGAATCGGAATATTAATTCATACTGGGGGAATCCGATGTGCTTTAAAGCACTTTTTTCACGGATGGCCAGTAGGGGCACGGGTCAGAACGTTACAACAACGATACAATAACACGATAGGAGTGCCAAGTGTAGCAAAGGTAAGCACATCACAGATTTTATTATTTATTTTACCAGGAAAAGCCCACTGTGCTATTAGCTTCTTTTTCAGAAACGACCTGGCCACAAATGATAATGGCTCAACAAAGTGGCTCATCACGTGGACATTTATAGCAGCGGCCAAATAATCTACACGACGGCACGCTGACCAAGGCCACTTTCAATTTTTTCGCTCGCGTCTTTTTTTAAAATTGTCATTCAAGAACCCAGAAATACAACGTAGATTTTTTTTTTAAAGGGGAAAAAACCCAGCAGGTGACGTGCATCAAACTCGGCGTGATACACCGTCAACATTAGGGATCTAACGGGGACGTCTGGGCTCGCTGCCCTACCGTGGCAGGGTTAACGATTGCGAGCAGTATATCCAAGGCCACCGTTGTGTTCACAGTCACTACGGTGTCTCGAACCTGCGTACGATATCTAATTTTTTTTGTTAAGTTTCTTTCGTCAATGTCCATATCTCGTCGCAGGTGACAGATGCACACCAATTACAAATAGTTATCCTTGTCAAGCGCCGGTACGTCGCTTTTCATCGTCAAATTCGACTTTTGCACAGGAATCGTAGCAACGTGTATTCGTGTCAATCTTTCAGCGCAAGGCAATTGCAAAGGTGATACGTCTCACGTACTTTACCGGCTGGCTATTACAAGTATAGCCAACCAATAGGCCGCGTGGCTTTAGCACGGTTGGCTACGTACGATGCGAAAGAAGTTCAACATACAGCACGTACATTTTCATCAAATCTACCTAAAGTGAACCGTGATGCTGGCACACCCAAACGGCCTAAACTTTGTTTTCCCCCTTCTGTCTGAACAACGTCACGGAAAGCTTTTACGTCCACTCCGAAGCTGGTAATAACCAGGGCGACCGCTGGGTTGGAACCGCGCCGCCCAATGCTTTGGCCTCGTCACTCCGTCCGTAGCGGCGACACCAGCAGTCCAAGCGCACGCGCAATTCAGTGGCCGAGGTTGGAGAAGGGGGTGGCATAAACCACCACGATTGATTTTCTCTTCTTGGTTTTTACTTCCTTAGATTACAAACTAAGGGGAAATGTCACTTAAAATGCTTTACGCCACCGGCCGCCCCGTGCTGGGACGACGATCACGGCGACACTCTGCCCCCCCCCTCCTACCGCAACTCCGTGCACGTGATATAAACGCGGTTATATACGACGCAAGAAGATGGTTGAAGGTCACCTCTAGCAGAACGGGGAAGCCGCGCGCGGGTCAGGGACGGCGAGGAGGGGGGTGGGTGGGGGGGGTGATTGGGGGTTGGTTGGGGGATGGGTGGATCGCCACTCTGGGCTCAGGGCAAGAGCCGGAACACGAAAATTCGCGGCGCGACGTTGGAAACGCTTGGGCCCATTTCTCTGGCTATCTCTTGCCGGGTGGTGGAAGTGGTCTAACCTAAACAAATCTATTATGAACAGTGATCATAAATAATAATAATGATGATCATTTACAGCCGGCCAGTTGTCAATCCACTGCTGGATAAAGATCTTCTCGTGCTTTGATGGTCCTGAGGCTTTTCTGAACCATACTTCGCCACGCTGGTCAGTGCAAAGTGGCAAATATGTGGGAGCAAAGAAGTGTAGTACAAGAGTGGATTTTGCTGCTGTTGGTACTTGGTGGCTACCAATCGAAGCGCGATCAGAGCAGATCACGGGCGCGTTCCAGGATCAAACATGGTTAATGTCAAATATTATAACAAGTATTATTATTAACGCCACATGTTCAACATTTTTTTTCTAACATATCAACATTCCTATGACGCGGAGTCTATTAATTGGACAACCACTGTTGACTCCGCCCAACAAAGTGGTAGATATATTATCAACCCCGGAGGGATGATCGTCATTCTGCCTCGCATAATGGTCCATGATATCGATATGCAGTCACCCCGATAGACATATTAACACCTTCAATGAAACAATATAGGAAGCAATAATACGGTATATTTATGCACGAAGTTGCCTTTGGCAGCTAAAAAAAAACACAACATGATTCCCAGCATGCTATGCACCTTACTACGACATCGCCATCGTTTGAGGAATTAACAAAACGAGCTCGGTAACTCGAAGTGTGGAGAGGTTTTGGGACGGCCAAACGCACAAAAAAAAACCTCAAAAGAGGTCTTGCCACGCACAATTTCAGCAATGGAAATTCCACATTCCTCTGGAATTTGTTGGCAACGGGACAGCAATCCCAAGCTGCAAAAACCACTCAATGCGCTTTCCGTGACGGCTTGCAGCAGTTTATTCATTAATTCATGTTGCCTCTCCAGGTAACAAAGTTCCACGCTTGGATAACTTTCCTGTTGTTGTCGTCACCTCCCGTCTTCAACGGGAACTCAAAAAAGGGCCTTAGATATTAAGCCCGAGGAAGTTGTCGTTCACGGTTTTAAACGCCAATAAAACGAACGCTTGTTTTTCTTTCTCTCGAACAAATTTCGCCCGCCGTGCGTTCATTGCTGCCATCGGCGCCAATTTGCCCAAATCCAGGCGCACACCACAAGGATTGCATTACTCATGCTCGCATACAAATGTGCTCGGGCTGCTTGAGTTTTTTTTTAATGAACGAGGGAGGAAATCCCTCCATGATACCCTGCAGCTTGGCATGTTTTAAACTTGGTGGGGGGAGGGGGAAGGCGAAGGATAGCGGCCACACACGCACCACACGTTTAACAAACCTTAGACAAATGTTCCGCCCGCTGATGGTGAGAGAGTAATGGTGCGACATGCACCTACGCCGCGCTCATCGGAGGTGCGGCGGGGGGGGGGGAGCAAGGACAACGAACTAAAGACAACAAAAAGCAGCCCTGAAGAAATTAGTTTTCGATCGAGATTCAAAAGTGCATCGTCACCAGTGGCTTCCTGACACCGAAACTAAGATCTGCTGGCGTCTGTCATGAATTCCGCCTCCGGCTCGCACGCTCTGCTCACCCCCCCCCCCCCCGCGTGCCGGGAACGGCTGCGATGCCCATCACTTTCCTGGGCTCGCATCCGTCCCGACGATCACGCGACGGACTCATCTCGGAAGCTAAGCAGGATGTGTGTGTCGAGCCTGGATAGGTGCTGGGATGGAGCGCGCCGACCTGCCATGAATGTCCAAACGATGGGGGCACTTTGTTGAGCGATCATTTGCGGGCAGGTCGCTTCTGAAACGTGAGTTAATACCTCAGTGGGCTCTGCCTGGTAGCATGTGGATGGTTTAGTGTTGTATTTGTGTGTGCTTTTGCGTGATTTGTTTACCTTGTGCTTTGCAACTGCGATCGTGTTTCTGCACTGTTTGTTGTCGGAACGTTCTTACCCGCCCCTACTGAACACCCGTGATACAGGAGCTTTATAGTTCATTGGATTCCTCCTCCAGGACAAATACATATTCTGATTCTGAAGTAACTGGGTTATAGGCTGCTGCTGCTGCAGAACTACGTTGTCAACAGAAAATCCATCGCTGTACAGCACTGCCTATACTCCCCCCCCCCACCGCCTTCACATCAGCCCGCGCCGACCAGGCATGGCAACGTTCATTGAACATTTTAGTGAAGCCCTCATCCAGCAGTGGATTGACAGGTGGGCTGTGTGTGTGTGTGCGTGTGTGTGTGCGTGTGTGTGTGCGTGTGCGTGTGTGTGTGCGTGTGTGGAGCGGTAGGGAGCGGTGGCGTAGCGGTTAGCGCACTGCGCCACGAACCCAGCATCCCGAGTTCGATTCCCGCTCACGGCCAACACCGGTGACGATAATTATCTGAACCGGTCCTGGGCCTCCCCTAGGTCGACTCAGCCACCCACCCCCTCGTGTGCCGTGCCGGCCTTCATTGGGTGCTCGCAAACAGCACTTGTCCCAACAGTCTGTTTCAGGCTATACGGGGGATCTTTGCTTTTGTGTGGAGCGGTTAGAGCGCTGTATTACAAACCCAGTTACTCGAGTCTGATTCCCGTTCGTAGGTATACACACTGCTGACAATGATCTGAAATCATTCCTGTGCCTCCCCTAGGTCGACTCAGCCTCAAATGCGTACCCGGTGCAGTATGCAAACATCGCCAGAGGGAGGCAAAGGCGGCCAGGCGTGGTGCTGACCACGCCCCACAGCTGACACGGAGCAGCACACGTTATTCTGCTGTTAAAACAACGAGAAACGAATCGCTCGCTTGTGCTAGGGTTTCAGAAAAATAAGTTGAGGAAATGCCCATGGAGACTCCGGCAATGCCACCAACACGTGGGCAGCAAGAGGCGTACAGCCGCCCCTCAGGGTACAAGGAGGGCCCGGGGCGATTGTCCCTGCGCCTCGACGCCACGGTGTCAGATGTAATATTTCCGGTTTGGTTTTAAGGAGTCGGGGAAGGGGGGGCACACGGTGGGGTATTCCCCGGGCCCCACGCTTTGGGGGGCCCCGCACCCTCCCCCCACTATGGGCGGCCCCGGCAAACAGGAGCCTCATCCAGCAGTGGATTGACACAGGGACGCTGGCAAGAGCATGCGTGCCCTGCGTGCGCCACGATGTCGCAATGCCCTGGGATAATTCCTTGAGACGACGCAAACTGCACGACGGCGTTCTTGTCATATCGGAAGTAAAGTCGGACCTCTGGGAGGTTTCCCCCCCACCCCCTCCATCCCATCAGATTCCGGAGTGATTGACTCAGCTCAAAAAAGTAGGTGGGGGGGGGGTAGTAGCCTGTGTGCGAATTCACGATTTCCCACTCGGCTTGTTCTCGAGCGACGCGAATCATCCCCCTGGCCGGGTCGCGAGCGTCCGCCAAAAGGGGGGGCGCCAAAGGGGGGGGGGGGCACGTTTCTTGTAAACGCCCACGCGGAGTGTGACGCGGAGTGTGACGCGGACGCAGGTTGGCCGCAGAGCTCCACCGCGGCACATTTGCACCACAGGCTGACACGGGACACGCATGAGCGTGTGCGTGTGAGCGTGTGTGTGAGCGTGTGTGTGTGCGTGTGAACGTGTGTGTGGGGAGCGGTAGTGTAGCGGTTAGCGCGCTGCGGGAATCGAACCCGGCGACCCGGGTTCGATTCCCGCTCACGGCCAACACCAATGACGATTATCTGAACCGGTCCCGGGCCTCCCCTAGGTCGACTCAGCCTCAAATGAGTACCTGGTGCGGTGTGTAAACATTGCCGCTAGGGAGACAAAGGCGGTCGGGCGTGGTGCTGGCCACCCACCCCCTCGTGTGCCGTTCCGGCCTTCATAGGTGCTCGCTAACAGCACTTGCCCCTACGGTCTGTTAGGGCTATATGGGGGATCTTTGTCTTTGTCTTTGTGTGTGTGGGGAGCGGTAGTGTAGCGGTTAGTGCAACCTCCTGCGGTGCGCCGGCCTTCATATAGGGGCTTCTCGCTAGCATCACTTAACCCAAGATGTCTGTTATGGCCATTTATGTATATGCACGTGGGATCTTCGTCTTTGTTGTGTGTGCAGTTGGAGAGTCAGGAGTGAAGCGGTATTGCAGCTCAATTCCCACTCACGGCAACGAACATCAGTGGCGATTACCTGAACCGGTCCTGGGCCTCCCCCTAGGTCGACTCAGCCTCAAATGGGTACCTGGTGCCATGTGTCAACATCGGCACGAAGGAGACAAAGGCGGCCGGGCATGGTGCCGGCCTTCATAGGTGCTCGCTAACATAGGTGCTCGCTAACATCACTTGCCCCAACAGTGCGATCAAAGGCTAGCACACACACACGCACATGCGACAAGCATGCAGAGATGACACGGCCAGACCCGGGTGAATGCATGTGAATGAATGTGCGCGTGTCAAAGTGCGCACCAGCGCATGCATGTACACTTACCACACACACCGGGGCTGCGTATACAAGATCACAGGTAGACCCAGTCAAGCACACGTGACAGTGCGTGCATTGACGTGCATCGGACTCGTCGCCAAGCATGTGCAAGGCCACGCTATGCGGCGCGGATTGGCTGCTGATATATTTCACCGTTGCACACCTTACCGCACACGCAAAAGCCACAGAGCCAACCGTGGAACGCACACAACTCGACCAGCCAACACACACGTAGCTGCGTGCGTGTGCGTGTGTTTCGCACCCCCAATAACATTTCAAGTACCGGGGAGACAAAGGTAGCCCACCGTGGCAGCGAACCGCACCACCCCCAAGTGCCACGTGCGCTGTGCCAGCCTTAATAGGTGCCCGCTAATCATCATTTGATCCACGAGCCTGTTCAAGGCCACCCGACGGTTAGGATATTTGGCGTTGTACACGTAACCGTGTGGCAAAGTGCACCTCCGATTAGGTTGGCTACGTACGGCGCGAAAGAAGTTCAACACACATGCGTACAAAGTGCGCGGATAAAGCGAGATATTAAACGCGTGACACCGACTTTCATTTGGGCACTTAGCGCTCCGATGTGTTAATCCCGCAGCGATTGCCCGCCGACTGCTGGGACGTGCTTCAGAGGAAGCGAGCCGACTGAACGGCGCTCGTGCTCCGCCACCGAACTGAAGAAGCAGAAAAAAAAACAATTCTGCCCAGTCAGAGCTAAAGGAAGGGCAATTCCATTCAACCGCCACGACACCCCCACCACCACCACCACCGCCGCCGCACCCCCCAAACCCCCCTCTCCATCCTGCCTCACTCACCCTGCAGCGCCTGACATGACTCATCTGCGGTAACAGACGGGCTTGGCTTAGCGCTGATAAGCGCCGGGCTTTGCAGTGCACACTCACGCCACGCCGGCTCGGCACGTCACATGGCTGGCTGGAAACCTGACTCGACAAGCCCCAACTGAGTCGTGGTCGGTGGGGGACTACGATGAGCTGGAGCCCGACCCCACCACCTCCCAAACCCCTCACCCCCAGTAAAGAAAATAGACGCAGACCGGCCGTGGGTCGCGTGTTCCGTAGTTTCGCGTCAAACACCCGGGGGGACCCGTGTCTTCCATGAAGAAAAGGGCCCCTTAATAAAGTTTTTTTTGGGTTAGATCGCGTAATGATATAAACGTGTCGTTAAACCCGCCACCACCCGACACGGCCAGTACAGCACACCGGTGTGTTGGAGAGAAAATCCACAACATTTACAAACTTTGCTCTCCAGCACACCGATGTGATGTACTAGTAACGAATTGGCACGTTCTGTTTACGTGACAAACCTTACTAGTTGGCCGTGTCGGGTGGTGGCGGGTTTAACGACGCATTTATATATTTACGCGATCTAACCCAAAAACACCTCGATTAAAGATGATATTGGTCGCGAAAGCCTATGTGCGAAAAGGGTTTCTTGCCTATAGATATGTCAATGCACAATTGCACCTCAGAGTTGTTCACAATTGCACCCAATAATAAATACAAAAAATCACCAGCGTTGTTTCGCGGTGGCCCGACTGACCGACGAGACGATTAATTTTCCAAAACGGCACCAACAGTTTGCTCGCATTGAACCAACGCCGCTGATAAGAAGATGCACTCCGCCCGGGGGAGAACGTGCAGCCAACGAGACAAATGTGGCAATGATGAGGAGTTTGCTAATGCGGTCATGGGCTTGTTCCATCGTCGCTGCATGTCATCGCAAGATGCGAGAGAAAAAAATAGCAAACAAAAAAAGTTCTGTCTCCTAGCAAAAAAACCTCACGCCGCAAATAGTCAAATAAAAAGTTGTGGTCTTAATGATGATGCCGCTGACACCTTGGCAGGGAGCCTTACTGCCATTCAAAAAATAAAGGTGACAACTTCTAGAAAGAAAGAAGTATGTGCATTTGGTTTGAATGCAAATTTGCAAATGTGCTCCCACAAGGTTCATTGAATGCCATTCAAATTTGTGTGCGTTTATAAGCTCGCATTTCCGCAGATACATATTGGTGCTGGCGATTTCAGATAATGGATAAGTGTACGTGTGTGTGTGTGGGTGCGTGAGTGCGCGCCTGTGTGTGTGTGCGTGCCTGCTTGCACACACACACATACACACGCGTACGTGATGGTGCAAAGGTGCTTGCGTATATTGCCCTTTATAAATATCGGGATTTCCCCCTTTTTCATGGAAATGTCAGTTTGGTGAAAAAAAATTCCACGACATTTGTTTTAATGAATGCAGAATGCTGATGCAAGATTGGGTGAAGTTAACATGTCCGAGTGTAAAGGTTGTACCACATTTGATAGCCATGGCACAATTCTTGCAATATTCCTGCCATCCCCCTACCAAATGATATTCTGCAATCCTCTACCCGATTTCGACAACAGCGCGAGAAGCAGCAACCTGGTGGTTAGCGCCCTGCGATACGAACCCAGCGACCCGAGTTAGATTCCCGCTCGGTGGCGAATAACCGAACCGGTTCTAGGCCTTCCCTAGGCCGACTCAGCCTTACAAATTAGTTCCTGGGTGCGGTGTGTAAAACTAAAATAACATTAGCACTGGGGGAGACAAAGACGGTCCCGCGTGGTTGCTGGTCACCCACCCCGCTTGTGTGCCGTGCCGGGATTCATAGGTGCTCGTGAACAGCACTTGCCCCAACATTTTGTTAGGGGCTATACGGGGGATCGTTGTCTTTGTTGTGTGGGTCACGGTTGAGAAATGAGTGATAGTGCTTTACATTGGTGAAAAAAATAATGGGGCCTTGGAAAGTCTGTCCATCACTGCTCACTTTCGCAGAGACAACTTTTGACAATACACTTATCAAAAAATTACTCAGAAAATGTGCGCTTGAAATAAATAAAACACACACACACATCCACGTATATATGTACACACAGAAGCTATAAACACCCATACTCATTAAATCACACACACAGACATAGGCAAGCAGAAACGACAATATCCCCCATGTAGCCTCCACAGTCTGTTGGGACAAATGCTGTAAATGAGCACGGATTAAGGCCACAACCATCCCCAGCACGACCTGTATCTCTCCACTGCTGATATTTACACACACACACTGCACCAGATACCCATTGCAGGCTGAGTCAACCTGGGCGAGGCGTATGCTCACGTATCAATTTGCACTGATGCTATTCAAGACTGGGAAGCGATCCCAGATCTCTGCGATCACAGTGCACTCACTCAACGCAATATACAACGATCCCCCGTATAGCCTGCACACATTGCTGGGACAAGTGCTGTTCCAGAGTGCCTACGAAAGCCAACGTGAAGCGCAGAGCCAGCGGCGCGGGCCAGAAGCTCACCCAGCCTGCAGCGCTGATATTTACACACGGCGCCAGAGTACTCATTTCCAGGCTGAGTCAACGTGTGGGGAGGCTTAGGACCGGTCCAGATACCCATTTCCACTCAAAATATTCAAGACCGGGAAGCGAACCCTGGCTTCCGGCTCCGTAGTGCACTCACTCGTAGCTCGGACCAAAAAAAAACCGCACCAACAACAACCACCAGCGAGCTAAGCCCCTTCGCGTCAAACCGAGGGTCGACGATTTACGCGCAAACCAAATATCCGTGGCACCTCTCGGAGGCCGAGCGTCTGACTTGCGACGGTGCGCAGGGAAGACCATCCCCTTGGCAGCGCCCCCCCCACCTCCTCCTCCTCTCGCGCCCACCCCCCACCTTCAGCGTGCTGTCGTGGTGCAATGGTTATCGCTGGATTTCCAATCTCGAGAGGTCTCCGGTCCGATTGCATCGCTCGGCGCGTCCGTTTGAAACAACGGCGTGAGTCTTGCTTAAATCCAGAATCATATTATCTAGAATCCGATGAGCTATGAAGATTTTTTTCCCAAGATGTCCAGTAGGGCCAAGGGTCAGAACGTTACAACAACAATAAAGAATATTAAAACACGATAGGAAAGGTAAACAAATCACTTACAAATATATACATATACACAAACAAAAACGAAACTATGTGTTGTCTTACCAGGTAAAGCCCACTGAGCTATTAGCTTAATCCACCTTCCTTTGTCCGCCCAGGTGTATACATGGGTACAATCGAAATTAGTTAATCGGCTGGTTGTGTGCGGTGAGGCAAAGTGTGGTTCAGTCCCGGATAATCCTAGTAGCAAAAGTAGCTACATATCCTACGGGCCCCACACTTTCAAGGGCCCCGTGCTAAATGCTTTCAGTTCAGTTATTCTGCACTTGCTCTATTACTATAGTACTATACCCCCTTCAACTTTTATGAACGACTGGGTGTTTAAGGTTAGTGATTTATCGTATTATCTGGCTGTATATCAAATGAAAAAATACAATTACTTTACTTTGCAAGTTTAAATTTGTGTTTCCATATTCATGTGTTTTTTTCAGGGCCCCTTTATAACATTTGCTACAGGCCTCGCACTAACTCCATCGGGCCCTGGTGTGTATACTGGCTCCTCTCCCAAGCTGTCTGGCCAGACTTGTGTACAGACTGAGTGAGGCTTTCATGGATAAGTCCATTGCACATTTGCAATTGTTTGTTTCCAATTTAGAAGATGTTTTTTGTTCTCCCCAATCCTATTTTAAAGAGTATGTTAATTGTGCTTATGTTTTAAACACCCAATTAAAACGTAGTCAAATTCTTGACTATGCAACAACAGCGATACAAATAATAATAATAAAAAACCATTACGATCACGGCAACTGAGGCATCATTATTTCCGTAACTATCACGAGACCACGAGAGAGACGTTACATCCAGCAGTGGATAGACCAAGGCTGATGGTGATGACGAATTGTACTTGTAATCAATGAGCACCTATAAGATGAGGTATGCTGAACTTCTTTCGCAGCGTACGTAGCCAATCGGAGAAAAAAAAAACCTCACCTTTAAATCGCAAGAATTGCCATGAATCCCGTACACACACTGGCAGTGCTGTACATTTACCGCACAGGCACTACATGGTTTGCGCGTGCGTGTTTGCGAGGCCGCGTATGGGTGTGTGCGTGTTGTGACATTGGAAAAGTTTTCGTGATGACTGAAACGTGCCGTTAAATGAAGAAACATTTCTACATTTCCTATCACTCGCAGTGCATATTCACTTGCATTCTCGTGTGTCCATGTGCCAACTTGAAAAGAATGCACACTTGATGAGCATATCCATAGTTCGCGTAAAGATAAATGCGTCGTTAAACCCACCACCACCCAGCCAATTCGTAAGGGTTGTCGTGTAAACAGAACGTGCCAAATCGTTACTAGTTCAGCACACCGGTGTGTTGGAGAGTAAGCCAGCAACATTTACAATTAAAGTACAACGTTCCGCTGGTGATTACAACAAGCACCATCAGGCGACAGCCAGAATTGATGAGCGTAATTTACGCAACGTAGCAACAACAACAATAATTCTAGATTTGAAGCTTTCGTGACTGCAAGGATTCATACTCTTAGTTTTTTTTTCCAGTAAAGTCACGTAGGTAAAAAGTGATTTTTATTATTTTATTTTTATTAATTAAAATTTTTTTACCTACGTGACTTTACCGAAAAAAAACCCCTAAGAGTATGAACAACAATAATAATTCACAGCCCCCTGTCAATCCACTGCTGGATGAAGGCGCTACCCGTGTGAGCTTGTTCGACCACACATTGCCACGGAGGTTGGCGTAAGGACTCGTTCTACAACAATATCTCGCTGCTGCCATTGGCCGCGGACGTGCTGGAGATTGAGCCCACTGCTACATTCACTTATTCGAGCAGCGTGACGTTTCGGTGGAATAGAAACAGCCAGCAGCATCAGGCGGCAGCCAGAGTTGTGGAGAAATCCTCCCTGGTTCGTTCTTAAATAGACGGGCCATAAATGTGATGTTTCTCGCTTGTGAACCAATCAGGGACAAAGGCCGGTGGGGGCGGGGGGGGGGGATTGTAAATGAATGCATGTAAATTATTGTTGAATAAAAACAAAAAAGATAGAAATAATCACACTCGAAAGTGCCGTAGTAAATACAAAAATCACCTGGCAATAAACTAAGCAAATTAGCTTCCCCCGCTGCGACTAAATCATGAATACTGACTTGCGTGACTTGGATGACTCAAGCGCGTTTGATTTTGAAGCGAGATTTGGCTCACGAATTACAAATGTGCCGTATTTCCTCGAAAAAGAGCACCAGCGTTTTCTTTTTGTTACCGCCGCTGTTTGCAATCCGCGGTCACCAAAACATCTCTTGTGCTTATTCACGATCTGAGGCTCATTCAAGGAAACACAACATTTTAAATTTGAAATGTGCTCAACACGGGGGGCTTTTGATGACTCGACATGTGGATTTTTTTTCATTCGTGTTTTTACAAGTGCTTAGTGTGTGTATGTATGTATATATAATGGTATATATATAGTGGGGATCGGTAGCGGTTAGCGCTACGCTGCGCTACGAACCTGGCGACTCGGGTTCGATTCCCGCTCATGGCCAACACCGGTCCTGGGCCTCCCCTAGGTCGACTCAGCCTCAAATTAGTAACTGGTGCGGCGTGTAAACATCGTCACTGGGGAGACAAAGGCGGTCGGGCATGGTGCTGGCTACCCACCTCCTCGTGTGTCGTGATGGCCTTCATAGGTGCTCGCTAATAGCACTTGCCCCAACAGGCTATACGGTGTATCTTTGCCTCTTTTTTATAGATAACACGTAGTCAGCTTTCGTGACCAATAATATCCATAATCGAGGTTGTTTTGGGTTAGTTCGCGCAAATAGAAATGTCGTTAAACCCGAAACGCCATTGTGAATGTAGTGGGTTTACTCTCCAACAAACCGGTGTGCTGAACTAGTAACGAATTGGCACGTTTTCTCTACGAGACCAAACTTATTAATTGGCTGTGTCGGGAGGTGGTGGGTTTAATGACAAATTTATATTTACGCGATCTAACCCAAAAAAAAACTCATTTATATGGATATATGTGCGTGTATGTAAGGGGAGCGGTGGTACAGTGGTTAGTGCACCGCGCTACAAATCCGGCAAAACAATAACAGCGGCGAATATTTGAACCGGTTCTTGGCCTCCCTTAGGTCGACTCAGCCTCAAATGAGTACGTTGTGGGGCTGTTGTGTAAACATCAGCCCTGGCGAGACAAAGGCGGCCGGGCGTGGTGCTGGCCACCCACCCCCTCGTGTGCCGTGTCAGCCTTCACAGGTGCTCGCTAACGGCACTTGCCCCAACGGTCTCTTTGTCTGTGGTGTATATGAATCAGCTTTGGCGTATACGCACATGCACACACATTTCTATTAAACACTTATATTTTTTTTAACACGGAACACAACAAGAATGAAGTGGAACTTTTCTTTCTTGACGTTATCGTACCATTGAGCCATTCCGCCCGGCGACGTAAGTGACATACAAAGTTTTCCAGAAAGATACGCAGCCTTCACTGCCCCTGACACAGCGGAATTAGAACCAGTAATGGGAAGGGGGGAGGGAAGGGGGGGTGGGGATTGGGGGGGGGGCAGGTCAGGATGTCGGGTGGTAGTGTCAGAATCAGCATCTCTTTTTAAGCCTGCAGGAGGAATCCGATGAGCTATGAAGCGCTTCCCCCCCCCCCCCCACCAATGTCCTGTATGGGTGGGTCAGCAAGTTACAACAGCAAACACAATACAAAAAACTAAACTAAAAATTATTTTTTTACCAGGTAAAGCCCTCTGAGCAATTCGCTTCTTTTTCAGAAGCGACCTGGCCACAAATGATAAGCTCGTCTAAGTGGCTCCTCATCGCCACGTGGACATTTATAGCAAGCAGCCAAATCATCTAAACGACGGTGCGCTGACTCGGTGTCTGTGTGAGTTTGAGAGGTGTCTGTGTGAGTTTGAGGGGTGTCTGTGTGAGTTTGAGAGGTGTCTGTGTGAGTTTAAGGGGTGTCTGTGTGAGTTTGAGGGGTGTCTGTGTGAGTTTGAGAGGTGTCTGAGTGAGTTTGAGAGGTGTCTGTGTGAGTTTGAGAGGTGTCTGTGTGAGTATGAGTCTTGCATATTTGAGTTTGAGACTTGTCCATGTGAGTTTGAGACTTGCCTATGTGAGTTTCTGGGATGTCTGTGAATTTGAGGGGTGTTTATGCGAGTTTGAGGTGTGTCTGTGTGAGTTTGAGAGGTGTCTGTGTGAGTTTCAGAGGTGTCTGTGTGAGTTTGAGGGGTGTTTATGCGAGTTTGAGGTGTGTATCTGAATTTGAGGGGTGTTTATGCGAGTTTGAGGTGTGTCTCGAGGAGTGTTTGGGAGGTTGTCCTTCCCTCGCACACCTCCGATAAGCACGGTTGGCTACGCACGGTGCGACGTACGTACCTCTCACCCACAACACTTTCCAAATGCGCCCTGCCATGCGGGTAATTGCCACGTGGCAGCAAAACAGAGATGTTTTCAGTTTCAAAATCTAGACTTTAGCCGAAGTAGCTGAAAACCAAAGTTCATCCGATGTTCCTTTCGTGCAGTCGTTGGTGACAGGGCTGAAACCACTCAAAGGCACCGCCACTCGAGAAACCATCGTGTCAAATCGTGAGCGGCTGAAACCCAGATTCTAACGCAAGACGCTCCACGATGCTGGTGACTCAGTTTCTCGGCCACGAACCCGGTGACCCGAGTTCAATTCGCCGTTGACGGCCAATAAGCAATGACGATTATCCGAACCGGTCCTGGGCCTCCCCCCTAGGTCGACTCATTCTTAAATGAGTAAGTATCTGGTTTGGCACTGAAAAATGATAATTGGGGAGAGAACGGCAGGCAGGCGAGCGGGCGTGGTGATGGCCACCCACCCCGTCATGTGTCATGCTCGCGAACAGAGCTTGACCCAACAGTCTGCGTAGACGACACGCTGAATCGCTGTATTTTGACCGAACTCAGGCAGAACTACAGAGATATCGGCTCTCACTGTAAAACCTCAATATTTTCTTCAAGAGGCCAAGTTGGGCTAAAACGTCAAAGAACCATTATTTCCCTTGCAGTGACAGTAAAGTAAAAAAACACTATTTTCATTTATAATTAAAACCGAAAGTGACCACTTCTGATAAGTTTCCACTAAGTAAGTAGTGGTCGCTGCAATAATAATAATTTAAAAAACACGCGCTTCATGGCAGTTTCAGATACCACAATACATTCTCTGGCATAACTTCCTTAATTGTAAACGATGAATTTTTGTTTCACATTGTCGCGAATGTATTCACAAGCAGAGGCTCTCGTAGCATTCAAGATCTGGGCAGTTTCTTAATCCGTGACACATTCGGAAACCGCGTAGGCCCTTTCCTCAATTAGCCGTAGTCGCCAAAGTTTTAGATTTATTTCTTTAGAATGATTCACCGATCCAGAGAGCATATTTGAAGGATCAATTAAAAACAAGCACAGGGACCCGTGTCTCCCGGCCACCCCCACACAGGCCACATGGTCTAGGGGTCCTCAATCTCATGATTCACTTTTCCTTCCCTGCAGTTGAGCTTCTGACACCTCTTATTTTTTCCATATATACAAATATTTATACATTTTACAACTCATCGCTCTTTTTTCATTAAATTATTCGTCGAGCATTGCTTCCCTAATTTTATTGCTTAATTGCATTTCTTTAAATTTACTTGTAATCCCATACATGCAACGGCATTAACATCTCCATTTAAAACAAATAACTTGTTACAAAATATACATGTGTGCGTGCGCGGGGAGCGGTTAGCGCGCTGCGCTACGATCCCAGAAAGCCGAGTTCGACTTTTATATGAACCCGTCGTGGGCCTTCCCGAGGTCGACTCAAATGAGTACGTGGTGCGGTTTGTAAACATCGCTACTAGGGAGACAAAGGCGGTCGGGCCTAGTGCTAGCCACCCACCCGCCCTTAGTGTGCCGTGCCGGCCTTCATAGGTGCTCGCTAACAGCACTTGCCTCAACAGTCTGTGAAGGCTATACGGAGGTGGGAGGGGAGGGAATCTTTGTCTTTGTGCGTGCGACACACCAGTCAAGAGTGACGGCCGCGTCTTTGACAGCGGAGTGGCGCGGGCTGGTACTTGCAGGGCTGCACCTTTGCTGTCACCTTCCCCGAGTCCCACGCTTTCTCACACTGACGCGCGGCGCGCACGGGCAAAACACAACAGAAAATGTAAATTCGGCAATAAAAATATGAATCATTTGGTCATCACCATCATCATCTCCGCTGTATTATTTATTTTTTGCTCAAAATGTCAGTGCCGGCGTACGTGCTGAGCGGCGGTGGGCAGTGCGAGGGCATCTCGGCCACACGCGACAGGCGGGTGCCGCAAGTGCTTTCATTCATAAAACTCCGCCGTAAGACTATGCAAGAGATCAGAGACAGAGGAGATAAGATGGGAAAACTGTCGACAGAAATAGACACGTGAGTGAAGAGGGATGGAAATGAGGCTGATTAATTGGCTTCGTTGAGTTAATTCGCTTGCTATGTTTATTAGGATTTAAACGTGGGCGAATATTGCGTGCAACTTTGCTATTCACGAAACCGCACACTCTTGAGCTTTTTAGGGTGCTAAGCGTCTTGCTTGGTTTGCTTCTGCAAAGTGCTACTCTCTCTCGACTGTAGCCAACAGAGTAACACTGAGAGAAAGGGAGGCCACGGGGTAAGAATATCCTCTGCCACTTGCCCCTCCGTAACTGCATCTTCTACAGGACACCCATCCCACTGACCCACAACCCCCTCCGGTGGCGAGATGTTATCTCCCTCGCCAGGTATGCAGGAGGTCGTGGGTTCTATTCCGACCCTGACGCATGCTGCTGTATATTTGGAGTTTGCATGTTCTCCCCGTGGTCGCTTGGACTTTTCTCCGGGTGCTCTGGTTTTTCCCTCCACATTCAGAATCAATGTGCGTTTAGAGTATCTGGCTACGATCAATTTCCACGTTGAGCCAGGTTGCTTTTGAAAAAGAGCTAAATAGCTCAGTGGGCCTTAACAGGCAAATATAAAAAAGTGAAGTTTAAGTTTAGTTTGTTCCCCCACCAAAGATCTCCGATAATTCCATCAGCAAAACACTCAGCGTGAACTTTCCATGAGTGCAATGTACCGAACAATATCTGTGGAATCTGTCCATCATCATCATCATTAGCCATGACCAATCCACTGCTGGATGAAGCTCTCCCGCCCCCAAAGCCGTTGCCACAATTCAAGATCCTGCAGAATCTGCGGTAAATCGTGCACGTGATAAAACAAACAAACACTGCGATGGCAATTGTGCTGAAGCTTACAATTAACACAAACTGGGCACAGTTGTTTATGACGCTGCCATGAAAAGGAAAATGATAACGGGCGACGTTTCGGACAATGGCCATTCTTCCAGATATCTCTGCCACGATCTCTCTGCCACAATCTGTCTGCCACGATAATTTCTGCCGCGATTTCTGTGCCATGATCTTTCTGCCACTATCTCTCCGCCACCATCTCTCCACCCCCATCTCTCTGCCACGATCTCTCCACTATGAACAGCAGACCTCTCTGCTACGAACGTGCACTATTATACAATAATCATTACTCTTAGGGCCACAGCGTTATTGACCAATGTTTTTTTTGTTTGTTACTTCTTATCACGCGATCCGCGTTCTTACCCGTCGTCGCGTCCGCGCGAGCCGGCGATCTCGCTCCGTCGTTTCTCTCTCTCAGTTTTTCTTCTCCCTCCCCTGAAGCTGTCGTATTCGAGCGTCGCGGGGAAGCTGCGTAATCTGTGCAAACGAAAAAAAAAAGAACGCGGTGCAATTACGGCAAAACGTTTGCGATGCGGCGATAAGTCGCCGAACATTATCACACCCGAGTGGGCCACGGTGAATTGCCCCGCAAAGCGTCGTGGCGTTACTGGTAATATTCCCAGAAATAACACAACGGCCTTCCGCCTAAACAATGCGAAGCCATGACCTGATCCTGCGTGTCAATCGTTCAATTAATCTACAGCCACCAACCACTGCCCCCCCCCGCCCCCACCCCCCCCCCCACACACACACGCTTTGATGATCCACTGCTGGATGGGATGAAGACCTCCCAACCAACGCCGCGTCAGCCTACGCGTTTGTTTTGACCATACCTCAACACGTCAAGGCGAGGGGGCGTATGACTACAGTACAACACTCAAGTGCGGCAATGATCCAATGATGCGACCTCTCCCTTAATCATTTGGCAATATGTTATTTATTAAGCAGCCCATTCATCAATCCACTGCTGGATGAAGGCCTCCCTGAGACCGTTGCGGCTCGTGGGTGTTGTTTGACCGTACTTCACCACGCCGACGCAGTGCGGATTCGTGAAGGGAAGACGTTTTGAGTGGGGTGGCGTTGAGAACCGGTTCAGATGTCAATCTTGGCCACTGATGTTTCCCGTGGCCGGGAATCGAATTAGGTTGCTGGGTTCACAGTGCACAATGTGATTTAGCAGAACGTGATACTGCTGTGACCCGAACATAAGAATATGTAATTGACTATATTCGTGTAGTGTAAGTATATTTTAATCAATAATCTAATATATATTCAGCTATTCGTAATCCACTGCTGAACGACGGTATACCAACTCTGTCAGTCACTGGGATTTGTTTTGGACTGCGTGATCACAGCGCAGCGTGCTAACGAGTGAGCCACCGCTCCCCACACAAAACCAGGAAATCACGTGTGACATATTTCGAACTGAATTTCAAATCGATAATGAAGCGATAGCTGTTGACATATTATTATTACTACAGTTATACTTGTGTTTTCGATGATTTACCGTCTAAAATAAATGATCTGGCCTTGTCTGGCACCCCCTGGAAGGGCATGTCACACCCCCCGGTGAAGATCCACCATCACTAGCGGCTGATGCATTCACCACAATGCAACGCACACAAAAAAAAGCATCCTGAATCACGAAAATGTATTGAATTTTGAGAGGTTGAGGGTGGGAAATTTTTGCACCCCCCCCCCACCCCCCCAGGTGGGTGACTAATATTAGGCAGCATATTACATTTCACTAATTATTGCCTCTAAAGTCAAGCGGAGTCAATGGCCCGGGGTTCACGGTCAAAACGGAACGTGGAGGTTATCGGACCGAACTCCAGCACCTCGTGCCACTTCATGCGGTGAAATCCACTCTCCCACAGCCACTCACTGTCACGTGTCACAGCCAGACACTCACAGCGACAGACACTCACCGTCACGTGACACCGTTAGACACTCACCGTCACGTGACACCGCTAGACACTCACAGCGACAGCCACTCACTGTCACGTGACACAGCCAGACACTCACTGTCACGTGACACAGCCAGACACTCACAGCCACTCACTGTCACGTGACACAGCGACAGCCACTCACTGTCACGTGTCACAGCCACACTCACTGTCACGTGACACAGCCAGACACTCACTGTCACGTGTCACAGCCAGACACTCACAGCCACTCACTGTCACGTGTCACAGCCACACTCACTGTCACGTGACACCGCTAGACACTCACACCCCCCCCCCGCTCCTCCCATCAGCAAGGTCGGCGACGTGCGGTGCGCAAGAGACTCAGCAAACACAAGGCGAGAGCACACGGACAGACAAGACACACTCATGCACCCCAGTCGGCGCGGCAACTCTCCAACCCCACGTCGCCTCTCCCGCTTGCCTGGCCCCCCCTCTCCCCTCCATGTCCTCCCTCCCTCCTCTTGCAGTGCCTTTGTCCCTCCCACCCTGACGACAATGCGACCCGGGTGTTTGTATGTTCTCACTAAAGCTGACGGCACGTGCACACCACCCACCACCCCCCCCCAACACCCACAAACACACCTCTGCAGCAACCACGAACCACACACCACACTAATGTATTCCATACGTATTAAATTAATCAATTTAATGTCACACATATCAAAAATAATTACATTTTCAATATGCGGAGCAAGAAGGGGGGGGGGGGGAGAGAAAACGCATTAGTTCAGCATCTTATTAAAGGGGTGTACAATTAAATAAATAAATCCAGAGCACGGTAAGCCTCTTAGGAAGCACACGGCAGCCCGTAACCCCCCACCCCCAACCACCCCCCTTGGAACTCCAAACCCCACTGACTCACCTCTTTAAAAAAACAAAATTGATGCACGACAATTCGTACCCGTGTACGTATGTTGAACTTCTTTCGCACCGTACGTAGCCGACCGTGCTCATCTGTCAGTTGTCATCGGTGGCGGGGTGTTAACTACCTCTCCTGGTGTGCGGGAGGTCGTGGGTTCGATCCCGACCCTGACGGCTGCTGTGTATGTGGAGTTTGCATGTCTCTCTCTCTCTCCCCGTTATGAGATGTTAACTCCCTCGCCTGGTGTACAGGAGGTCGTGGGTTCGATCCCGATCCTGACGCCTGCTGTATATGTGGAGTTTGCATGTTCTCTCTCTCTCCATGTGGTCGCGCGGATTTTATTTTTCTCCAGGTCTTCCGGTTTTTCCCTAAACATTTAGAATCATCGTGCGTTTAAAGTATTTGGCTGCTATACATTTCCACCCTATAAGCCACTCCGTTGAGCTTTCATTTGTTACAGCCAAGTTGCTTCTGAAAAAGAGCTACACAGCTCAGTGGGGCCTCACCTAGTAAAATACAAAAAAAAAGTTTCATATTCAAGTATTCCACGCAGCGTGAGCGAGGCCTGGCAAGGGGCTTCCGCATCACGGAAAGTGGGCGGTTAGATTTTTGTTGCATGGCGAACTTCGTTGCCGAGAAAGAAACGTGGCGAACTTGTGGCCAGCGGTCAAGCAAAGGATCCCAACAGAGCCGGCGGGCCAAGGGATGGAACGCGTCCCAGCGGGGGGGTTCGTCCATCGTGCGGAGATGGAGCGATGAAATCAGCTCGGGCGGAGGAGCTGGGCGGATGTGACGCTTAGAAGGACCGCGTGAGAGGTGGCCGGAGCTTTGGGACGGGGGCGGAAGGAGGTCTTCCTCCAGCACTGGATTCACCATCCACTGCTGGATGTCCGCACCTCCGAGTGGCACGGCTGGATACGTACGGTGCGAAAGAAGTCCAACATACATATCATGGCTGATGATGATGATACTTTTGTTGTTATTTAAATTATTTAATGATGTGATGCCATTCACACAAATGTGTTAAATGACCACGGAACTGTTAACTATTTTTAACCGGGGGGGGGGGGGGGGTGCCGGAACGTCGCTTCCTGTAGCACTGACCAACGCGGCCAAGTATGGTCAAACGACCCATCGCGATCAACACGGCTTTTGGGTGCCCGTCATCCAGCTGTGGTCTTGCCATGGGTGACGATTGTAAAATAAAGATGATGATGAAGATGGAAATAAAATGCAGGGGCAAGCTGCCCTCTGCCTAACCCACCCCACGTGTACAACCCCTTAGCCGACGGCTTCATCGCAGCCTCTGCCCCAGCAAAGGCGGCAGCAGCGGCTGCAGCCTTCAAGAGAGACCTTGAAGTGCGCACGGAGCCGGCTTTTTATTTTTTAATCATCCTCACCCGCTTTGACGATGGGAGGTTGGGCTTTTCCGTAAATTTAAAAAAAAGGACAGAGGCCCTCCCTCGCACGTTTGGTCAGTAGAAGAAGATTTTTTTTTTAAATCACCTGTGGTGACTCGACATCGCCCGGGCCCCCCCCCCCCAAATGGTTATGAGAACCGTGACTTGCATTTGATGATGCACGGCAAAAGCCCATTGACGCGGTCGCAATTGACGGAGGTGGATGAGGCCGAGGGTGGTGGTGGTGGGGAGCGCTGTGAGGATAAGAGCGAGCATTCTAAGCAGTTTTTTTTTGTAGTCTCGAGAAGGGGGATGACAATTTAGGAAGTTCTCTTTTTTAAGCTCTTAGTTTCATCGGCATCAACAATTATTTGTAAAGTGTACGCTTTGCTTTCGGGAAAATGGAACATTGGCCCCTTCCCTCGCCTTCTTCCAAATGCCGATGGTGTCGTCTCACACGTGAGGCAACGCTCATTGCGCTCGCCTAGGGAGCATTATTGAGCAAAAGCAAACATCGGCAGAACTACGTCCTCCGATTCCACATACGGATAAATATATGCCTTAGGCCATCGGCCGACTGGCTTCCCAGACCAATATTATCCGGCGGAGTGTGTTACTGGTGCAGAGTTTGCTTGCATAAACAGATGCTGCTGGATAATGTGGGTCTGGAAGGCCGAGACGCTGATGAATTTAAAATATTTTACAATTTATATTGCGCGAATTGCCACGGTCAATCTACTGCTGGACGAAGGCCTTCCCACGATGCCGGGCACACCTCTCATTGCGCTGCGATGGAATGATCCACCTGGTGCTTGCGAACAAGCTCAGTTCATTGCTCCATCTCATCCCGCGGATGTACCCCTCGGGACACATCCCATTCGGTTAACGTGAAAATCCGGCCGGATTAAGAATAAACCATGGAATCTGGGGGCAATTAAAGAGACGTGATGAGTAGCCCAAGGACTAGAGAAAGGGGTGCCGTGGTAGGGAGATGTTAACTCCCTCGATTGGTATACAGGAGGTCGTGGGTTTGATCTCGACCCTGACACCTGCTGTATAGTTGAAGTTTGCGTGCCTCTCTCTGTCCCCGTAGTGACCTGGATTTTTCTCCGGGTCCTTCGGCTCTTCCCCCCACCTTTAGAATCAACGTGCCTTTAGAGTATTCGGCTGCTATGAATTTCCACGCGATAAACCACTTCGTTGAGCTGTCATTTGTGGCCCGGTCACCTGGTAGAGTAAAGATTGCTGAAAATAGTTGATAGTTTAAAGGAGAGTACGTCATACTCACTTCGAAAAGGCAGAACGCGCTACTCCTTAGGAAGACGTCCAGCGGCCTGGGCTGGAATGTCGCCTGATGAAGCTAGCTGCAGTCACCAGCGAAACCCAATTGCAAATGTTGTGGGTTAGTCTCCAACACTGGCACGCTGAAGTAGTAACCTGTTCACGTGACAAACCTTGCTGATTGGCTGTGCCCGTTGGTCGCGAGTTTTAACGACGGATTTATATCCGCGTGATCTAACCCAAATAAATATAAATTGTGAATCTGGTTGAAAGCAGTGGGGAGGGTGCTGGCCAAAGGGGAGTATGGCACAAGAAGACCAGGGCACAGGCGAGATGTGACTGGGTCGCAGCTGCATAGGAGTCCGCATGGTGAGGCCATCCGTCAGCAGTGGATAGATTAATGTGCAGTTATCATAAGGGCAATGACGATGGCGATTTAAATGAAAGAATGCAGCTGTTTGGGGGGGGGGGGGGGGAAACACGGGAATTGGTGGAGGCGGCATGGACAGCTCACAGACACCGGGGTCAGAGACACCCAGCTGGTACCTCTGGGATCTGAGGATTGATTCTGGGTTTCAGCCGCCGGTGATTAAACCCGGTTCTGAATTGCAGCAAGTTGATGGTCTCAAGCTGGTTACTAATTACTGCAACACACACGCACGCACAAAACAAACCCCAGTGCTGTATATCAAATTGTGTTTTTCACATAATTGGCAATATTTCAGCACTGACAATTGAACATTCTCAATTTGAGTGACAGAAAAGCGGTTGCAGGGCAGACACGATGTGCCCCGCTTGTGGATGCCGAGGCCTGTTGAGATGACCTGAAAAGGAGTTCCGTTGAGTCTATCTTCTGGGGGGTGGGGCTGTTCTCTAGCACAGGGCGATGGACTGATTCGCTGCGGAAAGTTCCGGAAGGAAATTTATTCATCTCACGACGCAAGGAATAAGCAACTATTCATCAGAAACTTACTCTGCACATCTGTGAGTCAGTATGTCGCGCAACTTACTTGAGTAATTTTCATCATAAAGCATTGAGCATGGTATGTGCGTTGAACTTCTTTCGCACCGTACGTAGCCAACCGTGCTCATAGGAGGTGCGGGATTACTCACCCGACCCAAAGACATTTTGGTTTAGGTGAAAAAAACACATTTCCACCGTGGGATTTTAGAAAGTTATGGGATTGTAGTATTGTCTGAACTCTTGTAATTCCTTTAGGTTTTGGGGTTTGAGAGATGGGAATTGTGTTGTACAACGAAGAAAGATCTGGGTGAAACTAGGTAATAAACCTATTTCATTGCATCTTCACGTTCACCTATTTGAATACGTCACTCAGTCGCACTGCAATTTCAAGTTGGGGAGAGGGGGGGGGGCATTGGAAACAGACTTTGTTTGAATTATGCAGCAATCTGAAGTATAAAAATAAACTCAACACATTCGTCAATGACACCATGACCTTAAAAGAGAGTTATAAAATACGCGACATGCTATGAAGGACAATTTCCCGAAACGTCACCTACAATATATATTTCATATTTAGGCCACAGCGTTAACGATGCACGTGTTGAGTTGGTGTTGTTGACTTGTGCTTAGTGCCAATGTGGTAAGTGGCAGCAGCAGCAGCAGAAGCACCATCATCGTCATCGTCATCACCAACACAATTTCTCGAACCTCACGAGTTCCTTTGCAGTCGTTTGTCTACCCCGCTGTTGGCCGAGTGGCTTCCCCACGGTCATGTCAGTAGCGATGGTCTGCTCGACCGTACGGCACCATCCCAGGGGGAGGGAGGCAGTTCGCGAGCGATTCGCACACCGCTCGCCACCGATTGGAATATAACTTGGGCGGAAACATTATATATGTATAAATATACAATTTGAAAAACAGCCACACAAAAACAACACAAGGGACCTAAAGCGATGCTGATAAATACAAATGTAATTCCGATGGTGTCTACATCTGTGAGTCAGTATGTCGCGCAACTTACTTGAGTAATTTTCATCATAAAGCATTGAGCATGGTATGTGCGTTGAACTTCTTTCGCACCGTACGTAGCCAACCGTGCTCATAGGAGGTGCGGGATTACTCACCCGACCCAAAGACATTTTGGTTTAGGTGAAAAAAACACATTTCCACCGTGGGATTTTAGAAAGTTATGGGATTGTAGTATTGTCTGAACTCTTGTAATTCCTTTAGGTTTTGGGGTTTGAGAGATGGGAATTGTGTTGTACAACGAAGAAAGATCTGGGTGAAACTAGGTAATAAACCTATTTCATTGCATCTTCACGTTCACCTATTTGAATACGTCACTCAGTCGCACTGCAATTTCAAGTTGGGGAGAGGGGGGGGGGCATTGGAAACAGACTTTGTTTGAATTATGCAGCAATCTGAAGTATAAAAATAAACTCAACACATTCGTCAATGACACCATGACCTTAAAAGAGAGTTATAAAATACGCGACATGCTATGAAGGACAATTTCCCGAAACGTCACCTACAATATATATTTCATATTTAGGCCACAGCGTTAACGATGCACGTGTTGAGTTGGTGTTGTTGACTTGTGCTTAGTGCCAATGTGGTAAGTGGCAGCAGCAGCAGCAGAAGCACCATCATCGTCATCGTCATCACCAACACAATTTCTCGAACCTCACGAGTTCCTTTGCAGTCGTTTGTCTACCCCGCTGTTGGCCGAGTGGCTTCCCCACGGTCATGTCAGTAGCGATGGTCTGCTCGACCGTACGGCACCATCCCAGGGGGAGGGAGGCAGTTCGCGAGCGATTCGCACACCGCTCGCCACCGATTGGAATATAACTTGGGCGGAAACATTATATATGTATAAATATACAATTTGAAAAACAGCCACACAAAAACAACACAAGGGACCTAAAGCGATGCTGATAAATACAAATGTAATTCCGATGGTGTCTACACGGGTGCCTTCGCTCAGCTTCAGGGCCCTTACACGCTATCGATCGGTTCAATTTCCCCGGGGAGACTTTTCAGCACACACACACACACAAAATCATAACAAGAATCTTCATGAAATCTGGGACACGTGGTTACGATAGCGTACGGGCGTTATATACCAGCCTTTATGACAAGCAGCCTCTCACGACCGAGCGATGTTATCATTAATAGCAACATAACTGCATACGCGATAAGGCAAGTGTATGCCGTCTATGCTTTTGTACCAGAGATCTGGATAAGCGAAATTAATTCTGGGGGGGAGGTGCTGGGGTGTTCGGGGGATACCAATCCATCGACTAATCGAAAAGTGTCGATTCATGATTATCAGACGATCAGAATCGAGATGTATTCTTTAAGGATCGTCGCTCTTTTGAAATGCTTAAACACGGAGCGTGCAACGGGCTCGTGTGAGAACGCACACCGGTTCCGGGATGGAATATTTCACCTTGACTGGTGTCAATTCCTCAGCTGGGCTCTCGCTGGGGTTCGTGGGGGCACGGGAGGGGAGGTGGTGGTTGCATATTTACACCCCTATTACAGTCCGGTATTTAATGAGTGGAGTGGTGGTGCAGTGGTTAGCGCACCGTGCTATAAACCCGGCGATCCAGAATCAGAACATCTGTTTATACCGGAGGAATCCGATGAGCGATGAGGCTCTTTTTGACATATGTCCAATAAAAAAAAACGAAGGAGTGCAAACTGTATGAAATGTGAGTAAATCACTACAAATAAATAACATTGACAACGTTTAAAAGTTCAAATGGCACAAGTACACCAATTCCCAGGGGCGGGTAAAAACGTTAGAACAAGAATAAACAATACAACAACAAACAATACAACAACAAACAATACAAAAACAACAAAATAAAAAAAACAACACAACAACAAACAATACATTCCCAGCGAACCCTCACGTCGCCAACCCCACACTCGCCAGTGTGGTGAAGTATGGCCAAACCAATCAACATAACCAACAACGACGTAGAGTGTTGGGGGGGGGGCGGAAGCCTTTATCCAGCAGTGGATTGACA